>NC_062553.1:47930091-48563341 GCF_016906955.1 Phacochoerus africanus | reverse complement strand
GATCTTCCTTCTTTGCACATGCTTTTTGAGCACTTGCACCCTTCTGCAGAAGTAAAGAGCCTTGTCGAGACTCCCTGTGTTCATGTGTCTTACTTTCTGACACTGACAATCCAAGCCAGGGTCAATTTTTCCCAACACTGTTTACAAGATGTGTGGCTTCCTGCCATCCCCATGCCCCCCTTTTCTCTGCTCACACCTATCTGCCTTCTGCACCAACCTGAGTTTGAAATGTCTGATTTCTAGATCTACACTCTTTCCACTTCTAAGTCATTTACTCACTTCACTTCAAAGTAGACCCCCACTGCTCTCTGGAGCCTCTTAGCCTTTAGGATTTTCTGGGTTTGGTCCCTCCTTGGTACCTTGTTCCTCATCTTTTTGCCATTCTGAACTAGTTGCATCTCCACATTCTCTTTTGTCCAGAGATTTCACACACTATTCACTATGCTTGGAATATCTTCCCTCTCTTTGCATGTGTACTTGGGTTCATCTTTCAGTCAAATGTCAACTTAAAAAAATATGTACAACTTAAAATTTAAGTTTTATTTGGGGCAAGATGAGAACTTGCCCCAGGAGGCAGCATTTCAGAGAGCTCTGAAATACCACTTCAGAGAAGCAGGGGAAGGTCAGACTATGTGATTTTTGGTGAAGGGGGCGGTACCACTACAACCAAGTACACATTTTACAGAAGTTTTCTGCTGGTCTCCCAAAGGTTACTGCTAGTCATGAGGAGCAGACATCACCATAAAGGATTTTAGTCCTTTCCTAGACAGGAGGAGATGCAAGAATTGGGCTCATAAAATCTGAAAATATACAACTGTCTGAAGACCTGTTCTGCCAGTTTTTCCAGAGCACAGAGTACCTCACTCCTGATACCACCCTGGACTCCTTTCAGGGGGTGTTGATGGTTCGTAGCTGCAGTGGGTCATGATTCAATCCCTGCAGAGGCAGATGGCAAGTGCCAATCTCCAGTTTACATAATAATGTTCTCCAGAAATCTTTGCTGGAGAGCAAATCTGGCTTGCATATTGCCTTTTATATGCTACCATCATCCTTATACTTCCAACTGTTATACCACTTATCATTCTGTATTTTATTTTATTTTATTTATTTATTTATTTATTTATTTATTTATTTTGTCTTTTTGCCATTTCTTGGGACGTTCCCACGGCATATGGAGGTTCTCAGGCTAGGGGTCCAATTGGAGCTGTAGCTGCCAGCCTACGCCAGAGCCACAGCAACACAGGATCCAAGCCGCATCTGCAACCTACACCACAGCTCACGGCAACGCCGGATCGTTAACCCACTGAGCAAGGGCAGGGATCGAACCCGCAACCTCATGGTTCCTAGTCGGGTTCGTTAACCACTGCACCACGACGGGAACTCCCCATTCTGTATTTTAATTGCTTATTTCTATTTCTCTGTTTCATCCACCTTCAGGACAAGCAGCAAGACTTGTATGCACTCCTGACCCAAAAGGGCCTGACATATTCCCCAGGGCAAATAGAAACTTGCTCAATAGATAAAATCTCTATTTAAGGCATAAAAGCATTAACATGGAGGATGCATGGCTCCATAAAGATTGGAAACTGCGGCTTTAAAAATCTGTTTGTGTGTATCCTGGGAATTTAATTTGAAGGTGTAAAATTATCATACAACTGAAAAAAAAATGAAGAGGAAAACAATTTTTAAGGTTTGGGGTTTTTTTATAAATTTTTCTTGAAGTACAGTTGATTTACAATGTTTTGAGTGTATAGCAAAGCGATACCATTATATGTCTATATGTGTGTATATATGCATATACATTCTTTTTCAGATTCTTTTCCATTTTAAGTTATTATAAAATATTGAATGTAGTTCTCTGTTCTATAAGTAGGGCCTTGTTTATTTCATACAAAGTATTGTGTATAATTTAATCTCAAATACCTTATTTATCGTTTCCCCACCTTTACCCTTTGGTAATGGTGCATTTGTTTTCTATGTCTGTGAATCTATTTCTGTTTTGTAAATGAGTTCCTTTCTATCATTTTTTCTAGGATCCACATATAAGTGATATCATATGGTATTTGCCTTTCTCTGTCTTACTTCATTTACTATGATAATCCCTAGGTCCATTCATATTGCTGCAAATGGCTTTATTTCATTCATTTTTATGGCTGAGTAATATCCCATTGTATATATGTGCCACATCCTCTCTATCCATTCATCTGTCTGTGGACACTTAGGTTGATTCCATGTCTTGGCTATTGTGAATAGTGCTGCTATGAACATAGGGGCACATGAATCTTTTTGAATTCAAATTTTCACCTTTTCTGAATATATGCTCTGGAGTGGGATTGCTGGATCATAAGGTTTTTCCACATGATCCCATTGAAAGCCTAGAATACTCATTAGCTTTTGAATTGAATATACCTTATATATGTACTGTCCCTCCATATGTGACTTCCTAGCAACTCCTTCTAAAAACGTGCAACAAAACATTCTTCATTTCCTTTGGTTTAAGAGGTGTATACTGTGTTATTTTCAAGCATATTAAAATAACTAAGCTATTTATAAATAACATTGTCAGAAACTTTTCTCCTACAGAAAAATAAAGGATCTCATTGTCATCAGAGTTTGGAAAATAAAGCTTACCTTCCTGACACTGTTGCTTTCTGAAGCTCCTACAACACAGCACTTCAATGATGCATGCTGCTGTGACATTTTCAGACACAGTGATCTTCTCTCTCTGGCCACTGCTTCAAATCATCCCATCTGACCACAGACCTGCTTCATCTTTCTTAAGTAAGCTTTGCCAGCCATATTCCATATAGCCAGCCAATGTTTCTCAGGTTCTGACTGGCTGTAGCTGCCTAATTCCTTAGATCTGACAAAAGATAAATCTAAAAACAATCAAGCAAACTTGAGTAGACTCTGAAATAAAGTGCCTTCACATCTGAGAGTCTCAGATTTGGAAGAAACCTTGAAATTAAACTTTTAAGCTCAGGGGAAAAAAAAACTTTCAAAGCTAGTACACTACTTTTTTTCATTTAATTCACAATCCTAATGATGTATTACAGGGGGAAAAGCAACAAATTCTATCCAGAAATGAAACATAAACTTGTTCTCATTTTGATTTTTTTGAAATTGAAGTATAGTAGATTTGCATTGCTATGTTAGTTTCTGGTGTACAGCAGAGTGATTCAGATATATATATGGCATATATATGGAATATACATATATATTCTTTTTCAAATTCTTTTCCATTATAGGTTATTTCAAGCTATGAGTCTACTTCTCCGTTCTGTACAGTAGCTCCTTGTTGGTTATCTATTTTATGTATAGTTATATGTATATATTAATCTCCAATTCCCAATTTATCCCTCCTATCCCCTTTCCTCTTTAGTAACCATAAGTTTGTTTTCTATATCTGTTTTTCTATTTCTGTTTTGTAAATAAATTCATTCATATCACAGTTTTAGATTTCACATATAAATGATATCATATGATATGTTAATCCCAACCTCTTACTACACCCCTTCTTCTTAAAAGCATACACAGCTGTATTTCATAACTATTTTTATATTTTTATTATATAATTTTAATAATGTATAAATGGCTTAAACCAGTCAAACTACTTTGTGCCTTTTGTCACACTCACCCCTTCAGGTAAGAATCCTCTATCTGGCAGAGGTGCCGTCCTTGTTGGCTTTAAACTTCCCATCTCCAAAATCTAACATCCCTTTGATGTCAGTGTTTAGCTTTGTGTGAGAATACTCAGTGGGAGGGAGATAAAGAGGCAAGATCAAGAAGAGTTCTAATTGAGGAGATCTATTTCACAAGAATCTACAGCAAGAAGAGAAACAGGTGTGTTGCTAAGCAAAGTATTTTTTCTACTGCCCTATTCATGCCCTTTTCAAACACCTCATTTAGGAGTCCAAAGCATCTATGACTACTCTCTTTTGTCAGCCAGAGCTGTTCTATTTATTCTCTCCCTGCTCTTTGGAGAGCCATAGGTTTCTGATTGTTTTTTCTCCTTAACATTCTAGAAACATAATATGGCTACGTAACACTTCTTAATTGGAACAGAAAGATCTTTAATTTTATGTACAGGTTATTTTGGCAATACATACTTATGCAAAGAATAGACATTTTCTAACAGATATAAAGTGGCTGAAAGAGGGAGGATACAGTCTCTGTTAAAAATTTTTCGAAGGCTAGAAGGACAGGAGTAGACATTTATATGTGTTTGTCCTAATGAATCTTTAGAAGAAACTGGAGGAGGCATGGGGAAATAGTTATCAAGAAATAGAGGCTTGGAGTTCCCATTGTGAATCAGCAGGTTAAGAACCCGACTAGTATCCATGAGGATTCAGGTTCGATCCCTGGCCTTGCTTACTGGATTAGGGAGCCAGGGTTGCCACCAGCTGTAGCATAGGTTGCAAATGCAGCTCAGATCAAGCATGGCCATGGCTGTGACCTTGACTGTGGCCGGCAAGTGCAACTCCAATAGATCCCTAGCCTGGGAACTTCCGTGTGCCACATGTGTGGCCCTAAAAAAAAGAAGGAAAAAAAAATAGATGTTGGAACTAAGGAGTCTTCTCTGTGGACCAAGAATTTGCTCTGCTCACAGAAGCACAGATCAGATTTTCTTTTCGTTTGTTTGTTTGTTTTTTTATTTTATCCTTCAAGATATTTTTAACAGATTGCCTAAACCGTTCAGCCCCTATCAATTTTCTGAAGCAAGGTTATTACACATAAGATAAAATAAATGGTAGAAATAATTTTTTGTTACATCTAGATGTTTTGAGATATGCTTTTTTTAATCAACATTAATATTTCATTAGGAAAATTTGTAGAAGCATCTGTAAAGAATTTTAAACCCCAGAGTTCTTGTCAGTTCTATTATTTCAAAGGCAATACTTTTTAGAATTATAAAAAAAAATTATGTAAAAATAATTTGAAATTCATCTAAAAAAATCTCAGTGACTGAACACAAAATTGACTTGCCCGTGTTCTGAATTAAACATGCCAGTCAAGTCATACAAGGCCTGTTAAAGGAATACACAACAGGATCTATGATTTTATCATGCCAAATACAGCAAAGATCTGCAAGTCAGTCATGAGACTGTTTGCCTTCTATTTTCTGG
The DNA here is from genome assembly GCF_016906955.1 of Phacochoerus africanus. Taxonomy (NCBI): domain Eukaryota; kingdom Metazoa; phylum Chordata; class Mammalia; order Artiodactyla; family Suidae; genus Phacochoerus; species Phacochoerus africanus. The sequence continues at coordinate 48,558,215 of NC_062553.1, read as the reverse complement.
AGAGGTGAAACCTCTTAACTGAATCCGACACTTAAGCATCCCCAAATCCCAAGCTCTTATCTCCTGATCCCTGTTTTGATTTAAAATTAAATTCATTTTCTAGTGTTCTGTGTGAGTTTGCTTCAGGCTTGACTTAGAGATTTATGAATAGAGTTTCTGTTTACTAGCAGACCACATCTGTGCTTCTGATACCCATGGGTGATTTCCACAAGGCTGCAGGTGTGCTGGGATGCATAAGAGGGAAGTGGACTGGAGGAGGTTTTCCTGCAGCAAAACTCATCACCCTCCCGCTTGAAGCCAAAACAAACATTTTTAGGATGAAGGAACATCCTGCATTCAAGGAGCACATTCGATGTGAGAATACACAGAGGTCTGAAAAGATGCTATTTCCTACCTTTCTGCTGCCATCTACTTCTGGACCAAGCCACCCCTGCACAGCAGAGACGGAAACATGATGGTGGTGACGTGAATGGTGAGTCCACCTGCATGTATTTATATATATATATATATATATTGGACAACATTCAATCTGATTTTGGCTACAAGTGAATTGTTTTCTCAGTTGAAAGTTCGAATCCAGTAACAGATAATGATGGTAGCACATTCCCAATCAAAGCCCTCCAGTATCTGTTGCATTAAATGGAGTGGGGTGAGAGTTCCCATTATGGCTCAGTGGGTTAAAAACCCAACATAGCCTCTGCAAGGTTCAATCTCTGGCCTTACTCAGTGGGTTAATAATACAGCACTGCCATGAGCTGTGGTGTAGGTTTCAGATGCAACTCCAGTCCAGTGTTGTGGCTGTGGCATAGGCCTGAGTTGCAGCCCCCTTTCAGCTGCTAGCCCATGAACTTCCATATGTTATAAAAAGGAAAAAAAAAATTAAAATGGAATGGGGAAAGGAGCTCCCACTGTGGTGCAATGGGTTAAGGATCTGGCATTGTCTCTGGGGCAGAGCAGGTTTGATACCCAGTCCCAGGCAGTGGGTTAAGGGTCCTGCATTGCCATGCCTGTGGTGTAGGTTGCAGCTGTAGCTGGGATTCCTGGCCTGGGAAATTCCAAATGCCATTATTTTGGCTAGAAAAAAAGTGAGGAAAGCAGGTACCTTGGAAGGAAATAGGTCTGTGTGTGTCACCATGTAGAAAGCTGATCAACAGCCTGCAAAGTCCAGGAGGAATTAGTTACCTTAGTTCCCCCTAAAGTTTAATGGTCTCTGAAATTTCTGAAATGGCTAAGAATACTCCCTTGGCACCTGGAACTGACACTGCTCTGCTATTTTCTACCATTTTATTTATACACACCTTCATCTCAGTCTTTGACTGTGCACCCCTAAGTGAATGTTTCCCAAGGTGGTATCAACTTCTATAAGAGCTGGCTGCTTGCTAACCAGAATCCCTGGGAGTAGAAGATGGAAAGTTGTATTCTCTGGTGATATCGAAGTGTGATTTTTATCCAGAGGAAAGGATCTCTGCCTTAAAGTTTCTGCTGCCCACATTTCATCTCTCCTCTGATTCTTTGAACAATTGCATGCACTACTTTTTTTTCCAACTACCACTTACATATGCATGAATCACAAATCTCTCTCTCCAGCCCACAATATTGTCCAGGTTCATGATTCTACTAGATACTTCCACTTATATGTCCCACTGGAATCATAATTCCCTAGCATGTGCGCACACACACACACATACACACACACACACACAAATACACACACAGAGGCACTCATATACACACACTGAAACCTTTGTTCATAATTCCCAATTCTTCTAGATGCTTGATATTTGCCCAATCACCCATTCACAACCCTAGGAGTAATTCTGGACATTCCTTCACCCCACTCAATTATGTACTAAGTTCACCTAATTCTGTCTTGTACTTGGTTCAGGACTTTGTGGACTCTCATGTGGGTCCCGAAGTATCCTTCCAACTGGTCCCCAGCCTTTAGCAAGAGACATCATACTACTGTAGGAAAAGAAGTTGTCACTTCCTCTTTGACTGACCTTAGGGAAGTGATTTAATTTTCCTCCTCCTAGAGTCATAACTACTAGTGTAGATAAGCAACTAGAGCACCTAGCACTATATCTCAAAAGGATAAAGACCAAAGACTTGCTATTTTGACTTCTTCAAAGCAAAGACTTCATGCTGTTTTCAAAGTGATTCTTCTTTTTTTATTTTTTTTTAATTGAAGTATAGTTGATTTACAATATTGTTTTAGTTTCAGGTGTACAGCAAACAGATTCAGTTACATATACTTTTTTTTCAGATTCTTTTCCATTATAGATTATTACAATATATTGGCTATAATTCCCTGTCAATATATTGCAATCCTTATGGCTTGTCTATTTGACATATAGTAGAATTTGGAGGTTTTGTGTTGTTTTTGTTTTCATTGAAGTAAAATGATTCTTATAAAATGCAAATCTTACTTTATACAATTCACAGTCATGTCATTCATTTGCTTATAAACCTCTAGCGATTGTTCCAAGGAAGCTTAAAATGATGAATGTGGCAGTCAAGACCTTTCGTGCTCTACTCCGACTACCATTTTTTACTCAGGCTTATACGGCCTGTCTTTACACCAATTATTTGTCAAAAGCTATCACTAATTTAATAAACTGGGAATATATCTGGACAAAACTATAATTCAAAAATATAATCCACCGATGTTCATGGCAGCACTATTCACAATCGCCTAGACATGGAAACAACATATGTCATTTAACAGATGAAAGGATTAAGATGTGGTATATATACACAATGGAATACTACTCATCCATAAAAAAGAACGAAATAATGCCATTTGCAGCAACATGGATGCAACTAGAGATTCTCATACTAAGTGAAGTGAGAAAGTGAAAAGAAAATACCATATGATACCACTTACATGTGGAATCAAAAGTATGGTACAAATGAACCTATCTACAAAACAAACATATTCAAAGACACAGAGAACATACCTGTGATTGCCAAGTTGGGGGGGGGAAGAAGTGGGATGGGTGGGGAGTCTGGGTTTCATAGATGTAAACTATAGGAGGAGCATGTAATTTATTGTATTAATAAGAATTTTAGGAGGTCCCATTGTGGCTCGGAGGGTCAAGAACCCAACTAATATGTATGAGGATGCGGGCTTGATCCCTGGTCTCACTCAGGGGGTTAACAATCCGGCATTGCCACAAGCTGCAGCACAGGCTGCAGATGTGACTCAGATCTGGTGTCTCTGTGGTTGTGGTATAGGCCAGAAGCTGCAGCTCTGATTTGTCCCCTGACCTGGGAACTTCCATATGTCACAGGTGAGCCCCTAAAAATAAAAAATTAAAAAAACAAGAATCTAGATGTGCCTTAAAATGGATTATGATCATACAAAAGCATTTTTTTATTCTACCCGTGATCCATAAATTTTATTGATAATAAATGTATTCAATAATCCACCTTTCAGTCAGGTAGTTTTCAGGTTGTTTTCTTCTTATGACATCAACCTACCAAAATGCTTAGTTTCATTCTTCATAATAAAAGAATGCAGCAATATAATTCTAAATATTCATCTGTGCAATTTACATGTCTCATTATCCCAGATTCACCCCACTCTCCCATAAAAGCTGCTAAGCTATTTTTCTGTTATTTCCTTAAATGAAGAATGTGAGGAGTAATCAGAGAAAGGGGGAATGCTAATATTTTTCTAACTGTTGAAATTCCTTAGAGGAATATAAAAGGAAAGACAATTGGGGGCCATACAGTTTTTCAAAAGAGTCTAGGTGTTCCCCCATGTATAACTGAATCACTTTGTTGTACAGCAGAATTACTACAATACATTGTAAATCAGTTGATTTATAATTATTTCAATAAGTATAGTTATACTTCAAAAAAAACTTCAAAAAATGAAAGAAATAAAAAGGGAGTTCCCATCATGGCTCAGCGGAAACAAATCTGACTAGTAACCATGAGGACGCAGGTTTGGTCCCTGGCCTTGCTCAGTGGGTTAAGGATACAGTGTTCCTGTGAGCTGTGGTGTAGTTTGCAGAGGCAGCTTCGATCTGACATTTCTGTGGCTATTGTGTAAGCTGGCAGCTGTAGCTCTGATTCAACCCCTAGCCTGGGAACTTCCATGTGCCACAGGTTTGGCCCTAAATAAATAGACAAAAAAAAAAAAAAGAGGAGTGTAGGCGTTTCCTTGTGGTACAACAGGTTAAGCATCCAGGGTTGTCACTCAAGTTGCTACTGTAGCTCAGGTTCAGCCCCTGGATTGGGATCATCCCCATGTCATGGGCATGGTCAAAAAAAAAAAATTTACAAGAGAGAAGGAGGGGAGCTGGTGAGAGGTGTTATAAAAAAAAGATACAGAAGAGAGATTCATAACACTGCAGATGAATGGAACTCCAGATAAAGAGTTTCTGAAACCCACTTCTCCAGGAAGCAGGATCACTGGAGAGAAGGGTAGGAGACTTAGGGGCAAACAAGCCCGGAGCATCCTTCCCAGGAAGCATCCTCACAAGGGGGCAAGGTTGGCGACTGTATTCAGCTAGACGGAGACTGTGTCATGAGCAAACTGTGAGGAGACGGATGATTCTGTGTCCCCAAGTAAGGCCTGTAAGAAGCAAAGTAAGCCACCAAGACTTAAAGGGACCAAGCAGACAAGCCCAAGGGATGGCTCAGCTTGGGCATCAGTTGCCAAAGATCTAAGCTCACCTGGGTCAACTGACATCTCACTGGATCTTTGCTGTAACAAGTATGCTCCCAATCTCATGGAATTTTGTCAAGCCACTATAATCCTATTTCCAAAATTTGGATCTCTAACCTGGGTGGAAGATTTTAGAATGGACCCAAGATTAAGTTTTTAGCCATGGCAGTGAAACAGGTGTGTGAAAGAAAAATTAGGTGAAATTAGAAAACAACCAGTAGATCTATTTTTTATAAATGTGATATTGCACCCTTACTGTTCATTATAAATAATTCATTCGGGAGTTCCTTAGTGAAGCAGTGGTTTAAGGATCCAGCATTGTCACTGCTGTGGTTCCAGTCACTGCTGTGGCGTGGGTTCCATCCCTGGTACAGGAATTTCTGCATGCTGAGGGCATAGCAATAATAATAATAATAATAATAATAAACAAAAAATAATAAATCATTCATTTGAACCTATTTAACATTCTCATTCATTGTGAGAACTCATCACCATGTACATTATTTTTCATCCCAATACAAATGTTTATTGATCATGTACTTTATGTAGGTTATGTTGAATTGGATTACTTGAGTGATAAGTTTGATACAATGAAATGTGTTTCTAAGTTTTTAGGAGATCTGGAGAGAGAGCAAGGTAGCTAACAGCATTCTTAGAGACATCAATCCATCTATAGCAATACATTTCTTACTTAGTTTCAGAAAGAATATATGGCCAGCTTGAATTTCTTGAGATGGCTGAATTGCTGTATTTGAAACAAATATGTGAAAGCTTTTCCACAGCTTGTGAGGACTGTGGAGTCCAACCCATGAAGTCCAACTAATTGATCCAATTTTCACATGCATATCCACTTTGAGTTTTTAGAGATGCAGGAAGTATTTCAAAGTTTCAGCCACTTGTTAAGCAACCAAAAAATACTAAAGTTCCACTTCAGAACTGATAATGAGAATGGTCCTCTCTCTCTGATCGCACTGTTGCTCTCCATCTCAACATTCTTAGATATTTCAAGATGTTCAATGTGTGAAGAATGAACAAAAAGCTTAGGTAGGCTGGCACAGTTTGCAAGTAAGACTCACAAAGGCTGCCTTCTCTTTTTAGCTTCAGACCCTTTTCTTCCACAAGGGGGAAAAAGATCTATTTGACACATTGCTCAAGGATTCTTTTATTCTGTCACTTTTCAAGCAGAGAATGAAAAAAACCTTTCCTCTTCCCCTACTAATATATTTTGTGATTTTCCCATCAGCCCAGCAACTCTGATGAAAATCTGCTGAAAGTTGCTTTAGTACACCCTCATAGGAAATTATGTTTTACTTCTGAAAGGAAAAAAAAGTCCAATGCACAATAAAAACATATACTTTATACACAGGCATATACTGTATATATTTCTAAGAGATCTATATATACATTATCTAGTGTGTGTATAAATACAAATGCAAATATACGTACACACATATGTCTTTGAAATAAAACTTCTAGGAAGAGATATTTCAGATGTAAAGTAAGGAGAATGATTCAAGAGAAGTTGGGATGTAAGAACACAAAAGGAAAGACTCTTCCCCAGATTCTATGTTTTGATAGACATTTGTATAATATCAAGTAGCATGCAGACTGAAATTTTAAAATGAGAGCTTAATATTCACTGAATGATATATCCAAAACATGAAAATATTTAAATCTTAGAGTTAGAAACAGTTTAGCTAATATCACAGCAAAAAGACTTGAAAATTACTCTAGCACAAAGAACAAAGTGTGATGCTTTGGTGGATCATTAATAGAAACACATTAATAGACTCATAACATATGGGCTTTTTTCTGGTACAAAGAAATCAGCAAAGGGTGGGGAAGGAGATTATAAAGTAGGGGCAATAAACACTCTAGAGCTTTCTATAAAAAAGAAACTATTTCAGAGTTTCCTTGTGTCACAGATGGTTAAGGATACGGCTTTGTCACTGTAGCAGCTTGGATTGCTGCTGTGGCATAGATTGAATCCCTGGCCTGGGGATTTCCACATGCCACAAGCTAAGCCAAAAAAATAAAAATAAAAGAAAGAAAGAAGGAAAATATTTCAAAACTCATTGTTAAAAGCACATTGTGGATTTTAAGAGACTATATAAGATCAACACATACCGAATGTACATCTTTAAAATCCTGTGTCTTAGAGGAGTAGCAGAGTCCTGAGACTGTTTCAAAGGCCTCCATTTTATTGCTGCTTTTTCACCAATAGAATCAAAATCTTCTGCCAAGATTCAAATTTCAATGACTCATTTCTTTTAACTGATACTAGTAAATTTTCTAATAATAAATGAAATGTAAGGAAGTACCAAAACACTTGATTTTGTAAAAAAATACACATATTTCATAGAACTAAAAAAATAATTTCCAGTAGTTCAGCTTTCTTAAATCTTTTTCCCCTCTCCAATATACAAACATAGCCTCTTTGTAGTGCACAATTCTGAAAATATGATTTATAATGCACAGATCCTAGTGATATTGGGGATGAAACCTAGAGTCCATTCCATTTTTTAAAGTAGATTATTCACCAGGTTTAATATGTTCAGTTTTTATCCTTACAAACTGTGTTTTTTGCATGACTAATTTAAGACTGAATGACAAAGGAGTTCCCTGTTGGACAGTGGGCTAAGGATCCAGTATTGTGGCTGTGGTTACCACTATGATGTGGGTTCAGTCCCTGGCCTGAGAACTTTCATATGCCATGAGCAAAGCCAAAAAAAAAAAAAAAAAACCAAACAAACAGAACAACAATGAAAACATAGCAGTGAGTCAAGAGGTTAAATAGTACTGGTGTAATTATAAATCACTCCATACAAATAAGAAATGTCATTATTCCTCCTTCCTCAAAAACTATACAAATTGAATACTAAAAAAGTTAACAAATTAAAATCTTTTACTACACAAGTGACTATCTACCCATACTCTATGAAGGGCCTTAGTTTTAGTCCTATAATAAGGAAAACATAACCCCTTCAAAACTTCCCAATTTTTTTTCATTATTTAATGAATTTTATTACATTTAAAGGGTATACAACAATCACCACAATCCAATTTTATAGCATTATCATCCCAAAATTCCAGCACATCGCTCAACCCCCCAACCTCTCTCCTTTGGAAACCATAAGTTTTTCAAAGTCTGTGAGTCAGTATCCATTCTGCAAAGCAGTTCGTTGTGTCCTTTTTTTTGTTTTTTTTTTGATTCCACAAGTAAGTGATAGCATTTGATGTTAGTGTCTCATTGTCTGACTGACTTCACTTAGCATGATAATTTCTAGGTCCATCCATCTTGCTAAAAATGCCAATATTTCTTTCCTTTTAATGGCTGAGTAATATTCCATTGTGTATATGTACCACTTCTTCTTGATCCACTCCTCTGTCGATGGACATTTTAGTTGTTTCCACATCTTTACTATTTAAAATAGTGCTGCAATTAACATTGGAGTACATGTGTCTTTTCAAGTCATGGTTTTCCTGGGATAGATGCCCAGGAGTGGAATTGCTGGGTCAAATGGTAGTTCTATGTTTAGTTTTCTGAGGAATCTCCATAATGCTTTCCACAGTGGTTGCACCAATTTACAATCCCACCAACAGTGTACTAGGGTTCCTTTTTCTCCACACCCTCTCCAGCACTAATTGTTTGTAGACTTTTGGATGATGGCCATTCTGGATGGTGTAAGGTGGTACCTCAGAGTGGTTTTGATTTGCATTTCTCTAATAATGAGTGATGTTGAACATCTTTTCATGTGTTTTTTTGAAACATCTGTATGTCTTCTTTGGAGAATTGTCTGTTTAGATCTTCTGCCCATTTTTGGATGGGGTTGTTTGTTTTTTTGGTATTGATCAGTAGGAGGCATTTATAAATTTTGGAGATGAATCCCTTGTCAGTCAATTCACTTGCAAATATTTTCTCCCATCCTGTGGGTTGTCTTTTCATTTTATTTAGGGTTTCCTTTGCTGTGCAGAAACTTTTAAGTATTTTTTATCATTTATATATATATATATATATATATATATATATACACACATATATATATATTATAAGTATATATAATAATTTAAGTATTTTTTATCATTTATATATATATATACACACATATATATATATATTATTATTCTGTACAGAATGGTGACCCAGTTACACTTACATGAATATAATATATGGCACAAAGGAACCTTTCCACAGAAAAGAAAATCATGGACTTGAAGAATAAACTTCTAAGTTTAATTAAGTCCCTTTGTTTATTTTTGTCTTTACTGTCATTAAGAGGTGGATCTGAGAAGATGTTGCTGTCATTTATGTTGGCCTATGTTTTCTTCTAAGAGTTTTATAGTATCTGGTCTTATGTCTAGGTCTTTAATCCATTTCGAGTTTATTTTTGTGTATGGTGTTAGGAAGTGTTCTAATTTCATTCTTTTACATGTGGCCACCCAGTTTTCCCAGCACCACTTATTAACAGGCTGCCTTTTCTCCATTGTATATTCTTGCCTCCTTTGTCATAGATTAGTTGACTGTAGGTGCATGGGTTTAATTTTGGGCTTTCTATCCTGCTCCACTGATCTATATTTCTGTCTTTGTGCCAGTACCATATGGTTGAATAGTAGTGGTGAGAGCAGACATCCTTGTCTTGTCCTGATCTCAGCGGGAATTCTTTCAGCTTTTCACCATTGAGAATGATGTTAGCTGTGTGTTTGTCATATATGGCCTTTATTATTTTAAGGTAGGTACCCTCTATGCCCACTTTCTGAAGGGTTTTTATCAGAAATGGGTGTTGGATTTTGTCAAAGGCTTTTTCTATTGAGAGGATCATATGGTTTTTATTCTTCAGTTTGTTAATGTGGTGTATCACATTGATTGATTTGTGGATATTGTAGAATCCTTGCATCCCTGGGAGAAATCACATTTGATCATGACGTACAATCCTTTTAATGGATTGTTGGATTCAGTTTGCTAGTATTTTGTTGAGGATTTTTGCATCCATGTTCATCAGTGAAATTGGCCTGTAATTTTCTTTTTTTGTGATATCTTTGTTGAATTTTGGTATCAGGGTGATGGTGGCCTCATAGAATGAGTTTGGGAGTGTTCCTTCCTCTGAAATTTTTTGGAATAGTCTCAGAAGGATAGATGTTAGCTCTTCTCTAAATGTTTGATAGAATTCTCCCGTGAAGGAGTTCCCGTCGTGGCACAGTGGTTAATGAATCCGACTAGGAACCATGAGGTTGCGGGTTCGGTCCCTGCCCCTACTCAGTGGGTTAACGATCCGGCCTTGCCGTGAGCTGTAGTGTAGGTTGCAGATGCGGCTCTGATCCTGTGTTGCTGTGACTCTGGCGTAGGCCAGCGGCTACAGCTCCGATTGGACCCCTAGCCTGGGAACCTCCATATGCTGCTGGAGCGGCCCAAAGAAATAGCAAAAAGACAAAAAAAAAAAAAAAAAAGAATTCTCCCATGAAGCCATCTGGTCCTGGACATTTGTTTGTTGGAAGTTTTTTAGTCACAGTTTCAATTTCAGTACTTGTGATTGGTCTGTTCATCTTTTCTATTTCATCTTGGTTTAGCCTTGGAAGATTGTACTTTTCTGAGAATTTGTCCATTTCTTCTAGGTTTTCCATTTTATTGGCATAGAGTTCATATATTAGTCTCTTATGATCCTTTGTATTTCTGTGATATTCATTGTTACTTCTCCTTTTTCATTTGTAATTTTGTTGATTTGAGTCCTCTCTCTTTTTTCCTTGATAGGTCTGGCTAAGGGTTTATCAATTTTGCTGATCTTTTCAAAGAACCAGCTTTTCGTTTCATGGATCTTTTCTATGGTTTTCTTCCTTTCTATTTCATTGATTTCTTCTCTGATCTTTATGCTTTCCTTCTACTAACTTTAGGACTTGTCTGTTCTTCTCTCTCTAGCTGCTTTAGATAAAAAGTTAGATTGCTTATTTGAGCTTTTTCTTGTTTCCTGAGATAGGCTTGTATTGCTATAAATTTTCCTCTGAGAACTGCTTTTGCTGCATCCTGCAGGTTTTGGAGTGTTGTATCTTTGTTGTCATTGGTTTCTAGGTACTTTTTCATTTCCTCTTTGATTTATTCAGTGTCCCATTCATTGTTTAGTAGCATGTTGTTTAGTCTCCACGTGTTTGTGTTTTTTGCAGATTTTTTCTTGTTGTTGATTTCCAGTCATACAGTGTTGTGGTCAGAAAAGATGCTTGTTATGATTTCAATTTTCTTAAAGTTACCAAGGCTGGATTTGTAGCTCAGGATGTGATCAATCTTAGAGAATGTTCCATGTGCACTTGAGAAGAATGCATATTCTGTTGCTTTTGGATGGAATGTCCTATAAATATCTATTAAGTCCATTTGGTTTAATGCTTCAATCAGGGCCTGTGTCTCCTTATTGATTTTCTATCTGGATGATCTGTCCATTGCTACAAGTGGGGTGTTAAGTTCCCCCACTATTATTGTGTTATTATTGATTTGTCATTTTAAGGTTGTTAGTAGTTGCCTTATATATTGTGGTGATCCTAGGTTGGGTGTGTAGATATTTAAAATTGTTATATCTTCTTCTTGGATTGATCCTTTGATCATTAAGTAGTGACCTTCCTTGTCTCTTAAAATAGTCTTCATTTTAAGGTCTATTTTCTCTGATATGAGTATTGCTACTCCAGGTTTCTTTTGATTCCCATTTGCATTTTCTTCCATCCTCTCACTTTTGATTTGTATGTGTCCCTAAAAGTGAAGTGGGTCTCTTGAAGACAGCATATATATATGGGTCTTGTTTTTGTATCCATTCATCCAGTCTATGTCTTTTGGTTGGGGCGTTCAGTCCATTAACATTGAAGGTAATTATTGATATGTATGTTCCTATTGCCATTTTATTAATTGCTTTGGATTTGGTTTTGCTGCTCTTTTTTCTTCCCTTCTTCTCTTGTTCTCTCCTCTTCTGGTTTGATGACTATCTTTAGTGTTGTTTTTGAGTTGATTTTCATTTGTTTGTGTATCAATTGTAGATTTTTGGTTTGCAGTTGCTCTGAAGTTTTGATATAAGAGTGTGTATATATATATGCATGAGATACAATTTAAGTTGTTGGTCTTTTAATCACAAGTGCATCTCCAGTGTCCTGCATTTGTACCCTCCTCTTCTTATGATTTTGGTGGCATAATTGTGCATGGATAATTTCATATCTTTACTATATACATACCTTTACTGGTGAGCCTTGTCATTTGTGGTATTTTTGTTTCTGGTTGTGGCCTTTTCTTTTCTGCCTAGAGAAGTTCCTTTAGTATTTGTCGTAAAGCTGGTTTAGTGTTTCTGAATTCTCTTAGCTTTTGCTTATCTGCGAAGCTTTGGATTTCTCCTTTAAATCTGAATGAGAGCCTTGCTGGGTAAAGTAATCTTTGTTGGAGGTTTTTTTCCTTTCATCACGTTAAGTATATCATGCCACTCTCTTCTGGTCTGCAGAGTTTCTGCTGAAAAATCTGCTGATAACCTTGTCAGGGTTCCCTTGTATGTTATTTGTTTCTTTTCCCTAGCTGCTTTCAATATTTTCTCTTTGTATTTAATTTTGGTCAGTTTGATTAATATGTGTCTTGGGGTATTTCTTCTTGCGTTTATTTTATATGGTACTCACATAATCACCCATCCTACCTCTTGATGTGGCCTCCTCTTTGTCTTCTGGAGTAGGATATCTTTTTGAAAGTTTCCAGTCCATTTGGTTGAAGATTACTCAGCATTTGGTGGTAATTTTGTTGTTTTTAGGAAAGAAGTTGGGCTTCAGTCCTTCTATTATGCCATTAATCCTGTCTTCAAAACTTTCCAAATTTAATAGCACAAATATTTTGAAAGACAATTAAACATGAAAATCTTCTCATTAATCAAACCACAGAATGGAAAAACCCAAAACAAAACACAAAGAACTAAATAATTGACTACATCACTGATGAAAATGTATTTAAATCAGAAATTCAAAATGTATTTCTTACTCCCTTATAGCAAATTAATTGAAGTAATTAGAAGTTAAATAGGAAAATATTAGTCAATTAACCATTTATAGTAACCTCTTCTCTAGGTAGTAGAAATAACATATGTATTTGCAAGCAAAGAATAGAGCATTAAATCAATGTATCCACATAAAGTCACAATTTAAATTTAAATTTTTCAGTTATTCCCTTAATTTTAATAGATATACAATCATTTCCAAATACTCAATGGCATATTGAAACAACTGTCAAAGGTATTTTTACAGCTTCATTTTTGATATTTTTTTCATAGCAGCTTACTCTTTGAGTCTTCTTGGTTATTTATATGTAGTATGTATTTTTTCATTGGATGTGTTTGCAAGAAATCCTGCCTAAGATTTCAGGTGACTTGTAGCTCCAAAGTGTTAATTTTTCTTAGCTTGACAAGTAAACATAAAAGTCTTTTCTTACCGCCTATTGAATTTTTTGATAGGAAATAAAACATAAACACGATTACATGTTGCTCCAGGCGATTTTGAATCAGTTCAGTTGTTCAGCTGGACCTGAAAAATCCCCAGAGCTCAAGAGGAATAGTCTGTATCTAGATGACAGAGGTAAATACAAATATTTAAGAAGAGTCAGTCTATGAATATAATGACATTAAGCTCTTGATATTGATATATGCCTTAGATAAGAACAGTTACAAACTAATTGCTATAGTACTTCCTTCTTACTCCTAGATGTTCTAAGAAACCTTTTGAAAGTGAAATTTTTGAAATTTCATCTTTCATAATCTATTAACAGGAACAACTCAAGACAACACCAACACTCACCTTACAGTTCACTTGTTAAGGAACTGATATGGTTCACATAAATGTTAATCTACCTGTATGGATAAATGATAATATTGTCTCAGTAGAGCTATAATTCACCCACTTTCCCAAACCAGAGAAGACTTTTATCAGATGATAGCTGTCCCTGAGCCTCTATATACAGAGTCCTATTAATTCCACCACCATAATGATGCTTCAATCCATCCTTTTTGCTCTTTTTCTGCTGCTGTTCCTTTATTTCAGTCCTACAGCACCCCCTTGCTTTCAGTACTGCAGTTGTCTTGTTTCTGTGCCTCCACTTCTGCACTTCCTGATGCTCTTCACAAATCTAGGTAGGATGAGCTTTCTCTGACCTTGGTTCTCTCCTTTAGTTTTTCTCTACTCTCTCCAGAACCCACATGCCTGGAAGACACTACCATAGAGTACAAAGCATCCATAATCTGGATGATCTCTTCAGCTTTATTCTCTCCAAAGCCCTCTCATTTTATATTCCATATTTTAAAAACTATTGCCAGGTTCTCAGACATCCCAGATCACATCAAACTTCCAAGTTTATGTTGCATCTTTTACCTACACAATTCTTCCTTCTCTATTCTATTTCACCCAAGGCCATCTATCTGAGAAATAAATCCATGCACAACTTCCCAAGAAATCCAGAGTAGAAGTAATCATCCTTTCCCAGTAATGACTGCTATGCCCTGAACATACACCTGCTAGAGCCTCAGTAATACTAAACTGCAGATGTACCTACTTTATATCCCTCTAAGTTCCTTGAGGATGGAGACGATTCATCTTAGCACCTTAAGCACCTGGTACAGTGCCTGGACCATAGCGCAGAGTCAATGTTTATTGAATGAGTCACTGAATCAATAGCACAAAAGTCTATGCTGTCTTTCTGAGGAGACAAAGGCCCATATATAAATAGCTCTCAGAACTACAGACTAGCTTAACAGTCCATGAACTGCCATCCTTTTTGTAAAAGAAAAAAAAGTTTAAGTATACATCACTGCTGAATTGCACCACATTGCAGAGTCACAAAGTGAAAAAAAGCTTAGCTAGGTTCTTCCTTGGTTTTTTTGGAAGTCTGTGTACACATGGTTGAAAGGAAAGCACTTTTTTATTTTTCTGATGTTGATGACCTCAATTTTATACTACTTGAATTAAAATGTCCTCTACCTCATCTCTACCTACCCTCAGTATTTTAAATTTAAGGATACCTTCCCGAAGCCTTAAAATGTGGTAAAGAGTATTGTGTCCTAGAAAGAAGATGGGATCAGGAAATCTGAATTCCAATACTGGCTTTTTCTCATATAAACTTACCTTTTTGTCAGGTTGCAAGCTATAAAGCACTAAGGAAAAATAACCTAACAGGGAACCATTAAAATCTGTATAAAATTGTTTAAATCTTACTGAAACTCACAAAATAGAGATTGTTGATATGGAAAAATATGTGAAACTTCATAAAAATACCCTAATTTGTCCCTAATTTACCTTTAAATTTCAAACACTTTTAAACATGAACTCGGAGACAACTCTTATGCAATCTGAGTTTATCCTAAAATTTATATCAAATAGATAAGGGTCAAGAACAACTAAGACAATTTATTGAGGAGTTTCAGAAAATCTATCCCACCAAATGTCAAGACTAAATATAAAGTTAACAGCAATTGTGACAGCTGGTGGTGGTAGTAAGGTAATCAACAAAAAGATCAATTGAGCAGAAGACAGAGCTCAGAAACAGTCCTGTGCATTTATGGACACTTAATGTAGGAAAGAGATGGCATTAAATGTCAGCAAAGGAAGGATGGGCTATACAATAAATGTTGGGACAATGGTTATTCAAGCATATGGAAAAATTAGATGCATACCTCACACCATAAATAAAGGACTAGAACAATTCTCGACACTTTAAAATCCCAAGAGCAGAAATTTTTATACATCTGGATGAAAACAGACACAAAAAACATTTATGGTTTCTGATCTTAGCAAAGGACATGTGTCCTCCGGAGTTTGAAGGGCATAGGGACTTGTGTCCAACTCCTACATGAGAAGTTTTAGTGGGAGTAGTAATGAGAGAAGGCTTTGCTGGCAACTTCCTGAGCCTGAAGAATTTGGTGGAGCAGACCTGGATATGTGCATTTCTAGGTGTTAAGGGCCAAATTGTGTCCTCTCAAAAGGCAAATGTTGAAGTCCTAACCCCAGTACCTTACTTAGAATTTCACTGTACTTGAAGATAAGGTGATCGAAGAGGTAAAATTGAGATCATTCAGATGGACCCTAATCAAAAATCTAATGTCTTTATAACAAGGAGAAAATTGATGTAACTAGAGATCTTATTCTAAGTGATGTAAGTCAGAAAGTGAAAAACACTGTATGATATCACTTATATGTGGAATCTAAAATATAGCACAAATGAAGCTATCTACAAAACAGAAACAGACTCACAGACAGAAAGAACAGACTTGTAGTTACCAAGGGGAAAGAGGGAGGAAGTGGGATGGGCTGGGAGTTTGGGATTAGTAGATGCAAACTACTACCCTTAGAATGGATAAGCAATGAGGTCCTACTATACAGCACGAGGAACTATATCCAGTCTCTTGGGATAGACCATGATGGAAGATAATATGAGAAAAGGAATGTATCTGTGTGTATTACTGGATCACTATTCTGTACAGCAGGAATTGGCACCACATTGTAAATCAACTGTACTCTAATAAAAACATTTTTTAAAATGAAGAATGACATCTAGGTGTTTCCTGGTGGCTCAGTAGGTTAAGGATCAGGGTTGTCATTGCTGCTGTGCAGTTTAGATCCCAAGTCCAGGAACTTCTGCATAACAGAGCAAGGCCAACAAACAAACAAACAAACAAGCGCAAAGAATTATGTCTATCTCAAACGCCCTAGAGATGCTACCTAATACAGTGGGAGAGTGTTTCCTCTCCCTCTCTCTACAGTTCTGCCTAACTACCTGGAATATCTTTTCTCTTTCTTCATGCTCATTCAGGGAGTTGATTCCTGCCATTCTCCAGCACTGCTGGTGCCTGGGTGGGTAAGATTTCCTGACTTAGGAAGGAAGCACACGGGTAAGTCCCATTCCGCTCCCGCAATTAGCCACGGCCCTCAGTATCAGCTTGACAGCACTGAAGTTGGTGTGTTGATCCCTCTTTGCCTAATCTCCATCTCTCTCTCTCTCTCAAATGGTTACAAACTTGGATGAAAAAAAGGGGTCCCATTTAGTGGGTCCTCTAAAACCTCCATGTTTTTCGGGTTTTTGTTGTTGTCGTTTTGGTTTGGTTTTTTTGCTTTTTAGGGCTGCATCTATGGCATTTGGAGGTTCCCAGGCTAGGAGTAACTGGAGCTACAGCTGCTGGCCTACACCACAGCCACAGCAATGCAGGATCTGAGCCACATCTGCGGCCTACATCACAGCTCATGGCAACCCCGGATCCTTAACCCACTGAGTAAGGCCAGGGATCAAACCTTCATCCTCATGGATGCTAGTCAGATTCCTTCACTGCTGAGCCATGATGGGAATTCCCTAAAACCTCTGTATTTAAAATTGGGAAAAGTAATTCCCATTGTGATTCAGTGGGTTAAGAACCCGACTAGTTCTTAGGATTCAGGTTCCATCCCTGGCCTCTCTTTGTGGGCTAAGGATCCAGCATCATTGCAAGCTGTGGTGTAGGTCACAGATGCAGCTTGGATCTGGCATTGTTGTGGCTGTGGTGCAGGCCAGAAGCTGCAGCTCCAATTCGACCCCTAGCCTAGGAACTTCCATATGCTATAGGTGCAGCCATAAAAAGAAAGAAAAATTGAGAGAAATAGGATTTGTGGCAAAAATGATACTTTAGCAGCAAACTTCACCAGGACTCAAGGGGATACTGAAAACATTTACAAGGAATTAATTAATAGGTATGCATATGGTAGCAAAAAACACTTGGCAGAAGCCTAGTGTTTGAGTACATCATGGAATTCACCTACTGTAAGCAATGTTGATTTAGCTTTCAGAAAATATTTTAATAAAGTTTAATCTTATGTATGCTTTCATGATAGCACTAACATAAACAGTTTCCTTTAAGAATTTACAAAAATCACGTCATTTAGATGGAATCAGGCAAGTTTTTTTAGGCTGCTTTTAAAAGACATGCCCTCCACATGTTTATTTGTCCCTCATTCTCTCTCCAAAGTCCTGCTCAGTTAGGTTTCCAGACAACACTGTAAGCAGCAAATGTCCTAAGGGAATGAATTACAGTCTCCCAGGATGGTTTAAACAATCACCACTGACCTGAGGCTTCACCTAGGACAGAAGTGTACTGATGGAGCTTCCTTTCTGAGAGTTGAGTTCTGACTTCCAAACACTATGCTCACAGCTTCACTCCCTTTCTTTTCCCAAAAATAAATTAACTCACATATTTCTCATGAAAAACAAACATTCCACTCTGGAAGGGAAAAAAAAAAAAAAAAACTAACAAAGCTGCCTTTTCTTTTCCTCCACTTTGAGAAACTACTTTAATTGGATTCATTTCTTCTCTTCCTAGAGCCCTTCACATCCTCATCTCTTGGTGCTTTCTTGCTGTCTCTCCCACTCCTCTGTCTTCATTTATAAACCCTTTCCCCTGAAAAACTGCCCTGGACAATTCTGCCCCTGTAACTACAACCTCTTCTCTCAATTTCCTTCATTGTTCCAAATTTACCCCCAATTAGTAGTCTATATCCATAGCTAAGTATAACTCTTCTCCAAGTATAATTCTCCTTTAGCTTGTTTCTACCTAGACAATCAGTGTGTTAACTTCTTCATACTAGATAGATACTCCATAAATACCTTCAAATTACACAGGGTCGTATGTCAATGATATATCAATAGACCTAAGTAAAAAAATGAAATATAATTTAACATTAAAAATCACAGCAAGAAAAATGAATGAATTTCATTGACTAGAAAAGTGGTTTAAAAATAGTTACATCTAAAGTGGTATGTGGGAGTTCTCAGGTGGCTCAGCAGGTTAAGGACCCAGCGTAGTCTCCGTGAGGATGCAGGTTCAATCCTTGGCCTCACTCAGTGGGTTAAGGATCTGGCATTGCCACAAATTACAGCATAGGTCGCAGATGCTGTTCAGATCCTGTGTTTCTCTGGCTGTGGTGCAGGCCTCAGCTGCAGCTCTGATTCGATTCTTAGCCTGGGAACTTCCATGTGCTGTAGGTCTGGCAGTGTTAAAAAAAAAAGGAGGGGGGCATATGTGGAACTAAGTAGGTACTCAGTTAATAAATGGACATATCCATGATTAACATGATTTATCACTCTTCTCAGCAAAAAGTGCTCAAGGACTTGTCCCATCCCCACACTTTTACAGGTATTTTGTATTCCCTGATAATGACAACTGCCAAGGTTAAATCATAAAGTTAAAAAAAAGGAAGAAAGGAATTCCAGCTGTGGTGCACTCGGTTAATGATCTGACATTGTGTTCAGGGTGGCCCGGGTTCAAGTCCCAGCTTGGCGCAGTGGGTTAATGATCTGGCATTTCATCCCTGGCCTGGAAACTTCCATATGCTACAAGTGTGGCTGAAAAATAAGGAAAAAGAGGGGGAGTTAAAGAAATCTCGATCTGTTCTTTTGTCTGTACATTATCAAATATGAAATTTTTTTTTTTTTTTTGCTTTTAGGGCTGCACCCACAGCCTATAGAGGTTCTCAGTCTAGGGTTCGAATCAGAGCTGTAGCTGCTAGCCTACATCACAGCCACTGCTATGCTGGGTCTACACCGCATCTGTGAACTATACCACAGCTCACAGCCATGCTGGATCCTTAACCACTGAACAAGGCCAGGGATGGAAACTGCATCTTCATGGATGCTAGTCAGATTCAATTCCACTGAGCCATGATGGGAACTCCTGAATGTGTATTTTTAAAGCAAACAACAAACCAACATTGAACATGTATTAGATACTTTCACCATCCCCTTCATTCTTATTCTGTATCACCAGAGACCAGGCTGTTGGGTTTGCAGCAAACATGCCAACCAGACTGGCCACTAGGATAGGGCATGTTGACAGAGATCTCCAACAGGGTCATCAGTTCATGAAACAGGAGCAGGGCTTTTTGGTACTATATCACAATCTGATTACTGGCACTAAAATGGGCTTGCAGGTGAGAAAATTTCTTGGCCAAAGGCAGAAGATCAGAAAACTAAGATCAGTCACTGAAATGTGCAATGACAAATGAAGAATTAAGGCATTTACCTAAATAATCTAGGCAAGCTAATATTTTTGGCAAAAAGGAAAGATGAAGTTCAGAATTTGAATGACCAGGATCAGCTCTCCACAATCAGCATAGATAAATATTCAACTTTGAGGCCTACTTGTAAAAATTAAAAGAAAACAGTATGGAAATTCCTCAAAACACCAAAAATAGAACTACCATATATGATCATGCAATTGCACTCCTGAGCATCTATCCAGAGAAAACCATAATTTGAAAAGAATCATGCACCGCAATGTTCACTGAAGCAGTATTCACAATAGCCAAGACATGGAAGGAAACTCAATGTCCCTTGAGAGAGGCATGGATAAAGAAGATGTAGCACACATATGTAATAGAAAGTTACTCAGCCATAAAAAGAATGAAATAATGCCATTTCCAGCAACATGGATGGACCTAGAAATTATCATACTAATTTAAGTTAGACAGTGAAAGACAAACATCACTTAATGTGAAATCTAAAAAAAAAAAAGGATACAAACAAACTTATTTGTAGAAATTGCACAGATTTTGAAATCAAACTAATGGTTGTCAAAGGGACAAGTGAGTGGAGAGGGAGAGAGTGAAGGTTTGTATTTGGCATATGCACACTGTGGTATGTGGAATGACTGGCTAATGGGGACATGTTGCATAGCACAGGGAACTCTACACAATATTTTGTGATATTCTATGTGAGAAAAGAATCTGAAAGAGAATGGATGTATGTATATGTATAACTGAATCATTTTGTTGTACAGTAGAAATTATCACCACCTGTAAGTCAACTATACTTCAATAAAACTTAGAAAAAGAAAATAAAATGGTTAACCAAGAAAAAAAAGGCTTCAATTTCTATATCCAAATTAGGGTTAGGTCACCTGAGGCCATTTAGAATCTTTATAAAATTTACAATAATAATTATTAAAATAAAATTTCCTCTTTAACTTCTATAATATGTCAGGAGTAGTTTTTAGCAAAAAACTACTGATTTTAAGTACATCACAAATGCGATATCCATTCATTCAGTAAGTGTTCCCTACGTGCTTCCTGTGGGCAAGGTGCCATGCTGGTACACAGATAATGAGACATGTACTGCTTTTCTAGTAACTGGAAGAAACAAGACAGAATATATTAAAAATAGATGGAATTTTCTTTTTTTTAACTTTTTCCAGGGCTGCTCCCACGGCATATGGAGGTTTCCAAACTAGGGGTCTAATGGGAGCTATAGCTGCTGGCCTACGCCAGAGCCACAGCAATGCCAGATCCAAGCTGCATCTGTGATCTACACCACAGCTCACGGCAACACTGGATCCTTAACCCGCTGAGCAAGGCCAGGGATCGAACCCATAACCTCATGGTACCTAGTCAGATTCATTAACCACTCAGCCACGACGGGAACTCCTAGATGGAATTTTCTAGATCAGAGGAGGGAGGATTTTTCCCCCACCATAGCAGCCTCAGAGGTGGGAGGGCCATCACAGATGATTTAAAAATTGGATTTCCCATCGTGGCACAGTGGAAACGAATCTCACCAGGAACCATGAGATTGCAGGTTCAATCCCTGGGCTTGCTCACTGGGTTAAGGATCCAGCGTTGCCATGAGCTGTGGCGTAGGTCACAGATGAGGCTCGGATCTGGCATTGCTGTGGCTGTGGCGTAGGCTGGCAGCTGCAGCTCATATTCGACCTCTAGCCTGGGAATCTCCATATGCGTGGGTGTGGCCCTAAAAAGCAAAAAAAGAAAAAGAAAAATTAGTAAGGATTTAAACTGGTAAAAACCTGGGGATGTATATTCTCAGCCAAGGACACATCATGAACAAGGCAAACGTGGTAGAAACAGAGAGTATGTGTTTATCAAAGGTGGGCCATGTGTCTCGGAAAACAGGATGGCAGGGAGCAGGAATGGGGTGCTGTGAGAAGGGGGTGTACCGTGAGAAAGGGTCTGGAGCAGCAGGCTAGGCTACTGTGGAGTGGCCTGAAATGGCAGGTTCAAATTGGAACAATATTTATTTTTAATTTATTTTAATTTATTTATTATTGGCCACACCTGTGACCTGTGGAAGTTCCCAGGCCAGGGATCAAACCCACAACATAGCAGTGACAATGCCAAATTCGTAACCGTTAGGCCCCCAGGGGACTCCCCTGTGAACTTTATTTAAATACGGCCTGGAAAAAAAAAAAAAAGGAAGTTTTTTAGCAGGAAAAAATAAATAGATTAAATCTTTGTTCTTCCTACTTTTTTTTTTTTGATAATTAAGGTTTCTTTTCTGAGTAGTGTTCCTAAAACTTAAGAATCACTTACAGGTAGAATCTAAACTAGGGTACAAATGAACCTATCTACAGAATAGAAACAGACTCAAAGACATAGAGAACAGACTTATTGTTGACAAGGGGAAGGGGAGAAGGAGTGGATGGACAGGTTGGGGTTAGTAAATGAAAATTATAGCATTTAGAATGGATGAGCAATGAGGTCCTACTGTGCAGCACAGGGAGCTATATCCAATCTCTTGGGATAGACCATGATGGAAGATAATATAAGAAATGGAATGTATATGTGACTGGGTCACTATGCTGCACAGCAGAAATTGGCACACCATTATAAATCAACTGTACTTTAATAAAAATAAATGGAAAAAGAGAATCAAATAAATAAAACTAAAGCAGTATGGACTCCATAGTATCGTGTTATTAAAGGCCAGGCACTGGGCTATATCTATCACATGCATTAACCCATTCAATGTTCATGAGAATGGGGTTACTAATTGACCCCATTTTCCAGATGAGAACACAACAAAGCTGAAAAAAATGAATAAGGCCCACACCATTGTTAAGTGGTTGAATTGTAATTTGACTCAAGGTCTGTCAGATTCCAAAACTCACACCCATATCCACTGTGCTATGGGAGTTCTCAGTGTTTCCAGTAGGTAACATAAGTAAAGACACTTGGAAAATGGATAGTTTTCTACTTTATTTAATGGAAAGAAATGGCTGGGCTACTTTCAGCCATCAATTTTCCATGTAACAATTTATGTGACAACTCTGATATATATCCTCGAGACTGCCTTACAAATATGTCTTAAAAATAACTTCCCTAAACATATATTTCCAAGACATTTATAATGTCTTTGAAAATTAAAATATTGATTTAATTCATGTACCTTGATGATCATCCTGCTTCATGGAATTGCAGTTTTAGAATATATAGATTATTCTTCCTCCAGAGGGGAAAATCCAATCAGGCAAAGGCCTCTAGCCACACACAAATCCTGTTTGGTTCTCTTTTATATCTTGAAGAATAAAAATAACATATACATTGTCAAATGATTAAAGTTCTTAAAAAAGAATAATAGTTTAAGAGTCTTGTCTAGATGTCTCCTATTTCTTTAAAAAAATGAAAGAGAAAAAAGAAAAGCAAGAACCCTTTCCAAGAGAAAAAAAGGTCACTTTCCATTTCTAATTATAAGATGCCAGGGATAATGACAGTCCTGTGATAAGTGATGATTTCCACAACAAACCATCTGCTGGTCCCCTATCCCTAGAGCTTTCTTATGGATGTTGCCCCCAATTCCTTGGGAAACTCCCCAACAGTAGGTTGACTCCATCTTCCCTCCAACCACAACCTTCTGTGTTCTTACTGTTGCCTGAGGGAGCTGGCTGAGGGTTGCTCCAATCAATCTTATCTCTCCTCAGCAGAAAAAGACAGCTCTTCTGCTGATTTGTTCTTGTAATCTACAATTGGCTTGTTTCCTGATAAATTTCTTGTTTGTCAGGGTCTTTGTCAGACATTTTGTATTTATAGCCTCTGGGGTGATCAATTCTAATACAGTGTCTTCTGCTAAATTTTGAATCAAGATCACTCCTGACATGTACTTAAACACTGTCCAGCAGAAAGCTCACCGCTCTGTCTTTTGTGTTAGAAAAGGTAGGAGAGAGATGGTTTTCTATGTATTAACATAACAAAGGGCTACTATTTAAAGTAGTGAGCCCACGCCTCACCTGTGCCACCTTTTCTGTTTGTAATGGACCATTATCTAAATTACAAGCAGTTCCTCCCTTGGGGAATCAGAAAAGAGTATAAAATAAACTCTGCTTTTTAATGTGCATTAAGAATCTCCACACATGGAAAAAAGGCTACTTAAGCCCAAGGTTTGCAAAAGGAATACAAAGCTAATGTAAATAATGTGTTTTCATTTCTGGGTAATACACGCTGTACACACATCACCTCCCACCACCCCAAGTGGTTCTATTTCATACTGTAAAAGCAGTTCCTAGCAAGTTCAAATTTATCCTTATGGGAGGCATAAAATAGATTCAGAAAGCCCTCTGCCCATCTAGGATGTGATGTCATATTTCAAAGCAAATGAAGCTTTTCCCTTCCCAACTGATCAGTTTATTTAGACCTCATTATGCCTCCCTGTAAGGATATGTAAAGACATTGGACTAAAGGTAAGAACACAGTGCTGGAACACTGCAGTGCTTTGAAGAAGCCTGAATGTATAAATAGAATGTACTGTTTCTTCTACAAATAACTCATCTTTTTGTTTTTCTTCTTTGGTCATGCCTGAGGCAGGTGGAAGTTCCCAGACCAGGGATGGAACCCATGCCACAGCAGCAACCCAACCCACTGCAGTGACAATGCTGGATCCTTAACTTGCTGATCCACAAGAGAACTCCAACAGCTCATCTTTTATAGAAACACATATTTTATGAATACATTATATATCACACATACGTGTATATATACATATATATGAAAGTTAAGACAAAGGAATAAACATTTACAAAAGAATGAAAATCAAAGATCCTTACCCACATGATTGGTTCACCAAGAACTGGGCATTAAGCCACTCTCTCCTGAAGAACACACTCTAAACATCTTTATATCTTGTTTCTGAAATTGCATAGTTTTTGATTTTAACAAAATTAAGAAGTTCAGCTCTTAAACAGTGTATCTGCTAAATATCTCTTTATTTGCACAATTGGTATACACATGAAATCCTGTTGAATGAATTTGGACCCACTGGGGATTTGTTTCACAGAAAGCTTCATTTCATCAACAAATTTCTTCTTTTTTCTTTTTTCTTGTTAGGGCCACACCTGCAGTATATGGAACATCCCAGGCTAGGGGTCATTTCAGACCTGCAGCTAAAGGCCTATCCACAACCACAGCAACACTAGATCACAGCCACATCTGCAACCTACACTGCAGCTTGTAGCAACACTGAATCCTTAACCCTCTGAGTGAGGACAGGGATCAGTAGATCCTATATCCTCATGGGCATTATGTTGAGTTCTTAACCCTCTGAGCCACAGTGGGAATCCCCTTCATCAACGAATTTCTACATTACTTTATGCCATATATTCTTGACATGCTAAAGTCAATAAAGTTAAATATTCTCTCTTAATATAAGGAAATGTAATCATTATATAGAGGAAATGTTTCTTATTTGTGTATGTAAAAATTGGTACCACCTTCTTATAGTAAAATTCTATTTGCTGTGCTTTTTGGGGGACAGTATTAAACAAACATCTTCTCAGTTCCAAGAAACTAAAAACCTAACAATTCTTTGAATACAGTTAAAAGCATTAGAAATTATCTAACAATAAAAATAGTTGTTTGGACCAAATTCTAGCTAGAAGAGAAATTATTCTTCTATACCTACATACCATAAAGATAAATATCCTTAACTTTTCAAAATACTTTCTGATGTCAAGAGAGGAAAACTAGAAGAGATAACTGCAGAATGATGTTTCAGGAGAAGGGATTTAATTTTTACATTTCTATGAGCAAAAGAAATTCTGTATCTGTATCAAAAGGAACATTTCTAGCTGTTCCCTTCTGCCTTATAGGTTGGCTAGGAAAATGATCTGCCAGTTAAATGGAAAACTATGATGGAATTGACCTAGATCAGTAGTTACCTGCCATGGTGTGTACTAGAACAAGCTAGGGAGCTTTTTAGAAATGCTGGTACCTGGGCCCCACTTCAGAGGACTTGGATCTTGGAAGCAGGGTGTTGGCACTGGCATTTTTTTTTTCCTTTTTTTTTTTTTTCCTTTTCTATGGCTGCACGTGTGGTATATGGAAGTTCCCGGGCTAAGGGTTGAATCAGAGCTGCAACTGCAGGCCTATGTCACAGCCATGACAACACCAGATCCAAGCCCCATCTATGAAGTATACTGCAGCTTGCAGCAATGCCAGATACTTGACCCACTAAGCCAGGCCAGGGATGGAAACTGCATCCTCACAAATGTTATGTTGGGTTCTTAACTCACTGAGCCACAATGGGAACTCTGGCACTGGCATTTTTAAAAAGCTGCCCAGATGATTGGACTCAATTGACCACTCCCTAAATCCTCTCTTAAAAACTGACAAAGCATCCAAATACCAAATATCACTTCTGTGTGGAATCTAAAATACATCACAAATGAACCTATCTACAAAACAGAAACAGACTCACAGACATAGAGGACAGACTTGTGTTTGTCAAGGGAGAGGGGAGAGGGAGTGGGATGGACAGGTAGTTTGAGATTAGTAGAAGCAAACTTATATATAGGATGGATAGACAACAAGTCCTACTGTACACCACAGGGAATTACAGTCAATATCCTGTAACAAACCATAATGGAAAAGAATATGAAAAAGTGTTTATATATATGTATAACTGAATCATTTGGTTGTACAGTAGAGACTGACACACCATTGTAAGTCAACTATACTTCAACAAAATTAAAAAAAAAAAAAACTGACAAAGTACCCAGAGTGTGGAGGACAGTTTAGCCCTCATCCACAACACACAGCAAATGAGTGCCTGGATTTGGCAGCTTTGCAGAAATAGCAGAGGGAAGCTACAGAATATCTTAATGATCTTAAGGGCCCACAAACTTCATTTTATTTCCCCCAAATACCCCCACCAGCAAAGACTGTAAAGTAGAACAATTAGCAAATAATCTGAGCCCACTCAAAAAATTGGGCTTCATCAGGGTCTCTAGAACTACTGTAGGTGTTGCAGCTGCCTAAGCCTTGCAGAACCTCAGAGACCCCCAGAGTCACCTTCCTTCCAGGAGGATAGAAACTCACCCTGCAGGGAAAACACCTGCAGGGAATAGAAACTAGGTTGAACAGGTCAGGAACGCCAGGAACCAGGGGTTCTGGCTAGACGGGCAGCAGGCACAGAAGGTGAACCTCAGGTGTGATGAAATGTCTGCATAGAGGGGCTGTGTCCTTAATACTTGGGGGCAGCAACAGGAGAGAAAGTACTCAAGCAGTAAAGCTGAGACAGCCGCCTGGACCCACCCACCCCTGCCCAAGAACCCACTCCTGACAATTCAGCAAAACTCATCATTAAACAAGGAAAGAAGCAAGTTTCTCATCCAAACCCAGGAAATGATATCCTGATATCTTAAGAACAAAAAGTCCTGATTCGTATGCTAACGGATAATGAAAGAACTGCAGCAAAATATGGCTGTAGCAGAGAAGAAAACTGTAACTTAATATTAAATATGAGATAAAGTATGTTAAGAAAGAGGTAGAAGTCATGAAATTAAAGCACAAATCCAAAATAGAAAAGATAGTGTACATAAATATCAGGCCATTGTGAAAAGAGAGTTGACAGAGCTCAGAAAATATCCCGGAGGAAAAGGACAAAATAATACCATTTGTAGCAACATGGATGCAACTAGAGATTCTCATACTAAGTGGAGTAAGTCAGAAAGAGAAAGACAAATACCATATGATAAAACATATCTGGAAGCTAAAATATGGCACAAATGAACCTATCTACAAAATAGAAACAGACTAATGGACATGGAGAACAGACATGTGGTTACTAAGGGGGAGGGAAGGAAGGAGTGGGATGGACAGGGAGTTTGGGGTTGGTAGATGCAAACTGTTATATTTAGAATGGATAAGCAATGAGGTCCTACTGTACAGCACAGGGAACAATATCCAATCTCTTGGGATAGACCATAATGGAAGATAATATGAGCAATAGAATGTATGTATATAAGTATGACTGGTTCAATATGCTGTATATCAGAAATTGATACAATGCTGTAAATCAATTATAATCTAATTTTTTTAATTAATTAAAAAAAGAATAGAGTCATTTCTTAAATACTTTTTAAGGTTAAAAAAGAAGAAAAAAAAAAAAGCCCCGCTGGAATTTAATGAAGGGAGAGGTTTTCTTCTTCTATCAAAAATAAAACAAAGGGGACCCCCAGTGGCTCAGTGGGTTAAGGATCTGGCATTGTCACTGCGATGGTGAGGTTAAATCCCTGGCCTGGGAAATTCTGCATTCTGTGGGTGTGCCAAAAAAATTAAAAAATAAAGCAGAAATGGTCAGTAAATATTCTGGGTTAACATTGAGACTAGGCATAGAATTTCTTGGTTTTCAACTAGTTTATACAAAAAAAATGCTCTTTCGCCCAACTTGAATCCATGAAATGCCTATATCATGTAGCACTGGACACACCTTGGGGCAACAATAATAAAAATTAAACAATAATCGTAGTTCCCATTGTGGCTCAGTGGTTAATGAACCTGACTAGTATCCTTGAGGATGTGGAGTTAATCCCTGGCATCACTCAGGAGGTCAGGGATCCAATGTTACTGTGAGCTGTGGTGTAGTTTCCATATGAGGCTCAGATCTGGTGTTGCTGTGTCTGTGGCTGTGGTGTGCAGCTGCAGCTCTAATTTGACCCCAGCCTGGTAATTTACATATGCTGTGTGTGCTACCCTGAAAAGCAAAATAAATAAATAAAATAAATGATAACCGTGATTAAAATATTCTAATAGCTCCCTTCATTGGGCTCTTATTAGGTAGTTGAACTCGAGGCTTTATATACATTATCTAATTCCCCACAGTAACCCATGAAGCCCTTTACTTAAACTCATTGTAAGTGGCAGGGGTGTGAGTATTTCTCCTCCAAGAAAGTGAAGTTTGCATGTTGTGTGATCCTGTTTGTTGGTCTTTACATTACTCTAAAATAGATTCTTATTGATGGTTCATATGGCTGGAGGCTATATCATGCACACAAATTTTATTTTGGAAGCTCCTTCAAAGTAGCTGACAATAAGGTAAACAGCCAGACCTGAATCTCTGCATGCAGGAAAGATGTGCTAGCTGTATTAAGAGAGCAACACCAAGAAAATACATGGAGACTTCAGATCTGAGCCCTAAATCAAAAGTCACATGGACAGGTACTCCCAGGCAATCACTTGCAATTGAGTTCCTTCTCAGAGGGAGTCCCCATGTAGAGGGCTTGAGGTTGAGTCACTACCGAGATTTATCTGTCAGCAGATGGCTAATGGATTGTTGCTGGAAGGCCAGTTAGACCAACCAGCAAATAAATAATCCTGGAGGTAGAGAAATGGGAAAATGGCTATAGTGGAGGGTGGTTGAGGTGTTTCAACAGCTGCTACTCTAAATGTGGTCCCTGAGGGTCAGCACATGGAGATTGTTAGAAATGCAGAGTTCCAGGCCTTTTCCCAGATATGCTAACGCTGACTCTGTTGTTACAAGATCCCCAGGTAATTCAGATATATAAGAAAGGTGGAGAAGCACTGTTCCCAAGGACATAGGTGATTAGGTTTTTTTTTTTTTTTTCTGTAACATGGTGGGAATTTTCACGATAACTGAAAAATGAAATTTTCATGATTTAGTCATACATTCAGTCATTGCCCTTTTAAATGCTTACTCTCTGCCATGAACTATATGAGATGCTGGCAATAAAGTATTAAAGGACAGATAAGATTTTTGTACTTAGAGAGTTAAGCATCTAGGACATAATAAAGAGATGACTGAAAAAGGATACATATATAAGAATACATATATATAAATACAGATGAATATATACATTGTATATACTATAAATATATTAAAATATATTTATATTTTATATTATATATTTAATATAGTATATTTATATATATTTATATATAAAGATATATAAACATATTTATATAATATAAATGTATTAAAATATATTTATTTATATTTTTATATTTTATAGGGTATTTTATATATTTTATAGTTTCTAAACATTATATATTTATATATATAAATAAAAAGATGAATACAAAGGGTTATATATATACTTATCTATATCCAGGTATAATTTTAGCCTTGGCATGCAGCAGCTTGATATGGGATCTCAGTTCCCAGATCAAGGATTGAAACCAGGCTGCAGGGATATAAGCATTGAGTCCTAACTCCTACACCATTAGAGAATTCCCTAAAGGGATATTAAGTGCTATGAAAGGATAAATACAGGAATATATAAAAGCAGGACCTATCTAAACTCAGTTTTTCTCATCCAAATTTGGGGAAATAATTGTGGCTTATATGATGTTTGTTGGAGGTATATGGGGCAGTCTGTCTGAAACCAGCACTGCTTGATTTAGCATCTAAATCAGCAGGTCAGTTTCACTCCTTTCAACCTTCATCACTGGATATCGCCAAGACACAATCAAGCCAGAGCCTGGCTGGGCACATCCTGCAACCCCTGAATGAGCTTTCCCTTCTAAGAAGAATGGCTAGAACAATACAGGAACTAAAGGATTAGCCACCTCTGGTGATACAGAATGAAAAGAAAGATGCCTTCAGAGAGTTCTTACAAATAGATAGCTGGATAGCCTTCAGCAGCTTCAGCTTTTGTATGAAATTTCCTTTGGCACAAGTATTTGCTGGCCGCACTTTGAATGGCATCCCACCTAATGGGATAGGCTGTGTGTTCTCTGGGCTCCTCTGTGGACGCGTGATTCTAGTAGGCTTGAAATTGAAAGAATCTGAGCTCACTTGTACTGTGGGTAAGCTTTAAAAAATGACCTGACCCTTCTATAGAGGAACCAGTGAATAAGTGATTACATCAAATAACGATTTTCATCAATTGTTCAACATGATGTAGAAGGACTTTAAGGGCAGCTGGATTTCAGTTTAAAGCTCCAGTCCATTTTTTGCCAGACTTGTAATGCTAAGAACATTACCTAACATCTCTGAGCATCATTTATTTATATCTACAAAATGTCAACAGTCCCTGCCTCCTGAAATAGTTGAAGAAGTTAAGTATCAGTAGAGCATCTTTTAACTGCCTAGTACAAAGGCTACAAAATCAAGGTGGCTTTCTGTAACATGTAACCCAAATTCCTGAGCCTGGCATTTCCAACCTCCCTAAACCAGCTATCTGTGTTTTCAAATAATTTCCCCAATTTTGCAACAGTTCAGTTCAATTCAAGCTCCAAGTCCAATTTATATGTCAGATATTTTGAAAAGTACAGGGAAAAAAATGATCAATACAAAATAACATGGTTCCTATGCTTTTGAAGTTTCTATTTTAATTATGAAGATGGAAATGCAAACAGATAATGTCAACAAACTATAGAAAGTTCAATGATAAAAGTATGATCAAGTTTCTATGAAAGCAGGGACATTCAACTCACAAAGAAAACGTTAAGGAAAGTCTGAGAAATACAAATATTATGTGATATCTTTTTTAGTGGAATCTAAAAATAAAGATACAAATGAACTGATTTATAAAACAGAAATAGACTCATAGATATGGAAACCAAATTTATGGTTACCAAAGAGGAAGGACAGGGATAAATTAGGAGATTGAGATTAAGTATATTACACACTACTAGGAACTCCCATCATGGCTCAGTGAAATGAATCTGACTAGCATTCATGAAGACATAGGTTTGATCCCTGGCCTCGCTCAGTGGGTTAAGGATCTGGCATTACCATGGGCTGTGGTGTAGGTTGCAGACACGGCTCGAATCTGGTGTTGCTGTGGCTGTGGTATAGCTACAGCTCCGATTCAACCCCTAGCCTGGTAATCTCCATAGGCTGCAGGTGCGGTCCTAAAATGACAAAAAAAGAAAAAAGAAAAGAAAAAAATATATATACACACTACTATATATAAAATAGATAATTACCAAGGACCTGCTGTAAGAACAGGGAACTACTCAATATCTTGTAATAACCTGTAGTGGAAGAGAACATTAAAAAAAAAAGTGTGTGTGTGTGTGTGTGACTGAATCACTTTACTTGACACCTGAAATTAACACAACATTGTAAATCTACTATATTTCAATAAATTTTTTAAAGTTAAGAAAAGTCTTCTGCAGTAGTTGATGCTTGAACCAAATTTCTAAGGATGAGAGAACATTAAGCAAGTCAGAACAGGTTTGGGGAGGACTTTTTAGATAGGGGAAGAACACTAGCAAAGGCAGTGTGATGCAAAACAGCATGGGGTGTGCAGTTAACAAACACGGTATTACTGTATCACACAGAGCTTTGGGAGAGATGAAAGATGAAGGCAGAGATGGATGAGGGAGATTTGATGACATGTTAAGAAGCGCAGATATGACAGGAAACCACTGAATGATTTCTCAAAAAGTAACAAAGCCAAATTTGCTTTCTGCCTGCCTCCCTAACGTCTGGGTAGTCCTACCATCCTCAATTCCAGTATTACAGGTAATAGATGTGTCTCCAAAATGTGAAGGAGACACATTTCATTATTCATAAATTAGGCAAGTTTGTGAAACTTTTTTCTTTAAAGAATTATAATAGATCAAATTAACCATTCTCTGTGCTTTATTGGTCACTCTTTTATTTTCTGACATGTTTTTCCAATTTCAAATTGGAATTTGAAAGTCATAGCTAATATTTATTGTTGTTTTTCACTTACTTTTTAACATGCTTCTATGATAGGGAAAGAGAAGCGCAGACACATAGATAATATGAAATTTCAATGACTCTGGGTAAATCCCTGAGAATATGTCCCAAAAACAATGGCCTTCTTGTGTCAAGGCAGGGAGAAGATTTGAGAGCCATTGCTAATTTGTATGGAGGATAAATGAATTTGCAGGGCCATATTTAGAGACAAATTATTTAAGAAATTACTGTAAACCTCCCACTGTTTTTCGTAAGTACATTCCAGCTTTTGCAAATATCATTCTCTCCTCCATAGGCACACTTGGCATGTTTTTCCATTCCTCCTACTACTCCAAGTCCTATCAATATATTTTTTAATTTTTTTAACATTTTTATTGTAGAGTCAATTTACAATGTTAGTTTCAAAGCGATCCAGTTATACATAGCTACATAAAAACGTATATGTATATACATTATTTTTCAGATTCTTTTCACTGATAGGTTATTACAAAATATTGAGTAGAGTTCCCTGTGCTCTACAGTAGGTCCTCGTTGGTTATCTCTTTTATATATAGTACTGTGTATACGTTCAGTCCAACCATCTAATTAGAAAAACAAAATTATGGTTATCCAAGGGGAAGGGAAGGAGGGATAAATTAGAAGACCTATTGATTTTTAAGTCTTAGATAACAATCTTAGATTATTCCAAACATACCATTATTTTCTTCTTCACAAGACAAGCTACAAAATCAAGCATGTTATTATCACACAACATATTTTCTCTCAGTTTGTTCCATGTGCTTTAATCTTATCTCTTCAACTAGGTTTTCAAGTAGTATAAGATTCTAAAGAATATTTTTGCTTTCTCAAATCTTCAAAGGGAAAATGTTGTCCAAAATCAATGAAAATTCCATTTGGCCCTTTAACCCATTCACCTTTCCTCCTAAAATGGTCTTATTGTTTTTTTCCTTTCTCTCAGGACAGAGAAAATGCATTGGAAAGATTATATCCAAACAAGACATTCAGTGGCACAAGAATCTTTTCATCAAGAACTCCCTAAAGGAGAAAATGGAATTGGTAGGGATTGGCTGTTCTTTGTTTTTGCTGCCATTTTCTCTGCAGGTGGAGGAAGGGAATGTTTATTTATTTTATCTTGGCTATTGCTTGTTTGTTTCAGCAACCAGGACTTAGCCCTTCCCCTGAGTATATTCTTCCTTGAATGTCAATGATTAGAAGCCCAGGAAATATCTCTCCAAGACTTTCTTGTTTCCAGAGCCTGCATGCAGTGGACATTCTGCCAGTGAGGTAACTTTATGTGAGATGTGGATGTAGAAGAGAAGCAGAATCCATTGCCTTTTCCTTCTAGAAGCAGAGGTGCATGGATGCATGGATTTTATCATGTATGAGGGTTTACAGAGGCCTCCAGGTGTCACCTTTTAAGTTCCCATCTGATAGTACCTATCTGCAGGTGGATGGGAACCTATAACTACATGAGGGAGTTGTCCAGTGATTCCTGAAGAGAAGACAGCAGCAACTTCCTGATTTGGGGACCATACCTGAAAGCTTAAATCACAGTCACCAACATTCACTACTCTGGCCTTTCCAGGCCCTTTATAAAGCCCTCATTCACTCTACTGAATCCCTTTCTGCTTGAAATACCTAAAGAGACTAATCTTCACTACTTCTGGTCATCCCGAGAATAATAAAATTCTCATCTTGATAAAGTCATATTTGCAAGGGAACCATGATGGATGGATGGATGGATGAGTTTCATGAAGCACGTTTGTGAGATCCTTTCATTTTCATAATGCTCTCGTATTGTTTCTTTGTATAACCCCCTTCCCTGAGTGGTTAAGAAGGTAACCCCTAGAATAGATGGAGATTATGTCTTGAGAGGAGAGACTGAAGTGAGGAGCTGAAAGATGGTCTTCCACACTGAGAGCAGCCTTGGGAGAAACAGAGAACAATGTGTAGAGAAATTAGTGACATCAGCAGAGAAGAAACAAGCAGAGTCTCTGGGACCCAAGAAAGAAAGAAAGGGAAAGCTTGGGCAACTAGTTGTGCTGAGGAGGGTCTCATAGGGGTTAGTAATCCACATGCATTTGGCCTTCAACCTGACCTCTTGTGAATCAGCTTCCAGCCCAAGCATGGATGCATCTCCATTATCTCAGAAGTGTCCTTCACAAGGTTCATGTCTGCATCAGGACTTTCCTAAAGACTCTGATTTTAATGTCATGCACTATCCTCCCCTCTTTCTTTCACTCCTCCAACAACTGATTACCTATCACATACAAGTCTTGTTACAAACACTGGGGACACTCTGGGAAGTAGTCCTGACAAAACCATTGCCCTCACAGAGCTTGTGTTGTGGTGTGGAAAATAGACATACCACAGGTAAACAGGTAAACTAATTTCAGAATCTGGTAAATGATGAAAAGGAAACAAACCAGATGATAGACTGACAGGAGAGTGGGTGTGAGGGGAGGTTACTTTAAGTGTGTGGTCTGGGAAACCATTGCTGAGAAGGTGATATCTGAACTGTTCCCTGAAAGGTAAAGAACCAGATGTGCAAGAGTGGAAGAAAGAACATTCCACTCTTCTCCTCTGGACAAAAACCATAAATAATAAGTGAGGAGTTCCCACTGTGGCTCAGCAGGCTAAGAAACCAACTAGTACTCAAGACGATGTGGGTTTGATACCTGGCTTCACTCAGTGGATCAAGGATCTGCATTGCCACAAGCTGTGGTGTTGGTCACAGATGCAGCCTGGATCTGGTATTTCTGTGGCTGTGTTGTAGACCTCAGCTGTACCTCCAATTCGACCCCTTGCCCAGGAACTTCCATATGCCATGGATGTGGCCCTAAAAAATAAATAAATAGTAAGTTAAAAGCCCATGAAAGAGCCTAGACTATGCTTAAAAAAGGAAGGGGGATGCATAGTGAGTAAGGGGCAGAGTATTGGGAGAAGCCAGATAGGCAAGGTAAGCAGGGTCTTTACCACGTAAGGTTGTGATGTTCATTGTGCAGGAAAGACTTGCATCCATTCTCTTGCTCAAGCACACACGCTCATAAACACACACATCATGTTGCAAAGTCAGCCAGTGTTGTCTTAATATCTTTGCAAAAATAGAAAATTCAGGAGTTCCCTGGCGGCAGTGTGTTAAGAATCTGGTGTTGTCACTGCTGCAGCGTGGGTCTGACCCTTGGCCTTGGAACTTCCTTATGTTTCAGGTGCAGCCAAAAAAAAAAAAAAAAAGCAGCCAAAAATAATCTAAGCGAATTGATTGGTCAAGTGTCAGCTTTCACATGTGAATGGAACTGAAAATGACCAACCTGAGCAGTAGAAAAGCAGTAAATGTGTGAATTCTAATATTTAATTCAGGCTTGGCAGGATCCTAAATTTTGCTAGAGGGAAACATCAGCAAGACCATATTGCTTAATAATGGTTTTCTGAGTATCCTTTGTGAACTGGTGGTCTTCAAAAGAGGTACATTTTATATCATTACTACTATATTTTATAACAAGATAAAAAGCCTTGTAGCCCAAGTGCATCTGATTGACTAAGGCATAAATTTTTACCACAGGCTTGAGAAGTCACCAAAGTGTTTTAAGCAAGGAACTGATATGATCTAATTCACATTTTTTAAACAAGTCACTATACTAGGTGGAAAAGACTGGAAGAATGTAGTCTAATTTAGAAAATTTTTCAATAATCTAAGAATGAATATACATTTCCTGGATTGAGAGGATAGCAGTGGAAGTACAGAGTAACATATTTTAAGTAGAGATAGATGACATACTTGACTATTTGGATGTAGAAGAAAAGGGTGACCAAGTATAATTACTGGGTTTCAGGATTTTCCCAGAGATGGAATGATTGTACTATTTGCCAGAATGGGGAGGATTAGAAGGATATGAAGACAGAATAACAAGAGGTTGTTTATTTCTTTTTCCTTTTGTATCTGGTTTATTTTACATAGCATAGTATTTTTTAGTTTATCCAGTCTTTACCATATACCAAAATTCATTTCAAGAGGTTGTTTTTTTAGATATGCATGTAGTACACAGCTCATATAACATGTATAGTAGCAGTATGTACTGGCAGATGTTTCACAACATGTGTTAAACTCTCCAGGAAAAAAAAAAAAAAAACTAGCCAAATATATCTTAAATGCAAGTGTATTGTGCATTTTACCACTGCACGAAAAAATGACAGTGCACCATTTACAAATAAAAATATATATAATAAAATACCATTTATTGTGAAGACCATACAGAGTTGTGTGAGTTTTGTTTTAAAAAATTACTCAGCCTTTACAGAGAGGGTTGATGATGTGTATCTGTCAAGTTTGGGATTTTGACAGTTCAGCTAGAGGAAGAAAGAGGCATAGATTGTTACAGAAAACTAAACTGTGGACTCTGATGGATATGAAGAAAGCATGGAGAAGGGAGGGAGGATGGAAATTAAAATGGATATGAGGTTTTGATTGAATTCGAAAAAGAAAAGACTCACAGACACAGAGAAGAGACATATGATTGCCTAGTGGGAGTGGGGAGGGAGTGGGATGGACAGGAATTTTTGGGTTAGTAGATGCAAATTATTTTTATTTTATTTTATTTTTTTGCTTTCTAGGGCCACACTCATGCCAAATGAAAGTTCCCAGGCTAAGGGTCAAACGGGAGCTGTAGCTGCTGGCCTATACCACAGCAACTTGGGATCTGATCCACATCGGTAACCTATACACAGTTCATGGCAATGCCGGATCCCCAACCCACTGAGCAAGTCCAGAGATCGAACCCACATTCTTTCTCACTGTGCCACAATGGGAACTCCCCAAACAATTACACTTAGAATGGATAAGCAATGAGATCTATTGTGCAGCACAGGGAAATATATCAATCTTTGGGATATAGGCGATGATGGAAGATAGTATAAGGAAAGGAATGTATATATGTGATTGGGTCACTATGCTGTATAGCATAAATTGACACAACACTGTAAATTAACTATAATATAAGTAAATAAATAAATGATTTGGGGAATTGGAAAGTACTAGAATAAGTGAATTAGAAGACCAAGAGCTGCTGTAAGTTCACAGGTGGCAAGGTCTAGAACATTCACAGCCGGGGCAGTGGATGACCAAATAGGTAGACAATATATCTTTGAAAATGAGGTTTACAATTTGGAAGGCCAGGATCCTGGATGGGTCCTCCAGCTGAACATTGCATTGGCCATTAAGATGATTGCATTAAGAGTCCAGAGGAAATAACAAAGAGCTGGAAGCTACATTTTTCAGTGAATGAGAGGCATCAGGGGGTTGGAAGAAGCTATGGGTAGTGAGTGTTATAAATTGCAAAGAAACTAATATTTTAAAAAGAGGAGGGAGGAAAAAGGGATGCATGTAACACTGCCAAGCAGGCATGACATTTTCTTCATCTCTTGGCCCTGGGAGTCATGGGCCATGAGAGGTAGGTAGGTGGGTAGGAAGATAGATGATATGACAACTGTGTTTCTTCTGGTGGCAACTTTGTATTATTGCACCACAGGTTGAGAAGTTTCCAAAGATGCTGATGTGTCAGCCTTGTGGGTTACAGTTCATCACTGGATGAGCTGAGAAAATTTAGAGTGCTGAAAATATGTAAAAGCCTACAGAAAACCTTCTAAACTATATAATTTGAGGAAAATGGTGTTTGATTTTTTCAAAAGCAAAATTGTTCTATAAAAAGATTATTTAAAACTGCTCTGACACAAAGGATAACAGAAACTGAATTACAAGTGTCATGTGTAGTTTATAAAATCAACCTGAGGCACTGTTATCATAAAAGGTTAGGAACCAGTGAAATAAAATAGCAGAGGATGAAATAAGATTATAATTGGAAAGCATTTGAAAAGGTAAACGTTTATATACACATACAAGGTCAGAGTATTATTATGAGATGCAAATTGAGTATGAAATAAGAGATTAGCCTTCTGGCACTTTCCTCTGTAGGTATATTGTTCATTTCTCAGCTCTGTCTAAGCTCAGGTTGAAACATCCATCTGTCAAATATTTAGGTCCCCAGCACAGTGAGGGACACAAGAATCTTTAAGAACAGGTTCTGCCTTTATGAAGCCGACTAATTCTATATAAAAATTATTAGAGGGAAAAAACCAGGACGTGGTCAACTACTAAATGGTTTGACAAGACCACAAGCAAAGCAAAGATTCAGAAAAAGAAATACTCCTTAGAAGTCGAGTGATATTAATTAGATTATCTTTATACTAAACTTGGCCCCTCCATCTAATAATTTATTTCAGTGACTGTCATCACTAAGAGCTTTAAATACATGAAAAATAAGTTAAAACTAACTAGAAAACTACAAATGAAAGCACATTTATCACTCTTCTGATAAAAATGTCCCTCTGAAAAATTTCCTGCTCATAACAGCAACAGTAATTTACATTATGAAAAAAAAATAGTCCAGGATTTCCTGCTGTGGTGCAATGGGATTGGCGGCATTTTGGGAATGCTCCGACCAGGTTTGATCCCCAGTCCAGCTCAGCAGAGTGGGTTAGGGATCTGGCATTGCTGCAGCTGTGGCTTAGGTTGCAATTGCAGCTAAGATCTGATCTCTGGCCCTGGAACTCTACATGCCATGGGGTGGCCATAAAGAGAAAAAGAAAAAAAAAGAAAAAGAGTTCATCTCTCAAAATATCAATGATTTTCCCCTTTTGAACTCTTGTGCCAATAATTGAAGAAACCCTCTACAATCAACCACTAATTCATTCAAAAAGGATTTACTGAGTACCTATTTCATACTTAGATGAGTGTAAAGTATTATTGGTGATGCTCATTCAGCTTAGATATGGCCTCTGAAAAAAATGGACATGTGTATGTGTATAAGCCAATCACTTTGTTGTACAGCAGAAATTATCACAACATTGTAAGTCAATGATAGTTCAATAAAGCTTTTAAAAATGAAAAAAAAAATGCACCCTTAAAGACATATAGAGCCTCTGCCTTTAAGAAATTTAAAGTCTAACTGGGAAAGATGATTAAAACTCATGAAATGTGCAATAGAGTAAATAAGTGGATTTTTTCTTTTTTCAAGTCAGATACCCAATAAACTCATGGTGTAGCTTTTTTTTTTTTCTCTTTATTTTTCTTTTTAGGGCCAAACCTACAGCATATGGAAATTCTCAGGCTAGGAGTCAAATCAGAGCTACAGCTGTAGGGCTACACCACAGCCACCACCACAGCCACAGCCACAGCAATGCTGGTTCAGAGCCATGTTTGCAACTATAGCTCATGTCAATGCCAGATCCTTAACCAACTGAGCAAGGCAAAGGGTTGAACCCACATTCTTATGGATCTTAGTTGGGTTTGTTAACACTGAGACACAGAGGGAAATCCTGTAAGCATTTTGTTTTTTAAGAGCTAAAAATGAGTGAAAGACCGGTAGAACTTAAAGGACAAAAGGAAGGCTTCTGAAAGAAAATGGAGATGAGTTTGACTTGATGTGAATAAGCAGAAAGGCCAAAAAAAAAAAAAGTAAACAGTGAAAAGACCAATGTCTCAGCCAAAGAAAATGTGCTGCATGAAAAAGTAATAGGGAATACATTCAAGTCCTCAAAATTCCACAAGATAAATATCATATGTATTCTAAACCTTGATTGAATGGCAAATGATTTGAAATGTTATCTCTTTAGGTGAACACAAGTATATTAAGGAGTATAATGCAAAACATGTGGCCATTCTTTAAATGACAAATGACAGCTTGTTCTTTGAAATCAACTTGAAACATGAAGTCAATGACCACAAATAAGGCCAGTTTGTCAGAAAAGACTGCAAATTATTTGTCAGGAAATACAGAAGTGGGTCTGGCAGTGCTTAAGGTATATTGTTTAAGTGAAGGAAATACAGTGACAGATAAGGAAAGGAGAAAAAAAATCTAAGTAGTTTATTGAAGCCCAATATAGGACTTTTGTGTCCTGCTACTCTGCTATCTACATCCTGAACAACACTGGATTTCATTTAGTAGAAATACAGAAAAATTGAAAATTCCCAAACAGAAAATATAACATAAAGACTACTCAGTCACAAATGTATAGGATGGAATAGAAGTGGCAGTGGATGTAGGGGTGTCTTGGGAACGTTGCAACTTAGATCATTGCAAACATGCAACCTTCTCCCTGGTGGACACATGGCTTGAATTACACATGTGCCTTAATAGCAACAATGAAACATGGGTAAAAGTACTGTGAGATAAATATGAAGACTGATTATAATGTGATTTTAAGTTATACATAAATCTCTCAGTCTCACTAATCAAAATGGCTTTGGGCAGTAGGTGATAATGCAGATAATTGGATGTTGCATTTACATAATTTGAAAGATACATGCACCCAGTGTTCATTGCAGCACTATTTACAATAGCCAAAGCATGGAAGCAACCCAAATCTCCATCAATAGATAAAGAAATTAAAAAGATGTGTTACATATATACAATGGAATACTACTCAACCATTCGAAAGAATGAAATAATGCCATTTGCAGCAACATGCATGGAACTAGAGATTCTCATACTAAGTGAAGTAAGTCAGACAAAGCCAAACATACTATGATATTACTTACATGTGGAATCTTAAAAAAAAAGAGACAAATGAACTTATTTACAAAATTGAAATAGATGCATAGACATAGAATACAACTTACGGTTACCAAAAGGGAAAGTGTGGGAGGGATAAATTAGGAGTTGGGGATTAGTATATACACACTACTACCTATAAAATAGGTAAACAACAAAGTCCTACTGTTTAGCACAGGGAACTACTCAATACTTTGTAATAACCTCTAAGGGAAAAGAATATGAAAAAAACATATATAATATGCATGTCATAAATATATATGAATACATATAACTGAATCACTTTGTCAAACACTTGAGAAAACACAACCATATAAATCAACTAAACGTCAATAAAAAAAATAAATTAAAAAGAGATGTGATTATATTTTCTGTCTTGGGATTCCCAAGCAAGAAACATGTAAGCCTAAGACAGTGCCACATATCCTTTGACATGTCCCTAGGTTTCATGTGGACACCTAGGTCCACACAGAAAGCCAGAGGCAGGAGCAAGATGCAGGCACTGCTGCTGGCGGCGGGGGGCGGGGGGTGTTGCTTCTAGAAAGAGGATCACTGCTGGCACAGAGCTGGGATTCTTCAGGAGAAAGAATGAGAGATGGATGGGCTCCCTGGTTGCTCTAGCTGCTGAATTTAACATAATCCCTGGAGAAACAAAGAAACCAAGGCCTGATAGTTAACACATAGAGGCCAGGACTGTGAGCCTGTCAGACTGCATAACGCCATTAATTATGAAAGTGGGAGCTTAATTGGCTACTGCTTACCACCTGTGGTTGATGTTAGTGTGCTTCAATAAAGGAGAAAAAAGACTATCTGGGGCTAGTGATCTTAAAGACTGTGGCTGCCTCCAGCTGGGCCCCTTAAAGAGAGTGTTGACAATTTTATTATAAACCTCTCCTAGAGGGGTTTCTCACTTTCATCTGTAATTTGTCACATCCTCGCACTAATGTGACTAATAATGTGCTTAAATCACTTTTGTCATATTTTTAAAAAACAGAGAAACCGAAAGCGGCTTTTTTAGAGCAGCTGAGATCACATGCTTGTTTTCTGTCTCTGCATTATTCTCACATAAAAGCAGTGGTGGGGAACAGGGAAGCGAGCCTGGGAGTATTTTCAGCAGCATTTCACCAATTTACAGGAGCCTGAGCTTTCAACAGTGTAAAAGAACATTTTGGAAGGTGTTTAAGATTCAGCGCAATATAATTTCTTTTTCCTCTGTGAATCTTCCCGAGGCCACACTCCTATATCCCCTGGCAAGGCAGAGAGGGAACCATGACC
Source organism: Phacochoerus africanus (assembly GCF_016906955.1). NCBI lineage: Eukaryota > Metazoa > Chordata > Mammalia > Artiodactyla > Suidae > Phacochoerus > Phacochoerus africanus. The sequence goes on along the minus strand of NC_062553.1, from coordinate 48,515,962 downwards.
TTCTGCCCTCCAGCCATAATGAAGCCAAGACCACAGTATATAACAGCCTCTACTAGAGAAAGAGTAAGATTTCATCTAACATTTAAAAAATCACCTTTTGTAGACAATAATGACTCATGTCACAGGAAGGTCAGATGGACAGTAGGTCCAAGGTAACACTGAATTCCGACATCTTTTACAAATCATTTGATCATTGAAAGAAAGCAACTACCTCCACTCCTGAACTAACCATTCACTGGTCTGTCTCTGTGCCCTTGCTCCAGATGCAGCCTTGACCTGAAAAAACCTCATCCCTTACTCTCTTCTCCCTAAATCACCCTCTCTCAAAGAAAAAAGTCACACAGTATGTATTGTATGGATTCCAGCTACTAGTTTATAAATGTTATCTTTCACACTTGTTGAACGTATTAGAAGAGACATAAGCACCTACCATGGTTTCTCCCACAAAGGAAATACCCACTAAATGGTCATCATCATCGCTAATATCACAAGTATGTAATTACGATATCTTCATATGTTTATCTCTCGAGCAAAGCTCGTAACTACTAGAGGGAAGGCATGATCTCTTCATTTATTCATGTAATAAACACTTGATAAACATCTGCAGTGTTTAAGGTGCTATGATTTGTATCAAGATACAATGGAAGACAAACCAGTGGCATCCCAGAATTTTCAGGAGTTCCCACTGTGGCTCAGAAGGTCAAAAACACAACTAGTATTCATGAGGATGTGGATTAGATCCCCTGGCCTCACTCAGTGGGTTAAGGCTGCATCTGGAGCAAGGGCATAGAGACAGGCATTGCTGTGAGCTGTGACACTGTGAGCTGTGACACAGGTCACAGACACAGCTTGGATCTAGTGTTGCCATGGCTGTGGTGTAGGCTGGCAGCTGCAGCTCCAATTTGGGAGCCTGGGAACTTCCATATACCACAGGTGTAGCTGTGGTAAAAAAAAAAAAAAAAAAAAAACAAAGAATTTCCAGACTAAACTACTTGCTCCTGTCACCTTCTACATTCCCTTCACTTAGCATTTATCACACCACATATAGCTGTTCAAATGACTGTGTTGTGGAATCAGAGAAGACATCCCTTGCCGTATCCCAACTGTATTAATTTAATGAATATTAATTGATCATCTTATTAAGGATTCTGCTTTTATTTCTAAAAATCACAACTGTTGTCTTAAAACATTAAAATTTTCATGAAAAAATTACCCTAGTCATTAGACTTAATTTATGAGCTCCCAAAGTTTGGAACCAACAAATTATATATTATTACTTCATAAATTTTCAAAAATTCACACCCATGATTGTTAAAATACTGAAAATATGTTTTCTTTGTGTAGCCTATTTTGTTTTCTAGAATACAAATGAAATAAGAAATCATCCAAAGATCTCATTTCTAAACTAAGATATCAGAGTTCCTTCAGTCCAGGATCTGAGTCAATTATAAGATGATAAGGTAAAATCATAAACTTCCAAAGTACTTACCTGGGTGATATTTCTCAGAGTCCTTTGGGGGACAGATTTACTGGACTATGACTCTCTCATCAAGATCATTCTGTCACAGCACTTATACTGAAACTAGCCAAGCAGATTCCCAGTTATTTTGAAGATAACTAATTACTATGTGTTTAACTTAAGACATTCTACTCACACTCTTTTATATATGGAAGGCAAGTCACCATTCCATTTTAACTGTAATCACAGGAAATAAAAGGTGAAATTTTAATATCTTGATTTCATCCCCAACTTCTATTTCAAAAGCCACTTTTCCAAACTGGGGACTTGAATAATTTTCAGAGGAAGGAATTTATGTCAGATTCTTAGGCAGCCAAGATAGATGCAGGAATAGAGTTCCTCCTTTGTGGCACACTGGAAATGAATCCAACCAGTATCCATGAGGGTGCAGGTTCAATCCCTGGCCTGACTCAGTGGGTCAGGAATACCATGTTGCCATGAACTGTTGTGTAGGTAACAGGTGTGGCTCGGATCCTGAGTCTCTGTGGTTGTGGCATGGGCCAATAGCTGTAGCTCTAATGTGAAACTTCCATGTGCCATGGGTGCAGCCCTAAAAAGCAAAAAAAAAAAAAAAAAAAAGGAAAAAATATGATAGATGCAGGAACAGAGGTCATGTCTATATACCAGGAGAAATTCTATACATAGTAAAAGAAAGAAGCAATCTTAGAGTAATTAATTTCCACCTTTCTTAGCTGATAGAATAAATAATTTAATCATCTTGAGGTGATCATCTTCAGCAAAATAATGTTTTTTTCAGTTGTTTTAAGTAACCTTTATTATTTTTTAATGATTTTTATTTTTTCCATTATAGCTGATTTACAGTGTTGTCAATTTTCCACTGTACAGCAAAGTGACCCAGTCACACATACATATACACACTCTTTTACTCACAATATCCTCCATCATGCTCCATCACAAGTGACTAGATAGAGTTCTCAGTGCTATATGTTATAGGTAACTTTAAACAGCTGATACACATAACTTCTCACCCATATGCAGGACATGTAATGGAAATTGGTAATTGGCAATACCACGACTACACTCAATTTTTCCTCATTAAGAAGCAGCAGCGGAGTTCCTGCTGTGGTGCAATGGGATCTGTGGCGTCTCTCTAGAGACAAGTTGGACCCTTGACTTGGCACAATGGGTTAAGGATTTGGCATTGCCGCAGCTGTGGTATAGGTGGCATCTGAGCCCTGGATCTGATCCCTGGCCAGGGAGCTCCATGTGCTGCTAGCTGGCCCAAAAAAAAAAAAAAAATGCTTTTTATTGACTTTTTTTGTTTGTTTTTTTTGTTTTCATTTTTGGCCACACCCATAGCATGCATAAGTTCCCTGGCCAGGAATCAAACCACAGCAGTGACAACACTAGATCCCCAACCAGCTAGGCCACCAGGGAGCTGCCTTGCCCCAACTTTTGTGTGTGTGTGTGTATGTATGTCTTTCTAGGACCCCATTTGTGACCTATGGAGATTCCCAGGCTAGGGGTCAAATCGGACCTGTAGCTGCCAACCTACACCACAACCACAGCAATGCCAGATCCAAGCCACATCTGTGACCCACATCACAGCCCACAGCAACACCAGATCCTCAACCCACTGAGTAGGCCAGGGATCCTCGAACCCACAAGCTTGTGGGGTAGTTTGCAGATGTGCCTTGGATCTGGTGCCAGCTGCAGCTGCAATCCGACCCCCACCCTGGGAACCTCCACATGTGTGTGTGGCCCTAAAAAAGACAGAAGAGAAAAAAATCATCTGAAACTCATTTCTGCATCTTCAGAAAGCTCCCCTTAAAATTAATGGGTTTTTTCTTTTTTTTTTCCTCTAGGGAGTATACCCATCATTATAGTTGCCTTTCTTAGGAACACAATTTCAGGGGTTAAGGGTTCTGCTAGTTTTTCCTCTAAGAGCTTGTGGTCAGAAATTTCTTTCACATAAGACTAAAGATAAGTCTCAGGTGAAAGCTTAACTTTTTTTAACAGTCAGGTCACTCCTAATGGACCTAATTTTTTTCAAAATGTTTCCTTAGTAACATAAAGATTTGGTAGTAAATAAAGATGTTCCAAATTTGTTTTACTTATAGCTCCCACATACCTTTCAGTAAGTTTTTTTAAGGGATAGATACCTTACCCTTTTGCATTATCTTTAGTAAAATTGGTGTAATTCATACAATGAGGATTGTTTAAAGCTGTCCTGAAAAGCTTGTATATTTCCTATAGACTAAGTATTGGGATATACTCAAGTGTATTCTGTATAGAATATTTTTTTCTTAGAGTTTAAATCAATTTCTGAAACTAAAGAGAAGCCTATAGGCACTAGCTTAAAGATTAGTTGTGGCCCAACTAGTATCCATGAAGACACAAGCTCAGTCCCTGGACTAGCTCAGTGCGTTGAGGATCCAGCATTGCTATGGGCTGAGATGTAGGCCACATATATGACTCTGATCTAGTGTTGCTGTGGCTATGGTCCAGGCCAGACAGCCGCAGCTCTGATTCGACCCCTAGCCTGGGAACCTCCATGTGGCGTGGGTGTGGCCCAATAAATAATTCTTTCTTAGCTGATAGAATAAATAATTTAATCATCTTGATGTGATCATCTTCAACAAAATAATCTATTTTTAATGACTTTTAACATATAGGGATAGTTTTAGCTTTTAAATCCTCTTACAGTTTTCTAAAATTTAGCTGCATATTCTACTCACATTTCTTCTCCATTAAGACAAAACCCATTTTCTTTGATAATACCATATCATTTCTACTGACATGCTAATGGATCCCACTGTGTTACAAGTTTATGACTATATGATTCATTTCTATGATAATCTCACTTTCATTAATATAACAGTTCCAATTGTAGCACATCAATTCCTGATATTTCCACATTCACATCCTAATGACTTTTTCAACCCTTAATGTGTTTTAAAGAGAAGAGTCACTTTACTCGGTAATAAAAAAAAAATAAAAAACTGTGGGAGACTTTGACCAAATACATAGTATCTGCTCCACTAAATGGTAAGATTATAGTAATTTCACATGTGGCATTCAGGCAGAACATCTCAAAGAGATCTCAAAGAACAGAAGAAGAAAATTGAAACTACAGAGAAAAAAAATCTTCAAAATGGTTCAACACATTTGCTATGTATTCTGGGTTATGGTAATTGTCTGAGAAGGATATTTAATCTGCTATCTGTGGGCGTTTAGAGTTCATGAGTGGGCTTCAAAGAATAGGTAAAGCCCCTTGTGTATATTTAGGGGCAGAGTCCACAGATTTCATCATGTTCTAAAAGTGGTCTGTTGGATCCAAAAAAAAAAAAAAAAAAGATTGCTAGACCTTGTTCTATCCCATTCCTATAACACAGACTGGAGGAAAACAGACTGGCAGCTTAGGCTCTAAGAAGTGATTCATATGTGCATAAAATTTGGAAGGAAATGGAAATAGTACTTTTAACCCTAAACACCCACCCATGAATACCAAAATGAATTTGGAATTATAAAAAAAAAAGAATTGATACCAACTTATAGATTCACTTAAGAAGGCAAAAAGGTGGATGCACAGGGGTTTGTGATTGGCATATGCACACTGAGGTATATGAAATGACTGGCCAAAGGGGACCTGCTGTATGGCACAGGGAACTCTACCTAACATTCTGTGATGGTCTATATGGGAAAAGAATCTGAAAAAGAATGGATGTGTGTATATGTGCAACTGAATCACTTTGTTGTACAGCAGAAGTGATCACAACCTTGTAAATCAACTGTCATTTAATTCAACATTTCTAAAAAATGAAAAAAAAGGCAAAAATTTGGCTTAAAATTAGAATTCAGCAATAGATGTATATATCCTTTGCATAAGAAACAGATTTGTTTGGATCCAAGACAGATATTGTCATGGAAATAAGTTGGAGAGTCAGTAATCAATGCTGAAAGAGAATGAAGGGAAAAGCTTATGTAATGAGGTGGAGAAATTTTGACGAAAATTCCTTCTCTTGTGGGATCTCTCCTGGAAACAGCCCATTTGGGACAGTGTCCACTAGGGGCACTAAACCATTGGAGAAGAGAACTAAATTCATCCAAATGAAACAAATAGAATGTTTCAGTTTGCAGAGAACAGAGAGAAAATGAGGAGAAAGAAGTTAGAGACGGGGAGTCAGGAAAGGCCAAGAAAACACCATGCTAGAAGGACAGCTGAAAGAAATTGACTAATAATGATGATCAGAAGCTGATTAGGTTTTGGAAAGATGAGCTTAAACAATTCTGGTGCTCCTCATTAAGAAAAAAAGAATGCTGAATTTCGAATTAAGAACAGAACTTCAAAAGACAGATGGATAAGGAAGAGCTCATGAAACTTCAGCTTCATTTGTTTCATTGAAATCTGTAACTAGTCAGATCTACCATCCCATTTCAGGTTCTTTTCTCTGCAACCTGTAAGCACAGTCTCAGAACACATTCAGCCAATCATGTCAACTCAAAATGCTTTGAACAAATACTATGTTTTGTGGGAAATCAAAAAAGGAGCTTAACTTCCCACAGGTAGATGAGAGGCAGGACAAAGTGATCCTGAGATTGTAAGCCCACTGGAAACTCACAGGAAGCTTGACAAGGCCATGAAACCTGGAGGGCTGTGAAATTAACTTCACTCTGCTCTTGGATGGAAGGAAGCCTTTAGACAATATCTTGCTTATAAGTGAGCTTATAGAAATAGACTCACAGACTTGGAAGACAAACTTATGGTTACCAAAGGGAACTGAAGAAGGGATGGGAGTTCCTGTCGTGGCTCAGCAGAAAAGAATCCGACTAGCATCCAGGAGGATGCAGGTTCCATCCCTGCCCTTGATCAGTGGGTTAAGGATCTGGCATTGCCATGAGCTGTGGCAGATGTTGCAGACATGGCTTGGATCTGGCATTGCTGTGGCTGTGGTGTAGGGCAGTGGCTACAGCTCCAATTCGACCTCTAGCCTGGGAATCTCCATGTGATGCGGGTGTGGCCCTAAAAAGGCAAAAAAAAAAAAAATTTACCCTCTAGACTGAGAAGTAACAAAGGTTTCAAGAGGACAAACATGAACTGGATGTTTAAGCAAGAAGTTTCCTTTAACTGAGGGTATCTGCATAGTCTTCACGGAGACAGTGGAATTAGAGACAGAACTTGGCAGGTGAGGGGGCTGGTCTGATTCTATAGAAACAAGTTGAAGGCTTTCTAAAATGAGGATACAGCCTGGACACAGGCAAAGGGACAAGAGAGGAAGGAAAGGGGTAGTTGGGTGATATATAGGAACTATCCAAAAGAGACAGAATGGGAATACAGAAAAATAAGTTTGAGAAGGTTAGTGCCAGACTAAAGAATTGTATTTTATCTTCTAAGCAGTAGGAGTTACTTAGGGTTTATGAGCGGAATGTTGTGATTGATGCCTACAGCTAAGCCAGTACCAGTCAAATGAAACTGCTAAAAAGCATTTACCATCATTTCTAAAATTAATTTCACTAGGAGATCCCGTAACTCAGTTCCTGCTCTAAAAGTCCCAGTACTTTTATACTTATCTTGATTATCAATTGAGTTAGAATAAATGAATTCCTTATTTATTTTTTTGGCTGTATCCACAGTAAGCAGAAGTTCCCCAGGGCCAAGGAGAAAACCTCTGGGCCATAGCAGTGACAGTGCCAGATCCTTAACCCGCTGGGGCGCTAGAAAACTCCTAGAATAAATGAATTCTTTTGATTTGAGCATTTTGTGGGTTTTTTTTTTTTTTTTGGCTTGGCTTTTTTTAGGGCCACACCCTTAGCATATGGAAGTTCGCAGGCTAGGGGTCGAATTGGAGCTGCAGCTGCCGACCTAAGCCACAGCCACAGGATCTGAGCCACAGCTGACAGCAATGCTGGATCCTTAACCCACTGAATGAGGCCAGGGATTGAATCCAGATCCTCACAAATACTAGTTGGGTTTGTTTCCACTGAGCCACAATGGGAACTCCCATTCTTTTATCCTTGAAGTTCATTCATCCATTCATTTACTATGTATACATATATACATATATATACATTAAAGATATGTATAAGTACCTTCTATGTGATGGGTTATGTATATATATATATTGGTTTCAAAGAGGGGAAGCCTGTTCTCAGCTTTCATGAAGCACATTTGCACACATACACACACACACACAAATTTATGTATATTAAGTACATTATAATGATTGCTAAAGAGCAACATATTTAAATAGACCTTAATATTTTGAGCATGTGTTGCACATATACATTAACTTATTAATCCTCATGAAAGCCACTTCAGGACAGTATTACAAGCCTCACTTTACACGGAACATTGACGAGCACAGGATTAACTTGATCAAGATCATAAGGCTGGAACATTAGAACATCAGTGCTTCAACCAGATCTTCTAATTCTAAACCCAATAATCTTCCCCATGGTGTTTAAGGGTTTTAAGTTAGAGATTTGTTTCTAAATTAACATGGAGAAATTTCAGTGTCTGGCCTAATATATGGTATGATGGACAACACTGAAGAAAAATATTGTGTGCATTTTGGTGCATGTTCTAGCCATTTTCTTTTCCCTACACCAACATCCCAGCCCAACCCTCCCCTCTTCCCCTCCCACACACACTACAGCAGCTTAATAGACTTTACCTGGGTCTAATTACAACTGCTTCCCTTTGGGTCATGTGTGCATTAGTAGCTCATACTCTGAGCAGGGAGGAGAAGACTTGATCTCTTAACAGAGCAGTCATTTGTAATAAAGTTCGAAACACTCAGCCCAAAGCCTCTCAGGAGAGAGAGATACAGGAGAGAGAAAGAATAAAAGCTGAGAAAACCTGTAGAACTCTGCAAATAGGTCAAAGATTTTTAATGACTTCTAAACTAGTGAAACTGGCCCAGAAATGTATTCTTAAATCAGAAAGATCAGTCTCAAAAAAAAATTCTTTCTAGCATCACATAGGTGCCAAAATGTTTTTAAAGTGTAATGCTTTCTAAAATAAATTATCAACTTTGCATCCCACAAATTTTGCTGTTGCCAGGATACTGTGATTCAAAATCAGTCCTAGGGAATTTGAAATTTGAGGGGAAGGTAACACTTTTATAATTCGTTAAAAACTTATTTAAGGAAATTCCCTTGTGGCACAGTGAATTAAAGAGGGTTAAGGGTCCAGCATTGGCACAGCCACGGTGCAGGTAGCAACTGTGGCTCAGGTTTGATCCCTGACCCAGGTATTGCCACCTGCTGTGGATGCAGCAAAAACAGAACAAACCAAACTTATTTAGGAAATTTCTAGTAATACCAATGGTATTATGTGAGAAATTTATTTTGAACTAAAGTTAACCTTTCCACAAACGATGCACTAAGAATTCTTCCAGGGTTGTAAGATCTATGTACAAGTTGGCACATTTCTTCATTTTTGATTGCTATTTTTAGGATTTTTTTAAGGAGCAGGATCAAAATAACATAATCTAGGTCAAATGGAAAAATTATAGGCTAAACCTCATATATGACAAGGAAAAAGAATTCTAAGAAAGTATTAAGTGAAAATTATCATAGACTATTTTAATGCAATAAAAGGCGTAAGAGGTGTACAGATTCCTGAAGAGAATTATTTAAACAAATTATTTTTGTATTTAACTCTTTTGTAGCTAATAATTGTGTTTCTTTTGATACAATTTTCATAACAATAATAACAGCCCCACAATAAAAATTAGTTTAATCTCTGGGAGATTAGCATAGGATGATCTTTGGGAGAAATAGGCACATTAGTTTTTTTTATTAACTTTTTATTTTCAAATAATTATATATTCATAAGTTACAAGAAAAGAAGTTCAGAAATATCCCATGAACCCTTTTTACTCAGCCTGCTTCAATTTTAGCATCTTGCATAACCACTCTAAATTTAAAAAACAGGAAATTGACCTTGGTACCATTTACAGAATTCACTCAAATATCACCAGTTTTGTATGCATGCATGTTTATGTGTGCATGTGTGAGTTTTCAAGCAATATCATCAAATATGTCAATTCATGGACCAACCACCACAATTACTTCTATCACTGCAAGGTTTACGTGGTTCTCCTTTATAAACTGTGCCCATTCCCTTATTCCTAACTCTCTACACATCAATTTGTTGTCCTTCTCTGTAATTTTCTTATTTTAAGAGTGTTCTATGAATGGAGTCATGTAGCATATAACATTTTATGATCTTAGCATAATTTTCTGGTGAGTCATCCAGGTTATTCTTTGTACCAATAGTTTATTCTTTTTCATCGCTGTGTAATGTTCCACAGTATGAATTACTACACTTTTTCCCATAAAATGACATTTGGCCATTACAAGTAAAATCACTAAAACATCCATGTACAGGTTTGTGTTTGAACACAGGTTTTCATTTCTCTAGAATGAATGTCCAAGTGTGCAAGTGTTATATCACATGGCAGTTACACATTTACATTTATAAGAAACTGCCAACATATTTTCTTTGTAATGCCATATTACACTTTGACCAGCAAATTGTGGATGGCTCAGTTTACCTAGCACTTCATCAGCATTTGGGGTTGGCACTGTTTTGCATTTTAGCCATTTTGATGGGGGTACAAAGATATCACATCATGATATTAATTTTTATTTTCCTAATGTTTAATGATGTTCAACATTTTTTTCATGTGTGATTTGCCATCTGAATATCTTCACTAGTGAAATATCAGTTGCCCTTTTTTGATTGAGATGCTTGTATTTTTATTGTTGGGTTTTCAGAGCTCTTTACATACCCTATATCCAAGTTCTTTGTCAGATATGTGGTCTGCAAGGATTTCTTCAAGCACAAAAATTTTATAAAGAAAGAAAAAATAGGAAAATATTAACATGATACATACACAATTATATTATTTCCTCCAGGGGATGTCTGATAAAATCAATAGTTAGGAGTTCTGAGGAGAAATGCAGAGAATCTCTGGGAATCTCATAGACTCTCAGAGATAGAAATAATGAAAAAGAGCATTTTAAGGGTAAAAAAAAATCCTATTACATTTTTATCATCATTATCAAGTTTAAGGTCTTTGTGACCTGATGGCCAGAATCATCAAGCATCTCGCTATGAAAGTTTGTTTCTCCATCCTGTTGCTATAACTGATATAACCTTGGGAGGTGGCTTTTTCACTGAAATGTATTTACTAGATATAATGATTACACTACATATATACATTGGCTTATAGAATATCTTAGGTTTAGGAAGAGTAATAATTCCAAAAAATTTTCTTATGAGCATAACAATGCAAATATTACTGCACTAATGTATTCTGACTTGTTACAGTTACTAAAAGCAAGCTACCAGCTAAAACTGTATTTCAGAATGTTATACAGATTCACAAAATCGATATAAGTTCTGAGTTGTGTTTTTTGTTTGTTTGTTTGTTTTGCTGAACCCACAGCATGTAGAAGATCCTGGGCCAGGGATTGAACCCAATCCCCAGCAGTGACAATGCCGGATCCATAACTCGCTGGGCTATGAAGAAATTCCAAAGTTCTGAATTTTATCTTAAAATCCTGTAACCCTTTGAATATAATTCAAAATTAATATCATTCTTCAAATATTATTGCAAAATAAAGCTGACTTTATAAAGGACTGGAGGAGTTCCCATTGTGGCTCAGTGGTAACGAAACCAACTAGTATCTATATGAAACCAACTAGTATCCATGAGGACAAGGGTCGGATCCCTGGCCTTGCTCATTGGGTTAAGGGTCTGGTGTTGCCAGGAGCTATGGCAAAGTTCGCAGGCATGGCTTAGATCCCGCATTGCTGTGGCTGTGGTGTAGGCCGGCGGTTACTGCTCCAGTTCAAACTGGGAACTTCCATATGCCATGGGTACAGCCCTAAAAGACACATACACAGAAAAAACAAAATAGGACTGGAAAACAAGTATTAAAAATCTTGCTGTCCCATTAAAAGAGAGCTTTCACTGTCTCTTTGGTAAAGATTTCATGCATAAAGAGATTATTAATTAGACATACACTTAGTGCCTCTCTCATTTTTTTTTTATATTCAAGCCATACCCTTTCATAAAATGATAGGTTAAAGGAAAATTACATATGACATAAAAATGTAGTTTGGATAGAAATGAAGTTAATATTTTGCTTATATAAACTATTCAGTTGAGAAATGTCATGAAATAGACATGTTTTATATTTATATGCTTACATTTTATATATCTGAGTAAGCTATTAGGCAGATTCAGCATTTAAATACCAGCGAATGATTTTTGAGTGTGTGTAAGTGTATATAAAACTTATTAGGGTGGAAATGGTAGCATGTTTGCAAACAACTGACATAGAATGACTTAACACTGAAGCACGTTAACACAAATGGGAGTCAAAACAAAGTAGCCAAAGCCCAAAGCAACTTCAGAATACACTGAAAACAATGAAAAAGGACTGGGAAATTGAATGGTTCTTGGAACTGGGAAGAGGCATCCTGGCTACCTGGTGACTAAAAAACAGGGATTGTCCCAAAACTGAGAAAAAATAATGGTAGTGTGCCATCTAGAGGCAGTGAGCTCATTTTGAACAGTTCGATGTATTTGAATGGAACTGTTCCCTGACTCCAGATTCTCAGGCAAGGAAAACCCTCCCTGTGATTTCAACTTTTGCTGTTTAGAAAGGGGGAACTGTGGGGGCAGTTTGGGACCAGCAGATACAAACTATTATATGTAGAATAAATAAACAATTAGGTCCTACTGTATAGCACAGGGAACAATAATCAATAAACTATGATAGGAGTTCCTATCATGGCTCAGGAGAAACGAATCTGACTAGGAACCGTGAGGTTGGTGGGTTCAATCCCTGGCCTCGCTCAGTGAGTTAAGGATCCTGCGTTGCCATGAGCTGTGGCGTAGGTCAAAGACGCGGCTCGGATCTGGCATTGCTGTGGCTGTGGTATAGGCCGGTGGCTACAGCTCTGATTAAACAGACCCCTAGCCTGGGAATCTCCATATGCCATGGGTGCAGCCCTCAAAAGACAAAAAGACTAAATAAATAAATAAAAATAAACTATGATAAACCTAATGGAAAAGAATATGAAAAATAATATATATATATAAAACTGAATCACTGTACAGTTAGAAATCGACACAACACTGTAAATCAATTCTATTTCAATAAAATAAATTTTAAAAATAAAAATAAATAAGTAAAAAATATTAAAAGGGGGATTTTTTTTCTTCTGAGAGAGATTTAAAAAGCCGAACATTGGTTGTTCAGGAAGTGAATCATATTCAATATGTGGCAAGTACAGAAAGAAAGGTATCGCAGGCTAAAAGCCAAATTTCATGCTATGGTTTTCTGTGTCAAGCAAAATTCAAGCAAAATAAAGACATACAGAATCAGACATTCATGTGGAATTGAGTTTGTAGACGTACTTGATCTTGTTAAACTTGAAAAAGATGGGAGACAAAGTGAAGCCTGGAGAAGAGGCATGATGATAGTTATTCTGGCTTTTTTTTATTTAAAATGAAAACTAGATTTTTTTTTTCCCCTGAGACATCTCCGAATAAGCACTCTCCAAATGCTTTTAAGCTATAATTCGGCAAGGCAAAGTGATCTTTCTACCACTAAAATATTATTTTTTTCTAGCTTCAAATTTCCAGGAAAAAATAAGGAACTCCTCATTTGTCACTCTGTTTCCTGTATTTTGTTTGAAATCATTTCTGTTGTTCAGATCGATAAAGGCCACAAGTTGAGGTGGGGCAATGTGATACAATTTAATTCAATTTCTGAGATTTTAACAAAAATTTGAAGTTTATTTTTTCCCCAGTTTACTACTTTTATCTTAGAACTAATAGCATCCTGCCCCATAGGACAGAATATATAAGATGTGTTCACACAAAGTTGACAATTATACAGTGACAAAACACATCTGGAGTGTCACCATTCACAGAGAAATCCTAAGGTGATGCTTTTGCTAAAGATTGTCACTCTAGGCAGTTAGTTTAAATACATAAACATATAAAACTATAAAGTTTTTAGAGAAAAGAAAACTTGGAGAAAATCTTCAGGATCTAGGGCTAGGCATTCCTAGATTTGACACAAAAAGAAACTGATAAACTGGACATCAAAATTTAAAACTTTTGTTCTATGAAAATTTCTGTCAAGAGAATGAAAATGCAAAGGAAAAGCTACAGACTTGGAAATGAATTTGCAAATATCTGAAAAAGAACTAGTATCTAGAACACGTAAGGAATTCTTAAAATACAATAATAAAAAAATCCAATTAGAAAATAAGCAATATACATTTCAGTTAAGATGATTTACGGGTAGCAAATAAACACATGAAAAGATGTTCAACAGTATTAGACTTTAGGAAAATTAAAATGAAAGTCAAAATGAGGTAATACTGCACCTCAGAATGGCTGAAATTAAAAAAAAAAAGTAACAACAATAAATGCTTGCGAGAATGTGGAAAAATTGTATCCCTCAAACTTTCCTGGTCAAATGGTACTGCCATTCTGGATAATTGTTTGGCACTTTCTTATAAAAATAAACATGCAATTACCATAAAACCCTGCAGCTGCACTCTTGGGCATTTATTACAGAAAAATGAAAATTTAAGAGTTCCTTGGTAGTCTATTGGGTTAAGGATCTGGCATGTCACTACATCAGCTTGGGTCACAGCTATGGCTCAGGTTGGATACCTGGTCTGGAACATTCTGCGTGCTATAGGTGTGGTCAAAAAAAAAATGAAAATTTATTCTCAAAAGCTTGTGGGAGTTCCTGTCATGTCTTAGAGGAAACAACACTGACTAGTATCCATGAGGATGCAATCCATGGCCTCGCTAAGTGGGTTAAAGATCTGGCGTTGCCTCCTTGAGCTGTGGTGTAGGTTGCAGACATGGCTCAGATCCTGGGTTGCTGTGGCTGTGGTGTAGGACAGCAGCTGCAGCTCTGATTCAAACCATAGTCTGGGAACTTCCATATGCCACAGGTGTGGCCCTAAAAAAAAAAATGAAAATTAAAAAAATTGGCCACAAACCAGAAACTACCCAAATGTCTGTCAATGGGGAAAGAGTGCAAGAAACTAAAGTACATCCACACCATGGAATATAATCAAAAGGATGGACAACTGATACTTTCAACTTGAAAGATCTCAAGGGAATTAGTTGAGTAGGAAAAAAAAAATCCCGAAGGTTACATATTGTATGATCCAATTTATATAACATTCTTTGTATAACAAAATTATAGAGATAAGAAAAGGTTAGCAGTCATCAGGGTTTGGGGTATGAGATGGTGGAGCAGAGGTGGGTGAGAAGGAAGGCAGATGAAGTTTTAAAAGGATAGTGTAAGAAATTATTACAGAGACGAAACTATTCTCTATCTTGATTATGGTAGGAATTAGATTCCACATATGTGCTAAAATTGCATAGAACCAGAAGAGACCTAAACACACACAAATCCATGTACAGTTGATAAAATCTGAATCAGTTCTGTGAGTTGTACAAAGTCCATTTCCTTGTGATTGTGATATGGCACTGTGATCTGCAAGATCTTACCGTCAGGGGAAACTGGATAAAGATCTCTTTGTTGTTTCTTACAACCACGTCTGAATCTATGATTGTCTCAAAGTAAAACGTTATCAAAAAATAAATCAATTATGAAAATAACTAACAAATAATATAACAATAGAATAAAAACAACAGAATATATTCTGAAACAAACTCTTGATTTTCTTATAAAATGTGTAGGAGTTGGGTGGAAAAATAATGTAGCAAGACTAGCTGAGACCTATAGCAAACATATATGTGTACATGTTTCTGACATCACTGTCCATTAAATTTTTAAAAGATTTGCTCGTGAAATTCAAATGGATTCATTTCTTCTATTTTTCCCTATTTGTTGCTTTAAAGTTACTAAAATGGGACAAAATATTAATAAACCACACAGTAGGAGGAAGAGGCCACCTGTACAACAGACTCCACCATAGGCCTGAGCTGAGATAGTTCCCTATGCTTGGAAACATCTATTTGCACAGTTCCTATCATGGCTCCACAGGTTAAGAACCCAACATGGTGTTTGTGAGGATGTGGGTCTGATACCTGGTCTCACTCAGTGGGTTAAGTATCTGGCATTAGCTCAAGCTGTGGTATAGGTCACAGAAGTGGCTCAGATCTGGCATTGCTATGGCTGTGGTATAGGCCGGCAGTTGCAGATCTAATTCAATCCCTAGCCCAGGAACTTCCATATACTGCAGGTGTGGCCGTAAAAATAAAACAAAGTAAAAAATAAAAATAAAAACATCTATTTGCACTGTTGGCCTTTGACTGGCATCCAGAAACTTGGGTTTAGAGAGTGTTCCCATATTCCTGAATAGATAATGTTGGTATGCTGAACCTAAACACTTTGTGTGAACAATACAGTTTGTGCTGGATACCTGCTTTTTCCAGGGAGTCCAGAGTTTGAGTACCTGCTAGGCAGAGAGTGCCTATGTGACGAGCACCGATAAAAATCCTGGGCCCTGAGTCTCCAAGCATCTTCCCTGGAAGATAATATCTCACACATAATGTCACCACTTGTTGCAACCCAGTGCGTTCCTTGTGACTCCACTGAGAGGGAACTCTTGGAAGCCCAGGCCTGGTTTCCTCTGGACTTTACCAACCTTGCACACAACAGATGTTTCTAAGTGTAGACAACTCAGCTCAGACCTGTGGTTGAGCCTTTACCACACAGGTGGTCTCTTCCTGGTATTGTGTGGGTTATTAATATTTTGTCTGATTTTTATTAACTTTTGAGCAACAAATAAGGAAAAGTAGAAGCAATGAATCCTCTTGAATTCCCATGAGTAAACATTTTAAATAGTTAATAGGGTGGTGTCAGAAGTACATATACATATATATTTGCTGTAGGTCACAGTTAGCCTTGCAGCAATTTTTTCCACTCAACTCCTGCATATTTCATAAGAAAATTAAGTTTGCTTCAGAATATATTCTGTTTCCTCTTTGCTGATTTTGCTTTGTAGGCTTTTGCTGTGGTAAATCATACCCTGAACATATGCTAAGTCCTGTGTGTCTTTCTAATAAATCACTGAACCTATGGTGGTGGTGGGGGGACCTCTGACTATTGGGATAATAATAGTTAAAAAATAACCTGCATAATCTGACTAATATCATTGGATGGCTAGGTGTATTCTGTTAATGAATCAGATTTTCTGCTACTTAAAACATTTCTATGTTAAAGAACAACACTTTGGAGAATATGTCAAAAAGTCAAGAGTTTTTCTATTTTCTGTTTTTTAATTGAAGTATAGTTGATTTACAATGTTTTGTTAGTTTCAGGTATACAGTAATATGATTCAGTTATATATAGAAAAGTATATAGATACATAGAAAGAAAAAAAATGATAGAAAGGTAAATAGAGAGAAAAATAGACAGATATAGATAGATGATAGATAGACAGGTAGATAGATAAAGTAGACATTCTTTTTCAAATTCTTTTCCCTTATAGGTTATAACAAGATATTGAGTATAGTTCTCTATACTACATAGTAGGAACTTGTTTATTTTATATATAGCAGTGTGTATATATTAATCCTAAACTCCAAATTTATCTCTTCCCTGCCCATTTCCCCTTTGGTAACCATAAGTTTATTTTCTATGTCTGTGGGTCTATTTCTATTTTGTAAATAATATCATTTGCATCATTTTTTTAGATTCCGTATATAAATGATATCCTATGGTATCTGTCTTTTTCTGTCTGGCTTACTTTACTTAGCTGGTAAGTGACCATATTGCCAATGAGCAGTTTGGGGAGGGGGCTGCAGTGGGACAGACTATAAAGGGAGGGACAGACTCTCCCCTGTGATTTAGAGTTCTCAGTCCAGTTGGACATTCTTCCAGGCTCCAGTTTACTAATCTAAGATGACACCACTGGGAGGATTCACATCAACACAAAGATATGTTTGTGTAAATCTTCCCAAGCCTGGCTGAGGATTAAATGAAAGCCTCTCTATGAATCTCAAAATAGCTGTGCCAACTTTTAACTTCGCACACAGGGATGCTACTGTACTCTTTAAGCACTTGGATAAACACAATCTCTCATACATATCAAACACTTCTTTCAAGCACCTTTCTTTGACCATCTCTCCTCTTATCTCCAGGTGGCATGGAGTTCACAGTCAGAAGCTTTTTTGAAGGACAAGAACAAAATACATTTCAAAATCTATAGGACAGCAGAAAGAAATGAATTTTTTTCCTCATGGCTATTACATTTCAATAAGTATGGGATAAAAAGGAAAAATATACACATATCCCAGTGACCTGATCTACAGAATAATGTAAAGCAAAACTGACTCCTACATTTACTTCATGCCTATCCCAAAATATCAGGGAAATGACAAAGATATTTGAAAACAAATCCAAAATTGTGTTGGAAAAAAAGGAAGGGTGTTATCAGCAGGTGACAATAGACAGTGGAGAAACATACATGCCAATATAGGGAGAGTCAGAGGCTCATCAGAGATGTTGGCTGATGTGTTTGGGAAATCGTTGGGTGAGTGATGCTCACAATACACGTACACTGAGCCCTAATTCTACCACCACTGGGAAGGAAGCTCTGAAGACTGAAAGCTCCAGTCTAGCTTTAACAGTAATGAAACCAGCATTTTATGTGGGGTTTTTTTTTTGTTGTTGTTAAAGAATAGTTGATTTATAATATTGTGCCCATTTCTGCTATACAGCAAAGTGACCCAGTCATACATATACATACATTATTTTTCTCATATTATTTTCCATCATGTTCTATCCGAAGAGACTGGATAGAGTTCCCAGAGCTATATAACAGGACCTCATTGCTTATCCATTCTAAATGTCATAGTTTGCTTGTACCAACCCCAAACTCCCTGTCCATCTTACTCCCTTCTCCCTGCCCTTTGGCAACCAGAAGTTTGTTCTCTATGCCTGTGAGTCTGTTTCTGTTCTGTAGATAGGTTCATTTGTCCCCTATTTTATATTCTACATATAAGTGACATAAATCATACATGTACCCTTATGCTCACAGCAGCACTATTCATAATAGCCAAGACATGGAAGCAACCTAAATGTCCATCAACAGAAGAATGGATTAAGAAGATGTGGGCCAAATATATAATGGAATATTATTCAGCCATAAAAAGGACAAAATAATGCCATTCTCATTATCCAGCAACATGGATGCAACTAGAGATTCTCATACTAAGTGAAGTAAATCAGAAAGAAACAAATATTTTAAACAAACAAATTTAACTTTTTCATAGATTCCTTTCATTTGAGACCTGTAGAAAGAATCAATGCAGCTGGTGGTACTCAGACTGTCTCTGTGTTTTACTTGGAGGCCCACGCAGCCTGACACTCACAAGAGAAGTGTAGTAAATGCTAAGCTACTGACAAAAGAACCTTAATTCTTTCATCAACCCTTCAAAAATGGTCACAATTTAACTTTTATATGATTGATGTCTCATATGGAGATGGCCAGGCCATAGCTTACAAAACACTTTTCTAAACTGTTTTAAGCACATGATTAGCTTATATGTTAAAAAAAATAAAAATAAAAATAAAAATCACTCTATGGAGTTCCCGTCATGGTGCAGCAAAAACCAATCCAACTAGGAACCATGAGGTTGCCGGTCCCATCCCTGGCTTCGCTCAGTGAATTAAGGATCCAGCATTGCCGTAAGCTGTGGTGTAGGTCACAGACATGGCTTGCATGTGGTGTTGCTGTGGCTCTGGCATAGGCCAGCAGCAACAGCTCCAATTAGACCCCTACCCTGGGAACCTCCATATGCCACGGTTAAGGCCCTAAAAAGGACAAAAGACAAGAAAAAAAAAGTCACTCTAAAGAATAAAGAATAATTTCCTTAATCACAAAAAATAGTGGATTTTAATGCTAAAATTACAATTGTGTTTTTCATATTATTCTAATGAAAGTAGTTTTACATAGAATTTCAAAGAGACACACACACTTAGCAAACAAAAAATTATTTTTTCCTTCCTTTCCCTCTCTTTTCCTTGCTTTTCTTTCTTCCTTACTTTCTTTTTTCAGGAAGCCATCCAACAAGTAAAGCAAGAATTTTAGCATCTTCTATATGTCACATCCTGTTCTAGGCACTGGAAAACATCATTTTTAAAAAGGCAGGAGTTCCCGTCGTGGCGCAGTGGTTAACGAATCCGACTAGGAACCATGAGGTTGCGGGTTCGATCCCTGCGCTTGCTCAGTGGGTTGACGATCCGGCGTTGCCGTGAGCTGTGGTGTAGGTTGCAGACGCGGCTCGGATCCTGCGTTGCTGTGGCTCTGGCGCAGGCCAGTGGCCACAGCTCTGATTCGACCCCTAGCCTGGGAACCTCCATATGCCACGGGAGCGGCTCAAGAAGTAGCAAAAAGACAAAAAAAAAAATAAAAAATAATAAATAAATAAATAAATAAATAAAAAGGCAAATTACATCCTCACTACAGGGGAGCTTACGTTCTTGAGAAAGGTGTTTTAATTAAGAGGAGGTCTGACCTTGAATGACCCCAAAAAACTAAAAAATTGTAAAACAAATAAAGTTGTGAAACATATTTGTAGTCCAGGACCAGTAATTCAGGCTTGGTTGATTATCAGTCAGGTCTATCAAGTATAGTTGTACAGGTTCTGCACTGCACAATTCTAAAGAGTGTCATTCTGATCTCTGACGTGAAGGATTTTTATTAAAAATTTTACACAAATGGAAGCAGACTTCCTCAGTGAAGAATGCCTTTCTTCTGTTTCACACAAAGTCACCATCTAAGATAAGGAAGGAACCTCAACACCTTCATCTTGCAGCTTCCAATTTGGTGATACACAGGACAGCTCTTGGATTTAACCCACGGATTGAAAAAGAGGCACTTCCCTTTGGCTCACCTTCTACATATTCTGCTCTCTACCTGTGCTCACTTATCCTTATCATAACCTAGAGATACAACCACATCCAGCTGCAAAAGAGACAAAAAATAGGCATTGTTCTAGACTGCCACATGTCATATATACAGGTTTTCTGGTTCCTGTCAAAATGCGAATTCGAGTAGCTACTACTCTCTCCCCAAAAATAAACCACGGAGAAGCTACATACATTCATAAACTTATACATGGCAGAAAACCAAGTTCTTTAAACTGCATTTGATAATAAATACTTGGTAAAGTTCCTGCCCTGGCACATTGCATTAAGAGTGTGACTGCAGAGGCTTGGGTTTCTGTGGAGGTGTGGGTTTGATCTCCACCCCACAGTAGGTTAAAGGATCTGGCATTTCTACAGCTGTCGTGTGGGTCACAGCTGCAGCATGGGTCACAGCTGCAGCTTGGAGTCAATCCCTGGCCCAGAAACTTCCATATACCACTAGTGCAGACGTAAAAAAAAAAAAAGATAATTCACACTTGAGAGACTTTACTTCTCTGTGCTGCACATGAGATTGTGCAGAGTACTATGTAGAAATAATAATAATAAAATAAGAACTCAATAAATATTTTATGAAAGATTTGACTGATTCCACTTCCTACTCTTCTCTACTAGAAAGAATATTATTCTGCCTGTTAATTCACTATCTGCCAGAAGACTGGCATCTCATCACCTCTCAAACTTTTCTTCTGAACTAACTAATCTGCTTTCCTTTATCTCTCTTGATTGATTGAAATGCAGAAACCTTAATTATCTTCTAAGCATGACTACAGAATCTTTCCACCTGGACCACATGAACACATTTGATAAACCCAAAAGGCAATTAGTCCATAACATAGATTACCAGATCCTATCAGCTGTCTCCAACTGGCTGAAAATTCTGGAGGCATTTTTCAGTAAAGAAGACCTGTGGATGGAGGTGGTGTGACCATCATTTTAATGTGCATGTATGTTCGACGAAGGTTTTGTTTAAATTCTTTCTTAGAATGCATATGCTTTCGTATTTTTATTGTCCTAAAATAAATTGTCCTTTTCTGATCCGAGCTTTTCGTGCCTTGTCTGAGTTCTCCATAACAAGCTGGTTGGCAAGTTTCTATCCCCCTGAGAAACCTACAGTTTACACACTTCTGTTTCCATTTATTCTTTTACTGAACTTAACTGTAGAATTCCATCCTTCTGATAACACTTCTATTTGCACTTGACTAAGAGCTCATTTAGCAAAACCTAACTGTGGAGGGATCTAAGGGACTGAGAAATCTACTAGCCCCTTGATTTTGCTGCAGTCTTCAACCACAGAGAGACTTCAGCCATTTTCTAGAGAGAGGAAAAAAAAAAAAAAAAATTTACAGGCAATGGGATAAAGCCCAGGAATCCTTTTTCTTTTTGTTTAAAATAAGCAAAGTTTTTGAGGTTCCGGCGTTGCCGTGAGCTGTGCAGTAGGTCGCAGACGCGGCTCGGATCCCACGTTGCTGTGGCTCTGGCGTAGGCTGGCAGCTGCAGCTCCGATTCAACCCCTAGCCTGGGAACCTCCATATGCCGCGGGAGCGGCCCAAGAAATGGCAAAAAGACAAAAAAATAAAAAATAAATAAATAAATAAAATAAACAAAGTTTATAGACAGTTTGGGTGATGCTAAAAGTTACATTTTAATTTACAAAGCCCTTTAGCCCACATCCCTGCAGCCATCATTCATTCATTCATTCATTCATTCATTTTTGGAACCTCTATTGTGTGCCAGGCATTCTCCTAACCCTGGAGACAAAGTGAGGAAAAAGAGACCCTTGACATCATGGATGTGAAATGAAATTTCCAATTGTTCTTGACTTCCTTATCCTTTATGAAATGCTACTTTACTTCATGTGTTTTGTGTGCAACCTTTGTTGGCTAAGTTGGAATTTCTGACCTGCAATACAAATACATACATTATCAAAGACGTATTTTTTCCTTTCTTCTGGGTCACTCATGGCTTTAGTTAAAATAATATTTAGGAAGCTAAAAATATGAAACTTTCAATAGAAGTGTAAACAGGATCTTAATTTACACTTACCTTCTTACACTTGCAGGAAATTTCATGGAAATGAGTTCACAAGCCATCTCTCTCACACACCACACACGCACACATACTCACCCAACACATTATTATAACTTTAGAATTTCCTATTTTATTAAGGATTTAACTATGTCATGTTAAATGCATTGTTTGAACTATGAATAAGTAGTTTGAACTAATAATTTGTATTCATCTGAAATATTGTATCTTGATATATGATAGCTAGTACACAGCTTAAAGGAATCCTGTCAGATCTCATCAGTGTGTGTGTTGAAACTCACATAAGAAAATTAAGATTGAATAAGGAGAGTTAGAAATTAGTTAAGTGAAATTATCCAAAAGCAAATTAAAATGTAGCTACAGATACATATTAAAACTATAAATAATTAAAATTCACTTCCTTTGTCCTTTGCATTAAAAAAACCCTATTATAAACTCTTATTTACAAAGTATCATTTTGAACTGTGTTTACCTAATTTTCCTATTAATTATAAGAAATATGTATTCACATATTTAACTTTTTTTTTTAAACTTGAGCTACCAAGTTTAAATAGGGTCCTTGGATTCACCAAATAGCTTCTTATTCCATTTTCCAAATTGTTAATTGTTGTTCTATTCAACTCCACAGCAGTCAAATACTGTGAATTTAGGCTTATTGTTTTGCAATCTGCTTTCACTGCTTTTCCTCACCTACCTCGTCAGTGATTTGTTCTAACTGGTTGCTTTCAGGCAATAGTTTTTCTGATCATCTTGTCTTCATGAGAACAATTCGTTATATCAAGACACTGGAAATTCAAAGCTTGAAAAACAAAGGTATGGTAACAAAGAAATGTGTTTCTATAGACAATGTGAAGCCAGACTGCCTGGGTTGAATCCCAGTTCCTCTGAGTCAAAACAAGTTTGGGGAGCTCTTTATGGTTGTTTCCTCATCTTCAAAAACAGGAATAATAAGAAGTATCTACTTCATCGTGGTATTATGAGGTTTCAATGAGTTAATGTTTTTAAAGCACTTAGCATACTGCCTGGCATTTTTTAAAAGTATTATACAGAGAATGATAGACATAAAGAACAAACTAGTGGTTACTAGTGGGAACAGGGAAGGGGGAGGGGCAATAGAGGGGTAGAGGACTTTTAAAATGGTTATCATGGGATTATATAAAATTCTGTGTGTGAAACTTTTGAAAAGTATAAGGCCTTATAGAATATAAAGAATCTTTCATTTAATTCCTTGAGTTGAAATAAATAAATAAAAATCAAAGTGTTAAATGTTTAAGTTAATAATTTGAATGGAATTCAATTAATAAATACATTAAAAATATTTAGCATCATCTTCATTTGCCTTCCTTCCATTTTAAATGCACACACATGCAGAGTTCCCATCGTGGCACAGCAGAAACGAATCCGACTAGGAACCATGAGGTTACAGGTTCAATCCCTGGCCTCTCTCAGTGGGTTAAGGATCTGGCATTGCCATGAGCTGTGGTGTAGGTCTCTGATGCAGCTCAGATCTTATGTTGCTGTGACTGTGGTGTAGGCTGGCAGCTTATAGCCGTGACTGGACCCCTAGCCTAGGAATCTCCGTATGCTGCAGGTGCAGCCCTAAAAAGCAAAAGATAAATGCACACTCATGACACACAGGGGAGAGAGTGCTTTACCAATGAAAATATTTAAGTACTTAGCTAACAATGCATACTAGTTAAATATAAGTGAGTTATTGGAAAAATCCCTTCCTGGAATGACAGAATCAAAGGATATGTGATGACAAGGGCATGTAATTTGCAAAACCAAGTACTATTCCCTGTGCATATCAGAGAGATTCCACATAAGAGCTGGATAAAGGCACAGATGGGCAGATCTTGAACCATCCCTTCACATGGACAGTAGGAATTTATGAGAACATTGGCTGGCTTTTTTCTGTTGCTGAAAACTCATGATATAGCAGAAGAGTTTGCTTTTTTTTTTTTTACTTAATGATTCCTTTGTGCACCAAAATGTAGAATATAAAAAGCAAAAATATATTGTGATCAGTACCAGTAGAGGAGCAGCTATGAATGCAGCCATAAAGAGTGTAGCCACTCAAATTTAAAAGTCTGTTCCTTAATGTCAATTACTACACTCCATTAATCATAGAGAACAGTTGGCAGTGCCTCCTAATCTTGATTCAACATTGAAGGAAATTGTGAAAAATGTGAATGTAATTAGATTGTGCCCCTGAGCATAAGGATTTTCAGGCTGTCTAATAAAAAATAAAAAATAGGCAATGATATGAGATCCTGCTTTTTCTGCTAAGGTATGCTGGTCATTAAGAGAAAAAGTGGCATGCAGTTTGGGGAATGAGAGAATAAAACAGCTCTTCACCACTCTGCTAATGCCAGGGTGAGATGAATTCTCTTGAATAGCCTAAAATTTGTCACTTCAGAATAGAAAACATTAATAATTTTGAGGCTAGAATATGCCAAGCAATCTGGACCACTGGGGTTAGTGGATGAAAACTATTATTACACTTAGAATGAATAAGCAATGAAGTCCTGCTATATAGCACAGGAAACTTTATCCAATCATTTGTGATAGAACATGATAGAAGATAATATGAGAAAAAGAATGTGTGTGTGTGTGTGTGTGTGTGTGTGTGTGTGTATACAAATATATATATATGACTGGGTCACTTTGTTATACAGCAAAAATTGACAGAATGTTGTAAATCAACTATAATTAAAAAAAGAAAAAGAAAGAGAGAGAAAGAAAGAAGACAGGCAGAAAAAAGAAAGAAAGAAAGAAAGAAAGAAAGAAAGAAAGAAAGAAAGAAAGAAAGAAAGAAAGAAAGAAAGAAAGAAAGAGAGAAAGAGAGAAAGAGAGAAAGAAAGAAAAAGACAGGCAGAAAAATTTAGGAGTTCCCATTGTGGCACAGTGGAAACAAATCTGTCTAGTATCCACGAGGATGCAGTTTCAATTCCCGGCCTCGATAAGTGGGTCAGGGATCTGGCGTTGCTGTGAGCTGTGGTGTGGGTCGCAGATGAGGCTTGGATCCCGTGTTGCTGTAGCTGTGGCATAGGCAGGCAGCTGTAGCTCTGATTCAGCTCCTAGCCTGGGAACTTCCATAGGCTGCAGGTGTAGCCCTAAAAAGCAAAAAAAAAAAAAAAAAAAAAAAAAAAAAAAAAAAAGGAAAAATACATAATTAACACAGGGGAAAAAAAGAAAATAATTCCTTACTCATTAGAGAAGGTAACCAATAGCTAGTTGCTAGGGTGTTTTTAAATAACTTCAAAATGCATCACGGAGCATGAAGAAATGCTTTCCATAAGCCAAATCCACTAGTTAAGGTTTGCAGCACCTTACTACTATCTTCTAGGCTGAAAAACCTTCAGGGTTCCAGGTGTGATGTGATATACTCATTGGCATTTCACCTAGAACCAGAGGTATCCATCCAGGCTAACCAACATTTGGCTCCATCCATTTCTTCCATAAATGATGTACTTCTAAGTTAGCTTTTCTGACGTTGTAGAAATAACTACATGTGGTAGATTAACGTACTGGTCACAAACTTGCACCCAACCCCTGATATGGCCTTCTTGTTGGGAGAAGAGGGTAAATAGTATAATCTCAGCCCTTAACTTTGGACTTGATCATGGGATTCATGTTGGTCAGTGTGATATCAGCAAATATGAAACAAGCAGGAGTGAGATAGGAGCTTGTCCAGGCAAATGATCCCTTTTTGCATTTCTGCCATTTTCACAAGGACAGCAAGGGGCATCCATTTGCAGCATATGAGGGAACTTGCTGCAGGGTAACCCCCACTGACCCAGGAGCAGAGCACCTGAAGCAGACCTGGATACACAAACTGGAGAGCCAAAGAGAAACTTACTGGTTCACCACTGAGGTTTTCTGATTGCACAGTTACTGTGGAAAGAAAGTGTTCACTAATGAAAATGTACCAATGAAATGTCCTCAAATCCAGCCTTGGCTCTTCAAGCCGAAGTAGGGATTTTGGTTGAATAATTAAAAACAGTATAATCTCTCTGGTTTTTAAAAAGCAATTGTTACCAACAATATTTTTTATCTTGTCTTATTGTTTTTAAATTGTGATCATTTTTTTCAATTTGCCTTCTGTTTCATATATGTGCTGAAAGCCTATTAAGAGGTACAAAACTGCTCAAAGTATAAAGAACACTGGAGTTAAAAGTTATGTCAAGTACAACTAAAAAAATTATAACAAATACTTTGTGTGTGTGTGTGTGTGTTAGTTTCAGGAGTACAACAAAGTGATTCAGTTATACATATATATTCATTTTCAGATCATTTTCTATTTTGGGTTATTACAAAAATATTGACTATTGTTCCCTGTGCTATACAGAAGGTCTTATGGTTATCTATATTATATATTAGAGAGTATGTTTTAATCCCAAACTCCTAATTTATCCCATCCCACCTTTCCCCTTTGGTAACCATAAATCTGTTTTCCATGTCTGTGAGTCTTTTCTTTTTTGTAAATTAGTTCATTTGCATCACTATTTTAGGTTCCACAAATAAATGATATCATAAGATATTTGTCTTTAACTTTACTTAGTATGATAATCTCTGGATCCATCCATATTGCATTATTTCATTTTTTTTAAAGTCAGTTATCTCAAATTGCTAAGTTAGCATTTTTTTTCATACACACACACACACACACACACACACACACACACACATACACAGAGTATTACCTTAAATAGCTAGCAGGAAAAAAACCCAAGATTTTTCCCATGCATATATAATCCTATTTAATGTCATATGTTAATCTTACTCATGTGTAGATAAGTTATGTTTACACAAAACCCATCATAAACAACTCAGAATTACTCTTTGGAAATCATACATGAAACTAGATTCCATTCCTATAACTGCTGCTAGGGCAATGCTTTCCTTCTCTTTTCCAATATCAACTCTACAGCTAAGTATATAATTGAATTTATTCTCTCTACCACATGAGCCAAATTGGCTTTGATGGTTCAGATATTTTATTGAAGACACTTGATGTGACCATATGGGATACCAAGAATAACTAGAGTAACAGTAGACATTTTAGACACTTCACATTTTCCTGTATTTTCATATCATTCCTGATGTATCTGGAACCATGGCTCATTTTCAAGAAGCTTAATTGTTTTATAAAGATTTGTGTAAAATCCAAAGACCATAAAATTATTTTTCATGTTTTGTTGTTTTTCATATATATATATATATATATATGTATATATTTTTTTTTTTTTGCTATTTCTTGGGCCGCTCCCGCGGCATGTGGAGGTTCCCAGGCTAGGGGTCGAGTCGGAGCTGTAGCTGCCAGTCTACACCAGAGCCACAGCAACGCGGGATCCGAGGTGCGTCTGCAACCTACACCACAGCTCACGGCAATGCCGGATCCTTAACCCACTGAGCAAGGGCAGGGACCGAACCCGCAACCTCATGGTTCCTAGTTGGATTCGTTAACCACTGCGCCACGACGGGAACTCCTGTTTTTCTTATATTTATTATGAGTTATTCTTGGTGAGGAAAGGGAACAAGAGCAAGAACTGGTGCTTAATAATCTTCAAAATCTCTGCAAAATTTCCAGGAAATTTCTACATATTTTCTATGAAAATTCCAAAATATATTTTATAGCTAAAATAAAAGGTAACAATTTAAACAGTATAGAGTCTAATACTTGTTCTGGGAAAAAATATCACTCAAAGTCTGACTTCATCAATTAGAATTATCCTTCGTCAAATTTGTCATTTGTCCCCAGAATTCATTCCACTACATCCATGACTCTGACCTTCATTTCCCTTAGTTTTATTGCTGCTGGTGATGGTGGGGTAGTGTTTTTTTTATCAATGCAAGAGGGCAAAAGCTCAGGACAATTCAACTTTTTTTTTTTTTGGTCTTTTTTAGCTATTTCTTGGCCTGCTCCTGTGGCATATGGGAGGTTCCCAGGCTAGGGGTCGAGTCGGAGCTGTAGCCACCGGACTACGCCAGAGCCACAGCAACGCGGGATCTGAGCCGCGTCTGCGACCTACACCACAGCTCACGGCAACGCCGGATCGTTAACCCACTGAGCAAGGGCAGGGACCGAACCCGCAACCTCATGGTTCCTAGTCGGATTCGTTAACCACTGCGCCACGACAAGAACTCCCAATTCAACTTTTATTTAATTTTTGCTACCTAGCTCATTTTTTCAAGTTCAGAAGACATAGACAACAAATTGATTGTCTAATGTATAGCAGACAATAGTATACTATACAATAGACAATCTATATACTTTATACTTATGAAGTATATGCACTATACTTTTATAGTATACATACTATAAAAGATACTATACTATACTATTAAAGATGTGTTTTACTGAGAATGCATTATTCCTTATATCCCACTGGATTGTGATATATGATATACGTATTTGGTCTGAGACTGGTAAGCCAGTAGTAGGTACATTCATCAAGAGATTTTTGAGTTCTTTGCACAAAGTACCTTCCCAAGTGCTTAACATGCCCTGAAATCTATGAGCTGTCTTGTTTATCACACGTCATTATACAGGCAGTGAAACCAACACTCTGGCAAAGTTGCCCAAATTCAGATTGCTCATGGGTACAAACTTGGACAAACTGATAAATGACTATGCTCTCCCAGAGTTCCCACTGTGACACACTGGGATTGGTGGCAATTCTGTGAAACTAAGGATGCAGGTTTGATCCTGGCCCATAGCAGTGAGTGAAAGTATTAGGTATTGCTATAGCTGTGGAGGTCACAACTTGAGCTTAGATCTGATCCCTGGCCCTGGGGAACACGATATGCCTAGGGACAGCCAAAAATAAAAAGGCAATGCTCTCCTGCACTCTGATAGAATGTCTCAAAAATAAGGACAAGAATTTTAATAACAGCTATGTGATGTCATGATGTGTTAGGCATGATTCTGAGTGTAGGAGTGTAGTACAGACATTAATCTTCATCGGGTAGAATGATTATCCCATTTTACAGATGAGAAAACCTAGGTACAGAGAGTTTAAGTAACATGCCCAAACTCACAGTTAGAAAGACAATTCTGTGGATATGAATTTCTGCTTTCCCCCTGCTTCCCTTTTCCCTGGAAAAGCAGTCCCTCTCTGATGTGCCCTTACTCACTGGCTTGGGTGGCAGACTGGGAAGAATAACCCTAATGAGGACAGGCAGGAAGTCTTATTTTTGTTTGTTTTTTGTTTCTTTTTTCTTTTTTAGTGTGGTTTCAAAAGGAAACCCCAGTGAGGAGATTATGCTCATTATTATGTCCTGAGGGAGTGAGGAGAAAGGCGAGGAGAGGTGAGAACAAGGGAGCTTTACACAGCCAGGAAAATGAGAGAAGAATGTGGGTTCCCCAGGAAAGAAAAACATCCCAGGATGCTCATCCCCAAGAGAGGTGCTCTCCCATTCCCAACATGGTGGACTCTCACTTTTTTTTTTTTAGTACATGCTTTTGTTATTTAAGCTTAAAAATAATCAAGTATTACTGTTACAAAATAAAACAAATTCATCATCATATTAAACATGATGAGCTTAAAGATTCCATTGGACAACCAAGGTCCTTTAAGTGCATAGGTGATGACTAGTAATACACACAAAATTCAATTATGATTTTTTGTTTGTTTGTTTTTGTCCTTTCAGGTCCACACCCGAGGTCTATGGTAGTTCCCAGGCAAGGGGTCAAATCGAAGCTGTAGCTTCCGGCCTATACCAAAGCCACAGCAACACCGGATCTAAGCCACATCTGAGAGCTACACCACAATTCACAGCAATGCCAGATCCTTAACCCACTGAGCAAGGCCAGGGATTGAATCTGTGTCTTCATGGATACTAGTCAGAGTCATTGCCACTGAGCCACAGTGGGAACTCCTATAATTTATTTTTAATAATTCACCCTATATCTGAAGATCTACTTTTTTTACTTTTATTTTACTTGTATTAAAGTTGATTACAGTGTTATATCAATTTCTGCTATATAGAAAAGTGACCCAGTCATACATATATATATATATATATATATATATATATACATATACATTATTTTTATCATATTATCTTCCATCATTCATGTTCTATCCCAAGAGACTGAATATAGTTCCCTGTGCTGTACAGTAGGGTCTCATTGCTCATCCATTCTAAATGTAATAGTTTGCATCTAACAACCCCAAACTCCCCATTCATCCCACTCCCCCTTCCCCCTTGGCAACCACAGTTCTGTTCTCTATGTCTGTGGGTCTGTTTCTGTTCTGTAGGTAGGTTCATTTGTGCCATATATTAGATTCCACATATAGGTGATATCATATATAGTTATTTGTCTTTCTCTTTCTGACTTACTTCACTTAGTATGAGTTAGTATTAGTTCCATCCATGTTGCTGCAAATGGCACAGAATCAGTGTAGCTTGGACATCAGTCATGATGAAGATGGTCTAAAGCACAGAGGACCTCCATACTGTAGGACTCCATGTAGGAATGCTGGGAATGGTCCCATGATTGGGGGGTCTGGGAGGAAAGAAAGAAAGAACTGAGCTTTCATTTACTACCAATTGAAGTTAGATTCACTTTAATTTTAGAAAACGAATGTGGGTACTAGGACTAACAAAGCTGAGCTTCTGGAGGAGACATCCAGGCTGCATTTAAACTGTGTCCACTTGAGGCACTGCCAGGGGTTTCCAGCATGTGAGCCCAAGAAGAGTGTCTTTCCCTTCCTAGAATTATTAGCACACATTCTGGTTTCTGAGCACATTTCCAAATATCTACAGAAATCAACTTTATAATTCAGGAGTCTACTGATTTCTAATTTTCCAAAATGCTCACATTTATTCTCCCTGATACCATATTGAGAGAAAGGGTTTGAAATGTCAATTTTTTCAGGAAACCATTCTGTCAAAATGCAAATTCCTGCTTTTTTTTCGGCCATGCCCACAGCATGCAGAAGTTCCCAAGCCAGAAACTGAACCCATATCACAGCAGTAATCTGAACCACTGCAGTGATAATGCTGGATCCTTAACCTGCTGTACCACAAGGGAACTCCAACAAATTCCTGCTTTTGAAGTGAAGAGTCATGAACAATCCTAAGAATAACTCTGGACTTTAGTCTGAAGGTATATTAGCCTAACAGTAGAGTTTTTATTTCAACTGACTATAGAAATGATGAAAATGCCTAAATTCCATGTGTCATCTATAGGAATAAGCTCCTACAAAAACTGAGAAACTACTCTTTTGTAATTTTGTCTGCTGACACATGGAAAATGATCTATCTATAATTATCTTCTCTTTTCCCCCAAGCAAAACATGTTTATAATTTTTTTAAAAAAAGCCAAATAGGAGGGAAAAAAAACCTTTAATACTGTTGCTTCTTGGTAGAGTTATTTGAAATTATGCACACAGGTTTTTAAAATGATGGACAGATTATGCACATTGCTGGAGCAAAATATATGATAAGGATTAAATGCCTCTTTGCTTTCCTGTTGAAAGTTTTTCTCCATGACAAGGCACAGCTGTCAAGGCTTCAACAGAACTCTGTTTTTGGCAGGGAAAACAATTACAATCTGAGGTTTACTGACTCCTTTCCAAATATAGCTCCCTTCTCCACAAAGGTAGCTGACAGACTGCAGAAACTTTAACCAAATTGAAAACCAAGAAGGCACTTCTTGTTTCTAGAGAAGGTATGTCAAGTCATCAAATTCTCAAGGTAGAAGCCCTCAATGTCAGTTCATTTAAAGAAATGCTTTGAAACGCATAACATGCTTTTTAAAGGCCAAGAGACACAATGGTTTCTATTATAGATCCAAGAATAAAAGGTATTTTTTATTTAGTTTCTAAGTAAAGACACTTATCTCTAAGGCAAGATGACAAACTCAATTGAAAGATGAATTATAAAGTATTTGTGGAGTTCCCATTGTAGCTCAGTGGTAATGAGCCTGACTAGCATCCATGAAGATGCAAGTTCAATCCCTGGCCTCACTCAATGGGTTAAGAATCTGGTGTTGCCATGAGCTGTGGTGTAGGTCACAGACACAG
Source organism: Phacochoerus africanus (assembly GCF_016906955.1). NCBI lineage: Eukaryota > Metazoa > Chordata > Mammalia > Artiodactyla > Suidae > Phacochoerus > Phacochoerus africanus. Next base: position 48,483,439 of record NC_062553.1, on the reverse strand, counting down.
CTCAGATCTGGTGTTGCTGTGGTTGTGGCATAGGCCAGTAGCTACAGCTTGCATTCAACACCTAGCCTGGGAACTTCTATATTCCACAGGTACAGCCATAAAAAAAACAAACAAAAAAAATTGTGATATATTTCTTGTCACAAATCCATCAAAAGACTGAAGATCATTATGCTTGTGTATGTCAACTGTCTCCAAATATATTGATTTCAATGATTTCTATTGTTCTATGAAGTCCTTATGTGCTGAAATTTTTTTTGGAAGGGCACACACTCATGGCATATGGAACTTCCCAGGCTAGGGGTTGAATCAATGCTGCAACTGCAGGCCTATACCACAGCTACAGCAACAACGGATCTGACCATCTTACAACAAGCCAGATCCTTAACCCACTGAGCGAGACACTGTGTCAGGTTCTTAACCCACTGAGCCAAAACAGAAACTCCCTGAATCTATTTTCAAGGTAAAGCTTTAATATCATTTAGATGATAGTTTCCTGTATTCTTCTAAGTCAGAATCATGAGTGTCTGGTGGGGCAGTAGTCCAGTATTCTTAAGTTTAGGTGGTCATTTTTATTTTTTATTTGTTCACTTTGCATCCTTGTAGTGGTTTTGGCACACCAATAGGGAGGAGTGGCTAGAATGGTCATAGCAATTAAGAAAGTGTAGGTAGGAGTTCCTGGCGAGGCTCAGTGGAAATGAATCTGACTAGTAAACATGAGGATGCAGGTTCAATACCTGGCTTTGCTCAGTGGGTTAAGGATCCAGCACTGCCGTGAGCTGTGGTGTAGGTTGCATACATGGCTTGGATCCCATGTTGCTGTGGCTGTGGTGCAGTCTAGCAGCTACAGCTCCAGTTTAAGCCCTAGCCTGGGAACCTCCATTAGCCGTAGGTGCAGCCCTGAAAAAAAAAAAAAAAAAAAAACACAGAAAAGGAAGTGTAGATGAAAGGCTATTTATCACTGCTTGTGGACCACAGAAAGGTCATGATGAGAAAGATGGGATTCTGGATGTTGAATATGTGGTTTGTTTAATAGATTTTGGTTTACCTTCAGTCTTAAGATTCCTTGTTTGGTGGGAGTGAGAAGGGGTAAAAGAGAAATTTTAAAGCTCTACTACAGACCCATTCTCTATTCTAAGCAGGATGTTAAGTTATTCTCCACTCAGACATTTGAAGAGTCTGAGCTGCTTCAGTATCTTGTTGAAACTGATGTTGGCTAATTGAATTTCTATGGCACTCATTCTGAGAGTTTTTCATTCTGTTTCAAAGCAAACCAGTTAGAAGGCAGAATCTGAAAAGCCTGGCCTTTTGGTAGTCTAGTAAATCTCGACATTTGGAGGAAGAATATATCTGATGATGTTTAACTTACATCTTTTTTCATGATTCTCAAATTGGATTTTAGTTGGCTTATAGCAAGGATATATTTATTGTAAGGCAGTTAAAAAGTATACATATAAAAGTCAAAGCCATTAAATATAGGTAGAAATAAACATGGTAAACCATGAAATTGAATGCAGTAACTACAAGCTAGCATGACATTTAGCTCTGAACTTTCCCTGAAGACAGAGATGGTATTGCAGTCAGTTCTGTGTGTTTTATTATTATTTGATAGACAAAAGCATTGTAGTCCTTTAGCAAAGAGAATTTTTCTTTATATGAAATCCTAAAATTGATTTCATGGAGTTCCTGCCTTTTATGATTCCAGGAATGGCATCATATATTAGTGACCTCTACCTTGGAAACAATAGGGAAATGACCTATTAAAAAGTTTAACAGTCTCATATGTCATTTGAATATACCAGATATTTGCATTGAAAGTGAAACCAAGCAGGATGCCATGGGGTTTCTGGGCACAAAAACTTTTGTGCCCCCAATTTTTTGTTTTTAGAGAATAAGCTTCAGCCTCCTTGACCTTCCCTGAGTTCCAAAGGGCAGGTTCAAATAGTTTCTGATCAGGGAAGAGAAGGGATGCCAGACAAAGGAGGAGCAGTCAAGAAACAATAGTATAGCCTTGGTGCAGGGTCCTGGTTCCCTTTCAAACGATACGCATAACAGTATCTTTGAGTGCACTTCTCAAAGATACTGTTATGTGTATCCTGAGAAGTGCACCCAGCTCATGGTAAGTGCTCAATATCTTTGGTGATTTTGTCCTGCCTGAGACAGAGGGTGAGATCACTCAGAGCCTACCCAGAGGGGCTCTCAGCTACTCCTCCTTAACTGGACAGTCCGTACCAGACCAGTGCGTGTGCTCACTCTCCTAAAATCCTCCAAAGCACCTGGTAATTCCAAGTGTAAATATTTTGAGATGGTCTAACCCTTGCTGCTTCTGAGCCTTGGACTGGTATGGTCCCTAAGATTCCTCATGGCACTTGTCACAGAAGTGGGTCTGATCTCAGCCCAGAGACAGAAGTTCCTGTCTCCTGCCTTGGCTTCGGAGGCCCAACTGGGAGCCCAGAGTCCAAAAAGAACTCAAATTTTGGCTGGCATAACATTCAAAAATTTTAAATTTGTTATCACCATTTTAAATCTAGGATATATTTACATTAAAATCCCAAATTCCCTTTTGCAGTCATAGAATTGTTCTACATTTCCATTGTGGTGCTGGTTTCTTGGGTGGAGATATTTGTTTAATTGTAAACTTAAAATGTATATATTTAGTTTATGTATGTGTATTTGTTGTGCATAAACTTACCTTAATAAAACTGATTTAAAAAAATATATATATTTGAGCTGTTCTGCAGAACTACAACCCCCAACAAATGAAAGATGTTAACTACTTGATGAAGTATTACTCATTCCAGAAAGAAGGAGGACCACCCGAAGCAGTCCCAGAGCCACTAAAAACACCAGCTTTGAAGAATTCAAGCGTTCACCTGCCCTGATCCTGTGGCCCCATTTTCCACTCCCAAACTCCAAGACGATCTCCTAATCTTTCCCAAAGGAGGACACAGTGTTTAAGGCATTAGCCTGCTGTGGCCCCCTTTGCCTGGCAAAGCCATAAAAGATACCTTTCTCCTTCACCCAAAACTCTGCTCTGCATTTCTATTCTTCCCTGGTGGACAGAGGCTGAGTTTCAGCAACCAAAGAGACAGAAATATCAAAAGTGAATATATGGGCATTTCCTCTGTGGCACAGCTGGTCAAGAACCAGTGTTGATGCAGCTGTGGCCTAGGTTGCAGTTGTGGCTCAGATTCAATCTGTGGCCCAGTAACTTTCATATACCAGAGGTGTGGCCAAGAAAAAAGTTATTATTTTCTTATAATATGATATTATAAATGCTAATCCTCACCTACTCCATGAGATGAGACATACCTATTTCAGAAGAAAAGTGAAGGCTCTGCCTAAGATGATCACATGTCTGCTTTGCTTTTCTTCCATAAAGAGTACACTCTCCTGAGCTACTTCAGGGGGAAAGTCATTTATATATAGTGCTGGATTGAACAAAGACTGGGGGAGTAATGATCAATTGGATTCTCATTTTGCTCCCCTGTATTGTGAAGACCAAAATTATTATGGATACCTTACCTTACAAGAGGGGTAGTATGGAGAGACATGGAAATGACATCATTGTTTTCCAAATGACAACTTGTCAGCTACCAAAAAGAATGAGACAGAAAATGCTGAGCTTCCAGGCCCCTTCAAGGAGATAGAACTCAAAGGCTCTGGCCAAGACCAGAATTCCAGACCCTTAACATTGCCCCACTCATCTCATTGTAATCCCCCCTCCCCTACCTTGAGCAACCTGGCCTACCCCTTCCTACCCTTACTAGGAAAGATATGTGGCCCACTCCCCACCCCACTTCTACAGGGGTCCTATACACCCCAACCAACCAGCAAGTGTATAGCAAGACTACATCCTGACACAACAGGCCAGCAGGTCAGCAGGTGTATTTTGAGACCTCTCCTCTCTCCCTGGGCTATAAAAACAGACATGACCAGATGCTCAGTGTAGGCTCTCCCTGATTGTCAGGAAGTCTTCCCACTGCACTTAGCAGCATCCATTTCTTATCTCAATAAACTCTCTTTTTCCTCACTATGCCATGCCAGGAAATTCTTCTTTCCAACCCACATGCCCAGACCATGACAGAAATGGGTAAAAGAAAAATTTTCACCACTATTTTTAAGAAGATGCTTTGACATTTAGAATCCCCACAGATGTCTCAGCTGACGCACATGTAAGGAGCCCTCAGTATCCTTAATGTGTCACTAGCAGACAGCACTGTCATCTTTTACTGGCATTTTAAGTGTCCTTCCTCACTTCCTGGATGTAAGATTCTGGACAAGTTTTTGAACCTCTTGGTTTCTTCATCCATAAAATGAAAATGATAACTAGCCCACCACAATTGTTGTAAATACCAAAAAATATACAGTAGTAGCAGAGCACACATTAGGTGCTCTACATTTTTTTGGTTTTCTAGTAACACTAAAAAATCACCTTTGAACAGCAATATTCAGAACTATCTTTCATGACAGACCACAGATTATTTTGAGGCATCCTCACTGAATATAAAACATTTTAAATACCTCCCTCTTCTCATTTGAAAAATCCAGTGGCTAAAGGAAAGACTACTAAGTAGATGATGCCAGATAACTGATTAACAATTTGGAAAATGAAATAAGTGTGTGCTTCATGACATGTAACACACCAAAGTAATTTTTATGGGAACCACCCATAAAGAAAATATCCATGAAAAAAAAAACCCTGCAAGTTAATAAAATAGAAGGAATTCTAATTGATAGATCTAAATATATAAAATGTAAACTTTTCTGGATAAAAAAATTTTTAGATAATAATTAAAATTATGAGTTCCCATTGTGGCTCAGCAGGTTAAGAAGCCAAATAATATCCATGAGATGGTGGGTTCAATTTCTGGCCTTGCTAAGGAAACAGAATGGCTGCAAGCAGCTGTGTAGGTCACAGATTCAGCTCAGATCTGGTGTTGCTGTGGCTGTGGTGTAGGCTGGCAGCTGCAACTCTGATTCAAACCCTGGCCTGGGAACTTCCATATGCCACAGGTGCAGCCCTAAACGAATTTTTTAAATAAAATTTGATAAATTAAGAAAAATAATTAAGCATATGCTGCAGCTGAATATCAATCTCTAACTTAAAAGGCTTTCATATAGCAATAATTAAAACCTAGTGTATGAAAAATTTTGTTATAGCACCCTAGCTAAGACAAACAGTAATGAGAAAGGAAAATAAAAAATATTAAAATCTGAAATAAAGTTAGACAAGACTTAATTTCATGGTAAATGTGATTATTCAATGAGAAGAATCCAGCCAATGGTGTTGGAACAATTGGTGAACACAGAAAAAAAAAATATTATTACATCCTCTCAAACAACACATGCAAAACAATTTTCAGGTAAATTGAACACTTTGATGTAACATGTTTGTGAGAGGCAGAATGGCCCCTGGAGATGTCCACACACTAATCCCTGGCTCCTATGAATATGCCACATCCCCTGACAGGTGGGGCACAGCAGAAAAAAAACAAGGCTAAGGACTTAAAAATAGGGAGAATGGCCTGGATTATCCAGGTGGACCCCATCTATTCACATGAGCCTTTAAAAGCAGAGACTGTCTCTGAACAGGGACATTGCAGATGTGGAATTTGGAGAGATTTGAAGCAGAAGGAGAATGGGACCTGAACTCTCTGGAAAGGACCCAAAAGGAAAGCCCAGGACTGGCTGAGGGTAGACTGAGAAAGCATCGAGTCTGACAGGCAGCAAGGAAACATAGCCCTCAGTCCTATAAACACAGGCACTGAGTTCAGCCAACAACCTGATGGCACTTGGAAGCTAAGTCATCACAAGAGCCACCAAAAAGCAATGCAGCCCACCCATACTTTGATTCCAGCCTGGTGGTAATTTGCTATGGAAGCAGGGAAAACTAATACCAAGTTCTTTATAAAAAAGTATATGATATTACTTATCAGTGGAATCTAAAATACGGCACAAATGAACCTATCTACAGAACAGAAACAGGAGTTTCCATCGTGGCACAGCAGAAACAAATCCGACTAGGAATGATGAGGTTGCAGGTTCGATCTCTGGCCTCGCTCAGTGGGTTAAGGATCCAGCGTTGCTATAAGCTGTGGTATGGGTTGCAGATGCAGCTCAGATCTGGCATTGCTGTGGCTCTGGAACAGGCCGGCAGCAACAGCTCCAATTAGATCCCTAGCCTGGGAATCTCCATATGCTGTGGGTGCGGCCCTAAAAAGACAAAAAAAAAAAAAGAACAGAAACATACTCACAGATATGGATAAGAGGAAGGGAGAGGGTAGTGGGATGGATGAAGAGTTTGGGGCTGGTAGATGCAAACTATTGCATTTGGAATAGATAAGCAATGAGGTCCTGCTGGATAGCACAGGGAACTGTATCAAGTCTCTTGGGACAGACCATGACAGAAGAAAATATAAGAGAGTAAATGTATATACATATGTATGACTGGGCCTCTATGCTCTACAGTAGAAATTGACACAGTACTGTCCACACTATTCTGTATGAAAGTGTGAGCCATGTCTGTTTTATTTACCAAGCACTTAGTAGGTATTCAAAAGCTATTTCTTGAATGTACAAGTTAGATAATTAAAGAAATAATCAACTTTGCATCAATTCAGCTCCCAGAAGGGCAGCCCCATTCTAAATAGATGAGTAACACAAACAAGTAACTAGAATAAAATGAATTGGTGTTGCCTCTTAGGTTTTTACTCTTGCACACTAAAGGGTGTAAAAAATTCCAGCAGTCAACTAAAAACCAATGGGTCAATGAGGAAATCAAGAAGGAAATTAAAAAATACCTCAAGACAAATGATAATGAAGATGCCACCACTTCACATCTGGAGGATGCCACCAAAGTAGTGCTCAGAGGGAAATTCACAGCAACACAGGCCTTCCTCAAAAACGAAGAAAAATCTCAAATCAACAACTTAACCCAACACCTAAGTGAATTAGAAAATGAAGAACAAACAAAACCTAAAATCAGCAGAAGGAAGGAAATCATAAAGATCAGAGAGGAAATCAATAAAAGAGAGATTCAAAAGACAATTGAAGAAATAAATGAAACCAATAGCTGGTTATTTGAAAAGGTAAACAAAATTGACAAACCTCTGGCTAGACGCACCAAGAAGAGGAGAGAAAAAAACCCAAATAACAAAATCAGAAATGAAAAAGGAGAAGTCACAACAGATAACATGGAAATACAAAAAGCCATGAACAATTGTATGCCAACAAATCTGACAACCTAGAAGAAATGGACAACTTTCTAGAGACTTACAGCCTGCCAAAACTGAATCAAGAAAAAAATAGATCAACTGAACAGACTGATGATGAGAAATGAAATTGAATATGTCATCAAAACACTCCCTACAAATAAAAGTCCAGGACCAGATGGCTTCACAGGAGAATTCTACCAAACATACAATGAGGAACTTATGCCCATCCTCTGTAAACTCTTTCAAAAGGGTGAAGAAGAAGGAACACTCCCAAAGACATTCTACGATGCCAGCATCACCCTAATTCCAAAACCAGACAAAGATACCACCAGAAAACAAAACTATAGGCCAATCTCTTTGAGGAAGATAGACGCAAAAATTCTCCACAAAATTTTAGCCAACTGAATCCAACAACACAGAAAAACATCACATACCAGGACCACCTGGTATTCACCCCAGGTCCACAAGGACTGTTCAACATATACAAATCAATCAACGTCATGCCCCACATTGACAAAAGAAAAGTGACAAACCACATGATCATCTCACTAGAGGCAGAAAAAGCATTTGACAAAGTCCAACATCCATTCATGATCAAAACTCTTACCAAAGTGGGTATAGAGGGAACATTCCTGAACATAATTAAAGCCACCTATGACAAACCCACAGCAAATACAGTACACACTGGAGAAGAGCTGAAAGCCTTCCCACTCAAACCTGCAACAAGACAAGGATGTCCACTCTCACCACTGTTATTCAACACAGTATTGGAAGTCCTGGACATAGTAATCAGACAAACAAAAGAAATAAAAGGCATCCAAATAAGAAGAGAAGAGGTAAAACTGTCACTGGATGCAGATGACATGATACTATACTTAGAAAACCCTAAGGACTCAACCCCAAAACTACTTGAACTGATCAACAAATTCAGAAAAGTAGCAGGACATAAGATTAACATCCAGAAATCAGCCTCATTTCTGTATACCAACAATGAAATATTAGAAAACGAATACAAGAACACAATACCTTTTAAAATTGCACCCCCAAAAATCAAATACCTGGGAATACACCTGACCAAGGAGGTGAAGGACTTATATGCGGAGACCTATAAAACATTAATCAAGGAAATTAAAGAGGATGTAAAGAAATGGAAAGATATTCCATGTTCCTGGGCCAGAAAAGTTAACGTTCAACAAATGGCCATACTACCCAAAGCATCTATGGATGCGATGCAATCCCTATCAAGTCACCCATGACATTTTTCCCAGAACTAGAATAAACAATCCAAAAATGTATATGGAACCACAAAAGACCCAGAATTGCCAAAGCAATCCTGAGGAACAAAAACCAAGCAGGAGGCATAACTCTCCCAGACTTCAGGCAATATTACAAAGCCACAGTCATGAAGACAGTGCGGTACTGGTACCAAAACAGACAGACAGACCAATGGAACAGAAGAGAGAACCCAGAAATAAACCCAGACACCTATGGTCAATTAATCTTTGACAAAGGAGGCAAGAACATAAAATGGGAAAAGACAGTCTTTTCAGCAAGCATTGCTGGGAAACCTGGACAGCTGCATGCAAATCAATGAAACGAGAACACACCCTCACACCATGCACAAAAATACACTCAAAATGGCTACAATACTTAAATATAAGTCAAGACACCATTGAACTCCTGGAAGAGAACACAGGCAAAACAGTCTCTGACATCAACCTTACAAATGTTTTCTCAGGTTAGTCTCCCAAAGCAACAGAAATAAAAGCAAAAAGAAACCAAAGGGACCTGATCAAACTGACAAGCTTTTGCACAGCAAAGGAAAGCAAAAAGACAACTTACAGAATGGGAGAAAATAATTTCAAATGATGCAACTGACAAGGGCTTAATCTCTAGAATATACAAGGAACTTATACAACTCAACAGCAAAAAAGCCAAAAACCCAATGGAAAAATGGGCTAAAGACCTGAATAGACATTTTTCCAAAAAAAAATACAGATGTCCAACAAGCACATGAAAAAATGTTCAACATCCCTGATTATTAGAGAAATGCAAGTCAAAACTACCACCTCACACCAGTCAGAATGACCATCATTAATAAGTCCACAAATAACAAATGCTGGAAGGGGTGTGGAGAAAATGGAATGCTCCTGCACTGTTGGTGGGAATGTAAGCTGGTACAACCACTATGGAGATCAGTATGGAGATACCTTAGAAATCTATACATAGAACCCCACTCTTGGGCATATACCCAGACAAACCTTCTTTTTTTTTTTTGTCTTTTTTCCATTACTTGGGCTGCTTCCACGGCATATGGAGGTTCCCAGGCTAGGGGTCGAATTGGAGCTGTAGCCACCGGCCTATGCCAGAGCCACAGCAACGCGGGATCTGAGCCACGTCTGCAACCCACACCACAGCTCACGGCAACGCCAGATCCTTAACCCACTGAGCAAGGGCAGGGATCGAACCCGCAACCTCATGGTTCCTAGTCAGATTCGTTAACCACTGCGCCAAGACAGGAACTCCCAGACAAAACTTTCTTTAAAAAGCCACATGCACCCACATGTTCATTGCAGCACTATTCACAATAGCCAAAACATGGAAACAACTCAAATGTGCATCGACAGATGATTGGATTAGGAAGATGTGGTGTGTGTGTGTGTATATATATATATATATATATATATATATATATATATATATATAATGGAATACTACTAAGCCATAAAAAAGAATGAAATAATGCCATCTGCAGCAACAGGGATTCAACTAGAGACTCTCATACTGAGTGAAGTCAGAAAGAGAAAGACAAATACCATATGATATCACTTATAAATGGAATCTAATATATGGCACAAATGAACCTTTCCACAGAAAAGAAAATCATGGACTTGGAGAATAGACTTGTGGTTGCCAAGGTGGAGGAGGAGGTAGTGGGATGGATTGAGAGCTTGGTATTAATAGATGCAGACTAATGCCTTTAGAATGGACAAGCAATGAGATCCTACTGTGTAGCACTGGGAACTACATCTAGTCACTTATGATAGAGCACAATAATGTAAGAAAACAGAATGTGTACATGTATGTGTAACTGGGTCACCATGCTGTACAGTAGGAAAAAAAATTGTATTGGGGAAATAACTATTAAAAAAAATCCAGCATTCATTCAGTATATAAGTTTCCCATTGGGACTGTAACAAATTACTACAAACTTAGTGACTTAAAATAACAAAATATCCTCTCTTACAATTCTGGAGGTCAGAAATCCAAAATGAGTATCACAGAGCTAAAATTAAGGTGTCCGTAGGACTGATCCCTTCTTGAAGCTTCCAGGAGAGATCCATTTCCTTGTCTTTTCTTTTTTTATTACCTTATATTTTATTGAAGTACAGTCGATTAATTGTCTTAGTTTCATGTGGACAGCAAAGTGATTCAGTTATCTGTTCTTTTTCAGATTCTTTTTCTGTAATAATATAGGTTACTACAAAATATCGAGTACATTTCCCTGAGATATACAGTAGGTCTGTTGCTTATCTATTTTATACGTAGTAGTGTGTATATATCAATCCCAACATCCTAATTTATCATTTCCCCTTCTTCCTCTTCGGTAACACATTTTTTTTCTTTTTAGGGCCGCACCACTGCATATGGAAGTTCCTGGCTTGAATCAGAGCTACTGCCAAGGCCTACACTACAGCCATAGCAACACTGGATCCAAGCCACTTCTGTGACCTACACCACAGCTTGCAGCAACTCTGACTCTTTAAACCACTGAGTGAGCCCAGGGGTCAAACCTGCATCCTCATGGGTACTGGTTGGGTTCTTAACCTGCTGAGCCACAACGGGAACTCCATTAAGTTTCTTCTTCTATGTCTGTTTGTATATTTTTATTTGTAAATAAGTTCATATGTATGATTTTTTTAGGTTCCACATATAAGCAATATCATACAATATTTGTCCTTGTCTGACTAACTTCACTTAGTATGATAATCTCTATGTCCTTCCATGTTGCCACAAAGGATAGTAATTTGTTCTTTTATATGGTTAAGTAATGTTCTCATTGTATATATTACCACATCTTTATTATCCATTCATCTGTTGATGGACATTTAGGTTGCTTCCATGTCTTGGCTATTGTGAATAGTGCTGCAATGAACATAGGTCTTTTCCAGCTTTTAGACACCAGCTGTATTCTTGGCTTGTGGCCCCTTCCTGCTATGGTTCTAATCTCTTGCTTCCCTGATCATATCTACTACTGGCTCTGATCTGCCTCCCTCTTATAAGGACTCTTGTGACTGGGTACACTGGGCCCACCGAGATAACCCAGGAGAATCTCCAATCCTCGACTTAATCATATCTGCAAAGTCCATCTTACCATGTGAGGTAATGTATTCCCAAGTTTTAAGGATTAAGATGTGGATAATCTTTAGGGGGGACCATTATCCAGCCTGCCACACTCACCTATAAGAGCTTTTTAATAATTCATATATATAAAAATCTGTTAAATTTCCTGTCTCTTTGTGGGAAAGAAAAACGTTATATATTCTAAATCAAGTCCCTCTGCAATAGAGTTTTACACAACTGCAAAAAAATGAGTTTGGCGGCATGAAGTGTTTTTTTATTATAATAATTTTTAAATCTCATTAAGCTTTGTTATTGTTTTCTCAATTCTGCATCCATAGCTGTCACCAGAATGACATGCATGAGTTAGGGGGTGTAAAAAAGCCACTTGTGAGAAGACTCCATGAGTCTTTTTTTTTTAATATATGTTTATGATAGGACTTTTTTTCTTGACCACATCTTATACAATGATGAAGTGCCATAAATTGCTGTCTAGTTAGCAAAAAAAAAAAAAAAAAAAGCAAACAAACAAGCAAATGTGAATTATAAAGTTCAGCTTCATTTCTCTAACTTGCAAAGGAAATTCTCCTAGACCACCTTGGAATAGCTATTCTTTATAAAAACACACACACACAAACTACATTTCAGTCTTCAGATCTAAGATGCAAATTATAAAAATACTAGGATCTTATCACCATACAAACTGGCCCTTTGGAAGTCACTTAATGGCCACTGCACAATTAAATCTAATTGTAAAAGTTACCATTAGGGCAACCATCTTTAACAATAAAGCATTCAACTGAAATTATGACAGTTTTATTTGTGGCCATCATCATGGGTAGTGGCTCTGAATTTACAATAGATCACAGATCCCACCATGGCAATCAGTTCTGGTCCTTCCTCACAGATGTGAGAGTAAGAAATACAAATGAAAACATGGAGGCTGAATAAACCATCATAAAACTGGCTTTCTACGTCAAACATCTGCCTCCTCATTTTACAGAAACATTTGGCAGAATCTGAAAAACTATGAAAAAGAGCCATTCTAGAACCTGTTCTCACTGCTACTTGAAGCTAAACTGATTTTGTTGCTGTTTGCAGAAGTATGGGGTGAATTTTGTAAACTCACTTCAATGGGTTGAATTCTATTCTATGTGTACATACTGACTGATAACAGGAAGTTCACCTAAACTTGGTCTGTGTGTCAAGGAACATTCCATATTTGAATTAAAAAAAAAAAAAAACATTGTCAGCAATACCCAAAAGGTGTTGATTTCATAATGGACACATTATGCAGTTAATTTCTGATGAAATCAAATAGACCTTTTTGTTCATTATATAATGCATAAATAATTTGAATGTTCAGATATGTAATACTTATATTAACTTTTAAAATATAAAATATATCTACTATATAGCAAGGAAACTATAGTCAATATTTTGTAATAACCTAAAAAGGAAAACAATCTGGGAGTTCCCACTGTGGCTCACAGGTGTAGGAACCGGATATAGTGTCCATGAGGATACGGATTGATTTCCTGCCCACACTTAGTGGATTAAGGATCTAGTGTTGCTGCAAACCGTGACATAGGTCAAAGATGTGGCTTGGATCCAGTGTTGCCATGGCTGTGGCATAGGTCTCAGCCGTAGCTCCAACTTGACCCCTAGCCTGAGAACTTCCTTATGCCACAGGAGCATCCATAAAAAGAAAAAAAAAAGAATCTGAAAAAGAATACATATATATGTATGTATATGAATCGCTTTGCTGTACACTGAAACTAACATTTTAAATAAACTATACTTCAATAAAATTTTTAATCAGAAAACAAAAAATAGAATATATATCGTGTCATTTCAGTCCAAGTCTTAAGATATAAAGATAAATTGCTAAATCACAGAAGCTCTATTACCACAGTCAATTCCTAAGCTAATATACCTTCCTCACATTTGTAATACAGCAATGCAATCAGAAATGCAAGTATCATAAAAGGTCATATGAAATCCAATATAATTTTCTGGTCACTACAGTGTTATTCTGTTTTCTCCCTGAAGTTAATTTATCTCAGCTTGATTTGCACAGTCAGCCTATTTTTCTTTTTTTAGGGGAAGCATCATGATCATTCATGTAGTGCTTTTCTTCTTCTTGAGACTGTCTCAGCTTGATTTGCACAGTCAGCCTATTTTTCTTTTTTTAGGGGAAGCATCATGATCATTCATGTAGTGCTTCTCTTCTTCTTCTTGAGACTGTCAATCACCACCCCCAACTCCACAACCACGTGGCTGGGCAGGTGCAAAGTCCTTCCCATTGAACCATACTGAGCTGGAATCATGGAGAGAGATTCCCTTTTACTCCAGTGATGAAGCTGGAAAGCTATATGCCACGGTTTTTTCTGGTAGCCTGGATTATTTCCTCATAGGGAGAACTAGCTTGAACGAATTAATACCTTCAAAGCAAAGCATTTATAAAAGATCCAGAGTGAAGGCCATGACAGCCCTTGAACTCTGGATTTCAGTCCCTCCAATGGCCCATCTCCATTCCTGTTCATTTTCTGCCATAGATGGTGGAGCAAACAAACTACCTTCTTTGTTTGAACTAGTACAAGAGTCAAGAAAACATTGCATGAAAGAGAAGCAAAGAATGGGTTCTTGGGAGTTCCCGTTTTGGCGCAGGGGAAACGAATCCAACTAGGAACCCTGAGGTTGCCGGTTTGATCCCTGGCCTCGCTCAGTGGGTTAAGGATCCGGCATTGCTGTGAGCTGTGGTGTAGGTTGCCAACACAGCTTGATCTGGCATTGCTGTGACTCTGTGTAGGCCAGCAGCTACAGCTCCAATTAGACCCCTAGCCTGGGAAACTCCATATGAGGTGGGTGCAGCCCTTAAAGGATAAAAGACAAAAAAAAAAAAAAAGAATGGATTCTTTCTCTCTCTGACTTATGATAATCTCTAGGTCCATCCATGTTGCTGCAAATGGCATCCAATGGATGGGAGGGATTGTTCTCTAACATTATTTTTCTGTAATCACTGCTTTTTGGAAAGAACATTCTCTTCCACAGACTTTTATATTTTTATACTCATGCTCCAACCTGGGGAGAAAGTTGGGAACAAACATTGATCTTTGTGACTTAGTTTAATCTCATGGTTCAAAAGGGGTCACTGAACCCTATCACTTTTCCAATTTTTTTGTGCTCAGTAACTTGGAGTGGAGGATGGTCACAAGGAACTCAATCCAAACACAAGGAATTGCCTAAGTAAATACCTATATGCTAAATCAGTTTATATCTTTGTTATAGTTTTGAGCTTTCAAGCTACTGAGGTTGTAAACTACATTGAAGAGAAGAAAACTTTGCAAAACCCTGAATGGCCCAGGAATCATTTTTCAGCCTTCTCTTTCTCCTACACTACTCCCAAGATGAGCTTATCTAGAATCAGGCTTTATACCCCAACTATCTAGTGGCTACTCCTGAAAGCCCAGATTCTTCCTTGAAATCCAGACTTGTGTATTTAAAGGCCGATTTGGTTTCTTTCATTTGTCAATTAGTTCAGCAAATACTTATTGACACTATTCACAATTCACAGTTTCCACTTGCCTAGGAAGAGATTGACCAGAACTGAATTAAATTTGTTTGCTCAATCAATGATAACTTACCTCGATAAACATGCTTCTGAAAGACAGCCAATTAGTGCCAGCCTCCTACCTTCCACGGTCAGCCAAACAGTGCCAGCCTAATTTCTAGTCAGCCAATCAGTTAGTGCCAACCTTCCACAGACAACCAATCAATGACATCCTGCTACCTTTTACAGCCAGCCAATCAGCAACAGCCTCACTTCAGGAACTACATTTCTGAAACTCTGTCATCAACACCCCCACCACAGTGACTAAGCTTCTCCAACTTAGTGAGCTCATTCTTGCCACTAAACTTTCACTGATACTTGAACTCCATGCTTCCTAAAAATCGTGTTTAAGATCAGATGTCTTCTTTGTCTGAAGACTGTGCCTAACATAGATCTCCTTTTCTTAAGTAAGGAGTAAACTCAGCTGTTGATTTAGAGTTGAATGCTGATCTCTCATGTCAGAGTTGAATAAATGGCTGAATGATGACACATTTGGGAATTAACCAACATAGGATCAATATAACTATTATAAAGGTAAGAGAAGCTGCTGCTAATTAGTCTCTCCTAATCCTTGTAATAAAACACAGAGAGTCTGAATTAATTTCAGAATCCCCTGCTGACAAAATTCAAGTTTTTAATAAAAGTCTTCCTATATGGCTGCATCTAGTGCATACTGAGTGTCTTTTTTGCTGGGGCCATCCTAAAAAATATCACAGACGGAGTGGCTTATCATGGACCAGAACTTTATTTTCTCCCAGTTCTGGGGGGGCTGTGAGTCCAAGGTCAGAGTGTGGACAGCGTTGTTTCTTTCCCAAGCCTTTCCTGGGCTCGTATTTAGCCTCCTTCTTCTGGTGTCTTCACATGGTTATCTCCCTATGAGCAAATGTATATGGCGTTTCCACATGTAACCACAGTTCCTCTTTTATAAGGACACTAATCTGGATCAGGACCCAAGCTAAAGACCTTTTTTGAATTTAACCATCTCTTTAAAAACCTCATCCAAATACAGTCACATTCTGCAGTAATGAGGGTCTGACTTCAACACAGGCATTTGAGGGGTACCCACTTCAACCCATAACCAGGAGATACATGGTGTCAGTTCCACCATTAATACTAAAAGAAACTATTCCCCCAGATGCTGGAAGAGTTGCCAGACACAGCCTTTGGCTGTCAGCCCTTGTCAGGAACTGCCTTTCCTGGAAAATCTCTTTCCCCAATGTCCTCTTCTCAAAGAAGTTTACATCCAAAAAGTGAGCAGTATAATACAATATAATAATACGAAGACCCAGAACCTACCCCAACCTGGCATGATTCTGAAGGTTCATTTTAGCTTCAGAGAAAACTCTGGGGTCTGCTGAGGCTTCTGCTGCAACTGTATCACTTATCAGATTCTCCCCTAGCCCAGTCCTACCTCCTTCCACAGGTTTCATTCCAACAGTACTTCCTTCTCAGTAAATTCTGTCTCCAAGTCAAGTTCCTGGGGGATCCAACTCGTGGAATTTCTTTCTTTTGCTCTTTCTTTTTCTTTCTTTCTTTCTTTTGGGCCACACCCACCGCATATGGAAGTTCCTGGGCTAGAGGTCAAATCGTGAATCAGAGCTACAGCTGCCAGGCTACACCACAGCCACAGCCACAGAAACTCATGCTCCCAGCCAGCTGCATCTGTGACCTACACCACAGCTCACAGCAAAGCCAGATCCTTAACCCACTGAACCATGCCAGGGATCGAACCTGTGTCCTCATGGATACAAATCAAGTTCATTACCACTGAGCCATGACGGGAACTCCAGCCTGTGGCATTTCTGAAACAGAATTCTGACAACATTGGAAAAATTTAGTGAAGGCAAATTTGGTTAGCCTGTTATATTATTTAGGGTTCATGGAAAGTGATATTTCACATAGGACTATGGAAATAGGGTGGAGTGTTTTAATTTCTTTTAAATAATTGAAATTTCATGAAATTATTTCTCAAAAGTCATAAATTTGAGTCTCTTTATGGGCTGTTTGCATATAGTTATTACATTAAGGTATTTTTAAGAGAGGATATTTAAGTTATACCTGAAGTACAGAGATTTTAGCTATTGATTATTTGTATCTTTTTATATAAGGTATCAGGTGATATTTGTCTTTGTCTGACTTACTTCTCTTAGCTTGATCATCTCTAGGTCCATTCATGTTGCTATAAATGGCAACTATGAAACATTCTTGTCATTGCCCCTGCATCCTTATTGAAACTGAACATCTGACAGAAGCCAAAAGCTTTCTCTCTGGACCAAGATGAAAATCCAGCATTTCTGGGCACACAGTTTTAGAGAACTGATCAGTAGTCAACTCTCAATGAAGACGGCTCACCAGAAACCCCTCCCCTCTAAGTGAACAACATCTCATTTCCCTCCCACTCCTTGGATTATATATATATTATTATATGATTATTATATAATATATATCTCTGTATAGGATTATATAATATATATTTCTGTATAGGATGATATGATAGTTTTCCTCCATGATTTTTGTTTTTGTGAATGTATCCAAATTAGAGTCTCACTTCCAATATCACCTTGAAGAAAATGATATAATCAGGCAGCTTCTGCCATGACAGATGTCCAGGGTATTAGGAGATCCCTCTGCCCAAGGCTACTATAATACATACAAACCCACCCAATGCACATTTTCTCACATAAATATGTTAGCAAACAAAGGCACACAGACTAGTGGAGAGAAAGGATCAAACACCAGGTGGACATGTGCAAACTTCTTCCCAGTGAACCTGCTGTAGGCTTCTTCAGTTGCTTGACATCAAATGCATGTTTTAATGAATTCGACCAGGTGCTTTCTTTTTGAAGTCCATTATTAGACAATGGACTCATACAGGAGGAAGCAAAGCCTTCATGGACCTATAGTCTATGAGCAAACCTTGGACATATTCACTCATAAGTCCACCATTCAGCTCTCTTGAAATAATCACTTTAACCATCAGGCACAGAGAATACACGTGTGCAGAGGCTGTCATGCTGAGGTCACATATATAAATGCACTCATGCTTCTCAGTCCATTGGTGCTAGAAAACCAGTTTTGTTTGCTTTTTTCCACACTTCATTTTTTATATTGGCGACCTGATTTTCTCTCTTTTTTTTTTTTTTTCTTTCTAGGGCTGCACTCACAGCATTTGGAAGTTTCCAGGCTAGGGGTTGAATCAGAGCCTCAGCTGCGGCCACAGCTACAACAATGCAGGATCCGAGCCGCATCTGAGACCTACACCAGAGCTCACAGCAATGCCAGATACCAGACCCACTGAGCAAGGCCAGGATCCAACCTGCATACTCATGGATACTAGTCAGGTTCATTTCCACTGCACCACAATGACACTTTTGGTCTTTATCATGTTCAAGTTGAGTCTACTCAAAGGCTAAGGTGTTTTGACAATGTCAAATTGCTATGAAATGCTTCCATTCACTGGACCTGAATCTCCCCACTTACCTAACTGGTAACTAACTTATCTTACCATGGGCCAGCCTGGGTCCAGAGACTTCATTCTGAGTAGCACAGCTTTGTGTAATCTGTATGCCACCGGAAGGAGGGTGCAAACCTCACCACGCCCCATCTCTTTCTCGCTGCAGAGCAAAATGGAAATAGATGAAAGAAAATTATTTCATATGGGCATAAATGCCTAAAACTCATCTCCTTAACATTAACAAATATTAACATGGCAATCCACCCTTATCTCTCAAAAATTTTTAACACTACATCTGCAGTGGAAAAGTACGCAATCTTTAGCAGTAAAGAAATGTGCCTTCTAACAGCCATCTCTCTTTGAAATTCTGAAAGAATTGTTGATGGATCAGTGTTAGTTTGGTAAGTACTTATTTAAGGTGTACTACACGGTCTAGGTTCTATTCTTAACACTGGACCAGCTTAGTCTGACGTTGAGGCATCCCTATTTTATTTTATTTTATTTTTTTTATTTTCCCACTGTACAGTAAGGGGGTCAGGTTATCCTTACATGTATACATTACAATTACATTTTTCCCCCACCCTTTCTTCTGTTGCAACATGAGTATCTAGACAAAGTTCTCAATGCTATTCAGCGGGATCTCCTTGTAAATCTATTCTAAGTTGTGTCTGATAAGCCCAAGCTCCCGATCCCTCCCACTCCCTCCCCCTCCCATCAGGCAGCCACAAGTCTCTTCTCCAAGTCCATGATTTTCTTTTCTGAGGAGATGTTCATTTGTGCTGGATATTAGATTCCAGTTATGAGTGATATCATATGGTATTTTCTTTGTCTTTCTGGCTCATTTCACTCAGCATGAGATTCTCTAGCTCCATCCATGTTGCTGCAAATGGCATTATGTCATTCTTTCTTATGGCTGAGTAGGATTCCATTGTGTATATATACCACATCTTCCAAATCCAATCATCTGTCAATGGACATTTGGGTTGTTTCCATGTCCTGGCTATTGTGAATAGTGCTGCAATGAACATGCGGGTGCACGTGTCTCTTTTAAGTAGAGTTTTGTCCGGAGAGATGCCCAAGAGTAGGATTGCGGGGTCATATGGAAGTTCTATGTATAGATTTCTAAGGTATCTCCAAACTGTTCTCCATAGTGGCTGTACCAGTTTACATTCCCACCAACAGTGCAGGAGGGTTCCCTTTTCTCCACACCCCCTCCAGCACTTGTTATTTGTGGATTTATGAATGATGGCCATTCTGACTGGTGTGAGGTGATATCTCATGGTAGTTTTGATTTGCATTTCTCTTATAATCAGCGATGTTGAGCATTTTTCATGTGTTTGTTGGCCATCTGTATATCTTCTTTGGAGAAATGTCTATTCAGGTCTTTTGCCCATTTTTCCATTGATTGATTGGCTTTTTTGCTGTTGGGTTGTATAAATTGTTTATATATTCTAGAGATTAAGCCCTTGTCGGCTGCATCATTTGAAACTGTTTTCTCCCATTCTGAAAGTTGTCTTTGTGTTTTCTTTTTGCTTTCCTTTGCTGTGCAAAAGCTTTTCAGTTTGATGAGGTCCCTTTGGTTTCTTTTTGCTTTTATTTCTGTTGCTTTGGGAGACTAACCTGAGAAAACATTTGTAAGGTTGATGTCAGAGACTGTTTTGCCTATGTTTTCTTCTAGGAGTTTGATTGTGTCCTGTCGTATATTTAAGTCTTTCAGCCATTTGGAGTTTATTTTTGTGCATGGTGTGAGGGTTCTCATTTCATTGCTTTGCATGCAGCTGCCCAGGTTTCCCAGCAATGCTTGCTGAAAAGACTGTCTTTTCCCATTTTATGTTCTTGCCTCCCTTGTCAAAGATTAATTGACCATAGATGTCTGGGTGTATTTCTGGGTTCTCTCTTCTGTTCCATTGGTCTGTCTGTCTGTTTTGGTACCAGTACCGCACTGTCTTCATGACTGTGGCTTTGTAATATTGCCTGAAGTCTGGGAGAGTTATGCCTCCTGCTTGGTTTTTGTTTCTCAGGATTGCTTTGGCGATTCTGGGTCTTTTGTGGGTCCATATAAATGTTTGGATTGTTTGTTCTAGTTCTGTGAAAAATGTCATGGGTAATTTGATAGGGATTGAGGCATCCCTATTTTAAATGCCACCAAGTAGAAAGTTCCTGTTGTGGCTCACTGATAACGAACACAACTAGTATTCATGAGGACTAGGATTCAATCCCTGGTCTCACTCAGTGGGTTAAGGATCTGTATCACCATGAGATGTGGTGTAGGTTGCAGATGCAGCCAGGATCTGGTGTTTCTGTGACTGAGGTGCAGACCTGCAACTGCAGCTTCGATTTGACCCCTGGGAGCTTGCATATGCCACAGATGTGGCCCTGAAAAGCAAATTTAATTAATTAATTAATTAATTAAATTAAAATGTAAAGAAAATAAAATGCCACTGAGCAAAATATGAGATGAGAGATCTCAGTCACTAGAAGAAAAATCCTAAGATCTCTAAGTGGGTCTGTGAGGATAATTTCCAGAGCCACATTAAGTGTGAAGTAATAAATTGCTGAACTGGAAAGAATCCTGTACCACTGACTGCTGTGAACCAGGCTTTACTGCCCTTGTCCTGAGGGAGCACATAAGTTATCAGGTTAAACCTGTAGGCATGCCCCACCTTTGGTCTATACAACACACAGATTTGAACAATTTGAGATTTCGTGATGTCACATCATATGGACTAGTGAAGTCCATATCCTTTTTGCAATATGGATTTTTTCAATTAAAGAAAGAACTATTTTTAGACTAGCTCTCTAGATTAAAATCAACAGATAATTTGTTCAAACAGTTTGCCAGTTTGCTGGTCAATAACTAGTCTTATGCATTTCATAAAGATCAGGTTTTCTATCTTTGCTTTTTCATCTAGTAGTTTTGTTTCTGTGAATCCCAAACTTCTAATTTATCATAAGGATCAGTTTTGACCCTCAAATATTTTTTGATTACCAGTCATAATTCCACATCTTTCCTCAACAATGGAATAAGATAAATGATAGCCAATCACTTGTTCCCATGGCACAGTCTACAGGCCGGCAATTTTTGGGGATAGTAAAAAGACATTGGTATGAAATAGCCAAAACTTAACTCCATATACAGAGAAGTTTTAAAGGGGAATTTTGTTGAGAATATGTGATAAACATACTTAAAGAAAAGCCATGTATTCCATGTATGCCAAAAGTGAGCTGTCAGGATGGAATGTGTGGGTAGCCTAGATTTTGCTTTAATAGTTTTAAAAATAAATTAAAACACCCAATTAAAATAAACTAGAGCACCCAATTAGCTGCTTAAGAAAATAAAATAAAGACCAAATCCTAAAATTTTTAATTAAACTTGAGTGGCCCCAGATAAAATATATACACATCCACATTTAGAATATTGGATAGACATAGACTTAGCTACACATAATATATAATGTTTGGTATGTTGAAAATACCATGAACAATTCTTGGAACAATGTTATGAAGAAGCATGATAAAAATACCTATTTATAAGACAGTTTCAAACATGTTAAACAAAATGGTATGAAATATTCCAGCTTGTTAACAGCCAATGATAATCCCTGGGCTTAAAAGTATTCAGGAGTCACCATTATTTTTTTATTTCCCCTTGATATCCTATCCTAAAGATATTATTTTGATAATTTGGGGGAAAAAGAGAGAAAGGAACTTCATTCAAAAAAATAAAAACAAATTATAAACAGGTTTAAAAATATCAGAAAAGGGCATGATTACCTTTTTTTTAATTGACTAGGAAATGAAAACTAAATGGAGTTCATTTTGGGGGGGGGAGTTTTTGTTTTGTTTTGTCTTTTTAGGACTGCATCCACGGCATATGGAGGTTTCCAGGCTAGGGGTTGAATCCAAGCTGTAGCCACCGGCCTATACCATGGCCACAGCAATGCCAGATCTGAGCCACGTCTGGGGCCTACATCACAGCTCATGGGGCAATGCCAGATCCTTACCCACTGAGTGAGACCAGGGATCAAATCCGCAACCTCATAGTTCCTAGTTGGATTCGTTTCTGCTGCGCCACGAAGGGATGGAGTTCAATGTTTTTTAAAAAACGAGTTAATTGGGCAATGTCATGTTTTAAAATGTACCAATGTCAAGCAGAGGAATACTGCTACCCTTTATTGAAGTTTCCAGTAGCTCCAACCTCTCCCCCCTCTGCCTTTCTCCAAAGCCTTAGGACACTGTCAGCAAGTTTTTCCTTTAGGAGTTCCCATGTAGTTCAATGGGTTAGGATCTGGAATTGTTCCTACTGTGGTACAGTTCGATCCCTGGCCTGGGAACTTCTCCATGCCACAGGCAGGGCCAAAAAAAATGGGGTTTCTTTTGCCCATCTTTCAATTAAAGAACAATAATTTTGTCTTCTTAATCCCATATACTCATCAGCAAATTTGCCTTAATAGCTTTCAAATTGGCTTAGTTGAACTTCCCAGGACAGGGTCTAAGGAACACAAAACCCCCACTTCCCTTAGATTTCTCTCAACTAGGAAAAAAAAATGTCTTTGCAATACATTTCATTTTCATGTTTAACTAAATAAAGATATGTTAATAAATCTGAATTTAAAATCACCCTCTATCATTTAGATTTATCCTGCCTGCTTAATAGCACATTCCTAAATGTAACTTATATTCTTAATCTCCAAAGAATGCTTAATATATTTAACAATATTCTCATAGCCTAAGGAAACCTTATGCTTAAATTAACTAGCATAAAGCCATTTTATGTAAATTCAATTTATATTTAAATCAAAGGAGGCTATGAATCATATGAATAAAACAGGTCTTATATGAATCTCTAACATTGTCCTAAATGATACCTTGGCTTGTTTGATGTGTTAATAAGAATGAAATCTATCTTAACAAATATTATCTCCCTGTACCAGATGTTCAATTAAAGGTTATCTCAACCTCCTGCCAGAATCCTTCATGATACGCGATATCAATTATTATGGCAAAATTGAGATTATAGGAAATGAGAGAAAGAAGGTTTTTTGTCCTAGAGACTCTGAACGAGTTACCAAACCCTCTTAGAAGGGGTGGCATGTGTTCCCTGGTGCTGTCTTTGAAGTAGGACCAGACTTTGAGCAGAAGATGATCCAAGAACCTGTCTCCTAGTTCAGTGCTGAAAATCTTGTACCTACAGGTACCTATCCTTTGAAAATCCTTGTTTGAGCTGTCAGATGATTGCACTTTGACAAGGAAAAACATGCACCTAAGGTAGTGATGTCAATAAGAAAACCAAAATCCAAGACAATTTTTTTTTTTAATTTTTAGGGCTATACCACTTCATATGGAAGTTCCTGGGCTAGGAGTCCAATTGGAGCTGCAGCTAAGGCCTACACCACAGCCACAGCAACACCGGATCTGAGCCACATCTGCAACCTATGTCACAGCTTGCAGCAATACCTGATCCTTAACTCACTGATCAAGGCCAGGGATCAAACCTACATCCTCATGGGAGCTCCCGTTGTGGCACAGTGGTCAACAAATCTGACTAGGAACCATGAGGTTGTGGGTTTGATCCCTGGCCTTGCTCAGTGGGTTAAGGATCTGGAAAAATTTGGGACCATTTGACATTATTCCCTTTTTTTTTTTTCATTTTACGAAGACAAAATTATGTTTGTTATGATGTGTACATGGAAATGGCTGCTTTTAAAATGTATGTATTTCTTAGTTAATTTTATTACAACCAATTTGCATTTATGATCTAATTGATTGGTTGACTTGCCAAATGTTAATCAGTAAAACTTTTATTCTAATTACTTGTAGGAGTTTTGAACATTATCTGTTATGAAGCAGTTTGCAAAAAATTACCTAATCTATATGTACTAATAAAACTTTTTTTTTTTTGGTGAAGCTTAATAGAACTCAGGGAAATAACAAAGTTGATATTCACACTTGTTTAATTCAACAAACTAAACTAAATATGGCTATAGACCATTAGAGCAATTATATGAGCTATAATGTTTCTTGCAAGTCTTTTGATTTTTTTCCTTCTTTAGGTAAAGTTTTACCTTAAATTACCTTGGGGAGTTCCTGTTGTGGCTCAGCAGGTTAAAAACCCGACTAGTATACATGAGGATATAGGGGGTTATTTTTATTTATTTTTTACTTTTTTTTTTGGTCTTTTTGCCTTTTCTTGAGCTGCTCCCGAGGCATATGGATGTTCCCAGGTTAGAGGTCTAATCGGAGCTGTAGCTGCCGGCCTATGCCAGAGCCACAGCAATGCAGGATCCGAGCCGCGTCTGCGACCCACACCACAGCTCACATGGTATCTCCAAAAGACACATTATTCCATCCCTCCATCCATGTTTCACTCCATCAATGATTATTTGCTGTGTGTATGTGATATTTGGACTGTTCTTGGATCAATACCTTGTCCCTTCTCTGCACTCTTGCCTTTGCCAAATCCAGCCTGTTGGAGGATTCAGTTGCCTCAGTCACTGTAAGGCCAGCCTGGATCAGTTCCTAAAACCAGAACAGTCGCTTCATCAGCCCCTATCTGATCTCAATGTGTGAAAATACCTGCTTCAGGTAGTTCCCACTGTGGCTCAGTGGTAACAAACCCTGCTAGTATCCATGAGAATGTGGGTTCGATCCCTGGCCTCACTAAGTGGGTTAAGGATCCGGCATTGCCATGAACTGCAACGGAGGTCACAGGTGCAGCTCAGATCTGGTGTTGATGTGGATGTGGTGTAGGCTGGCAGCTGCACCTCTGATGTGACTCCTAGCCTAGGAACTTCAATATATAGTGCAGGTGCAGCCCTAAAAAAGCTAAAAAAAAAAAGAATGAAAGAAAAGAAAAGAAAGAAAATACCTTCATACTATACACCTCTGACCACTTACTGAACCAAGACATAAAACTACTGCAGAAAATAGGTGAACCATGCAAAGCCTTGACGTTAAATATTAAGGAAGACATCTCTTCCAACAAATTACAATGAACAGGTCAAAAGCTGACTTTTTTCTTCATCCACAGCAGGAATCTGGCGTGATCTAAAGAAGAAATATCCTTTAAATAACTCAATATTTCAGGAATTACTTTCTGTTCCTCCTTTCCAGTGAATCATGTTAGACTCTTACCTCCAAATTTGATTATTCTTTGTGTTAGTTAAATCATAGGCCTCTGTGAAGGAAAATATATAGAGATAGGTAAAGGAGCATGAATAATATATTTTCCTATACCTGGATTATAAAAATCTCTGTAATTCCAGCAATTATGGTGAATAGCCTAGGGATTCCATCGAGTCTGGTGATAGCCTCTTCGTTGAGGTTATAAATGTTGGGCTTCAAGTCCCCTTTAAGGAGATAGTACTCAAAGCCTCTGGCCAAGACAAGAATTACCAGACCCTTATGATCACCCCACTTGTCTCATTATAATGCAACCTCACCTACTTTGAGCAACTTGACATACTCCTTCCTACCCCTACTAGGAAAAGTATGTGGCCCACTCCTCATCCCACCCCTACAGGGGCCTTATATGCCCCAACCAACCAGCAAGTGTATCACATGACCCCTTTTTCTCCAACCATTCAGCAGGCGTATTATGAGACCTCTCCTCTCTCCCTGGGCTATAAAAACAGATACGTGCTCTGGGTTGACTCTCCCTGGTTATCAGGAAGTTATCCCACTGCACTAGCAGCAATTATACTCTCAATAAACTCTTCTTTCTTTTCATGTAACTTTGAGTCTGGAAATTCTTCTTTTGACTTGCATGCACAGACCATGACAGTAAACCATAGGTCCTAAATGGAAAAAGCAAGTCTCTTAAATGAAACCATCATCAAAATCCTCTCCTAATCATTTTTTAACTGGGTTGTCATAGTGAGAAAAGAAAGAAGAGTTTTTTTTTTTTTTGCTTTTTAGGGCCAAACTTGTGACATATGGAAGTTCCCAGGCTAGGGGTTCCCAGGCTAGGGATCTCACTGGAGCTGTAGCTGCCTGCCTACACCATAGCCACAGCAACACAGGATTGAGATGCTTCTGTGATCTACATCACAGCTCTTGGCAATGCTGGATCCTTTAACCTACTGAGTGAGGCCAGAGATCAAACACACAACCTCATGCATACTAGCCAGGTTCATTACCACTGAGCCATGATGAGAACCCCGTACATGTATTTGCTTAATAAGAGTAACTGGTTCAAGTTCCTTGTCTGATCGAAGTATGGGCTGAGACATCACCTGTTCCCCATGGGATGGTAGGAACCCTGTGGTCCATAAAGGTCCTTCTGTTTCTGTGGGTCAAACACATTCAAGTCCTTTAGGAAAGCACAGGGTCTTAAAGATCTGTGGCTACTGAGGGAATAAAGCATGGGAACAGGTAACAGTGGATTCATGGAGTATCATATTTCACAAAAGATGTTAGTATCACTTTATTTTGACCTGAAGTCAAACAAAATACTTTATGAGGAGTGTCCGCTGTGGCTCCACTACCGTGAATGCAATTAGTATCCATGAGGATGTGGGTTCAATCTGTGGCCCCATTCAGTGGGTTAAAGATCTGGCATTGCTGTGAGCTGTGGCGTAGCTCACGGATGCAGCTCAGATCTGGAGTTGTTGTGGCTGTGGCATAGGCCAGCAGCTGCAGCGCTAATTAGACCCCTATCCTAGGAACTTCCATATGCCATGGGTGCAGCCCTAAAAAAAAAAGGAAAAAAGGATAGATAGATAGATAGATAGATAGACACACATACACACACACACACACACACACACACACACACACACACACACACATATATATATATATTTTATGAGGGAGTTTTCTGGTGATACAGCAAGTTAGGATCTGGTGTTGTCACTGCTGTGGCACAGGTTCTATTCCTGGCCAGGCAGGAATTTTCATATGCTGAGGGTAAAGCCAAGAAAAAAAAAAACTTTATGAAAACATACAACATAAATCAATCTTAAGTACAAGGTGGCTTTTGTACACTTTTTAGAAATAAATAAGATGATTAGTACTTGGCTAAACACATATGGAATCAGAAATTGGCTTAAAGGTTTAGCTAGAAATTTTGCCTCCAGATTAAAGGATACCTATACATTCCATTTGAATCTAAGACTTAAGAGAGGGAGAGGAATGATTTTACTGTAATTCCATATATTGATATAATGCAATAAGCTCAATATGATTAGACTTACAGCTAAGTAATGTAGAACCAGCCATTTTGTTTTGTTTTGTTTTATAGTTGCTTCCACAGTATATGGAAGTCCCCAGGCCAGGGAATGGACCTGTGCCTCCACAGCAACCCCAGACACTGCAGTCAGATTCTTGTTTTTCTTTTCTCCTTTTCTTTTCTTTTTTTTTTTTTTTTTTTTTTTTTTTGGCCACCCAACCAGATATAGAGGTTCTGGGCCAGGAATGAGATCCAAACCACAGTTTCAACCTATGCCACACCTGCAGCAATGCCAGATCCTATACCCCACTGAGCCTGGCCAGGGATTGAACACATGTCCTGGCACTGCAGAGGTGCCACCAATCCCATTGTGCCACAGAAGGAATTTCCAGCCTGTCTTCTTATTTTAATGTCTCTTTTTTATTTGGTTTGGATACAATTATGTCCAAATTAATTGTTTGACAAAAAGACCATTCCATTTTGGGTCACTGAGTTTCTAGAGGCTTCAGTGATTTAGTAGGACTGTTCACAGATTTAATATTTTTAATACTCAAGATAAGGAATCTCTGCAACAGAGTTTAGAAATTATTTCCTTAAATGCTTTAGGTGATTAAGTTGTACACATATATTTTTATATAAACCTCTGTCCCCACCAACATCTTATTGCCTATACACACTTAGAGATCCTCTTGGCCCTGAGGATGATTACTAGAAATCTTTTGTGACTCCCTTTTAGGCACCTCACATTCAACTTATCCAAAACAAGACAGTTCCTGTCAAACTTACTATCTTTAAGGCTCAGAAACTTCTGTCTCCGTGATTCCACACCATTGAAAAGTCACCAATTCCTGGACACTCTCTTTCATCCATCTCCTGTCGTATTCCTGCGTTTTTATTTCCTCCTCTAGACCTTTCAGTTGATATGTCATCGTTTCTTTTTTTCATATTTTTAAAAGTATAATTGAAGTATAATTGATCTCCAATATTGTGTTAGTTTCATGACACATTCTTCTAGTTATACACATTCTTTTTGCTTATTTTCCATTTTAGTTTATTATGAGATTTTTTTTCTAGTTATACACATTCTTTTTGATTATTTTCCATTTTAGTTTATTATGAGATTTTTTTTTCTCTTTACAGCTACATCTGTACATATGGAAGCTCCTAGGCATCAAATTGGAGCTGCAGCTGCAGGCCTATGCCACAGACACAGCAACACCAGACCTGAGCTGCATCTTTGACCTACTCCACAGCTTGCAGCAATGCAAGAAACTTAACCCACTGCAGAGATTGAATCCACATCCTCATGGACACCATGACAGATTCTTAACCTGCTAAGCCATAGGGGAACACCTGTTATAAAATATTGAGTAGAGTTCCCTGTGTTCTACACTAGGTCCTTGTTGGATTTCTATTTTATATATAGGAGTGTGTATTTTCTAATTCCAAGTCATCATTTCTTACATAAATCTCTGAAATAATTGTTTCCAGATTTCCCCAATTCTGATTGCCCACACTTCTCAATATAGTCCCCACTCTAAATCACAAATATGATCAAGCTGTCTTGTCACATTTTAAAAATGTTTCAAAAGCTCTCCAGGACTTGCCCTGGCACCAAAATTCTTTATAATCTTCCAATCATAAACACATGTATAACACTATTCTCCACCGCTCACTCCTCCCTCCTCTCCATCCCTGGAAATTACTAATCAACCCCACCCCATCGTTCTAGTCCTTCTGTCCTTGGCTGTCCACATTCATCTGCCTCACACCATCTTTCCTGGCTTTTCATCTAACTTTCTCCAGCTATATGGCTCCACTAAAGCTCAGCTGAAGCATTACTTCCTCCATGGAAATCTCTGTGTGCATTCTTATTTAGAGACACCATCCTTCATGCTTCCCGCATCATCCTCTAGGACAATGGTCACAGGAAACATTATCTTTGAAGGAATGAGTGCTCTGAAGAGCATGGTATATGCATATTTTTTTGGCACAAAAATGAAATAGCACCATTATTAAAACTATAATTTACTATCACAAGGATGTTAAAGCTAAAATAGAATTAATTCAGGAAGGACAGCCAAACAACCATGACCAGGAATGTGTGCTATTTCTCAGTCACTGGGCTGGACTGTTTAACTCTCACAATACTCCATTGAGTTTTACCAGTATTAACTCCACTTTATAGATGAAAAAATCAAGACTTAGAGAGGTAAATTTGATAACCCATCCAGCAGGCAATATTCAGTAGCCCATTCCCCCTGTAAAAGAGTCACCACTATTCCATCTGACATTTAGGAAGGGCAAAGGTTCTGAGAGATGTATAAGTCAACTACGTCACTCTTTATAAGCAAAAGTCAGATTTGTCATATTTTAGAAGTTTTATTCTGTACTGAAGACCAGAAGTCCCTTATTTTTCTTTGGTGTTTAAGTTCTGTTTTCATCAAGGAAAGAACACATTAGTTTAAGAAACATACATTTTATCACATGATAGATTTCAAAACATTTTTATCATCAGTTAAGAGGAACTGTATAAGGAAAACTGGACTTTTGAGAACGTAAGTGGTGCATCAGTGACTTGTGTGTATAAATATTTTCACAAAAGATTAAAAGTAAGTGATGAGTTATGGCATATGAGTCCTTAAAATGATCTGGGTAAGGTCTCGGTTAAATAAAAATTGTGTGCTTGGCTTTTTCCAGAAGTTACCTAAGATTCTAAAAACTAAGCTTACCTCAATAGATATATTTCTTATGTACACACACACACACACAATCCTTAAATTTTCTAACATCACAGCAGAAGGTCTCTTCAGGCTGCTTCATTCCACAGGCCATGTACTTGACCTTTGGTGCCGCACGAAGAAGAAGATATGTGAGGTCTAAGAATTTTCTTCAATTATGCACCTTTATCATCAAAACCATGGATGAGTCCCATCAGGAACGTTGAGTCAGCCTGCTGTTCACTGAAAATGAATTATGAATGAGTTTGTCAATAGCTCAGAATGAAACACAAATCTCTGAATCTCATGAAACCAGTTCCCTATTTGTCTTACAACTATTATTTTTAAAAAGGAATTGGAGAACAATATTAGCTGCTCTATTCAATCATCTATATTTTCGAATACACTTGGAATTTTCCTAGTTATGCCTTCCCCACTTACTGTGAATAAGTTGAATCAAAAGACTAAAAGCCTTCTCACTTTTACTCAGTTTAGCTGAAGCCCTTCCATCTGTAGGAGCTTTAAAATACTCCAAGGGTTTTCTAGTCAAGGTCAAGATACAGCAGAATGATAGAGCTCAGCCATGCAATTTTAAAAAGAGAGAGAAAGAAAGAAACTGCATGTCACGTTTCTATTGTCAGATGCTTTCAATGTGATGAAAACATATAGCACACTGGTGAGCTTTGAAAGGTCACCAAACAGAAAGTTTTCTTCTTCCTTTTTGCCTGTTTAATGCGGCATCGCAAGCTCATATCAGTGAAGTTCCAGCAATGGCATTTTATTCCCATATCCCTCCAGTTCTTCTTTCTTTACCATTTATTCCTTTATTCAGAAAATTACAAACCAGAGTGAGGTAATCAACAAACGAGTTCAGTAGGGAGAAGCAAGGTTACCATATGAAATAATTGTTTTAAACAGTCACAGCCCATGCTCAAGTGTCTGAGTTTTAACATGAGCTTCAGCTCCACCAAAAAACCAGTTTAACTTCCTTATTATATTTTTCCTCTCTCCATGCTCTCAGGTTCCATCTTAATGAAAGACAAGACAAAACAAGGCATTTTATGGGAAAGCCAGTTCTCCTTTAGGCTTTACATTTGAAAGCTTATTCCAGAATGTCAGATAAGTATTAGAGGCTGAATGTGGGCAGGGCGGCTCACGTCACACTTTTGAAGTGCTCCAGCACTAACCCATCCTCAAACAGCCTTTGATCTGACATGGCTCAGAAGTCCCTTGTTCTCTCTCTCTGCACTCAGTCACATTTCATCCAGACTGCTCTACTGTTCATCCAGCTCTTCTCAATACATGCTGGAAATGAAAGGAAGCAATTGACTTTTCCAGGAGTCAAACTGCCATCTGTTAAGGGTGCCCCCACCCCCTTTAAAACTGCTGAGGAAGCCAGTCTCCTGCTTCCTGCTTTCTTCTCCCAGCTTAACTGGAGGCATTAACTCAACTGTGAAGCTTCATCACTTCCATTTGATAGGTTGCCAGGACAGAACCGAAAGAGAACAAGCACGTGAACAATTGCTTTCCTACACAGCAGGAAAGTGGACAGAGTCCAAGTGTGAGAAACTCCCCTAGCCAGCTGGACTCCCTCAGATCCAGCAAGAATCATTTATAACCAACATAAGAACAATAACCTCTGTCATATTCCAAACCATGCATGACAGCACTACACTTTTGTTCTATACTTTCTGTTGGCTGCATGGTAACTAAGAAACCATCTCCTCTGGATTCCCTCCCTCACCACAGAGGACCTCTGTAAAGAGAGGGGCGTCTGCCAGGGCAGCTGTGCCTGTGAAGGCAACAGGAAATAGCGTCTTCGCATGTCCAAGTGCCCTCTGAGGGGTCTTTGATTTTGGTTTTACACTACAAAATCTTCTAACCATACTCTTCTATTTTTCCTTTCTCTTTTCATTTTCAGAAACACTAAGGGATTGGGGAGCAACATTGTCAATGAGACTTCCAAGGGACAAAAATATGTCATTGCAATGGGACAAGAGACAATTCATTTGTTTCATTTCACTCATTATAGCTATGAAGGTTAATGAACTACATTTGGGTGGGGAGGACAATGAATTCAACCTGTAAAATGCCTAAATCATGGCTATAACCTCTGTGTGGATAGAAAGCAGTTAAATAATCTCTAGCACCAGTTCTTCAAGTATCATATACATTTTTCTTTTTGAACAAAACTTGTTAATGTGGCCTGAGAGAAGGCACTTGGAATCTCTGTTACTAGAACTAAACTAATAGAAGATTGCTTAATGAAATTTCTGGCTTTATTGAACAGCTATGACTTCCCACCACCATATTAGCTATCAGAATGTAAATATTTACTTCTGATGCACTTTTGGAAGCTTATAAACTTTATTGACACTTTGTATTCAACAAATACACAGGTAGAGATAGCATCAAGAAAAATCCCAGCATGGTCTCCACCCAATAAGTTAAAAATCTGACTCAGAGTAAGTATCATAAAATTTCTCAGCCTATATTTATTGTAAGACTGAGCCGAGACTGGAAATACAAAGTTACATGAAACGTCTCTCCAAAATAGTTTATAATGTAATCTAAGACTTCTACAAAATCACACTGCATTAGTCAGAGTTCTCTAGAGAATCAGACCTAATGTGATATATAGAAAAACAAATATATAGCTATACATAGAGAGATTTATTATACCATGTTATTTATTACATAGGTTTAATATTATATACTATGTATAATTTTGCACCATTATACATATATCATGGTAATTATAATATTGTTTAGCTTTTATTAATAATCTACATAATGATACATGGATATATACAAAAAGAGTCAGCGTAAAGAATTAGTTCACATGGGAGTTCCATTCATAGCGCAGCAGAAAAAAATCTGACTAGGAACCATGAAGTTGTGGGTTCAATCCCTGGCCTTGCTCAGTGGGTCAAGGATCTGGTGTTGCCATGAGCTATAGCGTAGGTTGCAGACGCAGCTTGGATCTGGCATTGCTGTGGCTGGGGCGTAGGCTGGCAGCTACAGCTCTGATTAGACCCCTAGCCTGGGAACCTCCATATGCTGTGGGAGGGAGCCTAAAAAGCAAAAAAAAAAAAAAAAAAAAAAGAATTAGCTCACATGATTATGGAGGCTAAATTCCACCATCTGTAGTCAGCAAGATGGAAAGCCAGGAGAGCCAATAGTAAAGTTCCAAACAGAGGCTAGAGGCCTGAGAAACAAGAGAACCAGAGATTTAACTTCGGTCCAAGTCTGAAGATCCTAATACCAGAGGGCCAATGCTGTAAATTCTGGTCTGAGTCCAAAGACCTAAGAATCAGGAGAGCCAACTGTATAAGTTCTGTCCCGAGGGCAGGAGAAGACCTATATTCCAGCTCAAGCAGGCAGAGAACAAAGAATTCTCTTTTCTTTTTCCTTTTTGTTCTATTTAAGCCCTCAACTGATTGAATGGTGCCCACGAACACTGGAGAGGTCAATCCATTTTTCTCAGTCTATGGATTCAATCTCATGTAGGAACACACTCACTGACACCCTCAAAACCATTTAACCAAGTATCTAGGCTCCCCCTGGCGCCATCAAGTTGACACACAAAATTAATCACCACAAGTCCACCCCTTGTCAACTCAATACCCATATATCTTTAAACCATACTTAATTTCCAAATAAAAACAATAGCAATACAACTCTTCTGCATACAACTAAAAATACACTAACTCCTTCTCCAGAAGAGGAGCTAAAATCTTTCAGTGATATTTAATCTTCTTTTGATATCTTGTAACTTAAATACTGTGATTTAAAATTATCAAGATTTAAACACTATGATACAAAATCAATGTATCTTATTTTACATGACAAGGGGATAAAGGAGGAAAGAAAAAATAGTATGAATACATTTCTGTGATATGTATCACAAACTATATATTATATATGTATATATATTTTCATATATGCACACATCTATCTATATATAACACAATATGTGTGTAGATAGATATAGATTTAGATAGATATAGATATAGATATATCCATATATGGTGGAACTATATTCTTCTATCTCTTCAACTCATGCTCCCTCTGTCTTAAGCAGGCAGCTCAGTTGTAATGCTTCTATAAATGCTGAGGTGACCTAAACCTTCCTTCCTGAATGGTCAGGGCCATTAGTAGTAGTGCCTGGTTTGGGTTGTTTTAGTTTTCTTTTGACATAATCACAAAGTATGATGATACTAAGAAATGCCCTAAGGGATTTATTGTCTTCTTCCTTAACTTCATTGTGAAGTAGTAGTCCAATTTCCCCTTGGTAGTCAAGAGCAATCATCCCAGCCAGCACACAAAGTCCCTTCTTTGCTGGTTAGTTCAGAAGAATGAGGAGTAGTCTTATCTTCTTAGCTTCTTGTTCAGTAGAATCACTGTAGTGTCTCCTTGTGGAAGCATTCCCTAGACCAGTGTTGAACAGAGTGTAAAGTCAGGGGAACAGAAAGCAAAAATTTTGCTAATGCTTGACTAAGAGTAATACTGAGGGATGCCACGATGATTTCTACTCCTTGATTCTTGGATCTTATGAATCTTGGCTACAAGTAAAAGAAGAGTATATATTAGATGCTGACTCATCAAAGTCCACATAGCCTTGTGGAAAACTGCTCTTGCATAATAGCTTGAAGTGAGATCTTAAATCCCTGTTTAGGAATTGAACCTGGACCACCTTGGTGAAAACCAGAAATACTAGCCACTAGGCCACTAGGCACTAGTGACTGGAAGCAGAGTCCCTGGATCTTGTCTGCATCATAAATGAGAATTTTAAAAAGATATGGATAAATTTTAAAAATAATTTTAAAAAGAGAATTTTAAAAAAACAGAGTGTATTATTATAAGCCCAGCACATATAAGAGAGCACACAAAGAAGCTGTTTAGGAGAAAAACAGCACACTCAGAGAGGAGTGTGGACTCCCAAACTAGCGGAGAGCATACCAAAGGTGGGGGCGGGGGGTAAATCACTTACATAGGAGTAGTTCTTCTGCATCTTTGTTTTCCCCTGGCTAATAATATTTCTTTGTTTCTGGCACATGCTCAGTCCCAGTGCCTTCACCAATATGTATACGCATATTTTGCCATGATGGATCCCAATGCAGGGGTTTATAGGGATACTGAAAACACCTATTATGGGATGACACCTCCTCCCTTTTTGACACCAAGGGGCCTTTCTGTGCATATATAGTCAGAGGGGTCTCCTTGATGTCAAGATTGATTGATGTGATCACCTTATCTTTTTACTCCAGCAGAGCTTAGCTCTTGCCTTTAACTCTCTCTTTGAAGTATCAAAGAAAAACAAGGTCTAATTTACTCAGTCTGACAATTCCAGCTGTTCTCAGTGCAGGGATCCATCTACCTCCACCTCAAAATCTTGTCCATACATACAAGGTATTGCCCTTATCCAGAACCATAAGTAAGTCTTCAAAAAGCCACTCCAGCATTCTATCAAGCCAGCTGCTTCAGTATTGAGGGAAATATGGTAAGCCAGGTGGGTTCTATGAGTATGGGCACATTGCTGGTCTTCATTTGCTGTGAAGTGAGGTTCATGATTGAAAGCAGTGCTATTTGGAATGCCATAATGATGGGTAAGATATATAGTAAGACCATAGATGGCAATTTGGCAGGAGCACTGAATTCAGGACAGCAAATCTGTATCTAGAGTGTCTATTCCATTAAGAACAAAACACTGTCCCTTCCATGGTACAAGGAGTCTAATGTAATCAGTCTGCCACCAGGTAGTTGACTGATCACCCTGGGGAATAGTGCTATATTTGGGCTTCAGTGTTGGTCTCTGCTGCTAGGTAGATTGGACACTCAGCAGTGGCCATAGCCAGGTAGTCTTTCATGAGTTGAAACCCATGTTTCTGAGCTCAGGAATATCTACCATCCTTGCCACTGTAGTCACTTTGTTCATGAACCCATTAGGTGATGACGGGGATAGATGGGGAAAAGGCTGAGAAAATGGGTCATCTATCCATTTAATTATGAAAATCATCCTCCACTAAGGTCACAATTTGGCAACCATTCACAAGAAACACTAACATCTTTGAATTTCTTGCCCATTCAAAGAGGTCAATCCCCATACTTCTTCAAAAATTTTGTTGTTATTAATTTTCCAATCACATTTCTTAAAAATCCATGACCACCCAACCAGATGATTGGCCATGAATAAGAATATAATCATAAGGAGTTCCCGTCGTGGCACAGTGGTTAACGAATCCAACTAGGAACCATGAGGTTGCGGGTTCGGTCCCTGGCCTTGCTCAGTGGGTTAAGGATCTGACATTGCCATGAGCTATGGTGTAGGTTGCAGATGTGGCTTGGATCCCGTGTTGCTGTGGCTCTGGCATAGGCTGGTGGCTACAGCTCCAATTCGACCCCTAGCCTGGGAACCTCCATATGCCACGAGAGCAGCCCTAGAAAACGCAAAAAGACCAAAAAAAAAAGAATATAATCATCACAAATCTGGTCATTTCTCAGGGTTGCTTAGGCTCTTGGAGAATGACAATGTATGATTATAATCATAAATAGAAGTTAACTCCAATTATAGCTGCCTTACCCAATGTAGTTTCATTTCTTGAACCAATTTACACATCCCCTGATATCAGAAAGAAGAAAAAAACTGGAGGCATGACACAGGAGATTTCAAAAATATTATATATATATATAAAGATTTCTGCATAGTAATAGATAAGTAAGCAAAATGAAAAGCCATGGAATGGAAGAAAATATTTGCAAATCACATACCTAATAAGGGGGATTATATCCAAAATATATAAGGAAATCACACAACTCAATAGCAGAAAAAATAATAATAATCCAGTCTAAAAATGGACAAAGTATCAGAAGATATTTTTTCAAAAGAAGATATACAAATGGCCAACAGATACATGAATATGTGCTCAAAATGACTAATCATCAGAAAAATGCAAATCAAAAAAAAGATATCACTTCACACCTGTTAGAATGGTTATTATTTTTTAAAAAAGACAATGCATAACACATGTTAACAAGGATGTGGACAAAGGGGACACCCTTGTGTACTGTTGGTGGAAATTTAAGTTGGTGCAGCCACTATGGAAAACAAGATGGAGGTTGCTCAAAAAATTAAAAATAGCAACCTAGAATACTCTATCAAGCAAGAATATCATTTAAATAGAAAGTGAAATAAAGAATTTCTCCACCAAACAAAAGCTAAAAGAGTACAGCAATACTAAACCCATTCTAAAAGAAATGCTGAAAGGGCTTTTCTAAATTAAAAAAAAAAAGGAAGAATAAGGATGGAGGAAACCACAATTGGAAAGCAATCACTTAAATAAGCCAACATACAGATCTAAACACGAAGATGTTAAAAAAAAGTCATCAAAATCATAAAATGTGGGGAAGGAAAGTAAGAAATTATAGATTCTTTTTTTTATTTTAATGATGTATTTGAGCCTATATGACAAACACGCTAAAGCAAGCAGATATAGGAAAGGGTTAATGTACTTTAAAAATAGGGCAACCACAAATCACAACTGAACAATACATTAAAAAAAAACTGAAGGAGTTCCTGTCATGGTGCAGTGGTTAATGAATCTGACTAGGAACCATGAGGTTGCAGGTTAGATCCCTGGCCTTGCTCAGTGGGTTAAACATACAGCATTGCCATGAGTTGTGGTGTAGGTCAAAGAAGTGGCTCGGATCCTGCATTGCTATGGCTCTGTCATAGGCTGGTGGCTACAGCTCCGATTGGACCTCTAGCCTGGGAACCTACATATGACATGGGAACAGCCCTACAAAAAGGCAAAACGACAAAAAAAAAACTGAAAAGTACTCAAGCATAAAATAAATGGAAACCATCCAACCAAAAAAAAAAAAAGAAAAGGAGAAAAGAGAAACAGAATCAACTGGAAAATGAGATTTAAAATGACAACAAACACATATCTATCAATAATTACCTTAACAGTCAATGGACTGAAGGCTCCAATCAAAAGACACAGAGTGGCAGATTGGATAAAAAAGCAAAAACCTTCAATCTGCTGTCTACAAGAAACTCACCTTAGGGCAAAGGACACATACAGATTGAATGTGAGAGGAGGGGAAAAGATATTTCATGTCAATGGACAAGACAGGAAAGCAGGAGTTGCATTGCTCATATCAGAAAAAAAATAGTCTTCAAAAGGAAGGCCATAAAGAATGACAAAGAAGGACACTATTGAATGGCTAAGGGATCCATTCAAGAAGAGGGTATTACAATCATGAACATATATGCCCCTAATATGGGAGCACCAGATACCTCCAACAAAAAATAACAGACATAAAAGGAGAAATTAATGGGAATGCAGTCATAGTGGGAGACTTTAACACTCCACTCACATCAATGGACTGATCCTCTAGACAGAGAATCAATAAGGCAACAGAGATCCTAAAGGACACAATGGTAAATTTAGACTTAATTGACATTTTCAAGGCATTGCTTCCAAAAATATCAGAATATGCAATCTTCTCAAGGGCACATAGAACATTCCCAAGGATCACTCACATGTTGCGACACAAAGCCAACCTCAACAAACTTAAGTGCATAGAAATTATTTCAAGTATCTTCTCTGACCACAATGGCATGAAACTAGAAATCAACCACAAAAAAAGAAATAAAAAAAAACCTTACAAAATAGGGACTAAACAACATGCTACTAAAAAACCAATGGGTCAATGAGGAAATCAAGAAGGAAATTAAAAAATACCTCAAGACAAATGATAATGAAGATGCCACCACTTCACATCTGGAGGATGCCACCAAAGTAGTGCTCAGAGGGAAATTCACAGCAACACAGGCCTTCCTCAAAAACGAAGAAAAATCTCAAATCAACAACTTAACCCAACACCTAAGTGAATTAGAAAATGAAGAACAAACAAAACCTAAAATCAGCAGAAGGAAGGAAATCATAAAGATCAGAGAGGAAATCAATAAAAGAGAGATTCAAAAGACAATTGAAGAAATAAATGAAACCAATAGCTGGTTATTTGAAAAGGTAAACAAAATTGACAAACCTCTGGCTAGACGCACCAAGAAGAGGAGAGAAAAAAACCCAAATAACAAAATCAGAAATGAAAAAGGAGAAGTCACAACAGATAACATGGAAATACAAAAAGCCATGAACAATTGTATGCCAACAAATCTGACAACCTAGAAGAAATGGACAACTTTCTAGAGACTTACAGCCTGCCAAAACTGAATCAAGAAAAAAATAGATCAACTGAACAGACTGATGATGAGAAATGAAATTGAATATGTCATCAAAACACTCCCTACAAATAAAAGTCCAGGACCAGATGGCTTCACAGGAGAATTCTACCAAACATACAATGAGGAACTTATGCCCATCCTCTGTAAACTCTTTCAAAAGGGTGAAGAAGAAGGAACACTCCCAAAGACATTCTACGATGCCAGCATCACCCTAATTCCAAAACCAGACAAAGATACCACCAGAAAACAAAACTATAGGCCAATCTCTTTGAGGAAGATAGACGCAAAAATTCTCCACAAAATTTTAGCCAACTGAATCCAACAACACAGAAAAACATCACACACCTGGTATTCATCCCAGACCCACAAGGACTGTTCAACATACACAAATCAATCAACGTCATGCCCCACACTGACAAAAGAAAAGTGACAAACCACATGATCATCTCACTAGAGGCAGAAAAAGCATTTGACAAAGTCCAACATCCATTCATGATCAAAACTCTTACCAAAGTGGGTATAGAGGGAACATTCCTGAACATAATTAAAGCCACCTATGACAAACCCACAGCAAATACAGTACACACTGGAGAAGAGCTGAAAGCCTTCCCACTCAAACCTGCAACAAGACAAGGATGTCCACTCTCACCACTGTTATTCAACACAGTATTGGAAGTCCTGGACATAATAATCAGACAAACAAAAGAAATAAAAGGCATCCAAATAAGAAGAGAAGAGGTAAAACTGTCACTGGATGCAGATGACATGATACTATACTTAGAAAACCCTAAGGACTCAACCCCAAAACTACTTGAACTGATCAACAAATTCAGAAAAGTAGCAGGACATAAGATTAACATCCAGAAATCAGCCTCATTTCTGTATACCAACAATGAAATATTAGAAAACGAATACAAGAACACAATACCTTTTAAAATTGCACCCCCAAAAATCAAATACCTGGGAATACACCTGACCAAGGAGGTGAAGGACTTATATGCGGAGACCTATAAAACATTAATCAAGGAAATTAAAGAGGATGTAAAGAAATGGAAAGATATTCCATGTTCCTGGGCCAGAAAAGTTAACGTTCGACAAATGGCCATACTACCCAAAGCATCTATGGATGCGATGCAATCCCTATCAAGTCACCCATGACATTTTTCCCAGAACTAGAATAAACAATCCAAAAATGTATATGGAACCACAAAAGACCCAGAATTGCCAAAGCAATCCTGAGAAACAAAAACCAAGCAGGAGGCATAACTCTCCCAGACTTCAGGCAATATTACAAAGCCACAGTCATGAAGACAGTGCGGTACTGGTACCAAAACAGACAGACAGACCAATGGAACAGAAGAGAGAACCCAGAAATAAACCCAGACACCTATGGTCAATTAATCTTTGACAAAGGAGGCAAGAACATAAAATGGGAAAAGACAGTCTTTTCAGCAAGCATTGCTGGGAAACCTGGACAGCTGCATGCAAATCAATGAAACGAGAACACACCCTCACACCATGCACAAAAACACACTCAAAATGGCTACAATACTTAAATATAAGTCAAGACACCATTGAACTCCTGGAAGAGAACACAGGCAAAACAGTCTCTGACATCAACCTTACAAATGTTTTCTCAGGTTAGTCTCCCAAAGCAACAGAAATAAAAGCAAAAAGAAACCAAAGGGACCTGATCAAACTGACAAGCTTTTGCACAGCAAAGGAAAGCAAAAAGACAACTTACAGAATGGGAGAAAATAATTTCAAATAATGCAATGGACAAGGGCTTAATCTCTAGAATATACAAGAAACTTATACAACTCAATGACAAAAAAGCCAAAAACCCAATGGAAAAATGGGCAAAAGACCTGAATAGACATTTTTCCAAAAAAAAATACAGATGTCCAACAAGCACATGAAAAAATGTTCAACATCCCTGATTATTAGAGAAATGCAAGTCAAAACTACCATGAGATACCACCTCACACCAGTAAAGAATGGTCATCTTTAATAAGTCCACAAATAACAAATGCTGGAAGGGGTATGGAGAAAAGGGAACCCTCCTGTAGTTTTGGTGGGAATGTAAGCTGGAATAGCCACTATGGAGAACAGTATGGAGGTACCTTAGAAAACTCTGCATAGAATAACCATATGACCCAGCAATCCCACTCTTGGGCATTTATCTGGACAAAACTTTCCTTAAAAAAGACACATGCACCAGTATGTTCATTGCAGCAGTATTCACAATAGCCAAGAAATGGGAACAACCCAAATGCCCCTCAACAGATGATTGGATTAGGAAGATGTGGTATATATACACAATGGAACACTACTCAGCCATAAAAAGAACAAAATAATGCCATTTGTAGCAACATGGTTGGAACAAGAGACTCATACTGAGTGAAGTAAGTCAGAATGATAAAGACAAATACTATATGATATCACATATCTGGAATCTAATACACTGCACAAATGAAACTTTCCACAGAAAAGAAAATCTGGGACTTGGAGAACAGACTTGTGATTGCCAAGGTGGAGGGGAAGGGAGCGGGATGAAGTGAGAGCTTGGAATTAATAGATGCAGACGAATGCCTTTGGAATGCACAAGCAATGAGATCCTGCTGTTTAGGGAACCATGCCTAGTCACTTAGGATGGAGAATGATAATGTGAGAAAGAATGTATACATGTATGTATAACTGGGTCACCATGCTGTATAGTAGAAAATTGACAAACACTGTAAACCAGCTATAACAGAAAAAAAATAAAAATCATTATATAAAAAAATGAAAAATAGAGATACCAAATGATCTATCAGTTCCACTTTTGTGTATATGTCCAAAGGAAACAAAATCATTACCTCAAAAAGACACTGTACTCCCAAGTTTATGGCAGCATGATTTACAATAGCCAAGACTAGAGTCAGCCTAAGGGTCCACTGGTAGATAAATGGATCAGAAGTTGTGGTACATTATACAGAAATATATATTATGGAATACTATTCAGCCATTTAAAAAAGAAGGAAACCCTGCCATTTACAACAACATGGATGAAGTTTGAAGTCACTAAGTGAAATAAGTCAGACAGCAAAAAAGAAGTACTATCTGATCTCATTTACATTTGGAATCTAAAAAGCTGAAATCATATGGAGGACAAATTGATGGTTGCCAGAGGTGGGGGTGTGAGAAATGAGTAAAGTGGGTCAAAGGGTACAAACTTCCAATTATAAGGTGAATGGGTTCTAGGTATATAATATAGAGTATGATGATTATGGTTAACAATATATGTTATATATTTGAAAATTATTGAGTGTAGATTTTAAGTTTTTGCCACCATCAACAAAAATCTGTAACTATGTGAGGTGATGGATTAACTAACCTTATTGTGATAATTGTTTTGTGATATACACATGTATCGAATCAACACACGGACACATTCAGATTACAAATGTTTTGTCAATTGTGTTTCAATAAATCTAGGGGGAAAAAAAAAGATATTACCTAGATGCTCCCCAGACAAGGAGTCGGCCAAGTAAATATGGTATATCCATACAGTGTTAAAACATAAGTCAGCCATTAAAAATAATGTTATACAAAAATATTTAGTGAAATACATGTTTATAAGTATTGTTTTACAAGAAAAGCAGAATACAAAAACTACATGTATAGAATTACC
Organism: Phacochoerus africanus; assembly: GCF_016906955.1. Classification (NCBI taxonomy): domain Eukaryota; kingdom Metazoa; phylum Chordata; class Mammalia; order Artiodactyla; family Suidae; genus Phacochoerus; species Phacochoerus africanus. The sequence goes on along the minus strand of NC_062553.1, from coordinate 48,440,002 downwards.
ATTTTTGTGTAATGTTTATCATATATTTATACTTATATCTGTGTAAAATATTTAAACATATTACTCTGCTACATAAAATACCTAAAATAATAGTTAACTGTGAAAAATAAACTTAATATAATATAAAATATTGGACCCTAAATTTATATTCATAGCTATAAGATTTAAAAGACCATAATTTAGATGGAGTATATTAATTTCAAATAAGAGAGCATGTAGTAGTAAGATTCTACTCCAATGATAATGTTTAGTCATGGGAAAGTTTATCAGCTGAATCAGACCAAAGCAGAAAAAGATAAGAATTTCATGCCATATTCACTCCATGTTGAAAATATCTAATGGCTTTTTAATGTCCATTAATTCAACTCTCATAAGAACTAAGTTGAACTCTTTCATTGTACTGCTTTTTTTATGTGTGATCAAGTTATTATTTAAGTTAAATTTATAGTTAAATAGATATGCTTTCACATATAGAGGCTAGAAAAATTACTAATGTGGTCTCCAGTGCTCTGCTTGGTTCTTTTGAAAAAAATTTACCATGTTGATGTTCATTTGAACAATAGTCTGAAAATATTTCATGGTGTGGAAAATAATTTCCCAATGGATTTGGGTCAGCAATCTCTCTTAAAATTAGATAAAGCAGCATGACAATCAAGATTCAAATTGAGACCAGCTTGTTCAAACTCAGCTTTTACAAAGCAAAATATGATATAGTATCAATCTCTTTTCCATTTGTATTATATATTTGAATGTAAAATCACCAATTACATCAAATTCATCTTGAATCCACAGACTACCAATTGGTTTTGTTGAATTCTGATGAACTAGCACTTGCTACATCAGTAAAAATTACTCAGCCTTGAACTGTTACCACCAAAAAGAGCTTTCCTTAGGCTGCATCATTTGCCTCACTCCTCTAAGTGCTACCCATAGCCTTTCATTATCAGATTAAATGTCACAGGAAAAGTGTTGTTTCAACTTAAACAGCCAGTAGCTATTATTGTTCTTTTCCTAGCAAGAGAAATCTGACCTCTGATAGCCACCAGTTTCATATACCAGAGTGAAGCAAGTTTATCATTGAATTTACAACTAGATGACTTTGATATTACTTGGCAGAGGGGCAACAAATTCTTTCATCAGTTACCTTAATGTAAAGCCAGAACATAGGTTTTAGAATGAGAAGAAGGGGAAAAAAAAACTTTTCTCCATGTTTGGTTTAGAATTTGTGATTTGGTACAACCTTGGGTCAAGGGGGAATAGATAAGGAGGTGGTGGCTGTTATTACATTTATAATAGTTACCATGTGCAAGACAGTCATGTACATTAAATTATTGCTAAATGCTTTCAAAACCCACCAAGGTAGCATTATCATTTTTTAATATATAGACAAATAAACTGAGGCTCAGGAGATTAAGTAAAATGTGAAAATTCATTCTGTAAGAGGCAGGGAAGTATACCAATCTTTGCCTGACTCAATAGCCACCCTACTGCCACTACTTCATTCTGTCTCTTTAAATATATCTGCTTCTAGACCCCATCTTCCTTCCCTAGGTCCCCAAGATAAGCACTGACAAAGACCTGTTTCCTGGAGGCTGTATAAAAGTTAAGAACAGTCTTAAGATAATCAAAAGCAAGAATGTGACTGTTAAGAATCTCATGATTTTTCAGAAGCTAAAGCAGGGAACTTTGTACAAAGTTAAGTAATAAAACTTATTATTCTTCAGTAATAAAACTAATTAATTATCATAAAGATATTAGGTTCTCAGATACTATTTTTCAAGCGCAAATATTAAAGCAGGCAGATAACTAGGTATGAGCAGAGAAGGAGGGCATGGGGCCAGATGGCAGGAAACCACACAGCACATAAACAGTAGGGTCCATGGGCAAAGACAAGAGGTAACCTCCAGACTGACAGGAAACCACACGTTTTAGGGTAATAAGTGCCCTGAAGGCAGACAAAGAAATGTGGAAAAGGGCACAAATTTCCAGTGTCTGAAAGTAACCTGTTGCTCATTATGTCTTCAGCACAATAAATTTAGCTATTCAGATAAGAAGCACCCTCATGCACCAAATGCCATGACACTTCCAATATATGCTAAATAAGGACAAAAATCCAGCTTCCCTAAGGAAGCTGGAATAAAAATTAAGGAATAAAACCCCAAACCTCACATTTCTAGTTATGATCCTACCCATGCAAGTATATGCTTCTTACTACCAGCCCCAGAGAAACTAGAATGCAGGGCAGCTGCTTGCCTCTCTGCCCACCTCTCTTTAAGAAGTGTGTTTCTCACATAAGTAAATTCTCACATTTCTTTCTCAATTTCCATCTCGTTTCTGAATTCCTTCTGTAAGGAGATAAGAACCTAACCTTCAGGAACACAAAGAGGAACATATTACAGCTTTATGAGAAATTCTGAATCTTGAGTTAATCGGTCTTGACAATTGATATAGTTTTATTAGGGACTTTGAAATTACAATAGACTCTTAGCCAACATTTTTTTTTTTTTAAAATCTATGAAACCTGGGGCAAATTTTTTTTATTTACTGTAAATACTCAGTATCTAATATTTTAATAACAATTACTCAAAAAATGTTTGTTCAATCAAAGTTAAATATCATCCACTATGCTAAGCTTTAATACATTGCAGAGATTTTGTTTTACAGTGTTCTAAAGTAAATGATTTCCTTTGGAAAAAAAATATTACTGGCTGGGAGGAAGATTAGTTCAGAAATTTTCCAAGAGACCCATCATTAGGAATAGTTTAATTTTAGAGTCCCATAACACATACCACTGAAAATAGGTCTCTGATGATAACAATCAGCAATTTACCTAGACACTTCAATTGAATATTTATAATTGGCAAATATTATTGCCAGTTATATAAAAAGATAGTACATTTTTCTAAGTTACTATCAATAGCAATTGACACCACTAATTTAATAATAGCTCTTTATGCAAAAAAGTAGTGATGTACTAATTACAGATAAAGAGGAAAAAATGTATTACCCAACTATAGAATATTCATAAAATAAATAAAACTTTATTTATAAATATAACAGAGCTTGAATCTAAGATTTCTTAACAATGTATCTTTACAAATACTTCTAAATGCTTTTTTGGCCATTGCAAGTTAGGCTAAGAAAAAAGGACTCCACGTATTTTTATAACATGGGATTGGAATCTCGACCTCCTAGTGTTGTTAAGACAACCATTAGGGCATTAGTGTTATTAGGACAGCCATTAATTTTTTTTAGATTTTTAAAAATTCAGTGAATTTTATTGTATTAGTAGTTGTACAACCATCATCACAAACTTATTTTAGAATATTTCCATCCAAAACCTCCATCAATCCCCCCTAATCTATCTCCTTTGGTAACCATAAGTTTTTCAAAGTCTGTTAGTGTGTAGTTGTTTTGCCAATGAGTTCATTTTATCCTTTTTTTAGATTTCACATATAAGTAATAGCATATGATGTTTGTGCCCACTGTCAAATTTCACTTAGTATGATAATTTCTAGGTCCATCCACGTTGCTGCAAACACCATTGTTTCATTCATTTTTTATGGCTAGTATTCTATTGAGCATATAAGCCACATCTTCTTTATCCACTCCTCTGTTGACGGCCATTTAGGTTGTTTCCATATCTTTGCTATTGTATATAGTGCTTCAATGAACACTGGGGCACACATATCTTCTCGTCATGGTTTACTCCAGATAGATGCCCAGGAGGGGGATTGCTGGATCATATGGTAATTTAAATTTTAGTTTTTTGAGGGATGTCCATAGTATTTTCCATAGTGGTTGCACCATTTTATATTCACACTAACAGTGAAGGAGGGTTCCTTTTTCTCCACATACTCTATAGCATTTATTGTTTGTAGACTTTTTGATGATGTCCATTCTGGCTGGTGTAAGGTGGTACCTCATAGTAGTTTTGATTTGCCTTTCTCTAATAATTACTGATGTTGAACATCTTTTCATGTGTGTGTGTGTTTTTTTTTTTTTTTTTACCATATGTGGGTCTTCTTTAGAGAATTGTCTGTTTAGATCTCCTGCCCATTTTTTGATGGGGTTGTTTGTTTTGTTTGTTTTATTTTGTTTTGGTATTGAGCTGCAGGAGGTTTTTATAGATTTTGGATATTAATTCCTTGTCAGTTGCTTCACTTGCAAATATTTTCTCCCATTCTGTGAGTTGCCTTTTCATTTTGTTTAGGGTTTCCTTTCCTCTGCAAAAACTTTTAAGTTTAATTAGGTCCCATTTGTTTATTTTTGTTTGTATTGTTATTACTCTAGGAGGTGGATCTGAGATGTTGCTGTGGTTTATGTTGGACAGTGTTTGGCCTATGTTTTTCTCTAAGAGATTTGTAGTATTTGGTCTTGTATTTACATCTTTAATCCATTTTGAGTTTATTTTTGTGTGTGGTGTTAGTGAGTGTTCTAATTTCATTCTTTTACCTGTAGCTGTCCTGTTTTCCCAGCACCACTTATTGAAGGGACTGTCTTTTTGCCATTATATTTTCTTGCCTGTTTGTCATATTAGTTGATCATAGGTGTAGGGTTTAATTCTGGGCTTTCTATGCTGTTCCAGTGATCAATATTTCTCTTGTGTGTGTGTGTGCCAGTACAATACTGTTTCAATAACTGTACGTTTGTAGGATAGTCTGAACTCAGGGATACTAATTTTTCCAGCTCGATTTTTCTTCTCAGGATGGCTTAGGCTATTCTTTTGTGCTTCCAAACAAACTTGAGAATATTTTGTTCTATTCTAGTTCTGTGAAAAATGCCATTGGTAATCTGATAGGGATTGCATTGAATCTATAGATTGCCTTGGTTAGTATAGTCATTTTGACAATATTGATTCTTCCTATCCAAGAACATGATATATTTTCCATCTTTTTGTGTCATCTTTGATTTCTTTCATCAGCATCTTATAGTTTTCAGATTACAGGTGCTTTGTCTCTTTAAGTAGGTTTATTTTTAAGTACTTTATTGCTTTTGATGTGATGGTAAATGGGATGTTTTCCCGAATTTCTTTTTCTGATCTTTCATTGTCAGTATGTAGAAATTCAGTCAATTTCTGTGTATTAATTTTGTATCCTGCAACTTTACCAAATTCATTGATGAGCTCTAAGTTTTCTGGTAGTATCTTTAGGTTTTCAAGGTATAGTTTCATGTCATCTGCAAACAGTGATAGTTTTACTTCTTTTTTTCCAATTTGGATTCCTTTATTCTTTTTCTTCTCTGGTGGCTACAGCTAAGACTTCCAAAACTATGTTGATTAGCAGTGGCAAGAAAGGACATCCTTGCCTTATTCCTGATCTTAGTAGGAATTCTTTCAGCTTTTCACCATTGAGAATGAGGTTAGCTCTGGGCTTGTCATATATGGTCTTTCTTATGTTATGGTAGGTTCCCTCTATGCCCACTTTCTGAAAGGTTTTTTTCAGAAAAAGGCTTTGTATTTTTTCAGGCTTTCTCTGCATCTATTGAGAGAGCCATATGGATTTTATTTTTTCATTGATTTACTTATTTTTTTGCCTTTTTAGGGTTGCACCTGTGGCATATGGAAGTTCCCAGGCTAGGGGTCTAATTGGAGCTGTTGTTGCCTGCCTATGCCAGAGCCACAGCAATGCCAGATCCAAGCCATGTCTGCAACCTACTCCACAGCTCATGGAAATGCCATATTCTTAACCCACTGAGTGAGGCCAGAGATCGAACCCACAACCTCATGGTTCCTAGTCAGATTCACTTACACTGTGCCACAATGGGAAATCCTGAGAGAATCATGTGGATTTTAATCTTCAGTTTGTTAATGTGGTGAATCACATTGATTCATTTGTGGATATTGAAATATCCTTGCATCCCTGGGATAAATCCCACTTGATCACAGTGTATCATCTTTTTAATGTATTGCTGGATTAGGTTTGCTAGTATTTTTTTTTTAACAATTTTTACATCTATGTTCATCAGTGAAATTGGTCTATAATTTCCTTTTTTGTGTTATCTTTGTCTGGCTTTGGTATCAGAGTGATGGTGGCCTCATAGAGTGAGTTTGGAAGTGTTTCTTCCTCTGCTCTTCTCTAAATTTTTGATAGAATTCACATGTGAAGCCATTTGGTCCTGGACTTTTGTTTGTTGGAAGTTTTTAAATCACAGTTTCAATTTCAGAACTTGTGATTTGTCTGTTCATCTTTTCTATTTTGTCTTGGTTTAGTCTTGGAAGATTGAACTTTTCTAAGAATTTGTCCATGTCTTCTAAGTTGTCTGTTTATTGGCATGTACTTGTTTGTAGTAGTCCCTTGTGATCATTTCTACCTCTGTGTTGTCTGTTGTAAGTTCTCCTTTTTCATTTCTAATTTTATTGAGTCGTCTCTCTTTTTTTCCTGATGAGTCTGGCTAAGGGTTTATCAATTTTGTTGATCTTTTCAAAGAACTAGCTTTTAGTTTTCTTGCTCTTTTCTATGGTTTTCTATTACAACTTTTCCACGGTGTATGTGATTAAATTTTTTTCCAAAGCAAATAGTCTCTAGAGTTATTTACTGGTCACAGCTGAAAGCTGATATATAAATTATTTCAGCAACTTCAAACACAAAGCTGAGATTTCACATTGGGTGTGTAAAAATCTCTTAGCTAAGGAGTTCCTTTCATGGCTCAGCAGTTAACAAAGCCAACTAGGATCCGTGAGGTTGCAGGTTCAGTCCCTGTACTCACTCAATAGGTTAAGGATCTGGCATTGCTGTGAGCTCTGCTGTAGGTCACAGACATGGCTCAGATCCTGCTTTGCTGTGGCTGTGGTGTAGGCTGGCAGCTGCAGCTCCAATTCAGCCCCTAGCCTGGGAAACTCCATAAGCTGTGGGTACAGCCCCAAAAAGCAAAAAAGAAAAAAAAACAATAACAACAAAAAACCTCTTAGCTGATATTTCCTTCCTGAAATCAACCAAAAGCAAGGAGCACAAGAAAGTAAATTGAAAATTCCATCTTTAATTGATACTAATAAGTACCCTTGATTCCTAAACTCAAACTAAATGAAGAAGGGCTAATAAATGAAGAGATAAACTGGACCAAGGTGACAGAAAAAGCAAAAAAAGAGACAAGATGCTCACCACTGAAGAGCTAAGATTGAGAGAGGAATATTAACACTCCCTGAGCAGAGCTCAGAGTGGAGATAAGGAGTGAGGCATTCTGTGCTCTGGGAAAACTGGAAGAACAGGTCTTCAGATACTTAGATATTTTTAGCATATTTTATGGGCCCACTTCTTGCATCTCCTCATACATATCTAGAAAAACACTAAAATCCTTCATCATGAGGTCTGCTCCTCATGACTAGTAGTAAACTTCATGAGACCAGCAGCAAACTTTTGTAAAATGTATACATGGCTGCATGCACCTCCTCCTTCACCTTTATCCTATATATCAACTCCCCCTTAGCCTGCTTGGAGTGGTTTTCTCAGGACTACCTGAGAAGCTGTCTCCTGGGCTTAAGTCCTAATTTTGCCCCAAGTAAAATTTAACTATCAACTTTCAGGTTGTGCATTTTTTAAATTGACAGTAGTCCCTCAGAGGGATCAATGGACCAAGTTTAGAACCAGTCCCATTAATACATAAAAACTAAAATTTCAGTAGGCAACATTGACAATATGTGTGTGAGAGGTGAAATAGTCAATAAATTATGTGCAGTGTAATAGAGGAAAAATGAAATCAGAATCTTATGTAATTTTCCATACAAAAACCAATGCCAGGTGAATCAGAGATTTAAAAATGTCAAAGCTGCAAAATCTTTCAGAAGAAAAAGCATAATATCTCTATTCCCTGGGGATTGGGAGGAAACTTTTCAAAGAGACCAAATAATGTAAACTTAAGGAAAAGATTGATACATAAGGCTTCATTAAAATTAAAATTATATGTTTATCAGAAACACTATAACAATGACTATATAACCTACAATTTTGAGAGGTTAAGTGTACCATAATAACTGACAAAAGATCAGTTTAGACGTAGAGAATGCCTCCAATTCAATATGAAAACTGAAATTAAACCAGTAGAAAATTGAGGAGAAAATTTAAGTATTGGCAATTCTAGCCACTTAAATGAAGAGAAAGTGCAAATGGAAATAAACAACTGAAAGGTATCCAACATCGTCAATGTAGAGAAATTTAAATTAGAACAAAAGTGAAACATTTTCCTCTGACCACATTAAAAATTTTTTAAAAATCTGATAATATCAGTGTTCCCAAAAACATAAGACCCTGAGAACTTGCAGGCACTGCTGATGAGAATGTTAACAGACACAAACACTTTGGGAAATAATTTCATATATTCTGGAGCTATTGACATATACAACCAAATAATCTCAAGTTCAGGCATATACCTCAAAGCAATGCATTTAACTTTTATTGCTGACATAGTCCCTTAATATTTTTGAAAATGGGAAATTTTTTGCCCGTTTTTTAATGGAATACCATCATTAATTGGTTTTTATAGTTCCAAAAAATGCAATTCCCAATTTAATGTAAATATAGCATTACTATTATTATTATTATTTGGCATGTGCAGCAGCTTGATATGAGATCTGAGCTACCAGACCAAGGATTGAACCCCATGCTACAGAGGTGAAAGTGCTGAATTCTAACCAATAGGTGACCAGGGAATTCTCTATAACATTAGTAAATAAAACTGTTATATCTCTTTTCTTAAATGCCAATGAATATGAATATCATCATACATTTTACCAAGCACCATTTATTTTAAATATATAATCATGCTTTTCTTTAATGATCAGAAATTTAAAACCTGTTATTTTTCTCCTTGACTTCATACATCTATTTCATCTCCCTCAAATAATTTTATCCTAAGGGAATATATTTTATATTTGGAAGTCTATAAGTAAGAATATTATGCCAATTTAGAAGACAAGAAAATAGTACAGACAAAACACTGGTGAGGAAAAAGTCAACAAAAATAAAAAATTAGACTTCTGTTTCTAGGAGGATAGACATACCTATTTCTCCCAATGAGTACAACTAAAAACACTGGATATTATATATTAATTACTTATATTCATTATGTATTTCTACATTTATTATATATTACTTATATTTATTATGTATTTTATATTTATTATAAATTATTATATATAATTACATAATATCAGGGGGTTTAGTTGTATACTCATATACTTATTTAGTGTGTGTATATATACACATATACATATATATATAAAATACAGAGTTTTTCATTCTGTTGACATATATATATACATACACACACAAAAAATATAAGAATAGTCTAAAGAGTAGAAAGGAAGAATAAAACTGTGTAGGGACCATAGGACCCATGAAATGATACAGTGGTGCATTCCTTAGAGTATTTTTTGCCTCATCTATTTCTGACCTATAGCCAAAGAAACTAGCAAACTGGAAATACCAATGGGCACATGTAAAAAGAAATTCCAACAAAAGCATCTCTAGCCAAAGGAACTAGGAAAGTGGCAGTCTAGCAAGACATAAGATTTTTATAAAATAGATTCTCTAGTCCATTCAAACTGAAGGAAAAAAAAAAACCTGTGATTCCACCTCAATCATGTCTGCAAAGCCTAAGCAAATTGCCTATACCTCCATCCTTATAAGACTATAATAAGGTACTGCAAAAGCCTTCTTGTTAAATGGTTTCAGAGAAGGCCAAGTAGAGAGGCAAGCTTTTCATCTCTACAGGGTAGTGACATGCCTACCTCTTCAGTGTCAGTGGAGACTATGTGGAGAACTGCAAATCCCAAACTCCCAACCCTGCCAAGCAATAATGTGGACCTCCCAACTGTGTGTCAACAGAGTGCACTTTTTTAGAAATTTGAACTTTTACTTCCAACTGGAAGTAGCAAGGCAGATTTTCTCTTGCTTGAGAGTACCACATAAATCCATCTAAATAGACTTAAAATAAGATTTGGCCTCATAACCTAATACAAAAATATCCTGGTATCAAAAATCATTTCTTATACCAAGAATGAGGAAGATTCAAAACTGAATTTAAAAACAACTCAATAGATGCCAAAACCAATATGACAAAGTTGTAAGAATTATCTGACAAAGATTTTAAAACAGTCATTATTAGACTACTTCAACAGGTAATTACAGAAACAAGAGATAAAAGTAGAAAACTTCAACAAAGAAATATAGGAATGATGTCAGCATCATAGAGGAGTTGGATGTTTTCTTTTTATCTCCACTTTCATCCACACATAAAGCATCCATAACTCAAAAAAGGTGCCTCTGTCCATTATACAGGGACACTTGGAAATTGCACATATCTGTACATTTAAAAGTACATTTAAAAGTACATTTAAAAGTAATGCAAATCTAGAAGTAATGCAAATCTAGAAGTAATGCAAATTCTGCTTCATCGCCATGTTCTAGTCCACCCACTTTTAAATGTACAGATATGTGCAATTTCCCAGTGTCCCTGTATAATGGACAGAGGCACCTTTTTTGAAAAGAACTAAAATCCTTTAAAATGAGGAAATCTATGAAAGCTAGTCAACTATTTTAGGAATGGCAATATTAAGGTAATTGTTCCCCAGAAGGAGAAGAGAGAGAGAAGGGAGAAGAGAGTTTATTTAAAGAAATACGAATTGAGAACTTCTCAAGCCTGAGGAAGAATCAGATATATAAGTCCATGAAGCTAAGAGAATACTTAATTAATTCAAAGTGAAAAGACCACCTCCAAGACATATTATAATAATACTGTTAAAAATCCATGACAAAAAAAAAAGAATTTTAAAGGAAGCTGGGGGAGGGCAATGAAGGTAACCTACAAAGGAAGCCCCATTTGTATACCAGGAGATTTCTCAGCAGAAACCATCCAGGAGGGAGTATAATGGCATTCTAAAAATACTGAAAGATTAAAAACTGTCAGCTAAGAATACTCTATCATCCAATAAAGTAATCATTTAGATATGAAGAAGAAATCAAGGCTTTCCTAGACAGGCAAAATCTGAGTTTACCAACACCAGATCTGTCTTTTAAGAAATGTTCAGGAGTTCCCGTCGTGGCGCAGTGGCGCAGTGGTTAACAAATCCAACTAGGAACCATGAGGTTGCGGGTTCAATCCCTGGCCTTGCTCAGTGGGTAAAGGATCTGGTGTTGCCCTGAGCTGTGGTATAGGTGGCAGACGAGGCTCAGATCCCGAGTTGCTGTGGCTCTGGCGTAGGCTGGTGGCTACAGCTCTAATTAGACCCCTAGCCTGGGAACCTCTATATGCTGCAGGAGCGGCTCTAGAAAAGGCAAAAAGACAAAAAAAAATTTAAATTAAAAGAAATGTTCAAAAGAGCACTTCTGCCTGAAACTAAAAGAAAAACACACACAAAACTCTAAATAGTTAATAAATAGACAGAATTGGAAGATTGCAACTGTATATCAGACTAGATCTTTTAAAAATTCTTTATGATAGCATAAAACTTAAAGGGTGGAAAAAATAACTTTGGCTACTTCAACTTGGTAAAAAACTCACAGCATAAAAAGGGATAAGTTTAGACAAAAAACACACAAAAGGTGAATATGAAACGGATAAAACCTGTATAGATAAATGAAGATAAGATGCTATCAGCATAAAAAGGACTATTTTATCTATAAGATGTTTTATACAAACCTCACAGTAACTGCAAGACACAAACCTAGAGCACACACACATACACACACAGGAAACTGAGAAAATATTGTAGAAAACCAATAAACCAAATTGTCAAACAGAAATACAAAGAAAAAGAAACAGTGGATAATAACGCCATTTGCAGAAACACGGATAGAACTAGAGATTCTCACACTAAGTGAAGTAAATCAGAAATAGAAAGAGAAATGCAATATGATATCATTTATATGTGGGATCTAAAGTATGGCATAGGGATTTACCATTATTAGCTCAGTGGAAATGAATCTGACTAGCATCCATGAGGATGCAGTTTCTATCCCTGGCCTTGTTCAGTGGGTTAAGGATCTGGCATTGCCATGAGCTGTGGTGTAGGTTGCAGATGCAGCTCAGATCTGGTGTTGCTGTGGCTATGGTGTAGGCCAGCAGCTATAGCTCCAATTGGACTCCTAGCCTGGGAACCTCCATATGCCACAGGTGCGGCCCTAAAAAGACAAATAATAATAATAATAAAGTAAATCTATCCACAAAACAAAAACAGATTTAGTGGATAGAGAACAGGCTTGTGTTTGCCAAAGGGGAGGACGAAGCAAACAGGATGGAGTGGGAGTTTGAGGTTAGCAGTTGCAAACAATTACATTTAGAATAGATAAACAATGAGGTCCTACTGTACAGCACAGGAAGCTATATCCAATCTCTTGGGATAGAACACGATGGAAGATAGAATGAGAAAAAGAATGTCTACATATATATGCCTGGGTCACCATGCTGTACAGCAGAAATTGACACAACAATGTAAATAAACTCTAATAAAATTTTTAAAAAAGAAACAGTGGAGATGTAGAGAAACCAGAAAACAAAACAAAAGAAAAATGGCAGTAGTATGTCCTTAATTATCACACTATATGTAATAATCAGCTTCAATAATAACACTCTAAATGTGAATGGATTGAATTCATCAATCAAAAGATGCAGAGTGGCTGGATGGATTGAAAAGCAAGACCCAATTATATGCTTCATTCAGGAGAGTCACCGCAGCTCTAAAGACAAACATAGGTTCTGAAGGAAAGGATGGAAGATGATCCTCCAAGCAAATGGCAGTTAAAAGAAAGCAGGTGTAGCTATACTCACAGCAGACAAAAGAGACTTCAAGCCAAAGAAGATATCAGGAGACAAAGATAGACAATATATGTAATAAAGAGGACAATTCACCAAGAAAACATCACAGTTATTAATGTATATATATATATATATACACACACACATATATATATATATATAAACACATAAAATAGCACCAAATTATATAAAGCAGTTTTTAACACCTAAAGGGAGAAATTGGCAGCACCACTCTAGGAGACAAATACCCCACTTATGCCAATGGACAAAACATCCAGACAGAAAAGTAACAAAGAAAGAGTTGCCTTAAATGAAAAATTAGACCAGATGAATTTGATCTGTTTGTACAAAACATTCCATCCAAATACAGCAGGATACACCTTCTTTTCAAGTGCACATGGGACTTTCTCAAGGATAGACCATATGTTGAGACACAAAATAAGTCTCAGTAAATTTAAGAAGATTGAAATCTTAACAAGCATTTTTTTTCTGATCACAATGGTATGAAACTAGAAATCACGTACAAGAAAAAAGGTGGAAAAATTACAAAATAGATGGAAATTGAACAACATGCCATACAACTACTAGGTCAATGAAGAAATCTAAAGATAAATCAAAATTTACCTGCAGACAAATGAAAGGAAAAACATAGAATAGAAAAATCTATACAATGCAATAGAAGCAATACCAGGTGAAAGTTTACAGCAGTCCTACTTCAAAAACAAGAAAAATCTCAAATAAAGAGTCTAGTTTTATCCAAAGGAGCTAGAAAAAGAACGAAGCCCAAAGTCAGTAGAAAGAAGTAAATAATGAAGATCAAAATGAAAATAAGTGAAACAGAGACTAAGAAGACAATAGAAAACATCAACGAAACTAAGAGCTCTTTCTTGGAGAATACAAATAAATTGAAAAACTAGCTAAAATCACTAAGTTAAAAAGATATGGCTCTGTTAAATAAAATCAGACAAAAAGAAGAGAAATAATAATGGATACCCCAGAAATAAAAAGATTGCAAGAGAATATTGTGAACAGCTAGACACTAATAAATTGGACAATCTAGAAGAAATGAACAAATTCTTAGAAATATACAAACTTCCAAGAATGAATGATTTAAAAATAGAAAATCTGAGTAGAAAGATCATGAGTAAAGAGATTGACAGTGTAATTGAAAACCTCTCAACAAATAAAAGTCCAAGAATAGACAGCATCAGTGGTGGATAATACCAAACACTTAAAAATTTAATATCTATTCTCAACTCTCCCCAAAAAATGAAGAGAAGGGAGTACTTTCTCACTCATGAGGCCAATATTACCCTGGTGCCAAAACAAAACAAAGACAAAACACACACACACACAAAGAAATTGCAGGCCAATATCTCTGATGAACATAGAAGCAAAAATCCTGTGCAAAATAATGGCAAACCAGATATGATAGATTAAAAAGATCATACGTACATCATGATTAAAGTGGCATTTATTCCAGGTATGCAAAATGGGTTAAATATCTGTAAATCAATTAGTGTGATACACCACTTTAACAAAATGAAGTATTAGCACCACGAGCAGCTCAATAGATGCATAAAAAACATTTGACAAGACATTGACAAAAACACTTGACAAACATTCAACAACCACTTGTCATAAAAACTTTCAATAAAATGGATATGGAAGGAATGTACCTCAACATAATAATACATACAAACTCACAGCTAACATCTACTCAACAGTGAGAAACTGAAACTATCCCTCTAAAATCAGGAAAAATACAAGGATGCTTCTCTCACCATGCTTATTCAATATATCATGGGAAGTCCTAAGCAGAGCAAATAGGAGAGAAAAAGAAATCAAAGGCATCTAAATTCAAAGAAAGTATTACAAATGAGATGATTTTATATACAGAAAATCATAAAGGTTCCAGCAAAAAAATTTAGAAATAATGAATACAGTAAAGTTCCAGGGTAGAAAATCAACATACAAAAACCCATAGCATTTCTATATGCTAACAGTAAGCTAGCAGAAAGAGAAATTCAGAAAATCATAAATCCCAATTATAATCATGAGAAAGAATAAAATCCCTAAAATTCCTAAATTTAACCAAGAAAGTAAGAGACCTGTCCACTGAAATCTATAAAATACTGTTGAAAGATATTGAAGAGTGATGTTGATATGGCATAGGAGGGCACAGAGCTCACATCCCCCCCACAGAAACATCAAAAATGCATCTACAGAGGTAAAGGGTATTTAAGCCTAGAAATGTGTATGCCCCTTCTTCTGCTGGGCTATTAAAGATGAAGTATGAGAAGCAGTGCATCAATCTTGTCAGGAGTTGAGCTAAATTTGTTTTGTTATTATCACGGTAATTTTCACTGTACTGATGGCTTCAATTTCCTTAGCATGTGTTTTCAGGCAGGGATGGACCAGCTTTTCCAGTGGGTTTGTTTGTTCAGTTTTTTTTTTTTTGTTGTTTGTTTGTTTTTTCTTTTTATGCTAGATCTCAACTTCCAGTCTTCTCTGCAACTACTCCACATAGGGGCTCTTTTTTTCACTCGTTTTTCCTAAGCCACTGCTGTGGCCAACGCCTCAGGGGTAGGGGGAACAAGGCGTTTCTCTGTGCTTGTGGTCCAGCCTCATTCTTAGGCAAGCCCTGGGCTTAGATCTCTAGAGTGGAATGAACTAACTTTCCTTCTTTCTTCCTTTCTTTTTAAACAACATTATTGCAAGTTTATTGATATATAATCCACATACTATAAAATTACAAATAGTTAAATGGGGCTTTTATGAAAAATGTAGACCTAAGTCTATACCTGTGAAATTGCCACCACAACCAAGATAATGTACTTATCTCTCCTACCCCCAAAAGTTTCTTCTAGCCTCTTTTTTTCTTTTTCTACGTCCTCTTTCTTTTTTTTCATTTTTTAAAACTTTATTAAGTATAATTGATTTACAAAGTCATGATAATTTCTACTGAGTCACATCAAGTGATTCAGATATAGACATACACACATTCATCCTCTTTCAGATTATTTCTTAAGGATTATACTTTCTTTCCCCATGGCAGCCAAACTCTGATTTGGGTATTTGGTGGGTCTTGTTTGCAAGAGGGTTTCCCGTCCATTGTCCAAGGATAGGAAAACCTGATTGTGTTAGTGCAGGGTCCTAGCACCCAAGATTTTTCTTACTTTCCCTGTGAAGTAGAGGGTTTTTTTTTTATCCCTTTTCTCTTTTCCCTAGCTGCAATGGGTTTTCACATGTTCTTTGGGGATGACAGCATTTGTTTTCCTTTATCATTTTAAATATTTTGTACCATTTGAGAGAAATTTCTGGGAGGGATTTCATGCCACTGGGGAAGTCTCCCATCTCTCACTCCTTGCACCTTATTTTTCTCATGAGCACCATTGGAGGTCTGGGAATAAGAACCTGCAGTTGGATGCAGATACTACTTGTTTCTATAACTCTCATGGCTTCAATACTCTCACTTGGCCTCAAGAAATTCCTTCAGAAGTTGAGCTGAGGGGTTCCCATTGTGGTTCAGTGGGTTAAGAGCCCAATGTTGTCTCTATGAAGATGCAGGTTTGATCCCTGGCCTAGCTCATTGGGTTAAGAATCTGGCATTGTCTCAAGTTGCAGTATAGGTTGAAGATGCAGTGCAGATCCAGTGTTGTGGTGGCTGTGGTATAGGCCTTAGCTGCAGCTGCCATTTTACCCCAGGCCCAGAAACTTCCATATGCTGTAGGTGCAGCCATAAAAAAAATAAATAAAAGAAAATAAAAAAGGTTGAACTGACTAGCACCCAACATCTCTCCCTCCCAAGCTCTGTCACATAAGCCACTCCTCCTTATACCTCATTTTTTCCTTGGAACAGATTGCCAGTCTTTGGATTTCTAATTAGGTTCCTTTTGATATCAGCTCTCTCATGCTCTCCTCAAAAAAAAGGGTATGATTTTATACTTTACCTTTTTTCTTATTTTGGGATGGGAGCACACTTTTCAACTTTTTGCATCCTAGGCAAAAAGTAAAAGCCTCAGAGTTTTCAATTTATGATTAACATATATTGAATTTATGTTGTTAATCACATAATTCCTTCCCTGGAATCTCATTTTTTTTCCTGCTGTTCCAAGTGATTTTGTTCTCTCAAATATAATCTTTCTGCAAACTGCTCTTAAGTCAACACATCCAGGTGCTGGTTTGTTAAAACCAAAATTTCAATATTTTATATGTAATAAGATTATTTTAACTATTTCTATAACCTTCCCTTATTTTATAATTTACTTTATGTTTTTAAGTTTAGAAATTAATAAAAAATAACAATATTCACACTTAACGAGCTTTTATTTGCTAGACATATGAAATTAAAACTATTTTTGGGAATCACAACTTGTAAATCAACTGTACTTCAGTAAAAATTTTAAAAATAAAAAAAATTTAATATTTAAAATTTTAAAAATCAAATTTGAGGAATTCACAAAAGAATAGACAATATTTTAAGATTTCAAAAACTGGAAGATTATATTCAAAAACAAATGAATAAAATCACTGGCAGTTTAAATATTATGATCTTATACATCATAGCAGAATTTTATTTAGAAAAAAATAGGATGCATAGAGGAAGATTTTTAATACAGGCAGACCTCATTTTATTGCACTTTGCAGATATTCCACTTTTTGCAAATTGAAAGTTGGCAGCAACCCTGAATCTAATGAGTCTATCAGTATCATTTTTCAACAGCATTTTGGCAATTCTTACTATATATATATATATATATATATATATATATATATATATATATTACTATATATATATATATATATATATATTTTGTCTTTTTAGGGCCTCACTCATGGGATATGGATGTTCCCAGGTTAGGGGTCTAATCAGAGCTGTAGCCACTGGCCTACAGCAGAGCCACAGCAATGCCTTAACCCACTGAGCAAAGCCAGGGATCAAACCTGCATCCCCATGGATGCTGGTCACATTTGTTTCCACTGAGCCACGATGGGAACTCTGATTCTTGCAAAAGTTAAGACTTTACCAAATATTCCTGTCATGGCACAGTGGAAACAAATTCAGCTAGTATCCATGAGTATTGGGTTTGATCCCTGGCCTAAGTAGGCTAAGGATCCAGCATGGCTGTGAGCTCTGGTGTAGGTGACAGATGTGGTTCAGATCCCACATTGCTGTGGCTGTGGTGTAGATCATCAGCTGTAGCTCCGATTCACCCCCTAGCCTGGAAAATTCCATATGCCATGGGTGTGGCCCTAAAAAAGAAAAAAAAACATACTTTTCCCTCATTATTGCATTTGCCATGGTGGTCTGTGACCAGTGATCTTTGATGTTACTATTGTAATTGGTAGCACCACCAATTGTGACCATATTAGACAGCAAACTTAGTTGATAAATGCTGTGTATATTCTAATTCCTCCACTGATCAGAAATTTCTCTGTCTCTCTTCCTCTTCTTGCTTTTTCCTATGCCCTAAGACACAACAATATTAAAATTAAGTCAATTAAAAACCCTACTATGGCCTCTAAGTGTTCAAATGAAAGAGTCACACACCTTTCCCTTTGAATAAAAACCTAGACATGATTAAGCTTAGTGCAGATGCAGAAGGTATATTGAAAGCCAAGAGAGGCTGAAAGCTGGGCCCCCTATGCCAAACATTAGCCAAATTGTGGATGCAAGTGAAGAGTTCTTGAAGGAAATTAGAAGTGCTACTCCAGGGAACACACAAATTATAAGAAAGAAAGAGAGCATTGTTGCTGATATGGCAAATGTTCTAGTGGTCTGAACAGAAGATCAAACACACCACAACATTTTCTTTAGTCAAAGCCTAATTCAGAACAAAGCCCTAAATCTTCAATTCTATGAAGGCCAAGTGAAGAGGAATGCATAGGAAACATTTGAAGCTAATAGAGGATGGCTCATGAGATTTAAGAAAAGAAGACAAATCTATAACATAGAAGTGCAAGGTGAAACAGCAAGTGCTGATGTAGAAGGTAGAGAAGTTATCCAGAAGATCTAGGTAAGATAATTCATGAAGGTGGCTATACTAAAAAATGGACTTTCAAGCAG
The DNA here is from genome assembly GCF_016906955.1 of Phacochoerus africanus. NCBI lineage: Eukaryota > Metazoa > Chordata > Mammalia > Artiodactyla > Suidae > Phacochoerus > Phacochoerus africanus. Next base: position 48,421,182 of record NC_062553.1, on the reverse strand, counting down.
ACCAAACAGCCTTATGTTGGAAGAAAATGCCATCTAGGACTTTAATAGCTAGAGAGGAGAAGTCAATGCCCAGATTCAAAGCTCCAAATAGCAGGCTGACACTCTCATTAGGGGTTAGTACAGTGGGTGACTTATCCTCATTTATCTTGAAAATCCTCAGGCCCTTGAGAATTATGCTAAACCTACTTTGCCTGTGTTCTATAAGGGGAACAAAAAGGCCTGGATGACAGCAAGGCTATTTACAACACAATTTAATCAATATATTAAGGCCACTGTTCAGGACTACTGCTCAGGAAAAAAAAAAAAGATTTCTTTCAGAATATCACTGCACATTGACCATGCCCCTGGTCACCAAAGAATATTACAGGAGTTATATGAGGAGAATAATGTCATTTTGATGGCTGATAATACAACACCCATTCTGCAGCCTATGGATCAAGGAGGAATTTCAACTTTCAAGTCTTTTTTTTTTTAATGGTTACACCATGACACATGGAAGTTCCCAGGCCAGGGATTGAATCTGAGCCACAGCTGCAGCAACGTAAAATCCTTAACACTCTGCCCTGGGCTGAGGATCGAACCCATGCCACAGCAGCGATCCAAGACACTGCAGAGACAACATTGGATCCTAAAATTGTTGTACCACAGTGGGAACTCCTCAACATTTAGGTCTTAGTCTTTAGGAAATGCATTTCATAAGGCTATAGCTAACATAGATAGTGTTTCTTCTCATACATCTAGGCAAAGTAAATTTAAAACTTTCTGGAAAGGATTTACTGTTCTAGATGCCATTAAGAATGTGGGTGATTCAAATGTCCATATGACCCCACAATCCCACTCTTGGGCATACATCTGGACAAAACTTTCCTTTAAAAAGACACATGCACCAGTATGTTCATTGCAGCACCATTCACAATAGCCAAGACATGGAAACAACCCAAATGTCCATTAACAGACAATTGGATTAGGAAGATGTGGTATATATACACAATAGAATACTACCATAAAAAAGAATGACATAATGCCATTTGCAGCAACATGGATGGAACTAGAGACTCTCATACTGAGTGAAAGAAGTCAAAAAAAGAAAGATAAATACCATATGATATCACTTATAACTGGAATCTAATATATACAGCACAAATGAATGTTTCCACAGAAAAGAAAATCATAGACTTGGAGAATAAACTTGTGGCTGCCCTGGGGGTGAAGGAGGGAGGGAATGGGAGAGATCAGGAGCTTGGGGTTAATGGATGCAAACTATTGCTCTTGGAATGGATTTATAATGAGATCCTGCCGGAGGCCAGCTCCAGAGGCCAGGGAGCATGCACTTCCCAATCAGAGAGGGACGCGCGTCGGCAAATGTACATATGGAGACAGCCTCTTTGTCCCTTCTTTCAGGGTGCTGGACTGCTCAAGTTTTATTGGCATAAGTGGTTGATTATATAGACAGCATTTTGCTACAGATTACATCGCAGTGTTAAAAGTACATTGGTTAACTATTACATGGTATAGCAGCTATACATCATGTTTTAAGATCTTTGTTTTAACTAAACTTAGTGGGTACAATTTAGGGGCAGTTAGGTACAATACATCCTGTTTTAAGATCTCTATCTTAACTAAACTTAGTGAGTACAATTTAAGGGCAATTAGGTACAATACATCATGTGGAAAGGAGGAGACAGTACAAATCATCCCATGGCCAGCCAGTCTTTACAATTTGAAGAGTTCACAGACATAAGAATTTGGCATTTACAAAACTTGTTTGTAGACTGGTGCTTATCTTCAAAGTGTTATGGCAGGGAGAAAGTGTAAGTAAATATACACCAACTTAACTAAACTAGCTATCACTTAAAAGCTTTTAAAATCAAAGACAAAACTCACAGCTAGGTTTTTTGGATAATATATGGCTAACTTCTATGGACCTCATTAAAATCCTAACTCTAAAGTTTACTATATAACTAGTTAATAGATAAACACTATGTTTTAACTAAGTTGGATTTAAATAGGGGAAAATCCTTCAGGATGACATTTTTATTATACTATTGTTGTAATTTTGTTAAGTCACAAATCACCACAGGAAAATAAGAATGGGAAATAAGAATAATAAGTAAATAATCAGGAAAGACTGAGGAAAACTGAATAGCAAGTGAATAACAGAAAAGTTTAAGTTATCCATGGAACAATCCCCACTCAGCAACACAAAATGGGCATTATTTCCTGGGAAATTTAGTTTTCCACCTATGTCAGCAGGTGAGCCTTATTGTCTTCTGGGGCCTGTCCTCGGAATTGTGCCATGCAGGCAGGCATCCCCTTGTCTAGGAACCTGCCCTCGGAATTGTACCGTTCAGACAGGCCCCTTTTCCTGATTAGGAGCTTGTCCTTGGAACTGCACCATTCAGGCAGGCCTCTTCTTTTGATTAGGAGACTGCCCTCAGAATTGCACCATTCAGGCAAGCTCCCTTCCTCGGCTTCTTGTATCTTCTCAGCTCCCCACAAGATCCTACTGTGTAGCATTGAGAACTATGTCTAGATACATCACAACACAACAATGGGAGGAAATAGTATGTATATGTGTATGTGTAACTTGGTCCCCATGCTGTACAGCATAAAAATAAATAAAATAAAATAAAATAAAATAAATAAATAAATTTAAAAAGAATGTGAGTGATTGATGGGAAGAGATCAAAATAGCGACATGAAGTTTGAAAGCGGTTAATTGTAATCATCATTGATGATTTTGAGAGGTTCAAGACTTCAGTGGAGGAAGTCACTTCAGATGTGGCAGAAATATCAGGGAAACTAGAATTAGAAGTGGAGCCTGAAGATGTGACTGAATTGCTGTCATCTCATGACAAAATAATAACAAATGAGGAGGTGCTTCTTATGGATTAACAAAGAGATTTCTTTTTTATTTTATTTTATTTTTTTGTCTTTAATTTTTTTATTTCCCCAATGCATTATTTTTTTTCTACTGTACTGTATGGTGACCCAGTTACACATACATGTATACATTTCTTTCTCTCACATTATCATGCTCCATCATCAGTGATTAAACATAGTTCACAGTGCTACACAGCAGGATCTCACTGCTAATCCATTCTAAAGGCTATTAATAGTCTGCATTTAATGACCCAAACTCCCAATACATCCTGCTCCCTCCGCAACAAATCTATTCTCCAAGTCCATGATTTTCTTTCCTGTGGAAAGGTTAATTTGTGCTGTATATAAGATACCAGATATGAGTGACATGATATGGTATTTGCCTTTATTATTCTGACTTACTTCACTCAGGATGAGAGTCTCTAGTTCCATCCATGTTGCTACAAATGGCATTATTTTGTTCATTTTATGGCTGAGTAGTATTCCATTGTGTATATATACCACATCTTCCTAATCCAATTGTCTGTCAACCGACATTTGGGTTGTTTCCATGACTTGGCTACTGTGAATAGAGCTGCAATGAACATGTTTCTTGAAAGAAAATTTTGTCTGGATGTATGCCCAAGAGTGAGATTGCTGGGTCATATGGTAGATCTATGTATAGTTTTTTAAGATACCTACATACTGCTTTCCATAGTGGCTATTCCAGCTTACATTCCCACCAAAACTACAGGAGGGTTCCCTTTTCTCCATACCCCTTCCAGCATTTGTTATTTGTGGACTTATTAAAGATGACCATTCTTTACTGGTGTGAGGTGGTATCTCATGGTAGTTTTGACTTGCATTTCTCTAATAATCAGGGATGTTGAACATTTTTTCATGTGCTTGTTGGACATCTGTATTTTTTTTTGGAAAAATGTCTATTCAGGTCTTTTGCCCATTTTTCCATTGGGTTTTTGGCTTTTTGTCATTGAGTTGTATAAGTTTCTTGTATATTCTAGAGATTAAGCCCTTGTCCATTGCATTATTTGAAATTATTTTCTCCCATTCTGTAAGTTGTCTTTTTGCTTTCCTTTGCTGTGCAAAAGCTTGTCAGTTTGATCAGGTCCCTTTGGTTTCTTTTTGCTTTTATTTCTGTTGCTTTGGGAGACTAACCTGAGAAAACATTTGTAAGGTTGATGTCAGAGACTGTTTTGCCTGTGTTCTCTTCCAGGAGTTCAATGGTGTCTTGACTTATATTTAAGTATTGTAGCCATTTTGAGTGTGTTTTTGTGCATGGTGTGAGGGTGTGTTCTCGTTTCAATTGATTTGCATGCAGCTGTCCAGGTTTCCCAGCAATGCTTGCTGAAAAGACTGTCTTTTCCCATTTTATGTTCTTGCCTCCTTTGTCAAGATTAATTGACCATAGGTGTCTGGGTTTATTTCTGGGTTCTCTCTTCTGTTCCATTGGTCTGTCTGTCTGTTTTGGTACCAGTACCGCACTGTCTTCATGACTGTGGCTTTGTAATATTGCCTGAAGTCTGGGAGAGTTATGCCTCCTGCTTGGTTTTTGTTTCTCAGGATTGCTTTGGCAATTCTGGGTCTTTTGTGGTTCCATATACATTTTTGGATTGGTTTATTCTAGTTCTGGGAAAAATGTCATGGGTGACTTGATAGGGATTGCATCGCATCCATAGATGCTTTGGGTAGTATGGCCATTTGTCGAACGTTAACTTTTCTGGCCCAGGAACATGGAATATCTTTCCATTTCTTTACATCCTCTTTAATTTCCTTGATTAATGTTTTATAGGTCTCCGCATATAAGTCCTTCACCCTCTTGGTCAGGTGTATTCCCAGGTATTTGATTTTTGGGGGTGCAATTTTAAAAGGTATTGTGTTCTTGTATTCGTTTTCTAATATTTCATTGTTGGTATACAGAAATGAGGCTGATTTCTGGATGTTAATCTTACGTCCTGCTACTTTTCTGAATTTGTTGATCAGTTCAAGTAGTTTTGGGGTTGAGTCCTTAGGGTTTTCTAAGTATAGTATCATGTCATCTGCATCCAGTGTCAGTTTTACCTCTTCTCTTCTTATTTGGATGCCTTTTATTTCTTTTGTTTGTCTGATTATTATGTCCAGGACTTCCAATACTGTGTTGAATAACAGTGGTGAGAGTGGACATCCTTGTCTTGTTGCAGGTTTGAGTGGGAAGGCTTTCAGCTCTTCTCCAGTGTGTACTGTATTTGCTGTGGGTTTGTCATAGGTGGCTTTAATTATGTTCAGGAATGTTCCCTCTATACCCACTTTGGTAAGAGTTTTGATCATGAATGGATGTTGGACTTTGTCAAATGCTTTTTCTGCCTCTAGTGAGATGATCATGTGGTTTGTCACTTTTCTTTTGTCAGTGTGGGGCATGACGTTGATTGATTTGTGTATGTTGAACAGTCCTTGTGGGTCTGGGATGAATACCAGGTGTGTGATGTTTTTCTGTGTTGTTGGATTCAGTTGGCTAAAATTTTGTGGAGAATTTTTGCGTCTATCTTCCTCAAAGAGATTGGCCTATAGTTTTGTTTTCTGGTGGTATCTTTGTCTGGTTTTGGAATTAGGGTGATGCTGGCATCGTAGAATGTCTTTGGGAGTGTTCCTTCTTCTTCACCCTTTTGAAAGAGTTTACAGAGGATGGGCATAAGTTCCTCATTGTATGTTTGGTAGAATTCTCCTGTGAAGCCATCTGGTCCTGGACTTTTATTTGTAGGGAGTGTTTTGATGACATATTCAATTTCATTTCTCATCATCAGTCTGTTCAGTTGATCTATTTTTTTCTTGATTCAGTTTTGGCAGGCTGTAAGTCTCTAGAAAGTTGTCCATTTCTTCTAGGTTGTCAGATTTGTTGGCATACAATTGTTCATGGCTTTTTGTATTTCCATGTTATCTGTTGTGACTTCTCCTTTTTCATTTCTGATTTTGTTATTTGGGTTTTTTTCTCTCCTCTTCTTGGTGCGTCTAGCCAGAGGTTTGTCAATTTTGTTTACCTTTTCAAATAACCAGCTATTGGTTTCATTTATTTCTTCAATTGTCTTTTGAATCTCTCTTTTATTGATTTCCTCTCTGATCTTTATGATTTCCTTCCTTCTGCTGATTTTAGGTTTTGTTTGTTCTTCATTTTCTAATTCACTTAGGTGTTGGGTTAAGTTGTTGATTTGAGATTTTTCTTCGTTTTTGAGGAAGGCCTGTGTTGCTGTGAATTTCCCTCTGAGCACTACTTTGGTGGCATCCTCCAGATGTGAAGTGGTGGCATCTTCATTATCATTTGTCTTGAGGTATTTTTTAATTTCCTTCTTGATTTCCTCATTGACCCATTGGTTTTTTAGTAGCATGTTGTTTAGTCCCTATTTTGTAAGGTTTTTTTTATTTCTTTTTTTGTGGTTGATTTCTAGTTTCATGCCATTGTGGTCAGAGAAGATACTTGAAATAATTTCTATGCACTTAAGTTTGTTGAGGTTGGCTTTGTGTCGCAACATGTGAGTGATCCTTGGGAATGTTCTATGTGCCCTTGAGAAGATTGCATATTCTGATATTTTTGGAAGCAATGCCTTGAAAATGTCAATTAAGTCTAAATTTACCATTGTGTCCTTTAGGATCTCTGTTGCCTTATTGATTCTCTGTCTAGAGGATCAGTCCATTGATGTGAGTGGAGTGTTAAAGTCTCCCACTATGACTGCATTCCCATTAATTTCTCCTTTTATGTCTGTTATTTTTTGTTGGAGGTATCTGGTGCTCCCATATTAGGGGCATATATGTTCATGATTGTAATACCCTCTTCTTGAATGGATCCCTTAGCCATTCAATAGTGTCCTTCTTTGTCATTCTTTATGGCCTTCCTTTTGAAGACTATTTTTTTTCTGATATGAGCAATGCAACTCCTGCTTTCCTGTCTTGTCCATTGACATGAAATATCTTTTCCCCTCCTCTCACATTCAATCTGTATGTGTCCTTTGCCCTAAGGTGAGTTTCTTGTAGACAGCAGATTGAAGGTTTTTGCTTTTTTATCCAATCTGCCACTCTGTGTCTTTTGATTGGAGCCTTCAGTCCATTGACTGTTAAGGTAATTATTGATAGATATGTGTTTGTTGTCATTTTAAATCTCATTTTCCAGTTGATTCTGTTTCTCTTTTCTCCTTTTCTTTTTTTTTGGTTGGATGGTTTCCATTTATTTTATGCTTAAATACTTTTCAGGTTTTTTTTCTTTTTCTTATTTTTATTACTCAAATGAATTTATCACATCTTTAATTATGTAATGAGCATAACAATCCAATTTTACAGCATTTCTATCCCATAACCCAAGCACATCCCCCCACCCCCCAAACTGTCTCCTCCGGAGACCATAAGTTTTTCAATGTCTATGAGTCAGCATCTGTTCTGCAAAGAAGTTCAGTCTGTCCTTTTTTCAAATTCCACATGTCAGTTATAGCATTTGATGTTGGTGTCTCATTGTATGACCGACTTCACTTAGCATGATAATTTCTAGGTCCATCCATCTTGCTAAAAATGCCAATATTTCATTCATTTTAATGGCTGAGTAAAATTCCATTGTGTATATGTACCACATCTTCTGGATCCAGTCCTCTGTTGCTGGACATTTAGGTTGTTTCCATGTCTTGGCTATTGCAAAGAGTGCTGCAATGAACCTCAGAGTACATGTGTCTTTGCAAGTCATGGTTTTCTCTGGATAGATGGCCAGGAGTGGGATTGCTAGATCAAGTGGTAGTTCTATGTTTAGTTTTCTGAGGAATCTCCATACTGTTTTCCACAGTGGTTCCACCAATTTACAATCCCACCAAAAGTGTAACAGGATTCCTTTTTCTCCACACCCTCTCCAGCACTTATTGTTTGTAGACTTTTGGATGATGGCCATTCTGGCTGGTGTAAGGTGGTACCTCAGAGTGGTTTTGATTTGCATTTGTCTAAGAATGAGTGATGTTAAACATCTTTTCATGTGTTTTTTGGCCATCTGTATGTCTTCTTTGGAGAACTGTCTCTTTAGATCTTCTGCCCATTTTTTGATGGGGTTGTTTGGGTTTTTTTGGTATGGAGCTGCAGAAGGCGTTTATAAATTTTGGAGATGAATCCCTTGTCAGTTGATTCACTTGAAAGATTTTCTCCCATTCTGTGGGTTGTCTTTTCATTTTATTTAGGGTTTCCTTTGCTGTGCAAAAACTTTTAAGTTTGAGTAGGTCCCATTTGTTTATTTTTCTTCTTACTGTCATGACTCTAAGAGGTGGATCTGAGAAGATATTGCTGTCATTTATGTCAGAGTATGTTTGGCCTATGTTTTCCTCTAGGAGTTTGATAGTGTCTGGTCTTATATCTAGGTCTTTAATCCATTTGGAGTTGATTTTTGTGTATGGTGTTAGGGAGTGTTCTAATTTCATTCTTTTCCATGTGGCTGTCCAGTTTTCCCAGCACCACTTATTGAACAAGCTGACCTGTCTCCATTGTATATCCTTGCCTCCTTTGTCATAGATGAGTTGGCTGTAAGTGCATGGGTTTAATTCTGGGCTTTCTATCCTGTTCCACTGCTCTATATTTCTGTCTTTGTGCCAGTACCATGTGGTTTTGATAACTGTTGCTTTGTAGTATAGTCTAACATCCAGGAGCCAGATTCCTCCAGCTCCATTTTTCTTTTTCAGGATGTCTTGGGCTATTCCGGGTCTTTTGTGCTTCCAAACAAAATTTAACATATTTTGTTCGAGTTCTGTGGAAAAATGTCCTTGGGTATTTGATAGGGATTGCATTGAATCTGTAGATTGCCTTAGGTAGTATAGTCATTTTGAGAATATTAACTCTTCCAATCCATGAGCATGGTATATCTTTCCATCTATTGGTGTCATCTTTGATTTCTTTCATCAGTATCTTATAGTTTTCAGAGTACAGGTATTTTCTCTCTTTAGGTAGGTTTACTCCTAGGTATTTTATTCATTTGGATGTGATGGTAAATGGGATTGCTTCCCTAATTTCTGCTTTTTCATTGTTAGTGTATATAAATGCCATTGATTTCTGTGTATTAATTTTGTATCCTGCGACTTTGCCAAATTCGTGGATGAGCTCTGTTTTCTGGTGTGTCTTTAGGAATTCTCTAGGTATAGTATCATGTCATCTGCAGATAGTGATAGTTTTACTTCTTTCTTTCCAATTTGGATTCCTTTTATTTCTTTTACTGCTCTGATTGCCATGGCTAGGACTTCCAAAACTATGTTGAAGAGTAGTGGTGAGAGCAGGCATTCTTGTCTTGTTCCTGATCTCAGCAGGAATTCTTTCAGCTTTTCACCATTGAGAAGGATGTTCACTGTGGGTTTGTCATATATGGCCTTTATTATGTTGAGGTAGTTTCCCTCTATGGCCACCTGCTGAAGGTTTTTTATCAGAAATGGGTGTTGGATTTTGTCAAAGGTTTTTTTCCGTGTCTATTGAGAGCATAATATGGTTTTTATTCTTCGGTTTGTTAATGTGGTGTATCACACCAATGGATTTGCAGATTTTGAAGAACCCCTGCATCCCTAGGATACATCTCACTTGATCATGATGTACAATCCTTTGAATGTATTGTTGGATGCGGTTTGCTAGTATTTTGTTGAGGATTTTTGCATCAATGTTCATCGGTGAAATTGGCCTGTAGTTTTCTTTTTTGTGGTATTTTTGTCTGGTTTTGGTATCAGGGCGATGGTGGCCTCAGAGAATGAGTTTGGGAGTACGCCTTCCTCCACAATTTTTTGAAATAGTTTTAGGAGGAGAGGTGTTAGCTCTTCTCTAAATGTTTGATAGAATTTGCCTGTGAAGCCATCTGGTCCTGGACTTTTGTTTGTTGGAAGTTTTTTTTTTTCTCTTATTTTTATTGTATAGTTGATTTACAGTGTTGTGAAGCTATTATGCAGAAACCTTGGGAAGGAAGGAAGTTTGAGTAGTAAGCTCATAATTTAAGGAAGAAAAATTTTTTTTTGTCTTTTTGCCATTTCTAGGGCCACTCCCGCGGCATATGGAGGTTCCCAGGCTAGGGGTCGAATTGGAACTGTAGCCTCCGGCCTATGCCAGAGCCACAGCAACACGGGATCTGAGCCGCATCTGTGATCTACACCACAGCTCACGGCAACACCAGATCGTTAACCCACTGAGCAAGGGCAGGGACCCAACCCGCAACCTCATGGTTCCTAGTCGGATTCGTTAACCACTGCACCACAACGGGAACTCCTGTTGGAAGTTTTTTAATCACAGTTTCAATTTCAGTTCTTGTGATTGGTCCATTCATCTTTTCTGTTTCATCTTGGTTTAGTCTTGGAAGATCGTACTTTTCTAAGAATTTGTCCATTTCTTCTAAGTTTTCCATTTCATTGGCATGTAGTTGCATATAGTAGTCTCTTATGATCCTTTGTATTTCTGTGATGTCCGTTGTTACTGCTCCTTTTTCACTTCTAATTTTAGTGATTTGAGTCCTCTCTTTTTTGCTTGATAGGTCTGGCTAAGGGGATTATCAATTTTGATGATCTTATCAAAGAACCAGCTTTTCATTTCATTGATCTTTTCTATGGTTTTCTTCATTTCTATTTCATTGATTTCTGTTCTGATCTTTATGATTTCTTTCCTTCTACTAACTTTAGGTCTTGTCTGTTCTTCTCTCTGGAGCTGCTTTAGATGAAATGTTAGCTTGTTTATTTGGGCTTTTTCTTGTTTCCTGAGGTGGGCTTGTATTGCTATAAACTTTCCCCTTAGAACAGCTTTTGTTACATCCCATAGGTTTTGCAGTGTTGTATCTCCATTGTGATTTGCTTCTGGGTATTTCATAGTTTCCTCCTTGATTTATTCAGTGTCCCATTCATTGTTTAGTAGCATGTTGTTTAGTCTCCACCTTTGTGTTTTTCAAAGGTTTTTTTCTTGTTGTTGATTTCCAGGTGTATAGCTTTGTGGTTGGAAATGATGCTTGATATGATTTCAATTTTTTTAAAGTTACTTAAGTTGGATTTGTAGCCCAGGATATGGTCAATCTTAGAGAATGTTCCATGTGCACTTGAGAAGAATGTGTATTCTGTTGCTTTTGGATGAAATGTCCTATAAATATCTATTAAGTCCATCTGGTTTAATGCTTCATTCAGGGCCTGTGTTTCCTTATTGATTTTCTGTCTGGTTGATATGTCCATTGCTGTAAGTGGGGTCTTAAAGTCCCCCACTCTTATTGTGTTATTGTTGATTTGTCCTTTTAAGGTTGTAAGCAGTTGCCTTATATATTGTGGTGATCCTATGTTGGGTGCATAGATATTTAAAATTGTTATAACATCTTCTTCAATTGATTCTTTGATGATGGTATAATGACCTTCTTTGTTCCTTAAAATATTCTTGATTTTAAAGTCTATTTTGTCTGATATGAGTATTGCTACTCCAGCTTTCTTTTGATCCCTGTTTGCAAGAAATATTTTCTTCCATCCTCTCACTTTCAATTTGTATGTGTTCTTAGAAGTGAAGTGGGTCTCTTGTAGACAGCATATATATGGGTCTGGATTTTGTATCCATTCAGCCAGCTTATGTCTTTTGGTTGGGGCGTTTAGTCCATTCACATTTAAGGTAATTATTGATATGTATGTCCTTATTGCCATTTTATTAATTACTTTGGATTTGTTTTTGTTGCTCTTTTTTCTTTCCTTCTCTTGTTCTTATCTGCCTAGAGAAGTTCCTTTAGTATTTGTTGTAAGGCTGGTTTAGTGTTGCTGAATTCTCTTAGCTTTTGCTTATCTGTGAAGATTTTGATTTCTCCTTCAAATGTGAATGAGAGCCTTGCTGGGTAAAGTAATCTTGGTTGGAGGTTTTTTCCTTTCATCATGTTAAGTACACCATGCCACTCCCTTCTGGCCTGTAGAGTTTCTGCTGAAAAATCTGCCAATAACCTTATTGGGGTTCCCTTGTATGTTATTTGTTTCTTTTCCCTCGCTGCTTTCAAGATTTCCTCTTTGTCTTTAATTTTGATCAGTTTGACTAATATGTGTCTTGGGGTGTTCGTCTTTGGGTTTATTTTGTATGGTACTCGTTGTGCTTCCTGGATTTGAGTGGGTGGTTCCTTTCCCATGTTAGGGAAGTTTTCAGCTATTATCTCTTGGAATATTTTTTCTGTCCCCTTCTCCCTATCTTCTCCTTCTGGCACCCCTATAATACGGATGTTGGTGTGTTTCACGTTGTCCCAGAGTTCTCTGAGACTCTCTTCATTTGCTTTCAATCTTTTTTCTCTTTTCTGTTCTGCATCCATAATTTCCATTAATCTGTCCTCCACCTCACTTATTCGTTCTTCTGCCTCCTGTATTCTGCTGTTAGCTGCTTCTAGTGAATTTTTTATTTCAGTTATTGTATTTTGCATCTCTTCTTGTTTAAGTTTTATCTCTTGTACCTCTTTGCTCAGTGTTTCCTGTAAGTTATCCATCTTTGCCTCCAGTTTATTTCCTATGTCTTGCATCATCTTTAGCATCAACAATCTAAAATCTTTTTCCTGGAGGCTGAGAATCTCCTCAACACTTAGCTGATTTTCTGGAGTTTTCCTTTCTCCCTCTTCTGAGTTATAGTTCTCTGTCTTTTCATTTTTATTTGTTTTTGGTGTGGCGACCATTTTACATTTAATAGAGTTGTAGCCTCTCTTACTTCTGGTGTCTGCCCCCCCTCTTGTGGCTGAGGTTGGTATGGGGGCTTGCTGTAGGCTTCCTGATGGGAGGAGATGATGCCTGCCCACTGGTAGGTGGAACTGATTCTAATCCCTCTGGTGGGTGGGGGTTAGTCTCTGGATGAGATTAGAGGCAGCTGTGTGTCTGAGGGGTCTTTAGGTAACCTGTTTACTGAGGGGTGGGGCTGTGATCCCACCTGGTTGTTGTTTGCTCTGGGGCTTCTCAGCACTGACTGGCTAACTGATGGTTTGGGCCAGGTTTTCCCAAAATGGCCACCTCCAGAGAAAGGCATGCTGCTGAATATTCCCGAGAGCTTTGCTTTCATGTCCTTCCTTCACAACAAGCCACATTCACCCCTGTTTTCCCAGGATGTCCTCCAAGAACTGCGGTCAGGTTTGATCCAGATTCCCTTGGCGACTTTGCTTTGCCCTTGGACCCAGTGCACGTGAAAGTCTGTGTGTACCTTTTAATAACGAGCTCTCCATTTCCCCCAGTCCCATGGAGCTCCTGTGCACAAGCCCCACTGGCCTTTAATGCCAGATGCTCTAGCAGCTCTTTCTCCTGGTGCCAGATCCCCACACGTGAGAATTTGTTGTGGGGCTCAGAGCTCTCACTCCTGTAGGTGAGTCTCTGTGAACCAGTTAGTTTCCAGTCTGAGAGGCTTCCTACCCGGGAGGTATGGGGTTGTTTATATCATGAAATCATCCCCCCTACCTCTTGATGTGTCCTCCTCTTTTTCTTCTGGGGTAGGATATCTTTTTTAAGGTTTCCGTTCCATTTGAGTGAAGAATGCCCAGTCTTTTGTTGTGAATTTTGTTGTTTTTAGGAGAGAAGTTGAGCTCCAGTCCTTCTATTCTGCCATCTTAATCCCCTCCCTTCATTTTTTTCTTAATGTAATATTCAGTTTTGATTTGTGGTTGCCCTGTTTTTAAAGTACATTAACACTTTCCTATATCTGCTTGCTTTAGTGTGATAGTCATATAGGGTCAGACACATCATTAAAATTAAAAAAAAATAATCTATATATTCTTACTTTCCTTCCCCACGTTGTATGCTTTTGATGTCTTTTTTTTTAACATCTTCATGTTAAATCTGTATGTTGGCTTATTTAAGTGATTGCTTTCCAATTGTGGTTTCTTCCATCCTAATTCTTCTTTTTTTTCTTTTTTCTTTTTTTTTTAATTTAGATAAGTCCTTTAAGTATTTCTTTTAGAATGGGTTTAGTATTGATGTACTCTTTAGCTTTTGTTCGGTGGAGAATTTCTTTATATCCCCTTCTATTTTAAATGATATTCTTGCTGTGTAGAGTAGTCTAGGTTGCTATTTTTTTTCCTTTCAGCAACTTAAATATATCTTACCACTCCAGAAGGGCCTGTAGTGTTTCTGTAGAGAAATCAGTTGATAGCCTTATGGGGGGTTCCTTATAATTAACACTTTGTTTTTCTCTTGCTGCCTTTAGAATCCTCTCTTTATATTTAACTTTCACCATTTTTATTATAATATGTCTTTGTGTGGACTTGTTTGGGTTCAACTTTCTTGGGGCCCTCTGTGATTCCTATATCTTGATATCAGTGTCCTTTAGATTTGGAAGGTTTTCAGTCATTTCTTCAATTATATTTTCAATCCCCTTTTCTTTTTCTCCTTCTTCTGGAATTCCTATTATGTGTAGATTGGCCCACTTTATATTATCCTATAGGTCTCTTATTTTGCTTTCCTGTCTTTTCATTTGGTTTTCTGTCTCATGTCCTCTTTGGGTGATTTCCATTATTCTACCTTCTACATCACTAATTTTTTTCTCTGCATTATTCATTCTGGTCTTTATTGCCTTTAGCTCAGTTTGTATCTCTGCAAATGAATTTTCTACTTTTTCTCGGCTCATCCTTTTATTTTCTAGATCCTTTCTAAAGGAATCTGCATTACTGTTCATATTCTCTCTTAATTCCTTCAGTATTTCTCTTTTCAAACTCAAAATCTGTCATACTGCAGAGATCTGTTTCATTGTTGACTGCTTTAGGTGAATTCTCCTGATGCTCTAACTGGGAATGGTTTCTGAGTTTCTTCATCTTGCTTGTGTTTTTTTCTTTTTCTGTGAGTTTGGGAAAGCCAAACTGTAGTCTTGTAATGTTATTTCTATGTGAGAATACCCTCTTGTGTTTTTTTGGCGGGGGAGGTACTATTTATTTTTGGTGTGGGAGTTTGAATTTGTGCTGTCTCTTTCTTCAGTGTGAGCAGGTTGTCACCACAGGATGCTCAGTGTGTTTTCAAGAAAAGGAGGCAATGGGTAGGCCCAGCAGTCAGTGCCTGGTTATTGGGCTCTCTGAAGAAGCAAAGACCTGCAGGAAGGTGGCACAGGCTACTCCTTGATGCAGGGCCCTGGGGAGTTGTAATGAGCTCTAGGAGGATCTGCAATGTGACCAGAGCATTTGACAGTAGCAGCAGCAGTGTGTGTGAGTTCCCAGGGAAGTGAGAGCAACAAGAGGTTGTGTTTTATTGAAATGCTCTCCTCTGAGGTGATTGGAACTGAAGGTGGTGTCTGTTCAGGGACCCCTAGTGGAAGTGGGTCATGGCTGTCTCTAGTGTCAGTGATGACTGCAGTGGTTTGCCTCCACCACCTGTAGACCATGCATGAAGCAATCCATCTCACTTAGCCTACATAGGAGGTGCTGCACAGGCTGTTCCTAGTTGCAGGATCCTGGGAAGTGACAGAGATCTGGCATAGGGGTACTACCAGGAACATTCAGCAATGGCAGCAGCAGGGCCAGTGTGTTCCCAAGGGTGTGAGGGCAACAACAGGTGGTGTTTGGTCACAATGCCCTCCTCTGTGGTCCCGTTGAGGTGATTAGGGCTGCAAGTGTGTGAGCCACTGACACCTCTGGAGCCAGAGATAACTGCAGGTTTTTGCCCCTGCCAACTGTAGACCATGCCAGAAGCACCTCATCCTGCTTAGGTCCCATAGGATGTGCTGCACAAGGTGCTCTTAGTTGTAGGTTCCTGGGAAGGGACAGAGATCAAACATCTGGGCACTGCCCAGAACATTTGGCAGCAGCAGCTCCAGGGCAGATGTGCTCCCAGGGGAGCGAGAGCAGCAGCAGGTGGTGTTCTGTCATAATATCCTTCTCTGTGGTGCCCTCTGAGGCGGTTGGGGCTGCAAGTGAATTTTGTTCAAGTATCCCCAGTGGCAGTGGGCCACGCCTACCTCTGGAGTCAGGGATAACTCTGGTGGTTTCTCCCACCACCTATAGGCCATGCAAGCAGCACCCTGTCCCACTTAGACCACACAGGGGGTGCTGCACCAGCTGCTTCTAGTTGTATAGTCTTGGAAGAGGACAGTTACTAAATGTCTTGTTGCTGCCCAGAGCATTTGGCATTGGCAGCTGCAGGGTGGGTGTGTTCCCAGGGGATGAGAGCAACAGCGAATAGTTCCTGGTAGGCACTGTGTTGCACTTAGCCTCCTGATGCCCTTAGCCCTCACTAGAGGTGGCTGGCCACCTGTAACCTACACAAGAAGAGCCCAATCTCCCATATACAAGCAAGAGGCTTCTCTCCATGGGCGGCCTGAACTGTAGACCTCTTGTCCACCATGGTCTAGCAAGTGGCTTCTAGTGATGGGTGGCCTGTGCTGAGATGTCCAGTCTGTGGTTGGCCAACAAGTAGCCTCCTTCCATTGGAGGCCTGTACCAGAGATGCCCAGTCCTCCACAGGCTAGCAAGTGGCTTCCTGCAGCCAGAGACACCCAGTCCGCAGTGCATTAGCTAGCGGCTTCCAGCCATGGGGGGGGCTGTGCTGGAGACACCTGGTCCTCCACAGGCTAGCAAGCAGCTTCTCACAGCCGGAGATGCCCAGTCCGTGGCAGGCTAGCAGGCAGCTTCTGTCCATGGGTGGCCTGTGCCAGTGCTGCTGCACCCTCTGTAAGACTGAGAGCACACACACACATGCTTGGATGCAAGGAGTTTCCTATGGCGGCTTACCCCTCCTCCTGTCTCCCCAACACTGGCACCTTGCCTCTCCTCTGGGTCCGGAACTTTTCCCAGGTTCCCTCTGCCATGGCTTTTCACTCCCCAGCCCTTACTGTACAGCTACCCTGTCCATGGCACACTGCTCTGTAGCCCTTCAGGCTGTCTCCACATTGCCAACCCCAGCCCTCTTCCAGGGACTGACCTCCAGAGCCTAAGTTTCAGTGCCCAGCCTCACCTGAGCATCTCAGGCTGTGGTGTCTGTCAGGTTCAGATGATCTGTGCAGCTCTCAGTCTGCTTTTCCATTCTCACACCTGCTGCTGCACTTTTCTTGGCTACTTTGAGATCTCTCTGACTTGGCTGATCTTTCTGTCAGTTAAGTGGTTTCCCTGGGTGTGGGTTCCTTTTCTCCTTCACAGCTCTCTCTCTCTCAGGAATGCTAGTGTGGTCCTGATTCCTTTTCTCTCTCTCTCTTTTCTTTTCCTTTTGTCTACCAGTTATATCAAGAGTTTCTTGCCCTTTTTGGAGGTTTAAGTTCTGCCAACATTCAGTTGATGTTCTGTGCAAGTCGTTTAACATGTAGATGTGATGTTTTGATGTGTTTGTGGGAGACGGTGAGTGCAACCTCTTACTCCTCCACCATCTTGCTCCACCTCTCCAAGACAGTGCTTTCTTTTTTTTTTTTTTCTTCCTGTCTTTTTGCCTTTTCTAGGGCTGCTTCCTGTGGCATATGGAGTTTCCCAAGCTAGGGGTCAAACCAGAGCTGTAGCCATTGGCCAATGCCAGAGCCACAGCAATGCAGGATCCAAGCCATGTCTGTGACCTACACCACAGCTCACAGCAATGCTGGATCCTTAACCCACTAAGCAAGGCCAAGGATTGAACCTGCAACCTCATGGTTCCTAGTCAGATTTGTTTCCACTGTGCCTCAATGGGAACTCCTCTAATTATCTTTTAAACTACTCTTTGATTTCTTAAATGATCCAACATTTGTTTAGCAGCATATTATTTAGCTTCCATGAGTTTTTTTGTTTCTTTGCTGTCTTTTCCTTGTAGTTGATTTCTAGTCTCATAGCACTGTTGTCAGAGAAAATCCTTGAAATAATTTCAATTTTTTTTTAATTTATGAAGGCTTGATCTGTGGACCAAGATGTGATCTATCCTAGAGAATATTCCATGTGCACTTGAGAAGAAAGCATATTCTGCTACTTCAGGGTAAAAAGTTCTATAAATATGAGTTAAGTCTATTTGGTCTAGCGTGTCACTTAAGGCCTTTGCTGCCTTGTTGAATTTCTGTCTGTATGTTATGCCCATTGCTGTAAGTGGGATGTTAATATCCTCCACAATCATTGAGCTACTGTTGATTTTTCTTTTTATGGATGTTAGTAGTTGCCCTTTATATTGTGATGTTCCTATGTTCAGTGCATATATGTTTACAATTGTCAGATCTTCTTCCTGGATTAAGCCTTTAATCGTCATGTAAATCCTTCTTCCTCTCCTGTGACCTTCTTTATTTTAAAATCATTTTGTCTGATATGAGTATTCCTACTCTTTCTTTTCTATGATTTTCAATTGCAAGTAATATTTTCTTCCTTCCCCTCATTTAAGTCTTGTAGCAATTACCATTTGTGGAGGATTGTTTCCACTTGAACTGTTTTATACCAATTTTCTAGATTTCCTCCTCCATCTTGGCCAGTCTCTCTGGTGGGGAACTTCCCAGGTTGAAGGAACTTTTCCTCTTTCCAGCTCCCTCCTAGAGGTGCAGGTCCTGTCTCACTTCCTATTGCTTTTCTCTTTTTCTTCCTTCTTCTTGCTTTTGTCCTATCTTGTTTTGTGAAGTTTTTCTTGCTCTATCATAATCCTGAGGTCTTTTTCCAGTTTTTAGCAAATTTTTGTATGAATAGTTCCACATGTAAATGCCTTCTTAATGTATTTATAGAAGTAGGTGAGCCACATGTCCCTACTACTCCACCTTATTCCTTGTCCTACTCCAATACAACTTTTTTATGCACTGGGAAACTGAAGATTTTGTGACTCATTTTATTGAGAAATTTACTTTATTGTGGTGTTCTGGAATTGAAGCTGCAATATCTCTAAGGTGTTCCTATATATGGTGGTTGCTATTCCAATAGTCTGTAAGCAGTGTTATGATTCTCTAGCCAATTTCATCAATAATATAACAATTTTTTTCAGTTAATTTTAAGAAAAGTGTGTGTCACCAGTAATCAAAATTGAACATTCTTATAAAGCTGTTAAATCATTTCTGTTAATGCTATCAAAACTTTCCTGATAGGACTATAATTGGTAAATTTATCAAGTTAGATATTCTACGAATTGAACTTTTCTTTCCTCTGTTTTTTGTGAATTGATTTTGAACTGTATATGAGGTAAATTTTCAATTTTGTAAAATTGAATATTGACCAATTTTCCTCCACCCATTAAAGCTTCAACCATTAGAAACAATGTAAATATTCATCAACAGGGTCATATTACACATGTTATGACCTATCCATAGAGCTCAAGTGTCCAAAAGAGAATGGTGCAATTTCAAAGAAACATGCATGAGCAAATCTTAACAGATAAGGAACAAAGTTACTGCCATTAATATAATTCAGTGATTCTCAAAGTGTTGTTCTCAGACCAGTATCATCAGTACCACCTGGGAACTTGTTAGAAAGGCAAATTCTCAAGTCTCAACTCTAAGCTAGTAAATCAGAAACTCTGGGGGTGATGTGTTTAAAAAAAAAGTGTGTTTTAACAAGCCCTCCAGGTGACTGTGAAGCATGCTGCACAGAACTACTGATATAATTAAAAGAGAAAAAGTGAACCAATACACACACAGACATACATATATTCTCTCTCACACACAGATGCATATGCTTCCCTCTGGATGCAGAGACTACCTCTAAAAGAAATAGGAACTTGTAAGAGTTGCTCTTTCTAGCAAGAGAACAGAGACAGTAGAGACCCAGAATGGAAAAAAAAACCTCAATGTTTCTATAACCTTATGGGCTATTAGAATTGGTTTTCTGTGAACATCTTTGATAAGAGTAGTTTTTTTTTTTAATCTTGAGGCTTAAAGTTGAAGAAATGTTCACAGCTATAATTTATATAGATTTTTCATGTTGAAATGAAGGAAAATTAGAATAAGGTAAGTGGAAAATAAAGCATTTTTAAATATTTCTGCCCCTCTTATAGTAAACATGACTTTTTTAGAAATGCTTGTCCAAGGCAGAAAAACTATTTGTAAAATATATCAGAGTGAGTGTCTACAGACCACAACTTCAAATAGAGTACAAGGTAGCATGTAAAATTCATCTCCTTCACAATGTAGTGAACTTGGAAGTAACCTCAATTGAAGCTTACAGACATGAGCTTATATTAAGTCTCTGAAGGCAAAAGTTTGCTGTTATTTTTTTCCATTCTATAAGGTTTTCTGTATCTGTATGAGATATTTCAAAATGTTTGAAGTATAGTCTATCAACATATCTTTAGACTTCTTTGTATTTATAAAATAATCCAGATAATGAACTAATTATAATCACCATTAATAGAAAATATTGAGTATTTTCAAAGTTCAGTATTATTTTTGGGGGGGACAGTAATGTAATTCTCGTATTTTTGGGTGACAAGTCATGTAAATTGATTTGTCAAGAAAGTACTAAAAAAAAAAATAGAAGTCCCTGTGACTATTATAAGTCTTAAGTTCTACTTATAAAAATCCTGTAATAATTTTTAAAATACATCCAGAATTTTTTAAAATATATTTCTCCCTTCAAGAGAAGGAAATTAACTCTTTCCTTCTTGAGAGAAATATGACAGAATTGATGTTATTTCATTCCTAATGTTAGGTTATGAAAAGACCATAGCTACCATCTTAAGTGCAAAAAAAAAAATCATTCTCTTAGATAATTTACTTGGGGAATTCAGATATGATATGAACACTCAGGCATCTTTGCAGAACCCCACCTAATGAAGAACTGAGATTTCCAGCCAATAGCTGGCCAAGCAGTGAAGTCTGCCAAGAAATCAGGTGAGTGAGATTGGAAGTGAATATCACCTATACACATCCATAGTCAGGTTTTGAGATGACAGCAACTCTAGCCAGTCTTTCACTCTAACTTCAAAGAAGACCCTGAGCCAGAACCATCCAGCTAGATATGACACTGAATTTAAAATCCCTAACTCACAGAAACTATGAGGTAACAAATATTTGTTGTTTTAAACTTCTAAATTTTGAAATAATTTGTTATGCAGAGATAGATAATTAATGCATACCCTAAAAAGCATTATTGATTAAGTCTGTATACAAAGCAATTTGAATTTTCCCAACATCCCTTGCTTTGTGGAATCACTCCCTCCTGTGCCAAACAATCCTGCACAATCCACAACATTCCAGGTATGGGTAAATTTTACTCCCTCCCTGGCAAGGAGTCCCACACCAGCCCAACAGAGTGTGCCATAATTTGACCACAGTGATTAATTCAGACTTATGCATGAAAGTTGAATTATACCAATCACAATCTTCTTAAATATTTTTTTTTTGTCTTTTTAAGGCTGCACCTGTGGCATATGGAGGTTCCCAGGCTAGGGGTGCAATCAGAGCTGTAGCTGCTGGTCTATACCACAGCCACAGGAACTCGGGATCCAAGCCACGTCTGTGACCTACACCACAGCTCATGGCAATGCTGGATCTTTAACCCACTGAGCGAGGCCAGGAATCAAAGCTATATCTTCTTCATGGATGCTAGTCGAGCTCATTAACCACTGAGCCACATGGGAACTCTATTTTTGATTGCTTCTTGTTTTTTTGTTTGTTTTTGTTTTTGTATCTTCTTAAATAATGTTACCAGACTTGCTAGTAAAAATGTTCATCCTTCTTCTGAAATCAGCAGTCTAAGTGTCACATGAGATTAAAGCTTCCAGGTCATCTTTCCACTCCATGGAAAGAGGTTTTTGGAAAATTAAGTGAAGATGATACAAGAAAGTGAGAAAATATGAGGCAGAAATGCAGGGTGTTTTCATCATAGTTTTAATCCTCTGTATCCTATAATCTACCTTTTACCTTTTTGATATTTCAGCCATTTCAGTAGTTGAGTTGGATTTCTGTTTCTAAATGAGTATAAATGAATCAACTGAATGAATCTTAATAATTTTAACAAATTTTATGAACTCAAAATTCACCTAAGAATTTTGTCTCTAGCAATGATGAACTAACATGAAGCAGTCTTACCCAATCACTATAAATAACCTAAAAGAAGCAAATTTATGAAGCAATAGTTTTCTGACATTGGACAAAATCATCCCAGGACAGGGATTTCTAAAAAAAAAGAAACAAATGAAGTGAGGCATAAAATTTCTCCAGCCTACTGGCAGCAGATTTCCTCAGCTTCCATGCAGGATGATGGAAAGTAAACATACCCCAGAAGTCTTCCTGAACTGAGGAGACAGATTTGAGAATTAAGGGAGTCCAAAAAACCTAGAGTGTGTAGGTCAGAGTAACAAACAGGAAAGTGCTACAGACAGAGAATTCTGAAAATACACAAGGGATTTCTCTTGAATCCTCAGCTGAATACTTTTTAGCACTTGCAACTACCCGAGGTTGCTGAAGAAATTCTGGAGATCATTGCAGGCTGGGAATGATTTATCTTCTCAACAGCTTAAGGGTAGAAATATCTTAATGAGTGAGGCAACAGGCTATGTAATAAAAAGGGATTATCTCAAGTGTAGAGCCAAATTAGTTCTGAACTAAAGGCTACTCTGCTGTTTTCAAGGTATTAATATAAACTTCAAAAATATGTGAAAGAATACAAAAATTCCAAAACAAGATGATATAAAATTCACTAAATCTCCCTGATAACTTCATATAACATTTTACTGACAGTCCCAGGAAGTGCATTGAAGAAATAAATTTAAAAAAAAAAAAATAGATCAAAGAAAAAAAGAAAATTTGCAGGGGACCTAGTTATCTGTATAAGAATCTTAAGGAATTTCCAAAAATCTAATAGAATTAATAACTGAGTTTAGCAAAGTTTACAAAATCAGTATGCAAAAATCAATAATAGTTCTACAAACTAGTAACAATAAATCAGAAATTAAAAATTTTAAGTTATATCATTTATAATAGCCTGAATTTTTTGAAATATTTAGTGATAAATATGACAAAATATATGTAATACCTGTACACTAAAAACTATAAAATACTGATGAGAGAAAATTTAAAGACAAAAAAAAAAAGAGGGTTTCCTTACATGGCTCAGCAGTTAACAAACCCGACTAGGATCCATGAGGATGTAGGTTCAATCCCTGGCCTCACTCAGTGGGTTAAGGATCCAGTGTTGTGGAGAGGTGTGGTATAGGCTGGCAGCTACAGCTCTGATTCGATCCCAAGCCTGGGAACCTCCATATGCCACAGGTGCAGCCCTAGAAAAGACAAAAAAAAGAAAAAAGAAAAGAAAAACCATCTTCAGGTTTCACAATGGGTCACATCAATTATTACTAAGATTTAATACTTCCTGAAATAAATTGGAGGGGAACAGGTAAAGTTGTCATCATATGCAGATGACATGATACTCAATAATGAAACCTTAAAAACATCACACAAGAACTATTAGAACTAAGAACTGATGAACAAACTCAACAAAGTAGCAGGATACATGATTAACATACAGAAATCTGTTGCATTTCTTTACAGTAAAAATTAAATATTAGATGAGAAAGTTCATAAAATTCCTTTTAAAATAATTTCAAAAAGTAAAATAATAGGAATAAACCTGATCAAGAAGATGAAAAACTTATAAAATATGGACAAAGGAAATTAAAGATGATTCAAAGAAATGGAAAGATATCCCATGCTCTAGGATCAGAAGAAATAACATTGTTAAAATAGTCATACTCCCCAAAGCAATATGCATATTTAATGCAATCCCTATCAAATTACCCTTGACATTTGTCACAGAACCAGAAAAAAAAAAGCTAAAATTTATATGGAACCATAAAAGACCCAGAATTACCAAAAAAAATTCTGAGAAAAAAAAAAAAACAGAGCTGAAGGCATAACTCTCTCAGAATTCAGAAGATACTACAAAGGTACAGTAATTGGAGTTCCCTTCATGGTGCGGCAGAAAGGAATCTGACTAGGAACCATGAGGTTTCGGGTTCGATCCCTGGCCTCAGTAGGTTAAGAATCTGGTGTTGCAGAGAGCTGTGGTGTAGGCCAGCTCCACAGCTCCAATTAGATCCCTAACCTGGGAACCTCCATATGCCACGGATGCAGTCCTAAAAAGATGAAAGACAAAGATACAGTAATCAAAACATCATAGTACTGGGGTGGAGGGGGAGACATATGAATCAATGAAACAGAATAGAATGCCCCCAAATCAACCCACACATCTATAGTCAATTAATCTTCAACAAAGGAGGTAAGAATATACAGTGGTTAAGACAGCTTATTCAGCGAGTGGTGCTGGGAAAGCTGAACAGCTGCATGTAAATCAATGAAGTTAGAACATACACAGACACCTGCAAAAAATAAATGCAAAAAGGCTTAAAGACTGAAACATAAGACATGACATTATAAAACACTTAGAAGAGAACATAGGCAAAACAAAACTTTTTCCAACAGAAATCATAGCAATGAACTCAAAAAATAAAATTAAAAAAAACCAATAGAAAAATGGCCAGAAAACCTAAACAGACACAAAGAAGACATACAGAGGGTCAGCAGGCATATGAAAAAAATGCTCAACATCACTAACTATTAGAGAAATGGAAGTCAAAACTGCTAAGAGGTATCACCTCACATCAGTCAGAATGGCCATCATTAACAAAGTCACCAAATAACAAATTCTGGAGAGGGTGTGAAGAAAAGGGACCCTCCTGTGCTGCTGGTGGGAATGTAAATTGGTACAATCACTATGGAAAACAGTATGGAGATACCTCAGAAAATTAAATGTAGAACTACCATATGATCCACCTATCCCACTCCTGGGCATATATCTGGGCAAAACTTTCCTTGAAAAAGATACATACACCCCTATGTTCATTGCAGCACAATTCACAATAGCCAAGACATGGAAACAACCAAAGTCCATCAACAGATGAGTGGATTATGAAGATGTAGTACATAAATACAATGGAATACTACTCAGCCATAAAAAAGAACAATAATGCCATTTGCAGCAACATTGATAGAACTAGAGACTCTCTAACTAAGTGAAGTAAGTCAGAAAGAGAAAGACAAATACCATATGATATCATGTATATGTGGAGTCTAAAATACAGCACAAATGAACTCTCTACAAAAGAGATGTGACCATATACATGGAGGGCAGACTTGTGTTTGCCAGGGGGAGGGGGTAGAGAGGGAGACAGATGGGGAGTTTGGGGTTGGCAAATGCAGACTCTTACATTTAAAGCAGATGGGTGATCGGGTCCTGCTGTAAAACACCAGGAACTGTAACCAGTCTCTTGGGTAAGAACATGATGGAAAATGGAAAAAAAATAAAAAAGAATGTGTGTGCACAGGTGGCTGGGTCACTTTGCTATCCAGAAGAAATTGAAGGAACATTATAAATTAAATATATTTTAATAATTTTTAAAAATTTATTGGTGTATAGTTGACTTACAATGTTGTATTAGTTTCAGATGTAGAGAAAAATTGAATCAGTTGTACACATACATGTATCCATTCTTTTTTCCCATATAAGTTATTACAG
Source organism: Phacochoerus africanus (assembly GCF_016906955.1). Classification (NCBI taxonomy): domain Eukaryota; kingdom Metazoa; phylum Chordata; class Mammalia; order Artiodactyla; family Suidae; genus Phacochoerus; species Phacochoerus africanus. The sequence goes on along the minus strand of NC_062553.1, from coordinate 48,395,957 downwards.
AATATTGACTAGAATACAGTGCTATACAGTAGATCATTTTAGTTGTTGAGGTGCATGTATCTTTTAGAATTTTTTTCTCAGGATATATTCCCAGGAGTTGGATTTTTAGATTTTAAGGAACCTCCATACTGTCCTCCATACTAGCTGCACCAATTTACATTTCCACCAGCAGTGTAAGATGATTCATTTTTTTCAACTCCTTCTCCAGTGTTTATTGTTTGTAGACTTTTTATTAATGACTTTTTATTTTTTAGTTGGTTTACAGTGTCTGCCATTTTCTACTGTACAGCAAAGTGACCCAGGCACGTATATATTTGTGTGTGTGTGTGTGTGTGTATTCTTTTTCTCACATGATCCTTCATCATGTTCCATCATAAGTGATGAGATATAGTTCCCTGTTCTATACAGTAGGATCTCATTGTAATAGTTTGCATATATGAACCCCAGATATCCACTCCATTCCCCTCCCTCCACCACAATTCTGTTCTCCAAGTCCATGAGTTCCTTTTCTGTGGAAAGATTCATTTTTGCCATGTATTAGATTCCACATATAAGTGATATATGGTATTTGTCTTTCTCTTTCTGACCTCTAGTTCCATCACTTTTGCTGCAAATGGCATTATTTTGTGCTTCTTTGTGGCTAAGTAGTATTCCATTGTGTATATATACAACATCTTCCTAATCCATGCATTTGTCAATGGACATTTATGTTGTTTCCATGTCTTGTCTATTGTGAATAGTGCTACAATTTACATAAGGGTGCATGTATCATTTTCAAGGAAAGTTTTATCTGGCTATATGGTCAAGAGTGGGATTGGTGGATCATATGATAGTTCTATATTTAGTTTTCTAAGGTACCTCCATACTGTTTTCCATAGTGATTGTACCAATTTACATTCCCAACAGTGCAGGGGGGGTCCCCTTTTCTTCACACCCTCTCCAGAATTTGTTATTTGGTGACTTGTTAATGATGGCCATTCTGACTGGTGTGAGGTGGTACCTCTTAAAAGTTTTGACTTCCATTTCTCTAATAATTAGTGATGTTGAGCATTTTTTCATGTGTTTGTTAACCATCTGTATATCTTCTTTAGAGAAATGTCTATTCAGGTCTTCTTGCCCATTTTTCCATTGAGTTGTTTGGTGTTTTTTGTTTGGGTGGCTTTTTTTTTTTTTTTTTGGCTGTTGAGTTGTATAAGTTGTTTATATACTTTAGAGATTAAACCCTTGTCAGTTGTATCATTTGAAACTATTTTCTCCCATTCTGTAGGTTGTCTTTTGATTTTTCTTATGGTTTCCTTTGCTGTGCAAAAGTTTGTCAGTTTGATTAGGTCCTATTGGTTTATTTTTACTTTTATTTCTGTTGCTTTGGGAGACTGACCTGAGAAAACATTTGTAAGGTTGATGTCAGAGACTGTTTTGCCTGTGTTCTCTTCTAGGAGTTTGATGGTGCCTTGTCTTATGTTTAAATCTTTAAGCCACTTTGAGTCTATTTTTGTGCATGGTGTGAGGGTGTGTTCTCGTTTCATTGATTTATATGTGGCTATCCAGTTTTCCCAGCACCACTTACTGGAAAAACTGTCTTTTTCCCATTTCATATTCTTGCCTCCTTTGTTGAAGATTAATTGACTATAGGTGTCTGGGTTTATTTCTGTGTTCTCTATTGTGTTCCATTGATCTGTATGTCTGTTTTTGTACCGGTACCACACTATCTTGATGACTGTGGCTTTGTAATATTGCTTGAAGTTTGGGAGAGTTATGCCTCCTGCTTGGTTTTTGTTCCTCAGGATTGCTTTGGAAATTCTGTGTCTTTTACGGTTCCATAAAATTTTTTTTAAATCAAAGCAATATAAAAACGAATGGGTTCAGTGGCTAGTAAATAATTTTGTTTTCTGCTAACAACATATAGAAAATCCTAAATATTCTCTAATATGTAATAAGGTGAAAATTAACTATAAATTAATAGATAATTCACAATTGATTTTATAAAATATGTGTTAACTGCTATTGAATAACACACAGTGAATCTAAAAGGAATAACAATATTTTTATCCATGGACCCAAGTCACACTGGATACACACATATGGGATACAGAGTAGCTTGAACAATTTTTTAGCCTTGGAAAACATTCTGGTTACATTGAAAAGAATCAGGGTCACTGATTTTCACTGCTTTGGCTGTTCCAAGATGCTTTTCTTTCTACTTGAAGACAGGTCCTAGGGATGATTACTGTGGAAACAGGGAAAATGACATATATTTAAATATTTTTTAAAAGTTGTTTTAAGCAGTCATCATTTCTTACCAATGACTTTGTTAACATTTCTTACCAATGATTTTGTGCTTTGTTCTCTCCTTTTATAGTTTCTTTAGAAAGAGTAGTATAATGTTTGACAACAGTGGGAGAATATTACCCTGGGGCGAGGTCTTCAAAAAAAATTGTTGTCACTATCCTATCCCAATGTATGTATGTCTGAATTCAGAATATCTCAACAAGAATCAAATACTTTCTCCCTGGAAAAAAAAAATCAAAGCAATATATTCTTAGATCAGTCTCTCAAGGCAAAATAATCAAAAAAATCAAAATAAACAAAATAATCAAAATAATCAAAGAAAAAAAATTGGATGCAATCGAACATAAATTTTTACATAGCAAAGGAAACTATAAACAAAATGAAAAGATCATCTACAGACTGGGGGAAAAAGATTTGCAAATGATGCAGCTGGCAAAGGGTTAATATCCAAAACACACAAACAGCTCCTACAAATCAACATCAGAAAAAAAAAATCACAATCAAAAAATGAGCAGAAGACCTCAGGAGAAATTTCTCCAAAGATATACAGATAGCCAACAGGAACATGAAAAAGTGCTCATCTTCGATAATTGTTATAGAAATGGAAATCAAAACTGCTAAATATCCCTTCACTCTAGTCAGAATGGCCATCATCAAAAAGTCTAAAAATAAAAATGCTGGAGAGGGTGTGGAGAAAAGGGAGCCCTCCTATACTGTTGGTGGGAATGTAAACTGGTGTAACCATTATGGAGAACAGTATGGAGGGTCCTTAAAAAACTGAAAATAAAGTCACCACATGATCTAGAAACCCTATTCCTGGTCATATATCTAGAAAAGACAAAAACACTAATTTAAAAGGATGCATGCTGGGAGTTCCCATTGTGGTACAGTGGAAACAAATCCAACTAGGAACCATGAGGTTGCGGGTTTGATCCCTGGCCTTGTTCAGTGGGTTAAGGATCTGGTGTTGCCATGAGCTGTGTTGTGGGTCACAGATGTGGCTCAGATCTTGCAATACTATAGCTGTGGTGTGGGCCCACAGCTGTAACTCTGATTAGGCCCCTAGCTGGGAACCTCCATATGCCATGAGTGCAGCCCTAAAAAAAAAAGAAAAAAAAAAGATGCATGCAGGAGTTTCCTTTGTGGCTCAGTTGTTAACAAATCCTGCTAGTAGACTAGTAGACTGGTTCAATCCCTGGCCAACCTCAGTGGGGGGGGTTAAGGATCAGGTATTGCCATGAGCTGTGGTGTAGGTCACAGTCACATCTCAGATCCCATATTGCTGTGGCTGTGATGTAGGCCGGCAGCTGTATCTTCGATCCACCCCCTAGCATGGGAACTTCCGTATGCCACAGGTGAGGCCCTAAAAAAAGCAAAAAGAAAAAAGATGCATGCACTTCAGTGTTCATTGCAGCACTATTTACAATAGCCAAGACAAAGAAGCAACCTAAGCATCCATTAACAGAAAAATAGATTTAAAAAGATATGGGGAGAGAGGACAAGATGGCGGAGGAGTAGGGGGACACACTCGACCTCTCCCACAAACACAACAAAAAAAGCACATCTACAGAATAAATGACTCGCACAGAACAGCAACCAATCGCTGGCAAAGGAACCTAAACTCCAATAACGGCAAGAAGTTCATGACATTACTGGGCAGAACGGGAGAAAAGAGGAGAGTGAGAGAAGGTGAATCCGAGCAGGACGGGCGCTCCCAAAAGGGAACTGCGGAGGAGAAAGGGATCCCGCACCCTAGAAAGTCACCTACACGGGGGAAAGATCAAACGAACCGGAGAAATCTCCAGATGCAGAGAAGAGTGTAGCAGTAAGTTGGAGCATGGAAAAGACGATCAAGAACCGAACGGACCATCTGAACTATGGGCACAGTCACCAAAAATTGAGACGCCTGGGTGGGGGCTGGGCACTGAGTCCTTGGCTCCAGAGGTTAGTCCCCGAGAAAGGGCCCGGGGACGCCTGGGTAGGGGCTGGGCACCGAGACTTCCACTCCAGAGGTTAGTCCACAAGAACGGGCTGGGGGCGGGGTGGAGCGGAAACTGCTTGGGAGGTCTAGAAACCATTTGACGGGGCAGAGACTGCCTGGGGGACTAGAAAACAAAGCTGCCGCAGAGAAAGGGAGCAATACTCTAGGGGCAGGAAGTGAAAAGCCGCATCAGAGGGAACATGGGAGAAGAGCCTGGTCTGCGCCCCTGCTGGGGAGGGGAGAGAAGAAGGGGTGGGTCCCCATAGAATACCCCCCATGCCACAGCAAGCTTACAGGCCCGCTAGCTAGCTGAAAGCTGTGCTTCCCAGTGCATCCCCTCCCCGCACCCTCCCCACCCCCTATGCTCTCACCAAACCTGGGGCTGCCTGCCATCCAGGAGGGCTGGCCTCAACAATTGCCTGAAGCCTACCACCACAGGGGCTGTCCCTGAACAGGACTGCTTGCCCTTTGGAGGGGCTACACTTCTGCAGAGCAGCACCAAACACCACCAGCCCCCGAGAAAAAGCCTGCAGCCCAGAAAAGCTAGAACAAGCCTAGCCAGGCCGTGAATAGATCTGCCTAATTCTTGGATGGTTTTTCTGAGTCGGGCTGCCCTGGGGAGGAGCCTCCTGGGGTTCCAGCGGCCCTGCTACCCACCCAAGCCCCCAGGGGGTGCCAAAACCTAGTGGATCAGCTGCATAGGACTGCCAGCTCCAGTCAGGACCCCCTGCAGCCCAGAAAAGCTGAAACAAGCTTGGCTGATCCAGGAAAAGATCTCAGACGGTCTTTCTGAGTCAGGCTGCCCTGGGGAGGAGCCTCTTGGGTTTCCAGTGGCCCTGCTACCCGCCCAAGCCCCCAGGGGGTACCCCACTCCCGTGGAATAGCTGCTCAGCACCACCAGCCCCCTGGAAGAGCCCCTGAAGCCCAGAAAAGCTACAACAAGCTCGGCCAGACTGTGAAAAGATCCGCCTACATTCGCAGACCGTCCTTCTGAGTTGGGCTGCCCTAGGGAAGAGCCTCTTAGGTTCTCAGTGACCCAGATAGCTGCTCCAGCTCCCAGGGGGTGCTGCACTCCTGCAAGAACCCCACAGCCTAAAAACACCAGAGCAAGCTCTGCATGACCAAGTGAAATCTGCTACCATCGTGGTGTGGACCTCCCAGTCCTGTCTGCCCTCAGGAAGTCCTCCTTTGCTTCAAAGAGACCCTGTTAGCCCCACCAACACTCCAGAAAAGCCACACTGCCTCAAAAAAGATTGACCAACAACGCCAGCCCTCAGGAAATATTCCACGGCAGTGACAAGGCAAACACTGCCCAATAACGGAGAGTATAACTCCCTCAGGTGAAAGAAAACAACAAGCAAGGTGAAGAAGCTGAGAAACCACCCCCAGTCAAACCAACAGGAGAACTCACCTAAAACAGTCAACAATGAAACAGATCTCGGCAGTCAGACAGACCTGGAGTTCAAAAGAGAAATAGTGAAAATACTGAAGGAATTAAGAGAAGATATGAACAGTAATGCAGATACCCTCAGAAAGGAACTAGAAAATATAAGGAGGAACCAAGAAAAACTACAACATTCATTTGCAGAGATGCAAACTGAACTAAGGGCAGTAAAAACCAGAATGAATAATGCAGAAGAACGAATCAGTGATATGGAAGATAGAATAATGGAAATCACCCAATCCAGTCAACAGACAGAAAACCGAATCAAAAAACTGGAAAGCAAGATAAGAGACCTATGGGATAATATAAAGAGGGCCAATCAACGCATAATAGGAATTCCAGAAGGAGTAGAAAAAGATAAGGGGATGGAAGATATATTTGAAGAAATTATCAATGGAAACTGCCCAAATCTAAAGGATACTGGGTTCAAGATACAAGAAGCACAGAGGGCCCCAAACAAACTGAACCCAAACAGACCCACACCAAGACACATCATAATAAAAATGGCAAAAGTTAGTGATAAAGAGAGGATCCTAAAGGCAGCAAGAGAAAAACAGAATGTTACCTACAAGGGAACCCCCATAAGAATATCAGCTGATTTCTCTACAGAAACACTACAGGCCAGGAGGGAATGGAAAGAGATATTTAAAGTGCTAAAAGGAAAAAATATGCAACCTAGAATACTCTATCCAGCAAGAATATCATTTAAAATAGAAGGGGAAATAAAAATTTTTTCCAACAAACAAAAACTTAAAGAATACAGCAACACAAAACCCAGGTTAAAGGAAATATTGAAAGGGCTTGTCTAAACCAAAAAGAAAGGAAGGAAAGGGAAGAAAAAAGAAAAGAAAAAAAAAGAAGAAGAGGAAGAACTAGGACTGAGGAAACCGCAATCAGAGAGCAGTCACTCAAATAAGCCAGCATACAGATTTAATCATGAACAGGCCTCAAACAAAATAAAATTAAAAAAGAAAAAAATAAAAAAGAGTCATCAAAACCATAAAATGTGGGCAAGGGATGTTAGGAAGTAAATAACCCTTTTTGTTTGTTTGTTTGTATGTTTCTCTTCTTAATTTTAACATAGTAATGAAGGGTTTGAACTTACAGGACCATCAGGCTAAAACACACAATTATGGGAAGGGGTTAGCATACTTAAAAAACAGGGCAACCACAAGCCAACACCAAATATTGCATTTGCAAAAAATGGAAAAAAAAATACACTCAAGCAGATAATAACAAGAGACCATCCAAACAAAAAAAAAAAAAAAAGAATGGAGAACCATAGAATCAACTGGAACACGAGGTTCAAATGGCAATAAATAATCATCTATCAATTATCACCTTAAATGTCAATGGACTGAATGCCCCAATCAAAAGACACAGAGTGGCTGAGTGGATAAAAAGGCAAAAACCTTCAATATGCTGCCTACAAGAAACTCACCTTAGGACAAAAGATACATATAGATTGAAAATGAAAGGGTGGGGAAAAATATTTCACGCCAATAGACATGACAGAAAAGCAGGAGTCGCAACACTCATATCAGACAAAATAGACTTTAAAACAAAAGACATAAAGAAAGACAAAGAAGGACACTACTTAATGATTAAGGGATCCATCCAAGGAGAGGATGTTACTATCGTCAACATATATGCCCCAAAAACAGGAGCACCCAGATACATACAACAAATATTAACAGACAGAAAGGGAGATATTGATGAGAATACAATCATAGTAGGAGACCTTAATACCCCCTCACATCAATGGACACATCCTCTAGACAGAAAACCAATAAAGCAACAGAGATCCTAAAGGAAACAATAGAAAAGTTAGACTTAATGGATATCTTCAGGACACTACATCCAAAAGAAGCAGAATACACATTCTTCTCAAATGCTCATGGAACATTCTCAAGAATCGACCACATATTGGGACACAAAGCTAACCTCAATAAATTTAGGAGCATAGAAATTATCTCAAGTATCTTCTCTAACCACAATGCCATGAAATTAGAAACCAACCATGGGAAAAGGAAAGAGAAAACACCTACGACATGGAGACTAAACAACATGCTACTAAAAAACCAATGGGTCAATGAGGAAATCAAGAAGGAAATTAAAAACTACCTTGAAACAAATGATAATGAAGACACAACCACTCAAAATCTATGGGATGCTGCAAAAGCAGTGCTCAGAGGGAAATTTATAGCAATACAGGCCTTTCTCAAAAAAGAAGGAAGATCCCAAATTGACAACTTAACCCTCCACCTAAACGAATTAGAAAAAGAAGAACAAAAAAGACCTAAAGTCAGCAGAAGGAAGGAAACTATAAAGATCAAAGAAGAAATCAATAAAATAGAGACTCAAAAAACAATAGAGAAAATTAATAAAACCAAGATCTGGTTCTTTGAAAAGGTAAACAAAATTGACAAACCCCTGGCCAGACTCACTAAAAAGAGGAGAGAAAGAACCCAAATAACCAAAATTAGAAATGAAAAAGGAGAAATCACAACGGATACAGCCGAAATACAAAAAACCATAAGCGAATACTATGAACAACTATATGGCAACAAGTTTGACAATCTGGAAGAAATGGACAATTTTCTAGAATCTTACAGCCTGCCAAAACTGAATCAAGTAGAAACAGACCAACTGAACAGACCGATCACTAGAAATGAAATTGAAGAGGTCATAAAATCACTCCCTACAAATAAAAGTCCAGGACCAGATGGCTTCACAGGTGAATTCTATCAAACATATAAAGAGGAATTGGTGCCCATCCTCCTTAAACTCTTTCAAAAGGTTGAAGAAGAAGGAATACTCCCAAAGACATTCTATGATGCCACCATCACCCTCATTCCCAAACCAGACAGAGATACCACCAAAAAAGAAAACTATCGCCCAATATCATTGACGAATATAGATGCAAAAATTCTCAACAAAATCCAACCTAATCCAACAACATACCAAAAAAATTATACACCATGACCAGGTTGGGTTCATCCCAGGTTCACAAGGATGGTTCAACATATGCAAATCAATCAGCATCATACACTACATTAACAAAAGAAAAGTCAAAAATCATATGATCATCTCAATAGATGCAGAAAAAGCATTTGACAAAGTCCAACATCCATTCATGATCAAGACCCTCGCCAAAGTGGGTATAGAGGGAACATTCCTGAATATAATCAAAGCCATTTATGAGAAACCCACAGCAAATATAATCCTCAATGGGGAAAAACTGAGAGCCTTCTCACTCAAATCTGGAACAAGACAGGGATGCCCACTCTCACCACTGCTCTTCAACATAGTTTTGGAAGTCCTAGCCACAGCAATTAGACAAACAAAAGAAATAAAAGGCATCCATATAGGAAGATAAGAGATCAACCTGTCACTGTATGAAGACAACATGATACTAAACATAGAAAACCCTAAGGACTCAACCCCAAAACTCCTTGAACTGATTCATAAATTCAGCAAAGTAGCAGGATATAAGATTAACATTCAGAAGTCAGTTGCCTTTCTGTATACCAGCAATGAAATATTAGAAAAGAAATACAAAAATATGATACCTTTTAAAATTGCACCTCACAAAATCAAATACCTCGGAATACACCTGACCAAGGAGGTAAAGGACCTATATGCTGAGAACTATAAAACTTTAATCAAAGAAATCAAAGAAGATGTAAAGAAATTGAAAGATATTCCATGTTCCTGGATTGGTAAAATCAATATTGTAAAAATGGCCATACTACCCAAAGCAATCTACAGATTCAATGCAATCCCTATCCAATTACCCAGGACATGTTTCACAGAACTAGAACAAACAATCCAAACATTTATATGGAACCACTAAAGACCCAGAATCGCCAAAGCAAGCCTGAGAAACAAAAACCAAGCAGGAGGCATAACTCTCCCAGACTTCAAGAAATACCACAAAGCCACAGTCATCAAAACAGTGTGGTACTGGTATCAAAACAGACAGACCGACCAATGGAACAGAATAGAGAATCCGGAAATAAACCCGGACACCTATGGTCAATTAATCTTTGACAAGGGAGGCAAGAACATCAAATGGGAAAAAGAAAGTCTATTCAGCAAGCATTGCTGGGAAACCTGGACAGCTGCATGCAAACCAATGAAACGAGAACACACCCTCACACCATACACAAAAATAAACTCCAAATGGCTGAAAGACTTAAGTATACGACAGGACACCATCAAACTCCTAGAAGAGAACATAGGCAAAACACTCTCTGACATCAACATCAGGAATATTTTCTCAGGTCAGTCTCCCAAAGCAATCGAAATTAGAGCAAAAAGAAACCCATGGGACCTCATCAAACTGACAAGATTTTGCACAGAAAAGGAAACCCAAAAGAAAACAAAAAGACAACTTTCAGAATGGGAGAAAACAGTTTCAAATGATGCAACTGACAAGGGCTTAATCTCTAGAATATATAAACAACTTATACAACCCAACAGCAAAAAAGCCAATCAATCAATGGAAAAATGGGCAAAAGACCTGAATAGACATTTCTCCAAAGAAGATATACAGATGGCCAACAAGCACATGAAAAAATGCTCAACATTGCTGGTTATAAGAGAAATGCAAGTCAAAACTACCATGAGATATCACCTCACACCAGTCAGAATGCCCATCATTAATAAGTCCACAAATAACATGTGCTGGAGGGGCTGTGGAGAAAAGGGAACCCTCCTGCACTGTTGGTGGGAATGTCAACTGGTACAGCCACTATGGAGAACAGTTTGGAGATACCTTAGAAATCTATACATAGAACTTCCATATGACCCCGCAATCTCACTCCTGGGCATCTATCCAGACAAAACTCTACTTAAAAGAGACACGTGCACCCGCATGTTCATTGCAGCACTATTCACAATAGCCAGGACATGGAAACAACCCAAATGTCCATCGACAGATGATTGGATTCGGAAGAAGTGGTATATATACACAATGGAATCCTACTCAGCCATAAAAAAGAATGACATAATGCCATTTGCAGCAACATGGGTGGAACTAGAGACTCTCATACTGAGTGAAATGAGCCAGAAAGACAAAGACAAATACCATATGATATCACTTATAAGTGGAAACTAATATCCAGCACAAATGAACATCTCCTCAGAAAAGAAAATCATGGACTTGGAGAAGAGACTTGTGGCTGCCTGATGGGAGGGGGAGGGAGTGGGAGGGATCGGGAGCTTGGGCTTATCAGACACAACTTAGAATAGATTTACAAGGAGATCCTGCTGAATAGCATTGAGAACTTTGTCTAGATACTCATGTTGCAACAGAAGACAGGGTGGGGTATAAATGTAATTGTAATGTATACATGTAAGGATAACCTGACCCCCTTACTGTACAGTGGGAAAAAAAAAATTATGAAAAAAAAAAGATATGGTACATATATATATAATGGAGTATTATTCAACCATAAAAAAGAATGAAATAATACCATTTATGCAGTAACGTGTATGAACCTAGAAATTATCATACCAAGTGAAGTAAGTCAAACAGAAAAAGACAAATATATGATATTACTTATATGTGGCATCTAAAAAAATGATACAAATAAACTTATTTACAGACTCACAGATTTTGAAAACAAACTTATGGGTACCAAAAAGGAAAGGAGAAGAGGGAAGGATAAATTAGGAGTTTTGGATTAATTAACCGATACGTAGTACTGTATGTAAAATAAACAACGGAAGCCTACTGTATAGCACTGAGAACTATAGTTAATACCTTGTAATAACCCATAATGGAAAATAATCTGAAAAGGAATATATGTGTGTGTATACATATAGATAGATAGATATAAATATTTATTACATATACACATATCTATATATCATACATATATGTATAACTGAATCAGTCTGCTGCACCTGAAACTAATGCAAAATTATAAATCAACTATACTTCAATAAAAAAGAAATTCATAAAAATAAAAATTAAAAAATTAGATTTCCTTCTTCCTGAATTGATGTTAGATTTAATGCAATCTCAAACAAAATTTCAGCGGGTTTTTAGAAATAGACACTTTGACTTTTATATGTAAATCTGTAAGAACTGAAAAAGCCAAAATAATACCTTAAAGTAAAGAAAGAAGTAGGAGCACTTATATATATAACAAAACTGCCTTAATCAAGAAAGTGTGATATTGACATAAAGGTTGATATGAAATTCAATGCAACAGAATAGAGTCCAGAAATGGATGCTCAATTGATTTTAACAGAGATGCCAAGGCAATTTAGTAAGGAAATGATAATCCTTTCAACAAACTAGGCTATAACAATGAGATGACCTTATTTTAAAAGAATTAATTTTCAATCATTCCCTAACATAACATGTTTTAAAAAAAACTAATCATAGACTGAAATATAGGAGCCTAAACTATTACATTTCTAGAAGAAAGAATAGTAGAAAAGTCTTGGTAAACTTTGGGTTTGGCAATAGCGTTTTAAATGATATTTTAAAAGACATTGAAGAAAAAAATCAATAAATTAGACTTAAAATTTAAAACTTTAATCTTTACATGATATTGCTAAGAAAATAAAAGAACAAGCCACATACTCAGAGACAATATTTGCAAAACATATATCTAGTAATGAACTTGTATATAGAACAAATACGTTCTTACAATGCAATAAGAGGTAGAAAAGCAGTTGTTAAATAAAAGATAGGCAGGAGTTCCCATTACAGCTCATCAGGTTAAGGATCCAACATTGTCTTTGTGAGGATGTGGGTTCGATCCCTGGCCTCACTTAGTGGGTTAAGAATAGGTTGCAGATGCAGCTCTGCATTGCTAGGGCTGTGGTGTAGGCCACAGCTGAGGCTCTGATTCAACCCCTAGCAAGAGAACTTCCATATGCCACAGGTGTGGCCATAAAAGGAAAAAAAAAAAAAGATAGGCAAAAGATTTGAACAGACACTTGATCAAAGAAGATAAACAGATATCTATTTATACATTAAAAAATCCTCAGCATCTTTATTCTTCAGGAAAAAAAATGAAACCACGTTGAGATACCACTGCATATCAGCTAGATGCACTGAAATTTAAAAGACTAAGCAAAGCTAGTGTCAACAAGTCTATAGAGAAACGGGGACTGCTTTGCCTGTTTTGATAATGTAAAGTGATTTTTGCCACTCTGAAAAACTGTGCATGGTGGCTTTAAAAAGTTAAACATGACCCTAACATTTGATCCAACCATTCTGCTCCTAGGTTTTTACACAACTGAATGAAAGCAGAGGTCAACACAAAGCCTTGTGCATAACTGAACTTAGCACTTTTATTTGTATTAACCCCAACCAGAAACATTCCAAAAGTCCACCAAATGGAAATGAGTAGACAGATGTACGTATGCGCACAATGAAATACTGCTCAACAATGAAAAGAAATAAACTATTGATATATACATCTGTGGCTCTCACAATTATTTATTATGCTGAGTAAAAGAAGCCAATGCAGAGTGCATACAGTTTGACTTCTTTTATATAAAACTCAAATAGTCGAGCTAATCTCTATTGACAGAAAATGAACCAGTGGTTGCCTTAGGGATAGTAGAGTGTTGAGGGTAGGGCACAAAGGGCATGAGGAAACTTTGAGAGGATGACAGGCATATTCAATATCTTAGCTGCAGTGATGATTTCATGGGTATCAACATTCATCAAATTTTATACTTTTTTAATATGAACACTTTATTGTATGTCAGTTATCCCTCAATAAATCAATAAATCCAGGAAAATGTCCTTTCTATTTCTGACTGGGACTGAAATGTCATGTCTATAAGAATATACAGAATCACTTTACCAAGAACTAGTACAGGTAGAGGATGGCAGAATCCTAATGACAAAAACAGTTCTCCCTGCCCATTTCAATCTGCAGGAGACTTTTTATCCATGGGAAGATTTCATCTCATGATGATTAACAATTACATATAAAACCTATATGGCCTGTCAGCTCTAAATTTTGTCTTAACATTTGCAAATTTTCATTGATTTTTGAACATTTGGAGCAAATAATGTATTCTTGATAACTGCTTTTGTTATCTATGTAATTGAGAAGGGGTGATTTTTTTTTTTTAATTTTATGGCCGCACTTGTAGCATATGAAAGTACCCAGACCAAGGATTGAATCCAAGCCACAACTGCAACCTATGCCATAGCTGCAGCAATGCTGGATCTTTTAACCCTCTGTACCAGGCCTGGGATTCAAACCCACACATCTGCAGCAACCCAGGCCACTGTAGTCAGATTCTTAACCCATTGCACCACAGCAAGAACTCTGAGAAACTGTTGAATTTTTAAGATTAAGAATATTTTTCTCAACCTTCAGACCTGATTGTTTCTACTCAGTATGTAATTGGGAAATGCTCTATTGAAGTAATCAGCAATTTTTCCTGACTCTTTAACAGGGCTAAAGTAGAATACAATATGGCACATTTCCCATATCACTACCCCTCACCGCCATGGAGAGAACTGTCTGAAAAACAAGCTACCTCACTGAAGTATTCCCTGACTAGGAGCAGGACTGGATCCCTAAGAAACACACACACATGCACACACACAGCTGTATCTTGGAATAAAGGAGAGTGGGGTGGCCAAAATCAATAAAATGAAGAGGTGCTCTCTTTTTGGCATTAGAAGAGCTGAATAAATCAGAGGACCATGAAACAGGCCAAAGGAATAAAAAAATGTATGAGGCATGGATTAAGATTAAATAAATAAAAGAGTGCATATTTAATAATAGAGCTAAATGTAAGAATTCCCTAGTCATTTCTATCACTAATATTTTTATCTTTGTTGATAGTATGCCTTTATGGCTTTCAGGATATGAAGAAATGTATGGTTGCCATTGAAAGTTAAGAGTTAAAATATCCAAATATTTTATATTATCTTATGCAAATGTATGTCAATCCTTGGTTATAATATATCTGTGACTTCCAGACAAGGTTTTATATTGTGCTTCTTTAAGGTCAAGAATCACAAGGTAATAGAAATGTGTAAGAACCTAATTCCTGCAAACAGCCATACTGCTCTACTCTTCCAATGGTGTCCTAACCATTGAGATATGGTTTAGAAAGACCCACTAAAAAGCAGGCAGATTATGTGATGAGAACAGAACACTGACTAACAAGAGCAATGCTTTCTAATCTGCAAGAAAAATAATGCCGTCTGTTCCTCATTTCTTCGTGTCCATTCCTGATTGACTAGAAAGAGCATTTAGTGGACCTTTTTTTTTTTTCTTTTCTTTTCTTAAAAATTTTTATGGCCACACCTCAGCATATAGAAGTTCCCAGGATAGGGGCTGAATCAGAGCTGCAGCTGCCAGTCTACACTACAGCCATGGCAACACTGGATCCAGCTGCATTCTGTAATCTATGCTGCAGCTTAGGGCAATGCTGGATCTTTAACCCATTGAGAGAGGCTGGTAATCAAACCCACATCCTCATAGAGATAACATTCAGGTCTTTAACTCACTGAGCCACAAGGGGAACTCCTAATGGATTGCTTTTATGCCTACTGATGACTACAGTCAAACCATGTAGGCTTAGCTCAAACAGTTTGCCATATAGGAAACTAGCCCTTGGTTGATCTATCTCTCTTGAGAAGGCAGAAATAGTAAGTGTCCCTACCCTTAATCCAAAATTCTGCAAACTTAAGGGAGGTTCTTAGTCTTCTCTGTTTTCATGGATCAACAACTGAAGTCCTCAATAAGTTACATTGTGCCAGCCCTGCCTGTGTTCTCTCTGCATCAACTTACTGAGCAAATGAGGCGAAGACACTAAACACTTTAGAAAACATTATAAGGGCATAAATATGGCACCAAAATTGTGCCTTTTCAAAGTAAAGCCCTTAGTCCATGCCCTCCTGCCATGGAAATGTAATTAAGGGATAAGTCTAGGAGTTCCTGCCTTGGCTCAACAGTAATGAACCTGACTAATATCCATGAGAATGAGGGTTTGATCCCTGGCCTCACTCAATGGGTTAAGGATCCAGCATTGCTGTGAGCTGTGGTGTAGGTCACAGATGATGCTCAGATCTGGTGTTATTGTGGCTGTGGCTGTGGCATAGGCTGGCAGCTGCAGTTCCAATTCAACCCCTAGCTTAGGAACTCCCATACACTGTGGATGCAACCCTAAAAAGCAGAAAACAAAAACAAATTTGTAGAGAAAGCAACCATGCCTTAGCTGTGGTCTTACTTTTTCTCTATCCTCAATACTATGGCAGTATAGAGCAATGCCTGAATTTACCTTACATACCCTCTCTCCAGCATCCAACATACACTCTTAGCTGGGCTCAATATGGTTTAAAATCACTAAAACTTAGGAATTGAACATTTTTAGAAAAGAAGACCTTAACTGGAAAGTGAATGACTTAAATTGTTGCCCATTTTAAAAAAGATATTAACTAACCTTTACTGTGCACTCTATATATGCCAAGCAGAGTTCCAAAAGCTTCCTATTATCTCATTTATTCCCCCAAAAAACTCTCCCATGAAGGGGGGACTATTATCATCCTCCACTTTATGGAGTGAAGACTAGACACAGAAGAATGAAATAGACTGCTCAGTATCAGACATGCTAAAAAATACTACAACCTAGAAATTCTCGATGTAGATCAGCGGTTAATGAACCCAACTAGGAACCATGAGGACATGGTTTGATCCCTGGCCTGGCTCAGTGGGTTAAGGATCCGGTGTTGTCATGAGCTATAGTGTAGGTCACAGATGCAGTTTGGATCCTGCATTGCTGTGGCTCTGGTGTAGGTTGGCTGCTACAGCTCCAATTTGACCCCTAGCCTGGGAACCTCCATATGCTGTGGGTGTGGCCCTAGAAAGACAAAAAAAAAAAAAAGCAAACAAACTATATCCTACATTGAAACCCTGGTGATCTGACTCCAAGACCCAATTAAACACTGTGTAACATCCCCTTGATAAACCTGCAATCAAGCAGGAACCCACGGGCCTTCCCAGAACAGACCTCCCCCCACCCCTCACCCTGTCCTCTGCCTGCCTTTTGCTGTAGAAAAACTTTAGTCAAAAAACAAATTTAATCAGAAAAGTGATAAAATGAAGAAAGAAAGGAAAACATTAAAGACAAAATAATGAGTTTTGCCATTAAACAAAGTCAAGAACATTTAATTCCTCCTCAAGGACTATAGATAATATTCTGAGACATGTCAATATTCTTTGAGCCACTTTGCAGAGACTGAAACCCCCACCAGGTTGAAAAAAATCAACCATACCCTGCCCACAAGCAAATAGACTGACCCAGACAGATTGGAACCAGGTTTCTGATGCTGACTCCTGGTTACCTCACCACCAACCAGTGAGAAGAATGTCGAGGAGTTGATCACACACCCCACAACCCCCTCCCTCACCCTATCTTGAAAAACCTTTCCCAGAAAGTCTTTATGACTGCAGGGCTTTTGACCCCTAGCTGCCTGCACTCCTTGCTTGGTGCTTGCAATAAATGCTGCCCTTTCCTTCAATACAATCCAATGTCAGTAGATTGGCTTTACAGCGTGCAGGCAAGTGAACCCAAATTCAGTTGGATAACAAAACAAGTGAGAGTGGCTAATATATTCAAAAGCCCCAAATACCATAATTGCCCTTAATCCATGTCAGTTGCTTTGACTTTAAAACATAAGGTTAAAATCAAATGATGGATGATTATTTTGTCAAATCCAACTTGAATCCACAAGGGAGTGAAAGCACTAGAACTTCCCTGGGGAATGTTATACATCTTGGCTCCTGTGGATCAGGAGCTATATCAGCCCAACTCTCCTGAAGCACTGGAGCTGTCTGAAGACTTTGGCTGTGACCATGGCAACACTTTCTTTCCTGCTGTGTCACACCTGTTTTCCACCATGACAGGAATATCTTCGCATCAGCTAAGGAGCTGTATATTTCTGCCAATAGTGATTTCAGCAAAATGGTTCATCTCCAAGTTGTAAACCCGGCTTTACAGGTAGGTAAGTTTAAGCCATTTCTTGGCTTTACTTTGGGAATAAAAGAAGAGACGAAGGAAAGGAAAGAGAAATACTTTCAAAAATGACAAAAATGGGGTTTAATCTTATTTCTCTTTGACTCAAATAAAGCTTGATCTGACCAGGTGGGGATTTTTTTGTTCCTTAATTTCTCCAATCTATTTTTATGATTTCTATTAAATCAAAGACAAATTAAAGTTTTTTATCATGAAAAAAAGTTTTTACACCTCCAGAGCAATGATTTGGGGGAGCGCAGAATCTTCTATTTAGGTATTTACAAAGCAGATGCTCTCATCCTTGCAATTTATAATTCCTTATATACAGAGTGGCATATACAGAGTATCCAATTTAGAATTTGTGATTGCTTTCTATGATAGCCCAAATCTTTTTTTTTTTGGGTTTTTTTTTTGGCTTTTTTTGCTATTTCTTGGGCCCCTTCTGCGGCATATGGAGGTTCCCAGGCTAGGGGTCGAATTGGAGCTGTAGCCACCAGCCTACGCCAGAGCCACAGAAACGTGGGATCCGAGCCCCGTCTGCAACCTACACCACAGCTCACGCCAACGCCGGATCATTAACCCACTGAGCAAGGGCAGGGACCGAACCCACAACCTCATGGTTCCTAGTCGGATTCGTTAACCACTGCACCACGACGGGAACTCCATGATAGCCCAAATCTTAATAAGTTTTTTTCTCTTTTTAAGTTATTTGTTCTTCAGTATTATGAACTCTCTCATTGTTAACCTAATTTCCTGTTCTTTTATGCAGTGTAGCATACAAATATATTGGCACAAACATCAATAGGCAATTGTTCAAAAATCTGGGCATGCAATAATGATGATTTTCTGCTTTCCCACTTCAAGGAGATGCTTCCTGTACTCCATCATGCTTCCCTGTGGAATATCTGGATAGCATTTAGTAGTATGTAAGAGATCAGATTGGTCCATGTAGCTGTGGAAAGCTCTCACAACAAGCTTAGTGGTCACCATGTTGCAGAGAAGAAGATGGTGGAGACCCAGACACAGGGTGAAAACACAGCCTGAAATCTGGAGCTCTTCTCCATAAGGGAGAGAGAGAAGGACTCTAAGAGAGATGGGGGGTGGAGGCTGCCTTTGAGAGTGACCTCACAATAAGGCAGCTGGCTTAGAAGTAAAGAGGATGTCCTCTGGAATCTGAATTCCACCTCTCAACTGTGTGACTTTGGCTAATTCTCTTCACCTCACTAGGTTCCATTTTTCTCATATGTGAAAAGTGGATAGTAGAAGGGTTTACAGGGCTGTCGTGAAGCTAAAATGCACTAGCAATAGTGATAAGAGTATGGTAATTAAACAGTCAGTTTAAAAATCCCCCTAGCGGGAGTTCCCATTGTGACTCAGCATGTTAAGGACATGAAATTTTCTCTGTAAGGATGTACATTCCATCCCTGGCCTCTTTCAGTGGGTTAAAGATATGGCTTGGATCTGGTGTTGCCATGGCTGTGGCCTCAGCTGCAGCTCCAATTCAACCCCAGCTTGGAAACTTCCATTTGCTGCAGGTGAAACCACAAAAAGAAAAAAGATAATAATTTTTTTCAAAATTCATACAAAATTCATTTTTTCAAAATTCAACATACAACCCTGTGGCCAATTGGCTTCCTCAGCTATCGACAGGTAGATGTTTGGGCATCCTTCCAAACTTCTCAAAGCACAGTTTCCCTGACTTCTGGATAACTTCTAGCATAATAAGCACACACAGCTGTGGCTTCTCAGGGTCCCACAGAAGATTGAGAAAGGCAGGAAGATAAAAGAGGCACCATCACACCTGTGATGGCTAATTTTATGTGTCAACGTACCTGGACCACAGGGTTCCAGGTGTTTGGTTAAACACTATCTAGGTGTGTCTGCTAGGGTGTTTCTGGATGAGGTTAACATTCGAATTGGCAGACTGAGTGAAGTATGGTATATATCTGTGGTTAAGTCCTTTAATGGATTGAATGAGGACCATCTTCATCCAACCTTATTGAACCAAAAGCTGAGAAAAGATGTTTTGTCTCTCTCTGCCTGTCTTCAAGCTGGGATGTTGATCTCCTCCTGACTCTGGGTTCAGACCTAAGAGTTACACCATTGGCTTCTCTGGCTCTCAACCCTTCAGATTTGGGTGGTCCTCAGCTTTCCTAGATCTCCAACTCAGACCGCTTATCCTACACAACCACAGGAGCCAATTCCTCCTAGGAAATATCTCTCCCTTTCCCAGTTAATAATAGATATAGAGGTGGAAATCCCATTGGTTTTACTTCTCTGAACAACCCAGACTAACGCAGCACAATATATATTTCCCTAAGAGAAAGTCTCTACGCATGTTACCTAGCCAGACTTGGGTAGGCTCACCCAATGCTAATCTACTGACCTGGGAAGAAAAACACAGCATTTTTTTTTTGGTCTTTTTTTTAGGGCCACACCCATGGCATATGGAAGTTCCCAGGCTAGGGGTCAAATCAGAGTTGCATCCACTGGCCTACACCACAAACACAGCAATGCCAGATATGAGCTGCATCTTTGAACTACACCACATTTCATGGCAACACTGGATCATTAACCCATTGAGCAAGGCTAGGGATCAAACCTGTGTCCTCATGGATATTAATCAGACTCATTTCTGCTGAGCCACAATGAGAACTCCAAAAGTACAGCATTTATTGCAGGGCCAAGCAAAGAAAATATGCTGCTTATGCCCTAAAGACGCAAACTCCCCTTGGTGGGAAGAATTTTTAAAAAGAGTGTGAGGGAGAATGTTGCAAGGTACATGATCAGCTCACATTCAGTTTTCTGGTTGGTAGCACGGTGATGCTTTGGGATCTTAATCATCAAACTTTCTTTTTTTTTTTGTCTTTTTGTCATTTCTTGGGCCGCTCCCTCGGCATATGGAGGTTCCCAGGCTAGGGGACTAATCGGAGCTGTAGCCACTGGCCTACGCCAGAGCCACAGCAACGCAGGATCCGGGCTGCATCTGCAACCTATGCCACAGCTCACGGCAACACCGGATCGTTAACCCACTGAGCGAGGTCAGGGATCGAACCCTCAACCTCATGGTTCCTAGTCGGATTCGTTAACCACTGTGCCAACTCCAATCATCAAACTTTCTGATCAATTCCAACAAGTCTGGGATCTACATGCTGGCCATCTGCATGCAGTTAACTTCTTCCACCTGGTGGGGATTTAAGTATTTGCAAAACAACTCAAGGATCTGGCTTAGGATGTTACCTAGAGCCTTTGAGGAGGAATTAAAATCCTCAAATTTATTTTATGGATAATCTGTTAGCATTTTTTCCTGCTTGACTGTTTTCCTTTGTTTCTGCATTTTCTCACTTATTTGATTGAATTTGCTCTTTGAAACTTGGGGAAGGCCTGCCTATAAGGGTAAAAAAAGGTAATGCTTTTCAACAAACAAGAGACAAGGAAAGGATTGCGGGGGGGAGGGGGCCTCCCCAGGTAGTCCCCACAGAGTCCTACTCAGTTTCACTAACTTCTCTATTTTTCCTAATTACCACCTCCCTGTCTTAATTACCTAGTCTATTTCTTCTTTCTTCTTCCTCTTTACTCCTTTCTACCACTCATATCCTCTATTATATAGAGCGAAATCACTCAAACATTCATGTGGATAAAAACACTCTGGATGGGGAAGATCATAAAGTGCAGACTTTTAGGCACAGTCCAAGGAATGGTGCCTTGATATGGTAAACTTGAGTGCAGCTAAACCTGCAGGTGAACAACCCTAGGCAAGCTACATAGCCTGACAGTTAAGGGAAGAGTAATAGTAATTTCCTCACAGAATCAGTGTGAATATTAAGTGAATTAAAATTGCCTAGCAGAGTTCCTGGGTGGCTCAGCAGGTTAGGGATCCAGGATTGTCACTGGATCCTTAACCTAGCCTGGGAACTTCTGCAATGCTTTTCTGACAAAAAAAAAAAAAAAAAATGCCTGACGCTTAGGAAGCATTATGTGAGTGTAAACTCATATGATATACAGCCCAACTGAAAATAGTTTTCAGAGTTCATAATAATATTATCTTTATTCCTTCCATTCTTTTAAAATAATTTAGAAAAAAATATTATTTACCTTTTTCTCTCCTTTTCTTGAGCTATGTGGAACTTTCTAAAATAGTTTATCCATTAGTTATTTCTAATAGGTATTTGCCCTTGAATTACCTGAAGGAACTCACTGACTTAGAAGAAATCCTTCCCTCTATTACAAGTAATTAAACCTTTTAATAAAAAGAAGTTATAAAAATTTATTTTATTTTATTTTATTTTTCAATTTACTGCTTAAAAGAAAATAAGTGACCAACTTCATAAGACACTTTTTTATTTTTATTTTATTTATTTATCTATTTATTTATCAGCCATGCCCATGGCATGTGAAAATTCCTTGGTAAGGCATTGAACCCATGCCACAGCAGCAACCTGAGCCATGTCATGACAAGGCCAAATCCTTAACCTGCTGTGCCATAAAGTAACTCTCATAAGATACTTTTTTAAAGACAAAAATTTATTTTCGTATAAGGGAAATCATACTAACAAAGTTACATACTAAACACACCACACACACAAATCATTTTTAAGTGATTTGGATAATATCCTTAATGTTTAAGAATAACATTACTCACCAAAAAAACTATTTTCTTGATTACTAATCTCTCTTGGGTTTTTTTTGTCTTTTTTTTTTTTTTTTTTTTCTATTTCTTGGGCCGCTCCCGCGGCATATGGAGGTTCCCAGGCTAGGGGTCCAATCGGAGCTGTAGCCACCGGCCTACGTCAGAGCCACAGCAACGCAGGATCCGAGCCGTGTCTGCAACCTACACCACAGCTCACGGCAACGCCGGATCATTAACCCACTGAGCAAGGGCAGGGACCGAACCCGCAACCTCATGGTTCCTAGTCGGATTCGTTAACCACTGCGCCACGACGCGAACTTCTCTTGTTATTTTTTTAAGTCTACCTTTAATCAATGCTTTGATCTTATGCATTTTATGAAAGATAATTACTTTTAAGCTCCTAGTTAATGCTCTCTCTCTTTTTTCCTCCAAATTCTCAAGTAACTCATGTGCTGTTTCTGACCCCCTTTTTGCTATACATTTCCCCATTAAAATTTGCTCCACCAGCTCTGCAGACGTAATGATCTTATAGACATTAACCAATGGACTTTCAGCTAGAACTCAAACTCTTTCTTCATTCTTACTGCTGTTGCTTACAGGAAACCCCTGCATCTTCTCTCCTGACAGCTCCTAGGCCCCCTCCACCCATACCAAAGCTTTCATCCTAGCCCCTCCCTGTCTGTCTCTGTCTGCTCCTTCAGCGAAATGACACACTCTCAGAGCTTTAACATTACCCCTATATCTCAAGCCCATATCCTATCAAGACTCCAGGCCATGTCTTCACTTGGATGTCAATCACCAGCTCAAATCTCAAAAGTATAGACCAGCAAGTTCCCTTAACCAAAGAACACCCCTTACAAAACTCCCTGGTGTCTTGGTAGGTTAAAGATCCAGCACTGTCACTGCTATGGAATGAGTCATATCTGTAGCACACATCTGATCCCTGGCCTAGGAATTTTGCATGATGAAGGCACAGCCAAAAATAAAAATAAATAAATAAAGAATACCCCTTCTCTATCCCCCATTTCCATTGGTGCCATAATTCTTTGACCTAATCTTCAAACCTTAAAAGACCACCATCTTGGTCAAAGCAAACATTGCACTAGACAAAATTAAACAGGCTAGGATGACTGTATCAACTACTGCAATAAAAGAGAGGGACCAGAACTCAGTCTGAACTCACTCTGCTGCTGCTGAAACAAAGGGTGAGATGGTTTTTAAATCCTGGTGTGAGATCCTAGAAAAGTACATTATTGAAGGATGTTAGGGAGAAATCATATGCCAGAGGTCTCTTCTAACTGGCTTTATTCCAAGGTAAAAAAAACCTCCCATCTTATTATGAAAGAAGTCGTTATACAATTTGAAGAAAGCCTCCACCCAAGTCAGGCACCTTTCATCCCACAGAGACTGGAGATGGGCCTGCTGATGACATGTCAAAGGGTCCCTGAGAAAATATTCCTGAGTTGTAAAACTGGCAATAGTCTTTTTAAAAGCTTGATGTCTCAAGATTTCCCATCATGGCTCAGTGGTAACAAATCTGACTAGTAACCATGAGGATTCAGGTTCAATCCCTGGCCTCACTCAGTGGGTTAATCATCTGGTATTGTTGTGGCTGTGGTGTAGGCTGACAGCTATAGCTCTGATTTGACCCCTAGCCTGAGAACTTCCATATGCCATGATTAATGCTCTAAAAAGACAAAAAAGAAAAGAAAAGGAAACTTTGACATCTCAAGAAAGCAGAGAAAGAATTTATAATTTCAAATTACAATTAAAAATTTCTCAAGTAAATGCTCTAAGAAAAGGGAGGTCAGAAGCCAGAGTCTGGAGGAATCCTTTCTAAAGTTTAGTCACACTGAGGAGAATGTTAAGACCCTCTTGTCATTGTCATCATCCACTAATTACAGATCAATTATCATGAACACAGTCATGGATCAAGAGTTTTAGGTCCATTATCTCCACATTTTCTATACATCACCAGTGTCACTTATCTACTATATACTATTCTGTCAGTTCTAGAGCTGGAAAAGAACTTAGGAAAGTAGGTAAGCTATAATAGCCGCATGATTACAAGTACCTTAAGAATAAAGTAAACTCTGGATTTCCACTTATTGAGGGATAGTTTAGTTGTTTGAAGGATTACCAATAAATTTTGAGCAACAGAGACTGACAGCAAGTAAAATGAGATCCCAACATAAGCATTTTTCATCTTTGAGGCTGGTTATCACGACTGAGTCAGAGAGCCCTTGAATTTAGCAAAATCTTCCCTAGAGCCCCTCATGTTCTTGTGAGGCAATGTTCCCAAATACCACGCTTTTTTTTTTTTTTCTTTTAGGAACTTTTTATTTTCAAAAAAAAAAAATGTCGTTTATAAATGACAATATATAAGCATCTCATTCTCTCAAAAAATTCTGCAACTATATAGATGTTTGCTCCATTATTTGCATAGGAAATGACCACAATACAAAAATAAGAGGGAAAAAAAAGCAAAACTGCAACCAATTTATGCTTTTCATGTAGGTTTGTTTCCATGTATAAACATTTTGAAGGCTCTTACAAAATATTTACACTGTTGTCATCTATTTACACGTTTTTTAAGAACAATTTTTCTAACAAACAAAACTATAATTTATCAAGTTATGACAATTTTTTAAGAGTTCCCATCATGGCACAGCGGAAATGAATCCGACTAGGAACCATGAGGATGCAGGTTCAATCCCTGGCCTCGCTCAGTGGGTTAAGGATCCTACATTGCTGTGAGCTGTGGTGGAGGTTGCAGACGCAGCTCGGATCCTGCATTGCTGTGGCTCTGGCGTAGTCAGGCAGCAACAGCTCCAATTAGACCCCTAGCCTGGGAATCTCCATGTGCCTCGGGTGCAGCCCTAAAAAGACAAAAAAAAAAAATTCTAAAAAATTTACTATATTACTGCAAAATAAATAAAGACAAGCAATATCTTAAAAACAAAGTTAAATTTCCGTTCATTTAAGACCCCTTTTGGCATTTTGCTTATTTGTTCTGCCCTTTGGTTAACAGCATGAGCATCACATTACTGTTTTATATTGCGTATATGTAGTACTTGCTTCCTTAAGTTTTCAACATGTCATTTATAATTAAAGGCAGACAATGAGTCAGTTTTAATAATAGATTAACTAAACTGCACTGTAATTTAGGTAAGATTACTGTGTTTCACTGTATATTACATGCAAAGTCCACATAAATTGGTATTTAACCAACTGCACTACACAAGAAAACTGCATCATAAATTCAAAGTTTCTGTATCTGAAAACTGTATCATAAATTCAACTTTGCCATGTATGTGAAAACTACATAAGTCCTTCTTTTTAAAAATGATACTCTCTAGCTTATTGTAAGGTTTAACTTTTGAATGGTGTAACTATCTTTAAACCTTTGAGTTCATAGTTCATGCAAAATATCGGTCATATTTAAAATAAGCAATCCGATTTTACTCAGTACTTGAAATCAGTTTTTGAAGTTCATTTGAATGATTACTATTATTCCCCCTAGAGAAATGAATTTGGTAAGGTTTTTGTTGTTGTTGTTGTTGTTGTTTGTCTTTTGAGGGCCCCACCCACGGCGTATGGAAATTCCCAGGCTAGGGGTCTAATCAGAGCTGTAGCCACAGGCCTATGCCAGAGCCACAGCAACACGGGATCCAAGCCACGTCTGCAATCTACACCACATCTCACGGCAATGCCGGATCTTTAACCCACTGAGCGAAGCCAGGGATTGAACCTGCAACCTCATGGTTCCTAGCTGGATTCGTTTCTGCTGCATCACAACAGGAACTCCGAAATTTGGTAAGGTGTTAAGAGGTATCTTACTACCTCTAACCTATCTAACTGTAAATGTAGTCATGGTTATTTTCAAAAAAATTATTTATAATTTTTTCCCAAAAACTCTTAGAAAAGGTGTAATAAACCTATAAAGCTGATTTGCATATTTACAAAATTTCGAATAGCAAATATAGGTAACTCATATAAACAACAACACATTTGTTCAATGGATATTTTGTGAATTTCCATGTATGCTGTGCACCTCTAAAGAATTAACTAGTATTGAAAAAACTCCTCAGATGTCAAGGAAAATCTTGACACACAATCCAGTCTGCCTTTGTCTCCCAACTGAGTTATCTACTAAACACTGTCATATTAAATGGTGGTGTTTGGGGTAAGAACATTGCCAACACATGCTGCACCCCCAGCCCTCGCTGACATGAGGCTGCCTGTTTGAAGTGATAGGATCTTCTTGGGTAAAGAGGGTTCATTATAGCGAGCACACCAGATTCTGAAAAGGTCCAAACACTTTGGTATCAATACAATGTATTCCCTGTTTTCTCAAATATACAAAATATACATTTCCAGTTTTTTGTTTTCATTTTCTTTTGTTAATATATAAAGTTAAGTTTGTAGTTTAGAATTTTGCCAAATGAGCTGCACAGTAGCGGTGGTGGCAGCATTAGGCTGGTCACTTCTGGTGCCTCTTCATGTGCAGGGCCAGGTGGTCCAAGCAGGAGAAGCTGCGGTTGCACACACTGCAGTGAAAGGGCTTGCCCCCTGTGTGCTTGCGGTAATGGCGGGTCAACTAGTCCCATCTTGGGAGCGCGGAAACCTCCAGTCATAGCCTTCCCAGGTGCACTTATAGGGCTTCTCACCAGTATGAGTCCTCAGGTGAGCTTTTAAGTGAGAAGACTTTGTATTAACTTTTGTGCAGCCCGAGTAATCGAAGTAGTGAATGAGTCGTTTCTCCAGATTGGAGTTACTCCTGATGTACCTGACAGGCTGGATGTTTTGTGAATTAATTGGCAGGGTGGCAGGCACATTTGGATTATGAATTGCCAGTTTAGAAGCAATTGTAGCAGCATGGGGTGGAGGTGGGGTTAAATTCTGGAATTCTGGAGCATCTCTGCTTGTCTATCCGGACTTCCCAGCTCTAAGCTTGGTGGTGACAGGGGCGGGGCGGGGCGGGGCGGGTCGTAAATGGTCTGCTGGGGAAGAAACTGTCAGTAAAGAACTGGTCTACGACTGAGGCACTGTCTCGTCTATACTTTTTATGCTCTGGAATTATGGAAACTGGAGGAAGCTGGGGTGTCAGATACTTCATTTCACATCTCTTCTGGACCAGCTTCTCGGTGTGCAGCCGCAGGCACGCAAGGGCTGCGGCGCGGGCGGCCGCGGCTGAGGGTGGCAGTGCGGGTGCTGTAGCCCATCTCCTGGGAAGAGCGTCGCGTCGCGGGCTGGGTTCACAGAGCCCAGCACGAACTTAAGCTGCGCGAACACTGGCTCGTCCTGCAGGGCCGGCGGCTGCGGCACGGGTGACGGTAGCTCATGGTCAGTACCCGCATGGCCATGGGAACTCGAGGGGTGGCTCCGGGCGCTGGGCGCACGTCGAACGAGCTTCTCAAGTCACCCACTCTGGCTCCGGCTGGTGATCTCGGCACTGGGTGGCTGGCGGAGGAGAGGAGGCTCCGGGAGGACCCCTCAGCCCACAACGGGCGAGGTTTTCGAAGGCTCGTATGAAAAGCCAAACTTTTCTGCTCGCCACGCGTAAATGCCGACGTCTTACCGGAGGACACTGTCTCCTGCCCCGCCGCACCCCTCTCCCTCGCTCTTCAGCTCCCCAGAGCCCGCTCCCGCCACTGCAATCTGGGCGAGAGCTGTGAGCGCGAGTACCTGCCCCGCGACTCATACCGTGCCATTTTGTGGAAAAATCAGTGGTCTAAAATTGTGAAGTAATCTTGAAAACTGAGATTAATCAATTAAATTAGGGGTCAGGGGTAGAGTCTAGAAGTCAGGAATTAAATGGGGAGGAATTTGGACATGTGCTGATGGGTTTAACAGGCTGCAGATCCTCAAGAGAAAGTGAGCTCTGAGGAAGAAAAGGAGCTCGCTCCTTAAGGAGAACAGTAATCAAAAATGAACGTGGGAGTTCTCATTCTGGCTCAGCTGAAACGAATCCGACTAGGAACCATGAAGTTGTGGGTTCGATCCCCCAGCTTTGCTAAGTGGGTTAAGGATCTGGCGCTGCTGTGAGCTGTGGTATAGGTCGCAGATGTGGCTCATATCTGGCCTTGCTGTGTCTATGGCGTAGGCTGGCGGCTACAGCTCCAATTGGATCCCTAGCCTGGGAACCTCCATATGCCCCGGCATGGCTCTTAAAAAAAAAAAAAAAATGGAATGAACATGAGTGAGTTCCTGCTGTGGTGCAATGGGATCTATGGCATCTCTGGATCCCTAGGATGCAGTTTTGATCCCTGGCTCAGCATGGTGAGTTAAGGATCCAGTGCTGGGACAGCTTAAAGATAGGTCGCAACCCCAGCGATCCCCAGCCTAGAACTCCATATGCTACGAGGTGGCCGAAAAAAAAAATTCAGTATACCAGACACCTCTTGGGTCAGCCATCCTCCCCGCCCCTCCACTGGCTGAAACACTTCTCGAAAGCCTGGTCATTAAGGGCAGTAGATGCTTTCCTGCTGGTCAGAGAGGGAGAAGAATGGTGAGAAGAATGGCCAGGTTGGCTGTCGAAGGGCGCTAAGAAGTTGAGTGAGATATACTCTGCAGTGGGTGAAGGGGAGGAAGTCAGAGCAGCAAGGTCAGGTGTGAACCAGCAGAACAAGCAGCAGTATGGGCAGTGGCCAATGGGCTGCTGCAGTGGAGGGGGTCAGTTCAGAAAGAGAACTCAGAGACCACCAAACTGGATGGAAGCCAGCATTGTGGACTCTGGTTCTGAAAAGTTCTGAC
Organism: Phacochoerus africanus; assembly: GCF_016906955.1. Taxonomy (NCBI): domain Eukaryota; kingdom Metazoa; phylum Chordata; class Mammalia; order Artiodactyla; family Suidae; genus Phacochoerus; species Phacochoerus africanus. The sequence goes on along the minus strand of NC_062553.1, from coordinate 48,366,842 downwards.
TGCCCCCCCCGCCTTTGTCCCTAAATCCTCATTTGGTGGAAGATAAAGACATTTCAACACAGATGAGGATGTATTTTTAGCATTTAGAGAGGCAGATTTCCTGGGAGGAAAAGATTGATTTCCTTCTCTTCAAGAAATTGGAGCACAGGCCATCAAGATTTAAATATTACTGTAAATGTGACACCTTTTTACTTGCTAGAAATTGAATCCCAGAATGGGAAATTTCAAGTCTAAATTATCAGTGGAACTATTGCAGTTTTCAGTTAAGAACCCACAACATACCTCTGAGCATGAGTTGTTCTCTATGTTATGTTTCTCCCTCTGTCTCTCTATTTTAATCAAGCACATTCAGACATATACATGCCCACAGATTCCACAAGTGCTCCATGTTTACCTCTGTGGGACTCTAAGAATCACGTTCAGCATTTCCAGTGTGGGTCTGACACATTTAAATTTGGAAACGTATGCTATACAGAAGTTTTTGTGCAAATGATGACAGGGCAGAAATCTGTGCAAGATATTTCAAATATATCCCGTTACATGAGTTTCATATATATATTTTTTAGTTTGGCAGTGTCTTCACCTCTTTGGAGTGGAAGAGAATTAACTTGACTTACATTTGAGTGAGATATGCTAAGTGAACTAAGGCAGAAAGAGTAAGACAAACACCATATGTCATCACTTACATGTGGAATCTGAAATAGGGCACAAATGAAACTGTCCATGGAACAAAAACAGACTCACAGACATAGAGAACAGACTTGTGGTTGCCAAGGGAAGGGGGAAGGGAGTGAGATGAACAGGGAGTCTGGGGTTAGTAGATGCAAACTGTTACATTTAGAATGGATAAGCAATGAGGTCCTATTGTACATCACAGGGAACTATATCCAATCTCTTGAGACAGACTATGATGGAAGATAATATGAGAAAGGGAATGTAGATATAACAAGGTCACTATGCTATACAGCAGAAATTGACACAACACTGAATCACCTATATTCCAATAAAAACAAAATAAAATAAAATAAATTTGAGAGAGAGAGGATTTTGGTTGCCACTGATGGTATGGTTAAATTTTAGTGTTATTTTGTTGTTTGTTGATTTGATTTGGTTGCCCCTTCTCTCCCCCTCTGTTTATGTACTGTGGGCAGGTGATATGATAATAACAATGCCACTTAGCAGTGTATGTTTAAGCACTTCTATTTATCATTGTGATTCCAAACATAACCCAGAATCTTTGGGGCTAGTAAGAAAAGAAAGTGTCTTTACCACAACTCACATATCCAGAGAAATGGAAATAAGAGAAGCAGAGAAAGGAGACAGATTTGGAAATTGAAACTTTTTTTCACAGGCAAGGGAGACATGGGTCACTGGAAGCCAGAGATTCAGAGAACAAAGGATCGAAATAAGCTTGTTGCCAGACACCACAGAGAAAACCACATATCTAAGACCAAGGCAGCATTTAGTGTCCCTTTAGTCCTGTTCAAAGTCCCTGAGATAACTCATGGCAGCGGACAATCGAAGGCATTATGCCAAAGAGCTCCAACATTATTTTACTAGTATTTTTATAAAAAAATACATGACCTTCAACAGTTGGAACCCAAATATCTCCTGGTTTTCAGCAAACCCTCAACTCTATCCCATATTTTTCTCTACTAACCCTCTTCTGCTCATTCCTATCTCCATCTCTTTGTTCAAGACTTACTGGCCTGAAATACCTGCCATCTATCATCTAAATCCAACATATTTTCAAGGCTTTGTTTATATATCTCTCTGAGTAAAGCCTTCCTTTACTTTTTACTTCCGTTACTTCTTTTACTTTATACTTTTCTTTTACTTCTTTACTTCCTTTACTCTTTCCTCCCCTAAATTCCTAGAAAATGTTGTTTGTAATTTTACAAAAAAGCTTTTCTTATTGTCTTGAAGAGTTCTTTAAATACAGTCATATCTAACTCTCTAGTACTTTGTAATGTGTCTTGTAAACTTGTCTCATAGAATATAACCTCCACTTTTAAAGAGACAACAAACAAGCTTAGGGTCAGAAGGGTGTTTGGCACTTCCATGCCTACTAGTCATATTTAATTTTTTGATGCATTGAGAACGTATCTGATATCTATCATATTCTGGGGGTGGCAAATGCCATTATAAACCTCGAAATCCATTCCTCCCTCAAACTTAACACCTAATTCATTTTAGACAGATAAAGATCCATCAGATTTTTAAAGATTTCCCAAAGGTGAATTTCCAAAACGTCTTCTGATCCTTTCTATTCATTTGGAAATTACCTCCACAGTTGAATTGACTTCACCCCATAATTTCCTGATATCCAAGCCAACTTTTCCCAAATTCCACTAACTAGGTGGATCTCAAGTGGGAGCAATTTTGCCCCCGAAGTGGTGTTTGGCAATGTCTGGAAACATTTTTAGTTTTCATGACTGGGGATAAGCAACTTATGCATAGGTAGGTGGAAGGCAGAAATGCTGCTAAACAAGCCAGCCCCCACAGTAAAGAATTATCCATCTCAAGAAAGTCAACAGGGCCAACAGGGCCTGCTATAGCTAAAGTATTCTCCCCCTCTTTTAAATGCTTAAGGTACTTTGCCTCTCCTTTACTTACGGGAACTCTTAATCTTTATAATTTGATGAGAAGGAGCCATGCCTTTATCATCTTTTGATGCTCCTGTTCTTGGTACTTAGCACCTGTGCTTCCATATAGTTCCAAAGACCCCGGGACAGAAAAGGCAGACCTCCAGAATAGTAATACATAACATTTATGAAATGCTTGCTCTTTTCCAGATATCCTAATTGTTTAACAAGGATTATCCCAATTGATCTTCCAGCAACCCTAGATGACAGGTACTGTTTGTTGATAGATGAAAAACTAAGGTGATGGAGAAGTTATCTTGCTCTGAGTCACACAGTTAACAGTTAAAGGTTTAAGATTCAAACTCAAACATTCTGACTCCAAAGACCATCTTCTTTATTTTATTTTATTTTATTTTGCTTCTTTTAGGGCCACTCCTTCAGCATAAAGAAGTTCCCAGGGAGTTCCCGTCATGGTGCAGTGGTTAACCAATCCGACTAGGAACCATGAGGTTGCGGGTTCGGTCCCTACCCTTGCTCAGTGGGTTAACGATCCGGCGTTGCCTTGAGCTGTGGTGTAGGTTGCAGACGTGGCTCGGACCCCGCGTTGCTGTGGCTCTGGCGTAGGCCGGTGGCTACAGCTCCAATTCGACCCCTAGCCTGGGAACCTCCATATGCTGCGGAAGCGGCCCAAGAAATAGTAACAACAACAACAACAAAAAAAAAAAAAAAAAAAAAAAGACAAAAGACAAAAAAAAAAGAAGTTCCCAGGGTAGAGGTTGAATTGGAACTACAGCTGCCAGTCACAGCCACAGCAACATGGGATCTGAACCAAGACTGTGACCTACACCGCAGCTTACAGCAATGCTGGATCCTTAACCCACTGAGTGGGGCCAGGGATCAAATCCACATCCTCATGGATACTAGTTGGGTTCATTACTGCTGAGCCACAAGGGGCATTCCTAGCCACAACAGGAACACCCCAATGGCCATCTCCTTAACAATGATCCATACTTAACATTTGCATACTACTATTTTTTTTTCTTTTCTTCTTTTTTTTTTTTTTTTTTTTAAGGGCCCTACCTGCAGCATAACAAAGTTCCCAGACTAGGGATCTAATCAAAGCTGCAGCTGCCAGTCTACGCCACAGCAATGTCAGGATTGAGCTATGTCTGTGACCTACACCACAGCTCACAGCAATGCTGGATCCTTAACCCACTGAGCGAGGCCAGGGATTGAATCTGCATCCTCATGGATCCTGGTTGGGTTCTTAACCTGCAGAGCTACAATGGGAACTCCCTGCACTCTACTAATTTGAACCATAATCCTCAAGTGCAGACCTCAGAATTTTTTGTAATAGAGTTAGGAAAAGTATACTTTCAAATAGAAGCAAAGTCAGGAAAGCAGATTATCTTCCCAACATATTACCATGATGAGCAAAAAACAAAACTTTTTTCCAATAAGCTATAGCTAGCTTATGCCTTCCATTTTCCAGAAATCTGGTAAACCTTTATATCTATAAAGATAAAGAAGACACATCCCCTGACTTCAAAAAACTAATGTTGTGTTAGAGGATAGAGAGAAGAGATTGAACACCTTCAGCACTTTGAGGCTAGCACCCCACTAGACCTGAGAGCAAGGTGTTATAGAGAACTGTACAGAAATGGAGAAAGGAAGCCTAGCTCAGCCTGGAAGGAAAGCAACACTACAATCAAGTCTTCATGGAGGAATACAAAATGTAGAGATGATGTCAGCAAAGTGGGAAAGTTAAGGACAGGCCTGTGGATGCCTCTGTTCTTCATGTAACTAGAAGTATGTACCTCATCTGGTAAAGCAGAAATTTAAGTATAAACCAGAAGCAACATACAACATTTGAAAAGAAGAAAGAGTCAAATGGTGAAGCACCTTGTCTGTTAAATGAAACTTATTGCTGTAATCCTCAGGGCAGTGGATTAAGGATTTTTTTTTTTTTTTTTTTTTGTACTCACAGCATATGGAAGTTCCTGGGCCAGGAACTGAATACTGAATCCAATCCACAGCTACAACCTATACCACAACTAAAGCAAAGACAGAATCTTAATCTACTCTGCCACAGTGGGAATATCAAATTAAGGATTCTTAAGCAGAGAATGGCCTGGTCAGATTTGTCCTTTTAAAAGGTCACTTGGGGGAGTTCTCATTGTGGCTCAGCAGGTTAAGAATCTGACTGGTATCCAAGAGATGTGGGTTCTATTTGTGGCATTGCTCAGTGGGTTAAGGATACAGCATTGCTGAGAGCTGAGGTGTTAAGTTTCAGACACAGCTCAGATCTAGTGTTGCCGTGGCTGTGGTATAGGCCAACAGCTACAGCTCTGATTTGAACCCCAGGCCAGGAACTTTCATATGCCGCAAGTACAGCCCTAAAAAGAAAAATAAATAAATAAAACACACTTGGGCTCCAGAGTGAAATACATATTCAAAAAAGGACAAGATGAAAGGGAAGGAAACCAGTTAGGCATTCATTGTAGCAATTCAGGGTAGAAACCACAGTGCCTGAACAAAGACAGTGGTGGTATAAGGAGTAGAAATCTCCCTTCCAATAAATAGATGTTCCTTACTTGAGTTATTTCCTAAAATTTACAATGCAATTCACATCACTGTCAGAGCAAAGTCCTTATACAACATTGTAAATATACTACTCTTCCAGCACTTCTGTGATCATCCTTGGACTTCATGATACAAACTCTAGATTTTGCTCTCTAAAAATCCCAAATTGTTGCAGCAAAGTGGACCCCTTCCAGAGCCCAAGAATAGGATCTTGTTTAACAGTCAGAGATGAATTATCCAAGGACACACACTCACTGATAAAGCAAAAGACAGTTTGGAAGGTGTGCCCGGGTGAGAACAGCAGGGTACATGAACCCATGAGAATTGTTCTGCTGCATGGCTCACAGCCGCTGTAATCTGTTCCCTCTGAACAAATAATTCAAGATAAAGATTATAATCTGGAGTTCTGGTTGTGGCTCAGCAGGTTAAGAACCCAACATATGGATTTCCCATCATGCCACAATGGAAACTAATCTGACTAGTATGTATGAGGACTCAGGTTTGATCCCTGGCCTTGCTCAGTAGGTTAAGGATCCAGTGTTGCCATGAGCTATGGTATAAGTTCCAGATGCTGCTCAGATCTGGTGTTGCTGTGGCTGTGGTTGTAGGCCAGCAGCTGCAGCTCAGATTTGACCCTAGCCTGTGAACTTTCAAATGCCATGGATGCAGCCCTAAAAAGACAAAAAAAAGAACCCAACAGAGTGTCTATGGGGATGCCTCGCTCAGTGGATAAAGGATCTAGCATTGCCAGGAGCTGCAGTGTAGGTAGCAGATGCATCTCAGATTCCATGTTGTTGCAGCTCTGATTTGAACCCTGGCTTAAGGAAATTCCATGTGCCACAGGTTCAGCCAGAAAAAATAAAAAATATTATAGCTAGAGGAAGAAGGATCTGCATCCTGCTTGGATAAAATATAGAGACCACCTATTTCTTATTCTTGAGGTCCAGGAGACCTCTGAACTACACACTAACAGAAAGATTCCCCAGGGGTCAGAGAAAGGAGGGGCACCAAAACATAGTATGTGCTGTCAACTTCCCAGAAACCCTAGCAGTAGAATCCATCCTGGCTAAAAGTTGTGCACGAACACGGGAGAGGGCCCTGAGTCAGGTCAAAGCCAGACAAAGCAATGGGAGTTCCTAACATGGTGCAGCAGAAATGAATCTGACTAGTATCCATGAGGACACAGGTTCGAGCCCTGGCCTCACTCAGTAGGTCAGGGATCCAGCATTGCCATGAGCTGTGGTGTAGGTCAAAGACACGGCATGGATCCCACATTGATGTGGCTGTGGTGTAGACTGGCAGCTGTAGCTCTAATTTAGTACCTCACCTGGGAAATTTCATATGCCACAGGTGTGGCCTTAAAAATCAAAAAAGAAAAAAAAGAAAAAAAAAAACAACAAAAAAAAGCCAGACAAAGCAAGACGATTGGCCAGAGGAAGGCTGCAAATACTGCCCCCATACAAGTGATTTAAATGATCTCCAACACATGTGTTGATTTCTTTCTCTGATCTTTCTTCCACCTCACCCCAGAAAGCCTGGCTGAGCATTCTCCACACCATCTTCTCTCTTAAAAAAACGTTTCATTTGCCTCACTGTATGAGAAAATGTCCTGATAAAAAGGTAGATAGGAGACACCCCAGCCATGATGACTAAGCAAAGTCCAGCCAACTGCCCCAACCACCCCTCCCCCATGCATCTTCATCTGTAAACTTGCTTCTGCATCTACTACCTTGCCTGACCTCGCTCTGGTCTGCCAAGCACAGAGCTGAAAGAGCTAGCCCATAAAAGCCATGTGAAACCCTTTTTGGCACTCAGACTCTGGAGAGCGATCTCCTCTCAGTGCACAGGTATAATTAGCCTGAGTTCTCCAACTCTCCAAGTGCTCTCCAGGTAAAAGAGTTGCTGGAGCTGATTCAAAGCAGCTACAGGGCTGCTGGAGGTGATACACTGCAGCCACAGGGCTGCTGGGCAGTTGCCTTAACATCACTACTCTCAGCCTCTTTGCTGAATTCTTTCTCCAAAGGGACAAGTTCTAGGGACCTACTTCAAGTGGTTAGACTTCAGTGTTCCACCCCACAGCCACCCAAGAACATTTGCAAAGGAAAAGTTGACTTATTTAGGAGGCCAGTAACCTGGGGAGAAAATGGACTCCTGTCCAAGAACCAACCCCAATGATTATACTTGACCATAAAAGTTTTTAAAGGGAGAATCATTTGATAAGAGGGTCAGAGTCCTCATTATCTTCCACTGTGTGCAAACATTCTTCCAACTGGCTGGTGGTAAGTTAACAGGACAGTGATCCAGGAATCTTGCACTCAGCCTGAAGTTGTGATCCTCCATCTGGGTGGGGCCTCTAAGAACTCACAGATGTTGTTATCTGTATCCCTGAGGTGGAACCAGGACCCTGGCTCCAGGCTGCCCCATTGTTTCTTCACTGCTCCTCCCTTTCTCTGCATCCCTTCACTTCCCTCATTAGCAACTGTTTGAACCTATCCTTTGGAACTCAGGGAAGGTCATGGAGGCTGAATGAGGCCTATTTCCTACAAACAAGACACTGGAGACATGGAAATGTTTCATACCCCAGATGGCCTGCAGGGTCCTGCTCAATTTCACCTTAACATTTCTTACTTTGGGGAAAGGTTTATTTAATTTTTATCCCCTTTCTACACTTACCCTCATTGAGGGCAGATTATTTGGTGGAATTTTTCATTCCCAGCACCACCAAGCATAATGCTCATAGCAAGTACTCAATAAACATTCAATATATGTTCACTATAATATGTTCATTCATCCATCCAAGCTATTCAAAAGAGATTTGAGATGGAAAAATAAACTTGAATCATTGCCAGTGGGGAGTGAGGCTGTGTTCTAAGTTGGGAGAAAGGTTTATTCTTTCTGTACATAGTTTTGCCATTGTTTTGATTTTGATATCCTTTGCAGGTTTTGGGGGTTTTTTTCATAATGCAAAGCCTTTTTAATTAAAAATGGTAAACGTTTTTAAATTCAATAATGAATTTGTTTCTTCTTTTTAACAGACCTCTGAGAGAAAAAACATAGTTGGAAAACAGAAAGAACATTTATTGATTCATAAATGCTAAGAACCTCTTTATTCCCTAATTAGACATAACTGTTCAAAGAAATTTCTTCATTGAAGATATTTCCATTCTATAACTACCACAGCAGTCATTTCAATTCTCCTGTGTTTCTGAAGTAGGCATTTATTTTTTCCATTCATTACTAAATGGAATAGGTGAGGGAAAAGCATTATCTTAAACTGCATTGCCACACTGAAAATCCTTTCTAATACATTTCATCTATAACAGAACTTCTCTACACCTCATCAGCATCACAGTTTCCTCAGTCCAATCAAGAGTAACTAAAGATCTCATCACTATCTGATAACTGCTGAAGGCTTTACTTACTACTTTTTTCCTAACAAAATATAAATTTATGATTCTATTGCTGTAAGTGTATCACATCCCCACTATATTTCTTATTAAGAAACCATTCTTTAAGGGTAAATTTGGACTTGCTAAAGTTCCTTTTAAAAATAAATAAAGTTTATATCTCACATAATAAGAAATTGGAAGGAGATCTCTGGTGGTCTAGTGAGTTAAGGACTCAGTGTTGTCACTGCTGTGGCTCAGGTCACTGCTATGGTACAGGTTCCATCCCTGGCCTGGGAGTTTCTGCATCCCACAGGCATGGCCAAAAAGAAAGAAGAAAAAGAAAGAAAGACATTGGGGGCAGGATCTTTTTGAAGATAGACAATTCTGTGATTCTTTTCCTATTTCTCTTCTGCTTTATACTCAGCAAGATGGCTATTCATCTCAAAGTCCCAAAATGACTTCAGAATGTCTAGATATTACATCCTAAGTCAACAACATTCAAAGCCTATAAAAGAGTAGCTCCTGGAGTTCCCATTGTGGTGCAGAGGAAATGAATCTGACTTGTAACCATGAGGTTATGGGTTTGATCCCTGGCCTCCCTCAGTTGGTTAAAGGATCTGGCTTTGCTGTGAGCTGTGGTGTAGGTCACAGATGCTGCTGAGATCCTGCATTTCTGTGGCTGTGCTGTAGGCCAGCAGCTGTAGCTCCAGTTCAACCCCTAGCCTGGGAACCTCCATATGCCACAAGTGCGGCCCTAAAAAGAAAAAAAAAAAAGAGTAGTTCCTTTCCTTTGTTGAGATAATTTTCTAGGCCTAAGACGAAGCCACTCCCCTGAAAGAGGCACATCAGCCTACCAAGATTTAAGATAATTCCCGTGTCCCTGTAGATGCTCCACTTGATCAGAAACACAGTATATCCTGTAAGCCAATCTCCAACACTCAGCCACCTCTGAGCTCTGCAACTATTTACTTGTTGCTTCTCACTCCAAATAAGGTCAAATGCGTGGTCCCAGCCAATCAGATTTTTTTTTCTCTTCCTTGTTCTTTATTTTCCAGTCTTGAAAATCTTCCCGACTTCCACTTCATTTTGCAGTTCTCTGAATGGAGACTGTTTGCTTCATGAAATATAAATAAATAAACTTAATAACTTTGACCCCTTTTCTTAAGAGAGAGAGAAACTTCCACAGAGTAGGCCAGCAGCCCTCCCCTGCTATGCTCATCCCTGAGTCATTGGCAAAGGGAATAGAACTAGCAGGGTTGTCTTCTACTTCTCAGGATGGTGCTGGGGAGGGGACCACTACTCCCCCAAGTGAATGGAGTCTGGCACTGGGAAATTTTCAAAGTTCTGTTTGCAGGGATGGAAGACAAGGGGAATTTGATAGTCCACCAAGCGAAATCAGACACATGGGTACTTTTTCTCTGATTTGGCCATTTTAAGGAATAGAATAATGATCATAATTATTGGTAGAGTTCCACTCTGATTAGATCACTCTCTTTAGTGAGAGCAAAAAGGATTTTTTATTCAATGATTTATTCAATGTGTTTAAAATGAGCTGAGTGCTAGAATAACATGGATCACAACCCCTGCTCTCATGGAGTTTCCACTGTAGCATGGGAGACTGAGAAAATACTTGCTAAAAAGTGAAAATATCATAATTGTGATGAGTGTGATTGAAATAAAGACATAAGTAGTAAGAGGATAATAAGTGAGAAATCTCTTTGGTTTAGAGGTTCAGACTTCTCTGGGGAGCTGGAGATGAAAGCAAGAGGGTAGAGAACAACACACGTGGCAAAGGAAAAGCATGTGAAATATCTTGACACAGAACAGAGGCTATCATATGGGAAGACAAGGATACTTCCTCCTCTGATTCAAGAGAGAAGAAAGCAAGGATGGTTCCTACAGATAAGTGGCAACAATCTGAGGGTTACCCTTGACTGTTTTGGAAAGGAAGACTTTTCCCTTCTGCCCTTCTAGGTTGTCTGGCTAGTCTGATAATTAAATTGACATGAGACAGATGAACAGGAAAAACACTAATTTAGGAAGAAATCCTCAAGGACATGAGGCTCCATGGTAGTCAGGAACTAATGTTTATACCTCCTCCTGAGCCAAGAAAAAAAAAGGGGCTCAAGGCCTGTGGTTTCAGAGTAGAGGCAGACAATTCTCGGGAACAGGAGAAGAGCAAATGTTTAGTAAACCAATGTTTTTCCTCCCATGCAGATAAGTCCTTTTGCTGTAAGAAGTTATGTCTGGTAATAGCTCTCTTCCTGGCGCAGGCCCCCTATCTAAATTCTTTTAGGCGGTTAAGAGAGAAGTAATAAGTTTTTCCTGAGTCTACTGGGTCTTAATTGCCTCCAACTCACATCAAGCTGCATGCCCAAGTGGCACATTTTAGGGACACATATTTTGCTCCATTTCATTAATCTCTGTAGTGAAAAAAGACATTGGATGATTTGCCTTAGTATACTGCCATTAACAGAAGCCAAGACAAAATCCATTAAAAAGATGGAGGGGAAGGAGTTCCCACTGTGGTACAATGGGTTCAGGATCCAGCTTGTCTCATGGGTTTGATCCTCAGCTCAACAGAGTAGGTTAAGGACCTGATGTTGTGCAGCTGTGGGGTAAGTCACAGCTGTGGCTCAGATTAATCCCTGGGCTGGGAACTTCCAATGCCTTGGGTGAGGCCAGGAAAAAAAAAAGAGAAAAGAAAAAAAAAAAGATGAAGGGGGAGAGAAGGATTGCAAAACTCCATTAGGGGAGGAAAAATTTTTTTCCTTTATCTTTTTTTTTTCCTCCCTTTTTTTTTTTTTTTTGTGGGGGGCACACCTATGTTATATGGAATTTCCCAGGCTAGGGGTTGAATCTGAGCTGCAGCTGCCAACCTACACCACAGCCACAGCAATGCAGGATGGAGATGCATCTGTGATGTAAACCACAGCTCACTGCAATGCTAGATCTTTAACCCACTGAGTGAGACCAGGGATCCAACCCACATCCTAATGGATACTAGTTGGATTCTTTACTGCGAGCTATGATGCGAACTCCTCCCTTTATTTTTTTTAGATAAGGATTCCACTGGGACTCATGTAACAAAAGATAGATTAACAGCATACAAATTTATTTAAAATAAGAGAAAATCATACAAATTTATTTAATGTGAGTTTACATGACATGAAATTCTTCTTAAGGAAATGAAGCCCTGAAGAAGCAGTTAAACCTGAGTGTTTTGATGCCAGGTTTGGTAAAGAGTTGAAAGTCATGGAAAGAAATGATAGGACAAAGGTGAGCTGAGTGGAGTGAATTGGGGGAAAGTTAGCAAGGTCTGTTGGCTCAGGTCTCTCCCTGGGTTCCTTCTCTTCTTTGAGATAAAGATGTTCCTTTCCACTGGGCATAGAAAGAGCACCTCTCACCTGAGTGTTTTATGACCTGCTTCAGGAAAAGTTCAAAAGGTCCTTCCTGGGGAGTTCCCATTGTGGCTCAGCCAAAACAAACCCAACTATAATCCATGAGGATTCCCCAGCCTTGCTCAGTGGGTTAAGGATCTAGCATTGCCATGAGCTGTGGTGTAGGCCTCAGAAGAGGCTCAGATCTGGCATCGCTGTGGCGGTGGCATAGACCAGCAGCTACAGCTCCAATTTGACCCCTAGCCTGAAAACTTCCATATGCCTTGGGTGTAGCCCTAAAAAGACCAAAAAAAAAAAAAAAAGGTCCCTCCTGGGAGTTCTTGTTGTGGCTCAGTGGGATAAGAACATGACTAGTATCCATGAGGATGCAGTTTCAATCCCTGCCCTGGTTCACTGGGTTAAGAATCTGGCATTGCTGCAAGGTGCAGCATGGGTTACATATGTGACTTAGTTCTGGTGTTGCTGTGGCTGTGGCATAGGCCTGAAGCTGTAGCTCCAATTTAACCCCTATTACAAGAAATTCCATATGCTACGGGTGCAGCCATTAAAAAAAAGAAAAAAAGAAAGAAAAGGCAGGGCATCCCTGAGCATCCCAAAGACTAGAGCTAGGAACGTAGATGGTATCAAACATTGTAAATAAACTACATGTCTATCAATTTTTTTAATGAAAAAAGAAAAGAAGAAGATATCAAGACCCTCCTGGGCTTGTACATCTCCTGGGTATCAGCTTCATTCTCTCAGGCTTTCTCCCTATGAAGGGGAACACTGCTGGAGGCAACTTGTAGGCAAAAGATTTTACAATCCTACAAAAAAGAGGGGGTGGATAATTTCCTATCATTTCCATCCAAAAAAAAACAACCCAGCTTGGCACAGCCCTGAATCAATCACTGAGACCAGGAAAGGGGAGCACTGTTACTGACTCACTGTGTCTGTTTTTAAAGCCCAGGGAGAGAGGAGAGGTCTCAAGATACATCTGCTGATATGCTGATTGGTTGGGGAGATAGGTCTTATGATACACTTGCTGGTTTGTTGAGTTCAGGGACAATTGACCAAAACTGACCACCTTGGCCAAGCACAATAGCCCCTTACATGAGTTGTCTCCCATCAGGAGGACTTGATAAGGAATATGGTGCTGCCCTGAAGACTAACCAGAGGATTAGGGAGGGGCCAATAGGAGGGAGGAGATGACCAACTTCCCAGAATACTTGCTGATAAAATCCATGCCTGAGACATTTGAGCACCACCAAGAAGGACCATGAACCAGACCAAGTGTAGACCAAACAAGATGACTGGCCAGAGACAACCCAGAAACTAACTCCATTCTCATAAAATTGGAGACTGAGAGCCACTTGGCAGAGCAGTCCTCCTCGGTTCCCTCACCCTTCTGCTCTCTGCCCAGGCACCCCTTCCTAATAAATTCTCTTGCTTTGTCAGCATGTGTGTCTCCTTAGACAATTCATTTCTGAGGGTTAGAAAAGAGCCTATGGAAATGGACCCCATGGACAAGGCCCTGGAATGGATCTCCCTTCCTGCAACATTTGGGGGCATATACATCCCAAACAGGGCAAGGTGAGAAGTGGGCCACATACTTTTCCTAGTAGGGGGCAGGAAGGAGTAGGCAAGGTTGCTCTTGTGGGGAAAGAGTCATGATAATGGGATGGGTGGGGTGATGATAAGAGTCTGGTAATTCTTGTCTTGGCCAGAGGATTTGAGTTCCACCGCTTTGAAGGGCTTTGAAAGGCTTTGAAATCCAACACTGGAGTTCTAAACCACCTCACAAAGGAAGAATACATAAAGCCTTAGGTTAGTCTCAGCTTGAGAAAACATTCCCATTCCTATCTGGAAACTGTTCTTCACTGTGTCAGTTTTATGATGCTAATTTATCTCATTCTGTGTCCAGTTTATTTCATATTCCACACCAGACCTTATCAGACTTTTCCCTCCCCACGTCTATCTGCAAATGCTCACAATTTCACACTTGGTTTCTACTCTAGCTATTGCTGTTCTTAATGGGCTACTCCACAAAGGTGTGCAAAAATGGACCAGGGCAAAATTATACGTATAGTTATGGAAATGGTCAGCCTTGATCTTTATCACCAACAAGTTATACAATCCACATTCAATTTGCTTAGTTTTGAAAGTTTTAATAGTTTTTCTAATAGAAAAAGACCTTGTGACTAACTAGAAAATTCAATTTCAATTCAGATAGCACCACCTGCAGAGTCATTATGAGATGATGCAATTCAAAAAACCAAGCAAGCATAGAATGTTCTTGGAAGAGTCAGAGATGGAACTAAGAGGTCAGATTCTCACTTGTGTTTTTTTCCCAGCCATGCCTTTACCTACTATATTGCATTTTTCTAAGGGCATATTTTCCAGAAAATTTCAATGTCTAGGGTTGCAATGTTTCAACCATATTTGAACCTTGAAACATGAAGTCTTACCTTAAAAATGTAAAATAGAGAAGTTCCCATCATGTCTCAGGGGAAACAAATCTGAATAGTATCCATTATGATGCAGATTTGATCCCTGGCCTCACTCAGTGGTTTAAGGATCTGGCATTGCCATGAGCTGTGGTGTATGTAGGTCGCAGATGCAGCTGGGATCCTGAATTGCTATAGCTGTGGCTTAGGCCAATGGCTACAGCTCTGATTAAACCTCTAGCCTGAGAACCTCCATAAGCCATTGGTGTGGCCCTTAAAAAGACAAAAAAAAAAGTAAAATAGAACCTCAAGATATTAAAATATTTTACTATTTATCCTCTTATATGTCAACAAAAAAATAATCAGTCAATCTAAGAAAGAAATGGAAAATTTTACTTGAGCCAAATTTGAGGATTATAACCCAGAAAGAGCATCTTAGAAATCTCTAAGAACTGTTCCACAAATTTGAACTCAAGGCACTGAAATATAAGTTTTTAAGACAGAGGGCTGTACATCAAATGATTTTTTTTTTCTTTTTTATGGCCACACCCATGGCATATGAAAGTTCCCAGGCTAGGGGTCAATTTGAAACTACAGCTGCAGGCCTACACCACAGCCACAGAAACACCAGACCGAGCTGTACCTGCAACATACACTGCAGTTCATGGCAGCACTGGATCCTTAACCCACTGAGCAAGGCCGGGGATTGAACCTGCGTCCTCATGGATACTAGTCAAATTTGTTTCCACTGAGCCACAGCAGAAATTCCCAGATGATGTATTATTGATAGTTTGCATAATCCAGATCTAAGCAACATTGTGGTGGGTAATGTGACCCCTTACAAGATCAAGGCGTGTCATCTTAAGTAGTTGTCTCCTTGGAGTTGGGAGAGTGTTTCTCTTTATGGTTGAGCAGGTATTTCCTGCCCACGGGGGAGGTTTGATGGATATGTAATGCAGATACAATGCACAGTAGAGGGAAGAGAAGAGGCCAAAGGGCAGAGAAGAATTTTTATGTTTCAATTTTTCTTGTCTTTCCATAAAATATGAATTTTATTTGACAAATGGCATTGTTGACCTAAAAAAATGCACAACCTGAAAGCTGAGAGTTAAGTTTTATTTGGGGCAAAAGTAGGACTTAAGCCTGGGAGATGGAATCTCAACTAACCCTGAGAAAACCACTTTGAGGAAAAGAGGGAGTCAGAATATAGAGGAGTTTTTTGGTGTGTTTTTTTGTTTTGGTTTTGTTTTGTTTTGTTTTTGCAACAAAGAGCAGGTAGTAGGAACAAAAGATTTCCAGAAAACCAGATATCTCAAGTTAAGCAATTTAGCCCTTTTCTATGAGAAGATGCAAAGTTCTGGACTCACTGAAACCATTTCTTTGACATGGATCTCAGCTATCTGGTGCCAGTATCCTGTATTTTCACAGTCTGAATTTTCTCAGGGCTTGCTCTTAGGAGTGGATGCAGGCTGATGGCTGCTAGATGGCTGGTATACTTTTTTCTTTCCTGAGTTCCCTCAGAGCTCACTGGCTTACCCTTGGAGATGGCTGCACTTGCAGATTGCTGTGACGTCCTTTGTTTTGTCTATTTAACTACAGCTTGGCAGCAGTATATAAGGTAGCTCTGAAATACCCCTCCAAAGAGGCAGAGGGAGATAATATCAGTGTATGTGATAAAGGTGAAAGGGGAGGTTCATGCAGCCATACACACATTTCACAGAAGTTTGCTGCCAGTCTCATGAAGGTTACATCTAGTCATGAGGAGCAGACATCACCATGAAGGATTTTAGTGTTTTTCTAGATATGCAAGAAGTGGGCTTATAAAATCTTCTCCTAAAAATATCTAACTATGTAAGATGTATTTTTCAAGTTTTCCCAGAGCACAGAGCATCTCCCTCCTGGTGCTCAGGGGGTGCTGTGGATCAGCTGCTACAGTTCCCCATGATTTAATCCATGTAGAGGCAGATGGCAAGTGCCAAACTCTAGTTCATAGCACATATCAGAAAGAATTATTGGCCAAAAGATGTATTTCCATATTAACAGGCTCCCATCTTAGAAACATGAAATTTTTACATCAAACACTGAAATTATTTGACAAGAGCTGATCATTTTATTTAGACTATAGATCCACCTTAAAAAACCATCAATTATGGACAGGATAAATGTATTTGTGATTCATAAAGATGGAGTTTGGGGGTAAAAAAAATATTTGAACCCAAATGTGTTTATTTTTTAGCGAAAAGTCTCGTTACTTGTTTTCCTGTATTTTTACTTTCTCTCCAAATATAATATTAAACTCAGTTAAAAGTCTTGCCATAAGGGAGTTCCCATTGTGATTCAGTGGTAACAAATCTGACTAGTATCCATGAGGATGTGGCCTCACTCAGTGAGTTAAGTATCTGCCATTGCCATGAGTTGAGTTGTGGTGTAGGTCACAGAGGCAGCTTGGATCCTGCATGGCTATGGCTGTGGCCTAAGCTGGCAGCTACAGCTCTGATTTGACCCTTAGCCTGGAAACTTCTGCACATGTGGCCCTAAAAAAAAAAAAAAAAAAATTGCCATAAAATGTGAGTTTTATTTCACATATGCTGCATGACTTTTTTTCAAAGTTCACAGAAGGATTTGAACATCTGGAGAAATGCCCAACAAAACTTGGGCAATGTAGAAAACATACAACTATATTCTAAAATTCAATATTTCCCCCTTTTTTCCTAATTATTGCATATTCATAATCCATCCAGTCCTCAGGAATGGTTCAACCTCTTGGTTAAAGGAAGTATTTATTGGTTGTTCTCCACCACACATTAAAAATGGTTCCCTACACCTTTAACTGTTAATTAGCTCAAGCGCTTAGTTCAGAAACCACAGCCCTGTTTAGTGTGACCTCACTAGTATGGCATCTGGGCAATTATCTTTGAGATAATGAGCCTTTTCATCCATAACAGAACAACAGCATCTCACTTGGATTGCAAAAGATCAGAGCCAATCTGCTGCACACCAGGGTGCCTGCCATCTCCTTTGTATCATACCTTATTTTCAAACTAACCTTTCCCATTCTGAATTAATTAAAGTGTTTTCAGATTAAAAATTAATGAATTCACTTTGGCATCATTTGTGGGGATAATAGGCACAAAATATCATCCAACAATGTTTGGATCCTAACACCACAGTCTAAAAGGCAAGGAAAATGACATCACTTACAGAGTTTTCTGACACATGCCTTAGCTTCGCCAGATCCTGATTTGAGTCAGGAAAGTCGTCTCACAGAAGAGTTAGTGATACAGTGTGCTAAATGCTCATTTGGCATTATTTTATTTTATTTTTATTAGAGTATAGTTGAATTACAGCATTGCATCAATTTATGCTGTACAGCATAATGACCCAATAATGTAGATGATAGGTAGATACAGAGATAGATAGATAGTAGATAAATAGAGATAGAAGTATATGTATGTATGTGTGTATACATATATATATACATATATATGTACTCTTTTTCTCTTATCTTCCTCACCTTCTACCCCAAGAGATTGTATATAGTTCCCTGTGCTATACAGTAGTACTTCATTGCTTATCCATTCTAAGTGTAATAAATACAAATTACTAACCCCAAGCTCCCCATATATCCCATTCCCTCCCTTCTTGACAACCACAAGTCTGTTCTCTATGTCTGTGAGTCTGTTTCTGTTTTTTAGATAGATTCATATGTGTCCCATTTTAGATTCCACATATAAGCTATATCACATGGTATTTATCTTTCTCTTTCTGACTTACTTCGCTTAGTATGAGACTCACTAGTCCCATCCATGTTGCTGTAAATGACATTTTTTGTTATAGTCTCATTTTGTTCAAAAATTAATTTGGAGATTACCAAGCTTTCTATCATGTTGTGATAATAAGGTCTCTAACATTTACCATCAACCTTGCCTCTTTGTTCATTTCCGGCTTTGCCATCTCACCTATTCTTCAACACTAAGTGTGTCTTACCTTTTTAGGTAACACTAAACAAATACAAAGCCCTTTCCCCAAAAGATTGAGCACTCCTTAGATGGTTGTTTTACCAAGTGAAAAGAAACACACAACCTAAAAGTAAAGAATTATGTTTTTATTTGGTGGACTTTCTGAGGACTTAAGCCTAGGAGATTCAACTCTTAGATGGCTCTGAGGGACCACTCCAAAGGGGCAAGATATATAGCAGTTTTTGCAACAAAGATCAGGGAGTTGAAACATCAAAAGATTATTGTTAGTCAAAGAAAATCAGAGGAGTTATCTTGTGGTCCAGCAGGTTAAGAATCTGGTGTTTTCATTTCAATGGACATCTTAAGGAATTTAGCACTTTTCTGTGTATGTAAGTTAAGGAGTTTTCAATATATGTATATGTACTTTTTCTACATTATTTTCTATGAATGTAAGTTAAGGAATTTAGCATTTTGTTATATATGGGAAGATGCAAAAGTCAGGGCTCATTGAAATCATTACTTTGATAGGCATCTCAGTTCCCTGGGGCCTGTATTTGGTATTTTCTCATCCTGAGTCCCCTTGGAATGCACCACAGAATGAGGGTGGCCACAGTGTCTAATGGCTTGATGGCAGGCATCCCATTTCCATCCTGAATTCTCTCAGGGTTCATCATCAGGGGCAGCTGTAGTAGCTGATGGCCACAACATCCTTTGTTTATTGATGTGGGAGGTAGCATTCTTGGTACACAGCTGGAATCTCATTTCTTTAAAAGATGCTCCTGGAGTCCCCTAGTGGCTCAGTGGGTTAAGGATGCAGTGTTGACACTGCCCCTCTCCCCTTTCCCTTCTCTCTCTGTCTCTCTTCCTCTCTCTCTCTATTTTCTCTTTTCCCCTCTCTGTCTCCCTTTCTGTCTCTCTCTCTCCCTCCTTCTCTCCCCCCTTCTCCTTCTCTTTTTCTCTCCCTCCCTCCACTCTCATTCTCTCTCTCTCTCCATTTTGTTTTCTACAGATTGGTTTTTGTCTCTAAGAGCAAATCAGACTTGACCCCTTCGCTGTTATGCATCACTGCTTTGAGTTGCTTTTGTACATAAAGTCACAATGTTATGGCAGATACCCAGCAGCCCTGCGCTGCAGCGTTTCAGCTCTGGCGACAGCCCCGTGGCTGTAGCGTACCAGCTCCGGCAGCTTTGCGGCTGCAGTGGATCAGCTCTTTTACCCGGCGAGAAACCAAGCAAGCACTGAGTTGGAGAACTCAGTTTTATTACGCCGGCGGGCTCAGAGGAGATCGCTCTCTAGAGTCTGAGCCCGGAAGAAGGGTTTCACGAGGCTTTTATGGGCTATGTCTTCCGGGTCCAAGCTTGACTAGTTGGACTGGAGTGACATCAGGCAAAGTAGTAGATGCGGAAGCAGATGCATGGGGGAGGACTGGTTGGGGCAGTTGGCTAGACTTTGCTTAGTCATCATGGCTGGGGTCTCTCCTTTCTACATTTTATTGGGACATTTTCTCCTACAACAACATGATATCAAAATGATTGCTGTGGCCTACATCTATAGTCAGGAAGGTAAGGATTAATTCTCTGAGAAAGGGTCTTGGCCCAGGCCACAAAAACAGGCTGTCCCACCTGCAAATGCACATTGTGCAGCCCAGCATTGCGCACTCTGGCATTCAGCCTAGCAGATCTAGCCTAAACATGAAAACTCAAGAATGCCAGATAGCAAAACATTAACAAATGACCATATACATGGCCTCAACTATTATGTCTTTATGCCACATTTAAAGAATTTTTTTTTTTTACTTTACCAAACCAGAAAAATATCTAGCACCAACTTTGCCACTGACAAGGCTTGAGTCCCCTAAAGAACAAAATTGGAAAGAGGGAATGGAGAGAATTTTTCTCTCTCTGCATCAAAAAGAGGCCTATTGCGTTGAAACCAAGCAGGGCCCTGTGGGCTCCTGAGTATACAAGCCTTTAGGTTCTCCCATTTCTTGTTTTTAGGAAATAAACTTCAGCCTCCAAATCCTACCCTGAGTTCCAAAAGGCAGGTTCAAACAGTTGCTAATCAGGGAAGGGAGGGGATGCAGAGACAAGGGAGGAGGAGTCAAGATACAATAGTGCAGCCTTGGAGGCAGGATCCCAATTCCTCCTCAAAGAGAGAACAATATCTTTGAGTTCCTCTAGGGAACATAACCCCTCAACACATGGATGATGTTAATGAGGCATTCTTTATTCTGGAAAGAAGACCACCTGACCACTGAACACCAGCTTTGAAAAAAATGAAAGCTTGCCTCTACCCTGATCCTTATCTGTGGCCCTGTTTTTCAATTTTGAAACTATAAAACCACCTCCCAATCTCTCCTAATGCAGGCACAGTCTTTGAGGCATACCCTGCTGTGACCCTCCTTTGCTTGGCAAACAATAAAGCTATTTTTTCTCTTTCGCCCAAAACTCTGTTTCCGTACTTCTATTCGGCACCGGTGAGAATAGGCCAAGGTCTGGCGACACTATTAATTCTCCCACACACAAGCAGAACTAGGAGTTACATTCAGCTGGAATAATGATAATGCAGCTTAAAAATCACACCCAGAAATCTGGCTGATTAAATCACATAAAATTCATGTAACTCCTTTGCCCTTTTAAGAAAACTTGTTTCTGTCATCAGCTAATCTAATAAAAGGTTTTTGCTCACATTAGAAGTTATTTATACCCTTATTTTATAATTCTAAAACATGTGGCAGTAAAGTACACGCATAACATAAAATAACTAGAAAATGTTAATAGTTGATTAACCATTAAATCTAAAAATAGGCCTATGGAAGATAGATTTTAATGCAGTCAATTTAGAGACTTCACTCTGTTTCATTTCTTCTTTTTTTAACAGTAAATTCTTGCTTTTGGCTATTACTCTTAAGGACTGTTAAGGTGAACTTTGTAGGGGTTATAGCTTGGTATTTTAAGGGACTTTTCATTTGAAGAGGTCAAAGTACAGGAATTAAATTTTTCACTCACTTACAAGAAGCTAGGCAGGGAGTTCCTGTTGTGGGACAGCAGAAACAAATTTGACTAGGATCCATGAGGATGTGAGTTTAATCCCTGGCCTTGCTCAGTCAGTTGGGGATCCAGTGTTACCAGGAGCTAGGGTGTAGGGCACAGACTAGGCTTGGATCTGGCGTTTCTGTGGCCGTGGCTTAGGCAGGCAGCTGTAGCTCCAGTTCGATCCCTAGCCTGGGAATTTCCATAGGTCACAAGTGGGTCATTAAAAAGCAAACAAAAAAAAAAAGAAGAAGGAGAAAAAGAAAGAACACAAGAAGCTAGGCAATAAAGGAAAAATACACACCCTTTCAGGAAATTCAAAGTCCGTGGCTGAAAATCATGTAGAAGTAGCACAGGGAAATAGACTACATCTGTTTTATACATGATATCAAGTTTTCCTATGGGTAACTTTAGGTTTTATAGGCAAGAATTGAATCTAGGCAATATTAAATCAGATTAACATTCATTCTGTGACATTTCCACAGTGGGATATATTTCCAATTATTCCTGTCCTATCTTCTACAAGCATCTCTCCAACCCTCTTTTATAGATCTCCAAGGAAATCTTGGGCTTTGAAATCCATGGCATTTGTGAATCACTCTGAAGAGTAGGCCCCATGGTTTTGGGTGAAAATCATAGGACACCAATTTCATATTGTAAAGCTAGTTCTCATGGTTAATAAATAATTGATACTGGAGTTCCCCTTGTGGCTCAGAAGGTAAAGGACCTGATGTTTTTTCTGTGAGGATGTGGGTTCAATCCCGGGCCTCACTCAGTAGATTAAGGATCCAGCATTGCTGCAAGCTGCAGCACAGGTCATAGATGTGGCTTAGATCCAGTGTTGCTATGTAGGCCTCAGCTGCAGCTCTGATTCCACCCCTAGCCTGGGAACTTCTATATGCTGCAGGTGTGGCCATAAAAAGAAATAAATGAATGAATAAATAATTGAAGCTGTACTTAGATTTCCTAGCCTCCACACAATGCCCAGTGGGAGTTTATAAGTCATTTTTTTCCAATTGCTAGATGCTGGGTATGTACGAGAGTGTTGGTCTGTTGAATAAGCCATAAATCCATTGTTACCGTGTTCCGGTATTACCGGATCTGGTGTTACCATGAGCTGTGGTCTAGGTTGCAGACATGGCTCAGATCCCACATTGCTGTGGCTGTGGTATAGGCTGGCAGCTATAGCTCCAATTTGACCCCTAGCCTAGGAACTTTCATATGCCATGGGTGTGGTCTAAAAAGACAAAAGACAAAAAAAAAATTTCTCTCATTATCTGATGTTAGAATGATGTTCTATCCTCCTTGATCTGCCAACTCCCTGAAAAAAAAGCCCAACTTCTCTGAAGCTGTAGACATCATTTCCTGTATCCTTCCTTCCCTGAATTCCCTAAAAAAATATTAACCAATAACTAAGAACAATGATTATCTGTATTCTTTTTAATTGGAGAGGCTAACAAGTGCCCCATGGTCAAGAGAGGTCCTTCTCCAGTAAGGTGTTAAACAAAATTGCCCACTCTATACAAGCATTCTAATTAATCCACTGGCATTTCACTCAGATTCCATACAGATGGGCTGATTTGGCAGACTCTGGTGATATTTTACTTTTATTGAACGGGAACTCTCTGCCAGAAAGGGGGTCTCTGCATTTCATTGACTGTGGTGTTGGGAAAGTGTGATTCTGCTACAATAAAAATGGCAACTTTGGACAACAGTATATCATGTATTTAATAATGGCTAGGCAATCTCAATGTAAATATTTGACATTGATGAGAAAAAAATACCCAAAGCTCTGAAAAATCTCTTTGTTTGGGGAGAAACATTTTTGAACCATTTTGGTTTCCTTAGGCAATCTGTATTTAGGATTTTCTCTATCAACTATGTTACCTTCATAGTTACAGAGAAAGATGATCATTTTTGTGTGTGTGTTTTTTTAACTAATCAAATAAGTAGCTAATTTATATTACTTGCCCCCTGCAGGCATTTCATTACCACATGGAAAAGGTGAGAAAATAAGTCATTAATATGCATGGATGCTTTCCTTACACAATTTAGAAGGGTATATATATATAACAGGAACTCTTTCTAAATCTCTGCCAACATGAGGCTAAAAAATTATACTGATATTCAGCTATTTAACCTTCATAAATGAAGTAACCTGCACAGCTAACATTAAATGTTTGGTTTAATTTACTTGCACAGGTAACTCACTGAGAACACGTTTAACCTTAAAGTTAATGGCATCAGATCTATTTCACAGTGTATGTGCCTCCAATTGCTTTCTACAGCACTGCACAAACTAATATTGCATTCTCACTTGAGTGATATCTGTGGGCAGGAGGGAGATATTATCCTCAATTATAACCATCTTTGTCAACTTCATCTACCTTCCACTTCAAGAACTGTCAGTGAAGAGAGCAGGGGCAGGAGCAGGTAACCTCAGAGAGTGGATTCAAGAAGACATGTCTCAGAGCCAAGCAGGGAGACAAGAGGGTGTGTTTCAACTGTGTCTCTACCAGAAGGGCCTCCTTTTTTTTCTTTCAATACCTCAGCCACCTTTAGGATGCATAGGGCTTTTTTTGTTGGTGTGTGTCAGTGTGTTGTGAAAGGGAGGAAGTAACTGTGGAAGAACTAGACATCTTTGGAGATTTAGTGTCTTCTCAGAAGGGGAAGGGCTTTTTAATCATGATTAAACCCTTTATTTATTTGTTTGTTTGTTTGTTTGTTTGTTTATGGTTGCACCCACAGCATATGGAGTTCCCGGGCCTGAGACTGAATCTGAGCTGCAGTCATAACCTATGCCTCGGTACAGCAATGCCAGATCCCCGTGCCAGACAGGGGATGGAACTCGCACCTTTGAAGGGAACTGAGCTGATGCAGTCAGATTCTTAACCCACTGTACCAAAGTAGGAACTTCATAGCAAACACTTCAGTGTGGCAAAGTTCACTAAGCAAAGAGATATCACATGAAAAACTGGAGGAAAAACACAACCATGTCATAAAGGCTTATCTTTCATGTGATATGCAGAATTTCTACAAATTATTTTCAAAAATCTAATCACACCTTAGAAAAATGGCAAAGGATATGAGCGCATAGTTTACTTTCAAGAAATTAATCACTCCTAAATAAATGAAATAATGCCCACATGCACTCATAGTAGAAATACTATGGTAAGAGTATTCCTCATCAGACAGAGGTTTAATAAAACACTGTAGGTGATGTTGAGCTACAGAGACTTTCATACAGTGCTCAAGAGCACACAATTTCAAAACTTACATGGGAGATAAATTGTCAATATCCAGCAGATTTGCAAATGTTTATACCCGAAAATGCCACTTCTGGGAATATATTCTATGGATGTACCCATACATTTAGGAAAAGACATTCATTTTATTTTATTTTATTTTTTGTCTTTTTAGAGCTTCACCCTAGGCATATGGAGGTTCCCAGGATAGGGGTGGAATTGGAGCTGTAGCTGCTGGCCTATGCCACCCCACAGCAACGTGGTATTCAAGCCGTGTCTACATCCTATACCACCTCTCAGGGCAATGCTAGATACTTAACCCACTGAGCGAGGCCAGGGATCTAACTGTGTCCTCATGGATGCTAGTCAGATTCATTTCTACGGAGCCATGATGGAAATTCCTTAACATTTTTTATAAAAGCAAAATGAGCAAACAGTCTAAATATTCACTTTATTAAATTTATCAAATTAAGGAATATACATAAAAGGATGCTACACTGTCATGTAAAAAAAAATGAAGAAGTTCTTTGCATATTAAAATAAATTGACCTTCAGAGTTCTCTGATGGCTCAGCAGGTTAGGTATCCACTGTTGTCACTGCAGTGGTTCAAGTCGCTGCTGTGGCATAGGTTTTATCCCTAGTCCAAGAAATTCCATATGCTGCAGGCATGGCCAGAAAGATAAAATCAATAAAATAAAATTTAAGTTAGATAAAAAAATAAATTAAATTAAATAAATTGACATTCAAGATATGCCATCATGTTAAAAAAAAAAAAAGCAAAGTGTGGAGAAGTATGCGTAGCCATATTATGCATATATTTGCATAAAAAATAGGGCAAAAAGAATACTACATAATAAATATATCCTAGAATAAATAAAGGACACATCAGATATGGATATTATTAGTTTATCACACTGAGAATTGTATAACTGAGGAAGAGGGGCAGGAGAAAGAAAATCTATGATGAACATCCTTGGTGTTTTTACACTCTGAAGCATATACTATCTATACAGAAATAAATAATTTTAAAATTAAAAAGGAAGCAATTATTATTTTAGGCAATGTGCATGTAGAGTTTCTATGAATTTCACTTATTAGAAGTCTCTTTAGGAGTTCCCATTGTGGTACAGTGGGAATGAATCTGACTAGTAACCGTGAGGTTGCAGATTTGATCCCTGGCCTTGTTCAGTGGGTTAAGGATCTGGCATTGCCGTGAGCTGTGGTGTAGGCAGGAAGCTGTATCTCTGATTAGACCCCTAGCATGGGAACCTCCCTATGCTGAGGGTACTGCCCTGAAAAACAAAACAAAACAAAAAAAAAACAAAGAGTCTCTTTAATCTTTATCATAATGGCACAAAGATAATCAAAAATTATTTTTTAAGAAAAAAAAATCAGGAATGCCCTTCTATTAGAGTTGCTCCTGGAAATTGTCCTTTCTGAAGAATTCTAAATGCTTTCTCAGCACCCTATATACTCCATGCCTCATATTCTCTGAGACTGGGACATCACCGGAAAATTTCTCTAGAAAATACAGATGAGGATTTATAGCCATTGCCCAAGCTCTATGTGGAATTAGCACAGGCCTGCTCAATATCAAGTTGCATGCCTTCTTGGAACATAATTACTGTATTTCTCCTCACATAGGAGGTCTTGCCTAACAGACTGACACTGTAATAGAACATTTTAAATGAGGCCACCTAGAAAACTGGAGACATAAAACAAAAGAATGTTTTAATATCAGGTTAGAAATTTGATGTTCAATTAAATATTCTTAGCTTTTTTTTCTATTTTATTTCTGGTTGATTTTCATGGGGTTTTTTTTTCATTCATTTGTTTGTATTAATATGGAAGCTCTTTAGTTATTGGCCGGAGAAAAATGTTCAGTCCTAACACAAAGAGCCACAGACCCTTGGAGGAAATGGAATGATCCAGAAGAGGCAGGAGTTGGCCACAAAGGTAAATGTGAATGAGGCAAATGTATGATTGTGTCAGTACTGAGTAGGGCCCAGAGATAAGGGTGTCTGGAAGGATGGGAAATAAACTATGACCCTAATTATTACCAAAAAATTATCACTAAACTGCTTAGCTATTTTTGAAACAAAGTTATCTCCAGTCCAACAGGATGGCAAGATGGATGTTATCATAATTGAAAACAGGTGGTGTTTAAATACCACCTACAACAGCAATGCAGGGCACACCAGGGGGCAAGGGGGGGGCAGTTAGTGAAACATAAGACACAACTTCTCAAGAGAAGATACCGATAAAAATAAGAGCTTAGCCAGAGAGATACTTCTCCACATTTATCTTTTTGTAGTCACAAAAACTTGTTCCCGGGAGTTCTCATCATGGCTCAACAGTTAACGGACTGACTAGTATCCCTGAGGATGTGGGTTCAATCCCTGGCCTCACTCAGTGGGTTAAAGATCCAGCATTGCTGTGAGCTGTGGTATAGATCACAGATGCGGCTTGGATCCTGAGTTGCTGTGGCTTTGGCATAGGCTGGCGGATACAGCTCCAATTGGACCCCTAGCCTGAGAACCTCCGTATGCCGCAGGTGCAGCCTAAAAACAAACAAACAAACAAACAAACACTGTTCCCTCTGGCGCAAAGTCTTTTTCCTCTTAAACTCAACCTGGGCACAAGATGCTCCCTCTCCCTTTTTTCCTCCCAGTTTGCAGTTTGACTTTGGTTTGTCATCATCAGTATCACCTACAACAAATCATCTTCTTCTCTTGTCCAATTACAGACAACATAAAGATGCCTGTCCACCATGCTTCTCATTTCAGCACTGGACTCACCATGACTCACCTCTAAAGCACAGAAGCCACTTGTCAGTTTCTATGACATAAAGTTAATTTTCACTCAGCTTTCTCCTCTTTTTATTTCACATTTCTTATAGGTGATGACCAGAGTGAACATGATGGTTGATCCCTCCCTTCCCTATCATGGATTTATAGCATACTTTCCCTCAGGAAAATTTTAGTATGTCTCCCCTCCACTCAATAATAAAAGAGAAAAGACAGTTATATAAAACAGGTATAGAAAATCCTCTTACAACCTTTAAGGACAAGGTCCTTCCCTTATACCATTATGGAGAAAGAGCCACCACCATCAAAGGCAGCATCTCTTGTCCTAAGAAGGAACTCATGAGCATTTCTACTCATTGCATTCTGCTGCTCCCAAAATCAGCTTAGAGATGCACTTAAAAACAGTCAACTACCTCCGTGACTGCAGTCAAGGCAGGTACACAACAGCATTGGCAAATTAGGAAAATAAGAAGTCTCTCTCCTTCCAATTTGAAAAGAAAAATATTTTAGTAAAGAGGAGACAAGCTAAGTAAATTAAATTTCACTGAATTAAAGTTATGTGTTTTTATCCTATCTTCTGCATAAATGAAGTGACAATGGAAATCTTGAGTAACTACTCCAAGCAGAAAATAAACTAATGAAAAAGTTTGTGTATTTTGTCTCCATGTGTGTTATCTTGATCTCTCCTGAGATTACTGGGTTTTTTTCTTTTCCAGACTTTCCATTTTCATTTTCTTTTTTGTTTGTTTGTTTGGTCTCCTTTTTGAGATTTTAAAATGCCTGACATGTAGTACACACTTGTAGATTTACATGGGAAATCTAGTCTCACCTTGAAATATAAGATGATATTCTAACCAGCATACTAGTCTCACCTTGAAATATAAGATGATATTCTAACCAGCATTCTGAAACACCTCCGGGGCTCCTATGTTGTACAAGCCATTACTGTCTGGCTTTTATGGGTGAATTTCTGAGCTCCCTTGGAACACTTGATAATGTGTCTTGAAGATGAAACATCTTTCACTGCCAATGTCTCCTGCCTGTGTAAACTTTATCTTTGATCTTGTCTGTTTCTATGTTACTTTCTTCAAGAAAAAAAAAAAAAAAAAGTTTGTTGCAATTTAGACTCCAGGAATTTATGCTACCCTAAAATCTAAATGCCAGCCATTTTTTAAAATTCAAAAAAAAAAAAACTCATCAGAGGTAATAATGTATCAGTCCCTAAGTCCATTTCAACTATAAATGGCTTTTATAATTTATTAATTAATGATAACATTGTGACCAAAAGTCATTGATGTAAACAATTTTTTAATGCTATTTGTTATGTTGAGAATATCAGCATGCATTGATTCAGGGGAAATATCCAAAAGCATATAGTAGTTCCTGGGCCAGGGTCAAATCAGAGCTGTTGCTGAGGCCTACACCACAGCCACAGCAGCACAAGATCCAAGCTGCTCTGTGACTTACACCAGCAATAGAAGATCCTTAACCCACTGAGCAAGGCCAGGGATAAAACCAACATCCTCATAGAGACAAGGTTCAGTTCTTAACCCATCATAAATGCTTTCAATCCCACATTGTGCTGCAGTGTTTGATACAAGCCTCTTGTCTTAAAGGAGCCTCTGCTGTTCCATACAGTGGCCAAGAGCCTGATGTATGTATTGAACAGTAGAATTCAGATGTGCTATAAATGTAACACACACATTAGATTTTAAGGGCTTAGTATCCATTTACACCAAAAAGAAAAAGAAAAGGTCAATATGTGAGGAGACACGTGTGATTTAATCAACTACATGGGAGGAATTCTTTCAGTGTTTATGTATATTAAATCACCACATTTTACCCTTTAAATATATTACAATTTTATTTGTCAATCATACCTCAATAAAACTAAAAAATTAAAATTTAGTATACAAAAAATGTAAATTATCTCATCAATAATTTTTATGTAAAGTATATGTTGCAATGATCAAATTGTGGATACATTGGTTTAAACAAAATATATTATCAAAATTAATTTCACCTGGAATTCCCGTCGTGGCACAGTGGTTAACGAATCCAGTTGGGAACAAGGGGGTTGCGAGTTCGGTCCCCACCCTTGCTCAGTGGGTTAAGGATCCGGCGTTGCCGTGGGCTGTGGTGTAGGTTGCAGACACAGCTTGGGTACCGTGTTGCTGTGGCTCTGGCATAGGCTGGCGGCTGCAGCTCTGATTCGACCCCTAACCTGAGAACCTCCATATGCCGCGGGAGCGGCCCAAGAAATAGCAAAAAGACAAAAAAATAAATTAAAAAAAATTAATTTCACCTGTTTCTTTTTTACTTTTTTATATGGCTA
The DNA here is from genome assembly GCF_016906955.1 of Phacochoerus africanus. Lineage (NCBI taxonomy): Eukaryota > Metazoa > Chordata > Mammalia > Artiodactyla > Suidae > Phacochoerus > Phacochoerus africanus. The sequence continues at coordinate 48,337,082 of NC_062553.1, read as the reverse complement.
CAAACTTTTTAAACTATATATTTTTCATATATTATACAGATATAATTATATCATATGAAAGCACTGATTTAGATATTTTTATGGTACCATACCATAGCCTAAGACCTGTTCTAAATACCCCTGGTCCCTAGCATAATATAGATGCTCAGTAAATATTTAATAAATAAAGTAATAAGTAGGGAGTTCCTGTTGTGGTGCAGCAGAAACAAATCCAATTAGTATCCATGAGGATGCATGTTCAATCCCTGGCCTCACCCAGTGGGTCAGGGATCCAGTGTTGCCATGAGCTGTGGTATAGGCCTCAGAGGAGGCTCGGATCTGGCAGTCCTGTGGCTGTGGTATAGGCCAGGAGCTACAGCTCCGATTCGACCCCTAGCCTGGGAACTTCCATATGCTGCGAATGAGATCCTAAAAAGCAAATAAATAAATAAATAAAATAATAAACAAAAGTGAAAACAATTTCTTAGCCTTCAGGTATATTTCTACAAGGAAATCAAAATGTTTCATAAGCATGCAGAAATCAATAATTTTCAAATTTGAGATCTAAAGAAAGGCAAGTTTGGGAGTTCCCATTGTAGCTCAGCCATAACAAACCTGACTAGTATCAGTGAAGACCAGGGTTTGACCCCTGGTCTCACTCAGTGAGTTAAGGATCCAGCATTGCCATGAGCTGTGCTATAGGTCACAGAGGCAGCTCAGATCCTGTGTTGCTATGGATGTGGAATAGGCCAGCAACTGCAGCTCTGATTCAGCTCCTAGCCTGGGAACTTCCATATGCCACAGATGCAGCCCTAACAAGAAAAACTAAAATAAAAGAAGGCAAGTACTAAGAGAGGTAAATTTGGAAAGTAAAGAAAGTGTGCTTAAAACAAAAAGGAAGTTCCCTTGTGGCTCAGTGAGTGAAAGATCTGATGTTTTCTCTGTGAGGATGCAGGTTCAATCTCTGGCTTCACCCAGGCAATTAAGGATCCAGTTTTGCTGCAAGCTCTGGCATAGGTCACAGATGTGGTTCAGATCTGGTGTCGCTGTGTCTGTGGTGTAGGCCATCAGCTGCAGCCCTGATTTGACCTCTAGCCTGGGAACCTCCATACACCACAGGTGCAGCCATTAAAAACAAAACAAAACAAAGAGTATTACCTGAAGTTGCAAAACCAAAGACAAAGAAAGGAGAGATATTCATAAGGTGTAACAAACATGATAAAGAACATGTATATATATTATTCATAAGGAAGGTAGCACTGTAGCTGAAAGATCAACATGATTTATGTGCAATTTGGGCGACTTATTTCAAGAGTAATTTATGCAAATCATGATTTAAGAAAGTTAAATCAAAGCATGACTCTAGTAAATCTAACAGTTTCTGAAAGTTTATATAAAAAGAAAAAATATTTTAAAAATTGCAGTGGTGGTAACTACTGGCATTGTGTCTAAGCTGGCTCTAAATACTAACTACGCAGACTTTGCCTTTGTTTAGAACTTTAACTAGAACCACATATACATTAGTTTTGCCAGGTATTGGAAATAAGTTGAAAGTGAATTCATCACAGATGGAAATTCTAAATGTGGGAAAACAAATTAAGTGATTTGGAAAAATTGCAATATATTTAGTAAGGGATACATCTCACAAGTTATTTTTGACTATTAATCAGGAAGACACTAAATGTCTAGAAGGGAGCAATGGTATTATTAGCTGACATAGAGTATTAAATATGCACAAGGCACTGTCTTAAGACATTCGCATAAACTTATGTAATTTTTCAAAAGAATTTGTGCTTATCACTATTTTACAGATAAGAAATGTGAAACATGAGATCAACTAGCGTGGGTGTCCGAGGTCATACAGTAGAATGGTATAGCCTGACTATAGACCCAGGCAATCTGGGAAACTTGCTTCTAATCAAGCTATACATTTATGAAAGCCTGTCCTGTGACAGATGATTTAAATACCCGTTTAATCTTTACACAATCCTTCAAGAAGTTGCAATTGTTCCCCAATGTTAGGCAACTGGGACTCAGAGGTTAAGTCACTTTTTCAAAATGAACAAAGAGTAGGTATTGGAATAAAGACTTGAATGCAGGGAGATGGGATTAAGATGGCCAAATAGAAGGACTGGAGCTCAACTTCTCTCCTAAAAACAACAAAATTCACAACTGAAGACTGACCACACTTCACCAAAATGGACCAGAAACTGGAAAAAGGATACCCTACTCCAGGAGAAAAACAGGAGGCCACATCAAGAGGTAGGAGGGGCGATTTCGTGATATAAACAACCCCATACATCCTGGGTGGGAAGCTCCACGGACTGGAAACTAACTAGTTCACAGAGACTCACCTACAGGAGTGAGAGTTCTGAGCCACACATCAAACTCTCACATGTGAGGATCTGGCACAGGGAGAAAGAGCCCCAGAGCATCTGGCATTGAAGGCCAGTGGGGCTTGTGCACAAGAGCTCCATGGGACTGGGGGAAACGAAGACCCCATTCTTAAAAGGCGCACATGGACTTTCACATGCACTGAGTCCCAGGGCAAAGCAAAGTCTCCAAGGGAATCTGGGTCAAACCTGACCACATTTCTTGGAGGACATCCTGGGAAAACAGGGGTGAATATGGCTTGTTGTGAGGGAGGGACATTGAAGGCAAAACTCTCGGGAATATTCAGCAGCAGTGCCTTTCTCTGAAAGTGGCCATTTTGGGAAAATCTGGCTCCAACTGTCAGTCAGTGCTGAGAAGCCCCAGGGCAAACAACAACCAGGTGGGATCACAGCCCCACCCCTCAGTAAACAGGCTACATAAAGACCCCTCAGGCACACAGCTGCCTCTAATTCCATCCAGAGACTAAGCCCAACCCACCAGAGAGATTAGAATTGGCTCCTCCTACCAGGCATCAGCCCCTCCCATCAGGAAGCCTACAGAAAGCCCCCAAACAGACTTCAGCCACAGGGGGGCAGACACCAGAAGTAAGAGAGGCTACAACTCTATTATCTGTAAGAAGGTCACCACACCAAAAACCTATAAAAATGAAAAGACAGAGAACTATAACTCAGATGAGGGAGAAAGAAAAAATCCCAGAAAAACAGCTAAGCCATGAGGAGATTCTTAGCCTCCAGGAAAAAGACTTTAGACTGTTGAGGCTGAAGATGCAAGACATTGGAAATAAACTGGAGGGAGGCAAAGATGGATAACTTACAGGAAACACTGACCAAAGAGATACAAGATATAAAACTGAAACAAGAAGAGATGCAAAATACAATAACTGAAATAAAAAACTCACTAGAAGCAGCTAACAGCAGAATACAGGAGGCAGAAGAATGAATAAGCAAGGTGGAGGACAGATTAGTGGAAATTACGGATGCAGAACAGAAAAGAGAAAAAAGATTGAAAACAAATGAAGAGAGTCTCAGAGAACTCTGGGACAACGTGAAACACACCAACATCCGAATTATAGGGGTGCCAGAAGGAGAAGATAGGGAGAAGGGGACAGAAAAAATATTCCAAGAGATAATAGCCGAAAACTTGCCCAACATGGGGAAGGAATCACTCACTCAAATCCAGGAAGCACAACAAGTACCATACAAAATAAACCCAAAGAGGAACACCCCAAGACACATATTAATCAAATTGACCAAAATTAAAGACAAAGAGAAGATCTTGAAAGCAGTGAGGGAAAAGAAACAAATAACATACAAGGGAACCCTGATAAGACTATCAGCAGATTTTTCAACAGAAACTCTGCAGGCCAGAAGGGAGTGGCATGATGTACTTAACATGACAAAAGGAAAAAAACCTCCAACCAAGATTACTTTACCCAGCAAGGCTCTCATTCACATTTGAAGGAGAAATCAAAACCTTGTCAGATAAACAAAAGCTGAGAGAATTCAGCAACACTAAACCAGCCTTACAACAAATACTAAAGGAACTTCTCTAGGCAGATAAGAACAAGAGAAGAAGAAAAGAAAAAAGAGCAGCAAAAACAAATCCAAAGTAATTAATAAAATGGCAATAAGAACATACATATCAATAATTACCTTAAATGTGAATGGACTAAACGCCCCAACCAAAAGACATAGGCTGGCTGAATGGATACAAAAACAAGACCTATATATATGCTATCTTCAAGAGATCCACTTCACTTCTAAGGACACATACAAATTGAAAATGAGAGAATGGAAGAAAATATTTCATGCAAATGGGGATCAAAAGAAAGCTGGAGTAGCAATACTCATATCAGACAAAATAGACTTTAAAATCAAGAATATTTTCAGGGACAAAGAAGGACATTACATAATGATCAAAGGATCAATCCAAGAAGATGTTATAACAATTTTAAATATCTATGCACCCAACACAGGTTCACCACAATATATAAGGCAACTGCTAATAACCTTAAAAGGAGAAATCGACAATAACACAATAAGAGTGGGGGACTTTAAGACCCCACTTGCAGCAATGGACAGATCAACTAGACAGAAAATCAATAAGGAAACACAGGCCCTGAATGAAGCATTAAACCAGATGGACTTAATAGATATTTATAGGACATTTCATCCATAAGCAACAGAATACACCTTCTTCTCAAGTGCACATGGAACATTCTCTAAGATTGACCATATCCTGGGCTACAAATCCAACCTCAGTAACTTTAAGAAAATTGAAATCATATCAAGCATCTTTTCCGACCACAATGCCATACGACTGGAAATCAACAACAAGAAAAAAACTGCAAAAAACACAAACATGTGGAGACTCAACAACATGCTACTAAACAACCAATGGGTCACTGAAGAAATCAAAGAGGAAATTAAAAAGTACCTAGCAGCAAATGACAATGAAGATACGACACTTAAAACCTATGGGATGCAGCAAAAGCCGTTCTAAGGGGAAAGTTTATAGCAATACAAGCCCACCTCAGGAAACAAGAAAAAGCCCAAATAAACAAGCTAACTTTACATCTAAAACAGCTTTAGAGAGAAGAACAGACAAGACCTAAAGGTAGTAGAAGGAAAGAAATCATAAAGATCAGAGCAGAAATCAATGAAATAGAAATGAAGAAAACCATAGAAAAGATCAATGAAACGAAAAGCTGGTTCTTTGAAAAGATCAACAAAATTGATAAACCCCTAGCCAGACTTATCAAGTAAAAAAGAGAGAGGACACAAATCAATAAAATTAGAAATGAAAAAGGAGAAGTAACAATGGACACCACAGAAATACAAAGGATCATAAGAGACTACTATATGCAACTATATGCCAATAAAATGGAAAACCTAGAAGAAATGGACAAATTCTTAGAAAAGCACAATCTTCCAAGACTAAACCAAGATGAAACAGAAGAGATGAATGGACCCATCACAAGAACTGAAATTGAAACTGTGATGAAAAAACTTCCAACAAACAAAAGTCCAGGACCAGATGGCTTCACAGGTGAATTCTATCAAACATTTAGAGAAGAGCTAACACCTCTCCTTCTGAAACTATTTCAAAAAATTGCAGAAGAAGGAATAATCCCAAAGTCATTCTATGAGGCCACCATCACCCTGATACCAAAACCAGACAAAGATACCACAAAAAAAGAAAACTACAGGCCAATTTCACTGATGAACATCGATGCAAAAATCCTCAACAAAATACTAGCAAACCGCATCCAACAATACATTCAAAGGATTGTACATCATGATCAAGTAGGATTTATCCCAGGGATGCAAGGGTTCTTCAATATCCACAAATCCATCAGTGTGATACACCACAGTAACAAACTGAAGAATAAAAACCATATGATCCTCTCAATAGACGTGGAAAAAGCCATTGACAAAATCCAACACCCATTTCTGATAAAAACCCTTCAGAAAGTGGGCATAACGGGAACCTACCTCAACATGATAAAGGCCATATACCACAAACCCACAGCAAACATCATTCTCAATGGTGAAAAGCTGAAAGAGTTCCTGCTGAGATCAGGAACAAGACAAGGATGTCTGCTCTCACCACTACTCTTCAACATAGTTCTGGAATTCCTAGCCATAGGAATCAGAGAAGTAAAAGAAATAAAAGGAATCCAAATTGGAAAGGAAGAAGTAAAACTATAGCTATTTGCAGATGATATGATACTATACCTAGAGAATCCTAAAGACTACCAGAAAACTGTTAGAGCTTATCCACGAATTTGGCAAAGTTGCAGGATACAAAATCAATACAGAGAAATCAATAGCATTTCTATATACTAACAATGAAAAAGCAGAAAAGGAAATTAGGGAAGCAATCCTGTTTACCATTGCATCCAAAAGAATCAAATACCTAGGAGTAAACCTGCCTAAAGAGACAAAAGACCTGTACTCTGAAAACTACAAGCCACTGATGAAAGAAATCAAAGATGACACCAATAAATGGAAAGATATACCATGCTTGTGGATTGGAAGAGTTAATATTCTCAAAATGACTATACTACCCAAGGCAATCTACAGATTCAATGAAATCCCTATCAAATTACCAAGGACATCTTTCACAGAACTTGAACAAAATATTTTAAAGTTTGTTTGGAAGCACAAAAGACCCAGAATAGCCAAAGACATCCTGAAAAAGAAGAATAGAGCTGGAGGAATCTGGCTCCCGGACTTCAGACTATACTACAAAGCAACAGTCGTCAAAACTACATGGTACTGGCACAAAGACAGACATATAGATCAGTGGAACAGGATAGAAAGCCCAGAATTAAACCCATGCACTTACAGCCAACTCATCTATGTAAGACTATACAATGGAGAAAGGACAGCTTGTTCAATAAGTGGTGCTGGGAAAACTGGACAGACACATGGAAAAGAATGAAATTAGAACACTCCCTAACACCATACACAAAAATCAACTCCAAATGGATTAAAGACCTAGATATAAGACCAGACACTATCAAACTCCTAGAGGAAAACATAGGCCAAACACTCTCTGACATAAACGACAGCAATGTCTTCTCAGATCCACCTCTCAGAGTATTGACAATAAAAAGAAAAATAAACAAATGGGACCTACTCAAACTTAAAAGTTTCTGCACAGCAAAAAGACAATGCACAGAATGGGAGAAAATCTTTGCAAGTGAATCGACTGACAAGGGATTCATCTCCAAAATTTATAAACAACTTCTGCCTCTCCATACCAAAAAAACCCAAACAACCCCATCAAAAAATGGGCAGAAGATCTAAAGAGACAGTTCTCCATAGAAGACATACAGATGGCCAAAAAACACATGAAAAGATGTTCAACATCACTCATTCTTAGACAAATGCAAATCAAAACCACTCTGAGGTACCACCTTACGCCAGCCAGAATGGCCATCATCCAAAAGTCTACAAACAATAAGTGCTGGAGAGGGTGTGGAGAAAAAGGAACCCTAGTACACTGTTGGTGGGATTGTAAATTGGTGGAACCACTCTGGAAAGCAGGATGGAGATTCTTCAGAAAACTAAACATAGAACTACAATTTGACCCAGCAATCCCACTCCTGGGCATCTATCCAGAGAAAACCATGACTTGCAAAGACACATGTACTCCAATGTTCATTGCAGCACTATTTACAGTAGCCAAGACATGGAAACAACCTAAATGTCCATCGACAGAGGAGTGGATCCAGAAGATGTGGTACATATATACACAATGGAATATTACTCAGCCATCAAAAAGAATGAAATACCAGCATTTTTAGCAACATGGATGGACCTAGAAATTATCATGCTAAGTGAAGTCGGTCATACAATGAGACACCAACATCAAATCCTTTCACTGACATGTGGAATCTGAAGAAAAGGACAGACTGAACTTCTTTGCAGAACAGATGCTGATTCACAGACATTGAAAAACTTATGGTCTCCGGAGGAGACAGTTTGGGGGGTGGGGGGATGTGCCTGGGCTGTGGGATGGAAATCCTGTGAAATCAGATTGTTATGATCATTATACAACTACAAATGTGATAAATTCATTTGAGTAATAAAAAAAAGAAAAAAAAAGACTTGAATGCAGAGGCGTTCCCATGATGGCTCAGTGGTAATGGACACAACTAGTATCCATGAGGATGCGGGTTGGATCCCTGGCCTCTCTCAGTGGATGAAGGATCCAGCATTGCCATGAGCTCTGGTATAGGTTGCAGACATGACTTGGGATCCTACATTGCTGTGGCCATGGCACATCACAGCAGCTGCAGCTCTGATTAGACCCCTGGCCTGGAAATCTCCATATGCCACAGGTGTGGTCCTACAAAGACAAAAAAAAAAAAAAAAAGAAAAAGAAAAGATTTGAATGCAGAGCCATGTGACTCCAAAACCCCTTCCACTACCAGCTACATTGTGCTGAAAAAACAGAGCCCACAGGTGACTCTGAATAAACCTCTGTCTCTAAATATTTATTTGCTAGTGCAAGTCTGCATGCCCAATGCACAGTGAGGCCAAATACACTGAAGGGTAGGAGTTTGGAGCAGGGAAAAGTTTATTGCAGGGCCATGCAAGGAGACAGTTGACTGGTGCCCAGAAAACTCTGAACTCCCTGAAGGTTTGCAACAAAGTATCTTTAAAAGCCAAATGGGGGAGTAGGATCGCAGGGTATGTGATCAACCTGTGCACAGTGCTCACACTAGCTGATGGTGAGGTCACAGGCCCGTGTCATAGGGGTTACATTAATTATCCTTAGGCTCAAATGTTCTGGTGGCTATGTGCTCATCATCATCAAGTTGTTAATATCTTCCATTTCGTGGTGGTGGTGGGGAGTTCATCTGTAACACAACTCAGGAAATGTGCCTCAGGTACTGTTATCTAGGCACTTTAGAGAGGAGCTAAAGCAGAGTATATGGGGGTGGATACTGTCCTATAAAGGCCCCATGGGGTCCTGCTTAGTTACATATTAATTACTCAGTTGGATTAAGGTAGATTTAGACCATCTGTACCAAGTATTCTGAAGCACTTTCACTTTCAAAAATAGAATAACATCCAATCTAGTCAAAACTGGTTATTTTCTCTTAAGCATTTTCTCTAAAACTACACAGACCTGTATTCTGCTATTTACTATATATTTCTGTTTTAAAATCTTAATCATATTTGCCAAAATAAGTATAAAACTGCAGATACAAAGCTATGAACAGTACAGGGATAGAACGTCAGGACCCTGGAGAGCTCCATCAAGTTTCCGCTGTCCTCCTCCTCCCCCAAAAACTGCTGGATTTTGAGAGAGCATCTTTAAGCTGCAGAAAGCTCTTCTCCCAAACTTTCAACCTGACCCACAGGTAAAATAATAAGTCCCAAAGGCCAGTGAAACGTTAAAACAGAGAGATACATGGTCATCGCTTTTTTTTTTAATTTGAGAAATAAAATGAGGGGAAAGTGAAGGAAGGCAAATGCTAATTGTGCTGAAGAATTAGAATGCAGGAAAGTTAGAAATGAAAAGTTATGCTTCCCCAAGTAACCATAACTTGGCATATTCTATATAAGGGCATAAATATCACAGCAAATACAGTACATAAAATACTATCATGTGTGCAAGGAACGAATAACAATAGCTGGGAGGATCATAATTTTGACTTTCTTGACTTTTATGAGTTTAAATTCTCATCCACAATGTTACATTAATACATACAAGTTTTTTAACCAAACGTGACTTAATTTTTCTTCTCCCTATGCGATTGTCTTCTGGTTTTTCTTGGCATTATGTAAGCTAAAGCAGTAACATGTGAACACTGACCTTCCAAATTTGATTCTAAGTCTTGGGCCTCATTAAACAAAGGAAAGAAAGTGAAGGCAAAGCTTTCAGCTGTGCATGATTGTTAAACAGTGGGGGAATGCAGAACCTGCTAAATAAAACTAGTCACGCTTTGGGCCAGAAAAAAAAGCTGAAGTGATCATTTAAACCTGCACACTGCTGTTTTTTATTTAATGCTGAGGGGTGTTCACAATGCTGTGATTGCTGGAGAAAGGTTAATCCAGATGAGTAAAAAAGTAGCAGTAAATGAGACTGTTTCATATTCTCTTTGTAGTGAATATTTTAGTAACCGGTTGTGAATCCCTATCAGCAGTGAAACCATCAAATGAAACAGGAAAAACTGAAAATACTACCCTAAAGAATGAATTTTGATTTAATACAGAGGCAGAGGCATTTTCCTCACTTTCTGCTGTGGTGATGACTGGGTGGGAAGCAGCTTTCATCAGAGGAAAAGATTCTTCTTGAGTGCCTGTATTCTCAACTCACCATCCTATTTGCAAACTTGAGAAGTAGGAAGGAGTAGAAATTTCCACTCATTCTCCTTCCAGCTTTTATTTACTTTCTTTCCCCCACCCTGATCTTCACACTATAGTAGCAATTCTCTTCTTGGAGAGTATTACCTTGCTTCTGCATCAAGTTATGTCAAAAACTATTCAATATTCTCAGCAGCTCCACCAGGGCGCATGTTCTTGTCTTATTTCCTTCCCTGGAAAGTATCTGTATTGATCTCTCCAAAACCTCAAGGCCAAGTGAAAATAGCAGGAGAGGCATTCTACAGGGGGAAATGCAGATTTGTACTGTCCCCTCCATTTTTTTCTTTCTTTCCAGAATATTAGTGCAGACAGAGCAATATTGAAAATTCAACATTAGTTTCTTTCTTCCTTCTTCCCCAAGGCTATGTTAATAGCAACCATTTGTGTTCCTTCCTTTAGAACTTTGGGACCAAATTTTCCTTTGAAAGAACCACTGCCAAATCATACATAAATGAAAATTTAGCCTTTTGTTGCTTAGTGATCACTTCAGCAATTTGAATTTGGTTTTTTGGGGGTTTTTTGTTTTGTTTTTAGGGTTGATTTTTTTTGATGGCCACACCCAAGGCATATGAAGTTCCAGGCCAGGGACTGAATCCAAGCCAGATCCTTTAACCAATTATACAGTGCCTGGGATCAAAACCATGCCTCCATTGCTACCCAAGCCGCTAAAATTGGGTTCTTAACCACTATGCCACAGTGGGAACTCTTCAGATTTTTCTGAGTTCAGCTTTTAGTGTCTGTTTCATGATTTTGAATCCCATTAAAGAAAAAATACAGATACTTGTTAAAGACAATAAGGTAGACTTTATTCAAGGAGCGCTACTATAGTGGGGTTTTGCAGTAGAGGAGAGGGATTAAGTTCTACTCAGAACACAATAAGGGCAAGTGGAGATTTATGGCCAAGGAGCAGGGTGGGGGTCAGAAAATTACTAACAGGAAACATCAAGGCCAGGGGGAATCTGGGTAAACCAACTTGGCAGGAGTTTGCTAAAGGCAGATAAGGATGATAGGATGCAAAATGTGGGGCTTAGGAATTTGATGAGATCATCAAGGGTGAAGGATTTTTGATAAAATGACCCAGCAGGATTCTGGCTAAAACCTGGGCCAGAGCCCATGAGTAAGTCAAAAAGGGAACCCAGAGGAGCCTAAATAATGCCAAAAGAGTTTTCACTCAGAAATTTCTGGGCCAGGTATTGAAACAATGACCAGCAGTGACCAAAGCCAGCCTTTTTTTCTTTTTTAAAATCACTTTTTAAAAATTAGCTGCATATTTCTAGAAAAGAAAAGGGAAATATGATTACATGTTTGCTATAATACATTACTCTGAAGGTAGTATGCTTTACATGCAATTGTTTGTTTTATCAAATGTACTTTGATACTGAGACAGAAGATAGGTGAGTCCCAGGCTGAGGAAACTGGAAGCTCTCCCCCAAGGACAGAAACTGTAAAATAAAGATAATGGCAGGAGTAAGGAGAGGCTGAGTCTTGCTTGGGGGAGAATATGATAAAGAGACCACATATTTTTCATTATTGAGGTCAAGGAGACTCCCAAACTACACATGAACAGAAAAGTTCCTCAGGGTTCAGGGAAGGAAGGGGGGCACCAGACCATAATATGTTCTGTCAACTTCCTAGAAACCCTTGTGCTAGAATCCATCTTGATTAAAATATGAACATGCCCACAGAGGAGGGCACTGCGTAAGGCCAAATATAGACTGAAGGCCAGACAAAGCAAGATGATTGACCAGAGGAAGCTCAGAAGGACTGCCCCCATACAAATGACTTAAACCACCCACAAAGCATGCAACTCTTCCTCTGATCCCACCAGTATGTCTCTACTCATGCAATTTTTCTCCTGATAAACACTTTACTTGTTTCACTATTTTCCATATTTTTTCGGAATACATTACTCAAAGTAGACAAAGAGGAGTTCCTGTCATGGCACAGAGGAAATGAATCTGACTAGGAACCATGAGGTTGTGGATTCGATCCCTGGCCTCACTCAGCTCAGTGGGTTAAGGATCCGGTGCTGCCATGAGCCGTGGTGTATGTCGCAGACGTGGCTCGGATCTGACATTGCTGTAACTGTGGCGTAGGCCAGAGGCTACAGCTCCAATTAGACCCCTAGCCTGGCAACCTCCATATGCCGTGGGTGTGGCCCTAAAAAGCCAAAAAAAAAAAAAAAGCAGGCAAAGAGGCAGGGCCCTGCTTCTATCTGCTGGCCCTGCCCCTTGGGGTTTAGTGGTTAGGATTCAATGTTCTTACCAACATGGCCTGGGGTCAATCTCTGGTTGGGGAACTGAGATCCTGAAAGTTACCACATGCAGTGGCCACCTCACAGCCACCTGAGATCAATACCATAATTTTTACATCCATGATAATTTGCAAAACACATTTTATTAGTAAAAACATTCCAATATCTCCTACATAAAGCCCATGCCAAAACATCAGGGAAAGAAACAAAGCCCCTACGCCAGTTGAATAATTGGCTTATTATCTTAATGATAAATTAATAAAAACTTACACTTACAAATTGTTTCATATTTTAAGTTATTTTTGTATGTGTGTGTGTGTGTGTGTGTGTGTGTGTGTGTGTGTGTGTATCTTTTTCTCTTTTTAGGGCTGCACCCACGGCATATAGAGGTTCCCAGGCTAGGGGTCCAATCGGAGCTACAGCCGCTGTCCTACGCCAGAGCCACAGCAATGCCAAATCCAAGCCACATCTGCAATGTACACCACAGCTCACGGCAGCACCCGATGCTTAACCCACTGAGCAAGGACAGGAATTGAACCCACAATCTCATGGTTCCTAGTCGGATTTGTTTCTGCTGTACCATGATGGGAATTTCTATTTTCATATATTTAAATACTACAAATAACTTACATTTACCGAGAGCTGTCAAATCCCCTACTGAACACTATAAATATTACCTCACTTAATTTTTTTTAGATAGGCACTGTTATCACCTTCTCTTACAGAAAACTGAGGCTAAGAATATTACAAAAAGATTGTGTTAGAGTTAGGATCCAAATTCAGATAGGCAGTTAGTCACCAAAACTGAGCAGGACCCTGAAGATCCCTCCTGGGTACAAAATTTTTCTGTGTCTCCAGTTTCTTGATTGTAGGAAATAGGCTTCATTTAGCCTCCTTGACCATTCCTGAGGGCAGATTCAGACAGTTGATAATCAGGGCAGTGAGAAAATGCAAAAACAAGGGAGGAGCAGTCAGAAATAACAGTGCAGACTTGGAGCAAGATTCTCCTCAAGGAATATGCATAACAACTGAGCTCTTCTTTAGGGACTAAAGTCTTACCGAAGGCAGCGGGCAGGGTGGCGGTGGGGGAGGAGGGGAAGAAGATAGTAACTTCAGGCTGAGCACAAGGTTCCTAAAGCTCTGCCCTGCTGGCCCACCACCAACCAATCAGAAGAAAGTCATACACCCTATGGCTCTCACCCAAAATTTTGCCTTTAAAAAATTCTCCCCCAGAACCATTGGGGAGTTCAGTTATTTTGTTTTGTTTTGTTTGTTTGTTTTTTAGCACAAGCCACCCATTCTCCTTGCTGGGCTCTTGCAATAAACCCTTCTCGGCTCCAAACTCTGTTTCTGTTTGTTTGACCTCACTGTGAATGTGGCACACAAAATTACATTCGGGAATGTCACTGTGGTTTAATACACACTCATCATTTCATTTGCTCTTTTGTACATTCTCACAAAACAGGAGTAAATCTTGTTTCTCCTTAACAGATGTGCAAACTATAGAAAGAGATCAAATGACAGGAATGGTCACCCAGCTATTATAACATCCAGGTACATGATTCTTTTAAGTCCACCAGCCTTTTAACCATTCCATGTGCTTTAGCTATGAATGGTTTAAATGTCTTTTTACACACAACTATAGGTTGATATTTTGAGAAATTCAATTTTGTAACAAACCAAAAAGGGAAAATTAAGATAAGCTACTATTGCCTATCAAATTCACAGTGATTTTCAAATAATAACATTCAACACTGAGTCAGTACTGTATCCCCTATACTATCAGATGAAAGGTTTAAAAAAATTCTCTAGGAAGGTTTTTGTAATGTAGTAATAGATTTAAAACATTGACACTCTGAACAGTATACCCATTTCTAGGAATGTCTCCTAAAAAAAGAATCCAAGATGCAGATAAAGATTCATTTAGAAGTTGTTCATATTAGCAAAATTTTAAAATAGCAACAAAAGTCTGAAATATACTAAATACTAAACATATATAAATAGATAAATTATGAAATATTTATACTATGGAATATTATGAAGCTGAAAAAAAAGTTATTTCCAGTTTTCGTTTGTTTGCTTTAGGACTGCACCCATGACATATGGAAATTCCCAGGTCCTGAATCAGATTCACACCAGAGCTGCAGCCTATGCCAGAGTTGCTTCAATGCCAGATCCTTAACCCATTGCACCAGGATGAGGATCAAACCCACGCAGCCACAGAGATGAGGCTGGATCCTTAACCCGCTATGCCATGGTGGGAACTCCCTCCAAATTTTTTTTTTTTGAGCTACTACTGATTTTTTTTTCCTACTGTACAGCATGGGGATCAAGTTATTCTTACATGTATACATTTTTTCAAAAATTTTCTTTTAATCACTCACTAATATTTATATTCAAAACTACATAAGAAATATGATTTCAATTTTGTAAGATATAAAGTATGTTTATTTCCATATATATGTAAATAATTACAGAAAAAAAAAACCTGAAAAGGAATATATCTTGGTATTAATGATGTTTTCAATAGGCTTAAAGTTTCTTTTTCTTTATTCCAAATATATTTAAAATTAGGATAATGCAGTCTTCTTAGGTAATATTAAAAATGAAAAACTAATTTCAGTCAGACTTTCAAAGTGTGCTCTATCCAAGTATACATGCAATTATATTGTTTGTAAATCAGTATTTCCATGATAGTTAGAGGAATTTACATTTCTCCCCCAAGTGGTAAAAATTGCCTTTGCAATATCATTTAATATGCAGTTGCTAATTTTCTTTCCCATACTCCGTATCCCACTTCCCTCATAATACAAAAGTAAACTTCAGACTAAAATATGTCCTTATAAATCCAAATTAATAAAATCTGAACAAATTATCTGTACTGATTTGAACATATTGCTAACTCTCAAAAATTTACTTTTAAAGAATATCATGTTTCAGAGTTCCTGTTGTAGCTCAGCAGAAACAAATACGACTAGAATCCTTGAGGACGCAAGTTTGATCTCTGGCCTTGCTCAGTGGGTTAATGATCCAATGTTGCTGTCAGCTGTGGCGTAGGTGGCAGATATGGCTTGATCGGGCATTGAGGTGGCTGTGACATAGGTCAGTGGCTATAGCTAGCTCTGATTCGACCCCTAGACTAGGAACCTCCATATGCCATGGGTGTGGCCCTCAAAAAAAAGATTAAAAAAAGGAATATCATGTTTCTACTTACTCCAAATAAATTTAATAATGTTTTGAATATTCATATTTAGAAATAATTGGCAAATTTGTAGTCAAGAGATTCAAGAGTTAAGGTTCTCAATATTTCATTTTTTATTCAATGAACTTTATTACATTTATAGTTGTGCAATGATCATCACAACCCAAATTTAGAGCATTTCCATCCCCAGCCCCCAGCCCATCCCCCCCAACACCAACCTGTCTCCTTTGGAACCCATAAGTTTTTCAAAGTCTGTGAGTCAGTATCTGTTCTGCAAAGAAGTTTTTTTTTTAGATATCACAAGAAAGTGATAGCATATGATGTTGGTGTCTCACTGATTGACTAACTTCACTTAGCATGATAATTTCTAGGTCCATCCATGTTGCTGCAAATGCCATTATTTCTTTCCATTTAATGGGCTAATATTCCATTGTCTATGTGTACCACCTCTTCTTTATCCACTCCTCTGTTGATGGACATTTAGGTTGTTTCCATGTCTTGGCTATTGTATATAGTGCTGCAATGAATATTGGGTACATGTATTTTTTCAAATCATGGTTTTGCCTGGATAGATGCCCAGGACTGGAATTGCTGGATCAAATGGTAATTCTATTTTTAATTTTCTGAGGAATTTCCATACTGTTTCCACAGTGGTTGCACCAATTTACATTCCCACCAATAGGGTATTAGGGTTCCATTTTCTCCACACCCATTTTCTCTCCAGCTTTTAATGTTTGTAGACTTGTTGATGATGGCTATTCTGGCTGGTGTAAGGTGGTACCTCACAGTGGTTTTGATTTGCATTTCACTAATTTCACTAATCTCCAGTGATTAGTGATGTTGAACATCTTTTCATGTGTTTTTTGGCTATCTGTATGTCTTCTTTGGAGAATTATCTGTTTAGATATTCTGCCCATTTTTCTAATGGGGTTATTTGTTTTTTGGTATTGAGAATCAGGAGGTGTTTATACATTTTGGATATTAATCCCTTGTCAGCCACTTCATTTGCAAATATTTTCTCCCATTCTGTGGGATGTCTTTTCATTTTGTTTAGGGTATCCTATGCTGTGCAGAAACTTTTAAGTTTAATTAAGTCCTATTTGTTTATTTTTGTTTTTATTGTCATTTCTCTAGGAGGTGGATCTGAGAAGATATTACTGTGGTTTATGTCAGAAAGTGTTTGGCCTATGTTTTCCTCTAAGAGTTTATAGTATTCTAGCCTTATGTTTAAGTCTTTAATCCATTTTGAGTTTATTTTTGTGTATGGTAATAGGAAGTGTTCTAATTTTGTACTTTTACATGTAGCTGTCCAATATTCCCAGAACCACTTATTGAAGGGGTTGTCTTCTCTCCATTTTATATTCTTGCCTCCTTTGTCATAGATTAGTTGGCTGTAGGTATGTGGGTTTAATTCTGGGCTTTCTTTGCTGTTCCATTGATCTATATTTCTTTTATCATGCCAGTACCAGACCATTTTGATAACAGTAGGTTTGTAGCATAGTCTGAATTCAGGGAGACTGATTCCTCCAGCTCCATTTTTCTTTCTCAGGGTGGCTTTGGCTATTCTAGGTCTGCTGTGCTTCCGTACAAACTTTAAAATGTTTTGTTCTAGTTCAGTGAAAAATATCCTTCATACTTTGATAAGGATTGCATTGAATCTGTAGATTGACATGGGTAGTATATTTATTTGATAATATTGATTCTTCCAATCCAAGAGCATGGTATGTCTTTCCATCTGTGTCATCTTTGATTTTTTTCAGAAGTGTCTTATAGTTTTCAGATTACAGGACTTTTGTCACTTTAGGTAGGTTTATTTATAAGTCTTTTATTCTTTTTGATGAAATGGTAAATGGGATTGTTTCCCTAGTTTCTCTTTCCTTTTTTTTTTTTGGGTCTTTTTGTGTTTTCTAGAGCCGCTCCCACAGCATATGGAGGTTCCCAGGCTAGGGATCTAATTGGAGCTATAGCCGCTGGCCTACAACAGAGCCACAGCAACACAGGATCCAAGCCATGTCTCCAACCCACACCACAGCGCTGGATTCTTAACCCACTGAGCAAAGCCAGGGATCAAACCCGCAACCTCATGGTTCTTAGTCGGATTCGTTAACCACTGTGCCATGACGGGAACTCCCCTAGTTTCTCTTTCTGATATTTCATTTTTAGTATACAGAAATGCAGTTGATTTCTGTGTATTGATTTTGTATCCTGCGACTTTGCCACATTCATGGATGAGCTCTAAGAGTTTTCTTGTAGCATCTTTATAGCATCAAGGTATAGTATCATGTCATCTGAAAATAGTGATAGTTTTACTTCTTCCTTTCCAATTTGGATTTATTTCTTTTTCTTCTCTGATTGCTGTGGCTAGGATTTCCAAGGCTATGTTGAATACCAGTGGTGAAAGCAGATATCCCTGTCTTATTCTTGATCTCAGCAGGAATTCTTTCATCTCTTCACCATTGAGAATGATATTAGCTGTGGGCTTGTCATATATGGCCTTTATTATGTTGAGGTAGGTTCCCGTTATGCCCACTTTCTGAAGGGTTTTTATCAGAAATGGGTGTTGGATTTTGTCAAAGGCTTTCTGTGCATCTATTGAGAGGATAATATGGTTTTTATTCTTCAGTTTGTTAATGTGGTGTATCACCCTGATTGATTTGTGGGTATTGAAGAACCCTTGTATCCCTGGGATAAATCCCACTTGATCATGATGTACAATCCTTTTAATGGATTGTTGGATTCAGTTTGACAGTATTTTGTTGAGGATTTTTGCATCTATATTCATCAGTGATATTGCCTGGTAATTTTCTTTTTTTGTGGTATCTTTGTCTGGTTTTGGTATCAGGGTGATGGTGGCCTCATAGTATGAGTTTGGGAGTGTTCCTTCATCTACAATTTTTTGGAATAGTTTCAGAAAGATTGGTCTTATCTCTTCTCTAAATGTTTGCTAGAATTCACCTGTGAAGCCATCTGGTCCAGGGCTTTTGTTTGTTGGAAGTTTTTTGTTTTTGTTTTTGTTTTCTTTTTGCCTTTTCTAGGGCTGCTCCTGCAGCATATGGAGTCCCCAGCCTAGGGGTCGAATTGGAGGTGTAGCCCCAGCCTACACCAGAGCCACAGCAATGTGGGATCTGAGCAGTGTCTGCAACCTACACCTCAGCTCACAGCAATGCTGGATCCTTAACCCACTGAGCAAGGTCAGGGATTGAACCCACAACCTCATGGTTCCTAGTCAGATTCATTAACCACTGCACCATGACAGGAACTCGAGGAGTTTTTTAACCACAGTTTCAATTTCAATACTCATGATTGGTCCATTCATCTTTTTGTTTCATCATGGTTTAGTCTTGAATGATTGTACTTTTATAAGAATTTGTCCATTTCTTCCAGGTTGTCCATTTTATTGGCATATAGTTGCATATAGTAGTCTCTTATGATCCTTTGTATTTCTGTGGTGTCCGTTGTTACTTCTCCTTTTTCATTTCTAATTTTATTGATTTGAGTCCTTTCTCTTTTTTTCTTCATGAGTTTATCAATTTTGTTGATCTTTTCAAAGAACCAGTTTTAGTTTCATTGATCTTTTCTATGGTTTTTTTCCTTTGTATTTCATTGATTTCTGCTCTGCTCTTTATGATTTCTTTCCTTCTGCTAACTTTGTGTTTTTTCCTTCTCTCTCTAGCTGCTTTAGATGTAAAGCTAGGTTGTTTATTTGAGCTTTTTCTTGTTCCTGAGGTAGACTTGTATTGCTATAAACTTCCCTCCTAGAACTGCTTTTGCTGCATCCCATAGGTTTGGAGTGTTGTATTTTTGTTGTCATTAACTTCTAGGTATTTTTTAATTTCCTCTTTGATTTCTTCAGTGATCCATTGGTTGTTTAGTGGCATGTAATTTAGTCTCCATGTGTTTGTGTTTTTTGCAGTTTTTTTCTTGTTGATTTCCAGTCATATAGCAATGTGATTGAAAAAGATACTTGATATGATTTTAATTTTCTTAAAGTTATTGAAGCTTGATTTGTGGCCCAGAATGTGATCAATCCTAGAGAATTTTCCATGTGCACTTGAGAAGCATGTATCTTCCACTGCTTCCCAGCGGAATGTTCAATAAATATATATTAAGTCAATCTGGTTTAATGTGTCATTTCTGGACTGTGTTTCCTTGTTAATCTTTTGTCTCAATGATCTATCCATTGCTGTAAGTGGGATGTTAAAGTCCCCTGCTATTGTGTTATTGTCAATTTCTTCTTTTAAGGTTATTTGCAGTAGCCTTATATATTGAGATAATCCTATGTTGAATGCATATATATTTAAATTGGGGGTTTTTTTAGTCTTTTTTGTCTTTTTCAGGACTGCATCTGTGGCATATGTTGGTTTCCAGGCTAAGGGTCTAGTCAGAGCTACAGCTGCCAGCCTACGCCACAGCCACAGCAACCCCAGATCTGAGACACGTCTGCAACCCACACCACAGCTCACGACAATGCCAGATCCTTAACCTACTAAGTGAGGCCAGGGATTGAACCCACAACCTCATGGTTCATAGTCGGATTCGTTAACCACTGAGACACAATAGGAACTCCCATATTTAAATTGTTACATCTTCTTCTTGGATTGATCCTTTGATCATTATGTAATGTCCTCATTTTCTCTTATAATATTATTTATTTTAAGGTCTATTTTGTCTGATATGAGTATTGCTACTCCAGCTTTCTTTTGATTCCCGTTTGAATGGAATATTTTCCTCCACCCTCTCACTTTCAATTTGTATGTGTCCTTAGAAGTGAAGTGCGTCTCTTGCAGACAGGATATATATGGTTCTTGTTTATGTATCCATTCAGCCAGTCTATGTCTTTTGGTTGGGGCATTTAGTCCATTACATTTAAGATAATTATTGATATGTATGTTATTATTTACATTTTATTAACCATTTTGGATTTGTTTTGTTGGCTTTTTTCTTCCCTTTTCTTGTTCTCTTCTCTTGTGATTTGATGACTATCTTTAGTGATATATTTGAGTTTCTTTTTCTTACTTGTGTGTGTTTTTATTGAAGATTTTTGCTTTGTAGTTACCCTGAAGTTTTGATATAGGAGTATATATATATATATATATATATATATACATGTATATATATATACAAGATTGTTTTAACTCGTTGGCCTCTTAATTGCAAGTACATCTCCAGTGTCCTTCATTTGTACTCTCCTCTTCTCATGATTTCTGAGTTTGGCAGCATATTTGTGTGCAGATGATTTCCTACCTTTACTATATGTATGCCTTTACTGGTGAGCCTTGTCATTTGTAACATTTTTTTTTTTCTAGTTGTGGTTTTTTCTTTTCCCTTAGAGAAGTTCCTTCAGTATTTGTTGTAAAGCTGATTTAATGTTGCTGAATTCTCTTAGCTTATTCTTGTCTGTAAAGCTTTTGATTTCTCCCTCAAATCTGAATGAGAGCCTTGCTAGGTAGAGTAATCTTGGTTGGAGGTTTTTTCCATTCATCACATTAAGTATATCGTGCCACTCCATTCTGGCCTGCAGTTTCTGCTGAAAAATCTCCTGATGACTTTATCAGGTTTCCCTTGTATGTTATTTGTTTCTATTCCTTAGCTGCTTTCATTATTTTCTCTTTGCCTTTAATTTTATTCACTTCAATTAATATGTGTCTTGGGGTGTTCCTTTTTGGATTTACTTTATGTGGTACTTGTTGTGCTTCCTCGATTTGAGCGAGTGATTCTTTTCACATATTAGGGAAGTTTTCAGCTATTATCTCTTCAGATATTTTTGCTGGCCCTTTCTCTCTCTCTTCTCCTCTGTCACCCCTATAATATGGATGTAGGTGGTTTTAATGTTGTCCCAGAGTTCTCTTAGACTGCCTTCATTTCTTTTCAATCTTTTTCCTCTTTTCTGCTCTGCATCAGTGATTTTCACTAGTTTGTCCTCCACCTTGCTTATTCTTTCTTCTGAATCCTGTATTCTGCTGTTGGTTTCTTCTAATGAAATTTTTATTTCTGGTATTTTATTTTGAATCTCTGCTTGCTTAATCCTTAACTCTTGTATTTCTGTGCTCAGTGTTTCTTGTAACTTATCAATCTTTGCCTCCAGTTTACTTCCAATGTCTTGAATCATATTCACTATCATGACTCTAAAGTTTTTTTCACGGAGGCTAATAATCTCCAGACCACTTAGCTGTTTTTCTCAGGATTTTTCTTGCTCTCTTATCCTAGTCATAATTCTCTGCCTTTTCATTTTGTATAAATTTTTGGTTTGGTCTCCTTCTTGCAGACAATAGTTATAGCCTCTCTTGCTTCTGATGTCCTCCTCCTTTGTGGCTGAATTTCGTCTGGGAGCTTGCTGTAGGCTTCCTTAAGGAGAGACTGGTGCCAGCCCAGTGGTAGGTGAAGCTGATTCTTATCCCTCTGGTGGTTGGGGCTTTGTCTGGGTGATATTTGAGGTGGCTGTGTGCCTGGGGTTCTTTAGGCAGATTTTTTGCTGATGGGTACATCTGCGAGCCCACCTGGATTATTGTTTTGCCTGGAGTTTCTCAGCACTGATGTTTGGGGCCACATTTTTCTAAAATGTTCACCTCTAGAGGAACATACAATGATGATTATTCCAGAGATTTTTGCCTCCAGTGTCCTTCCTCTACAACAAGACCAGTCACCCCCTGTTTTCCCAGGAGATCCTCCAAGAATGGCAGTGAGGTCTGACTCAGGTTCCTATGGAGACTCTTCTTTGCCCTGGGGCCCAGTGCACGTGAAATTCTGTGTGTGCCTTTCAAGAATGGGGTCTCCATTTCCCCCAGTCCCACTTTGCTCCTGCATACAAGCCACACTGGCCTTCAATGCCAAATGGCCTGGAGGTTCCTTCTTCCAATGCTAGATCCCCAGGCATGGTGACCTGACATGGGGCTCAGAACTCTCACTCGTGTAGGTGAGTCTCTGTGATATAGTTACTTTCCAGTCTGTGGGCTACCCACCCAGTGGGTGTGGGGTTGTTTATATCACATAGTCAACCCTCCTACCATCATTCTGTGGCTTCCTCTTTGGCTTTTATAGTAGGAAAACTTTTTTGATAGTTTGCAGTCTATTTGGTTGAAGGTTGTTCTGCAATTGGTTGTAATTTTGTTGCTTTTATGAAAGAAGGTGAGCTCCAGTCTTTCTACTCTGCCATCTTAATCCTTTGTCATCAATATTTCTATTCAGAGTATTTTATGTTTCTTTTAAGGATGTGTAGTATCACTGAGGTAGCAAGATGAACTTAAATTTTCTTCAAAATTTTTTCTTTCCTATTTTTAAAAAACCATAAGTTTCAAGTATTATTAGCAGATATTATTATCATAGCTTTTTACTATACCGCTAATAACAGAAAATGAGCAATAAATGTAAAAATCCTCAGCACCAAATCAAATATTTTACATATTTACAGTGAAGGAAAATATATGATTATAATTTATGCTCATATATTTTGAAAGTTCAGGGTTTTTTTTGTTTCATACTATATAGAAATGTATCCCAAATATGTATAGTCAAATAATTACCACTGCTTGATTGATCAGTCAATTGATATCAAAATAATGTCAAGTAATTCTGAATCACTGAGAAAACTCTAGGTTTTGCCTGCAAGCATATTTTTATCTCAGAATATTTTTTAGGGACAGTTTGAGATAAAGATGCTGTAGCTTTTTTATGTATAAATAAAATTGTTTAACAAAATTTTTGCACTGGTTCTTTAGACAGAAGAGAGGAAGAGAGACTTTGAACAAGGTTGCACATTTAATTTCTTTCATTCATGAATTTTCTTCTACCCTCTGAGCTTTAAAGGTAGAAGTTGGACATTGACAGTAATTATTTTGGATTGCACTGCATGAAGGCAGCTGAGTGTAATTCTATACTTCAAAGAAGTGCAGCTATGGGTCACTTTGAACAACCATCAGGAATATAACTAGAGGTGTTCAGGAATGCCTGCAGAGAAATTATCTGCATAGATAAGTGATTTTCTCTAGGTGTTAGATGTAACCATATACAAATACACATAGAAATTTTTTTAAAAGAATTAAAAAATTGTGACTATGAACAAAATCATCTTTTGAATATGTTGAGCCAAAATGAGATTTTCAGTGTACCATTAAAAAGGGTTAAAAACCAAAACTAAAATTGATGTTAAACTTTTTAAAATTAATAACAGTAAGATGGCTTTGACTCCTTACGAAGGTTCAAACTCAGCTCTGGGTAATTGGGAAGAAAAAGTCTCTTCATCTCTCAAAGTTCATGAACTTTACTTTCATTTTCATACAAAAACAAGATCTGAGTATAAATCTAACTTCCTTCTAGTGAGAACTGTCACACTGAAAGCAGCTGGTTCTAATTCTCTTAAACATATACACACATGTGCATTTTATACACACACACAACACACATGCAAATATTCCTTTATCATTTTACTAAAACAAAACCATTCAAAGGTTTAACATTCATTCAGAAAACATTTGTAAGCAATTTTTACAGTGGGCATTAAACTGGAGATTGTGGATTTAAGGATGAATAGGATGCAAAATAATCTTGTTTTGGAGAAACTTATTGAGAAATTGAGACAGATTTGTCATCAAAAAAATTTGACTCCTAACCAAGCTCATTACTGAAAAACATATATTAGCAATAGTCCTGGAAAAATCAGTATCTCATGGAAAATAGAAGGAAAGCAGCAAATATGAATTTTTTTAACCCAACATATATACAAGTTATACAAGCTGCTTCCTTCCAAAACATAAAAACAAATGTTAAAACACATGACTGAGATAGTAACATTTTCCCATGCCATCTCTATCTGTTCTCAGGAAGTAATAGTATGTCATCAGGGTTGCAAAGACAAATTCTTCCATAAGTTCTAGAGCTTTTCATTTTGTTGTCTTTTAATTTTGAAATCAGGCTGTACTTACGTCTTTCATGACTGTGGAATGGGTTAAAGTCTTAAGACATTAACTGGGATAACTTTTCTTCAGGCTTTCTTTTCTTTTTATTCTTTTCTCAGAGGAGAGCTAGTTTAGCCAGAAGGAGTCAAATTTTCAGGGTTTTGTTTTGTTTTGTTTTTTTAGTGCTGTACCCTCAGCACATGGAAATTCCCAGGCTAGAGGTCAAATTGCAGCTGCAGTTGCTAGCCTAAACCACAGCTCACATAAATGCAAGATCCACAACCCACTGAGCAAGGCTGGGGATCAAACCCATGTTATCACAGATACTAGTTAGGTTTGTTATTGCTGAGCCATGATGAGAACTCTGACATTTTCAGTTTTAAATCCCAGAATCCTTTGCATAAAAATAGGAGACACAGTAGTCTTCAACGTCAAGACTTTCATTGGCAAAAGCCAAGTTTTTGGAGGAAGAAACCACCTCTCAGTGGGAAACAGAGTAAAGAATTATGGCCACCTTTAATTTACTAAATGTGGTAATTTCCTTTTGCCAACAAATAAAACTTTATTACTGAGCATATGTGTCATATGACAGGAAGATAAGTTAACTCAGAGCCAAAATAGTGAAACTCTAAGATTAAACCTGTCACCAATGAGCAGTGTTAGTCAAGATATTTAGTTATGCTAAGCCTGGCTTTTCTCATATGTAAGAAGTAATAATAAGCAAAGGCTATCTAAGGCCATTTCCAGTTCTAAAATCCTCATATGTTAAAGACAATTGCTGTACAAAATGCTATGAAAGACATGAACATACATAATCAGACTTTGGGCAAGCTCCATCAAAGAGCTTAAAATACATTTGCAAAATTGGACAAAAATATATAGAAACATAATTAAAAATATAAAGCATGTCCTGATTTTATTTCTAAACAATTTTCCAAAAGGAATAAAAGCTTCTTGAAACATGGGTTATTCTAGGGCTACAGCAAGAAAGATCAAGATGAAGATAGACCATTAGGCTGAGATGATGTAAGGAAATACCAAAAATTTATGAACTCATAGCAAAAGGACACTGAAGTCATTTTGAAGTTGCTCCAACTAGCCAAAAAAACTGGTAAAATTTGTACATCAAAGTGAACAACACTAATGTCATTTATGGATAATAAAAATCTCTGGGAGAGAGGATTAAGATGGCCAAATAGAAGGACTGGAGCTCAACTTCTCTCCTAAAAACAACAAAATTCACAACTAAAAGCTGAGCAATCCCCACCCAAATGGACTGGAAACCTTAAAAAAGATACCCTACTCCAGAAGAAAAAGAGGAGGCCACATCAAGAGGTAGGAGGGGTGATTTCGTGATATAAACAACCCCATACATCCTGGGTGGGAAGCTCCACGGACTGGAAACTAACTAGTTCACAGAGACTCACCTACAGGAGTGAGAGTTCTGAGCCACACATCAAACTCTCACATGTGAGGATCTGGCACAGGGAGAAAGAGCCCCAGAGCATCTGGCATTGAAGGCCAGTGGGGCTTGTGCACAAGAGCTCCATGGGACTGGGGGAAACGAAGACCCCATTCTTAAAAGGCGCACATGGACTTTCACATGCACTGAGTCCCAGGGCAAAGCAAAGTCTCCAAGGGAATCTGGGTCAAACCTGACCACATTTCTTGGAGGACATCCTGGGAAAACAGGGGTGAATATGGCTTGTTGTGAGGGAGGGACATTGAAGGCAAAACTCTCGGGAATATTCAGCAGCAGTGCCTTTCTCTGAAAGTGGCCATTTTGGGAAAATCTGGCTCCAACTGTCAGTCAGTGCTGAGAAGCCCCAGGGCAAACAACAACCAGGTGGGATCACAGCCCCACCCCTCAGTAAACAGGCCACCTAAAGACCCCTCAGGCACTCAGCTGCTTCTAATCTCATCCAGAGACTAAGCCCAACCCACCAGAAAGATTAGAATCAGCTCCACCTACCAGTGGGCAGGCATCAGCCCCTCCCATCAGGAAGCCTACAGAAAGCCCCCAAACAGACTTCAGCCACAGGGGGGCAGACACCAGAAGTAAGAGAGGCTACAACCCTTTTATCTGTAAAAAGTCACCATGCCAAAAACCTATAAAAATGAAAAGACAGAGAACTATAACTCAGATGAGGGAGAAAGGAAAAAACCCAGAAAATCAGCTAAGTGATGAGGAGATTCTTAGCCTCCAGGAAAAAGACTTTAGACTGTTGAGGCTGAAGATGATGCAAGACATTGGAAATAAACTGGAGGGAGGCAAAGATGGATAACTTACAGGAAACACTGAGCAAAGAGGTACAAGAGATAAAACTTAAACAAGAAGAGATGCAAAATACAATAACTGAAATAAAAAATTCACTAGAAGCAGCTAACAGCAGAATACAGGAGGCAGAAGAACGAATAAGCGAGGTGGAGGACAGATTAGTGGAAATTATGGATATGGAACAGAAAAGAGAAAAAAGATTGAAAACAAATGAAGAGAGTCTCAGAGAACTTTGGGACAACATTAAATGCAGCAACATCCGTATTATAGGGGTGCCAGAAGGAGAAGATAGGGAGAAGGGGACAGAAAAAATATTCCAAGAGATAATAGCTGAAAACTTCCCTAACATGGGAAAGGAACCACCCACTCAAATCCAGGAAGCACAACGAGTACCATATAAAATAAACCCAAGGAGGAATACACTAAGACACATATTAATCAAACTGACCATAATTAAAGACAAAGAGGAAATCTTGAAAGCAGTGAGGGAAAAGAAACAAATAACATACAAGGGAACCCCAATAAGGTTATTGGCAGATTTTTCAGCAGAAACTCTACAGGCCAGAAGGGAGTGGCATGGGGTACTTAACATGATGAAAGGAAAAAACCTCCAACCAAGATTACTCTACCCAGCAAGGCTCTCGTTCAGATTTGAAGGAGAAATCAAAATCTTCACAGATAAGAAAAAGCTGAGAGAATTCAGCAACACTAAACCAGCCTTACAACAAATACTGAAGGAACTTCTCTAGGCAGAAAAGAAAATACAGCAACAGGAAACAAAAATTCCACAAATGACAAGGCTCACCAGGAAAGGTATATATACAGTAAAGATACGAAATCATCCATGAACGATTATACCACCAAAATCAGAAATCATGAGAAGAGGTGGGTACAAATGCAGGACACTGGAGATGAACTTGCAATTAAGAGAACAACTACTTAAAACAATCTCATATACATATAGACTCATATCAAAACTTCAGAATAACTGCAAACCAAAAATCTACAGTTGATACACAAACAAGGAACCTCTGGAGAAGAAATATATCTCTCCTTATAGTAAATAAGTGCATAATCCACCATGAAGGGGGTCATTTGACATCATTCTTGGAATGCTGAAGTCTTCTTACATCTGATACTGATTTCATCTCCATCGAAGAATTTATGGTAATTATAATTAAATAATACAACTGTACAGTTAAATAATATAGGTCTACAATTGTATTATCAATAACCATTTCTCTCCATGGTACAATGTAAAGTCTATAATGTTTTGTTTATCACATTACCTAGAGTGGTGTAATGCCTTTATTGAAGAATCAATGAGATATAACAAATTGTGAGGACATATTTATATAGTTACACTGATTTTTAACCAACTTATGAATTTTATATTTTACTTATTTTCAGAGGGTATATTATTTTTGCTATTCTTACCAGTTAAGTTATTCTTTTTATTATGCTATATAAAATATTTAATGGTATATAAGGCTTTCTTCTTTATAAATTTTAGTTGCATAATATACACAATTTTAATATAATGCTAATTTTTAAAGAAAAATTGAAACATAATAGATAATACTAAATAGTGAAGATGAAAGCCATACAAAATGGAATAAAGTATAGAATAAATTTCCTATTTGTCTCAGCATATTTTCCATTCCACTTCTCCAGAGGGAGTTGCTTAATATGTTTCTTAAGATCCATGATATAATAATCTGTGTGATGTAATTGTGTTTAAATATATGTATTTTATTTTGTAAAAAAAAATATATATATATAAAGAACAGGTATTCTTCCTAAACCATGCAACCCAATCACTAGATATTATTGAACATGAAAAGAAAATTGTATACAGTGATGAATATATTTGCTTTGGAATTAGTTAACTAGCTAGTTACAATTATAAAAGAGCTATGAAGATACAGCTGAAGGGTAAGATTTATAATATTCTTTAATTACTGTATGATAGATAGTTTCTTACCACTATGCACTCAGAATTGTCAATTCAACTGTTTCCAATTTGAATTCTACCAAGTTTTCTTAATTAGTTTCTAACAAGATTTGCTTCATTAATGGAGTTTTTATTATTGTTGTAATTAAAAATAATTATGGAATATGTGCACACTCCTCAAATAAAAAAATAAAAAATAAAAAAACAAAGAAAAAAAAGAAAGTAAACAAAAAAAAGAATCTCTGAATTCATACTAAAAATAAAAAATAAAGTAATATGACTCTTCCCCACAGCAGAATGTCAATTAAAACTATAGAATGAATGATAGACAGATGCCGAAAATCTCCATAGTGGAGAAAACTCCTGAACATCACATAATTAATCAAAGTTGTAATCTCTAATTGTTGGACAAATTGACATCACATACCTTCTGAAATGATGCACAAAGTACACAATATCAATTAATATTTCTGCCCCAAAATGTACCCTACCTTTTATCATTAGGAAACAGAGGAAAATGCAAGAAACATTCCACAAAATAATTGATCCGAACTTTTCACAATGTCAGTACAATGAAAGACAAAAAGAAAACAAAATAAAAATAAAACAAATCTAACTAAGGAGGTGAAAAACTTGTACACTGAAAATATTGATGAAAGAAATGAAAAGAGACATGAACAAGTAGAAAGACAAACATGTATGGGTTGAAAGACTTAATATTGTTAAAATGTCGATAACACTCAAATCAGTCTGCAAATGTGCCATGTTGCATCTACATCAAAGTTCCTATGGAATTTTTCACTTTAAAAAAATCCTAAAATTCATATGGAACCACCACAAAGGACTCCAAATAACCAAAATAATCTTGAGCAAAAAGGGCTTAGTTAGAAGCATCACAATCCCTATTTCAAAATGTATTACAAATTTAAAGTAATTAAAACAGTATGGTGCTGTCATAAAGATAGACCTATAAACCAGTGCAACAGAACAGAGATCCCAGAAGTAGATCCAAGTATACACAGTCAATTGATCTTAGACACAGGAGCCAAGTATACCCAATGGTGAAGGCATATTTCTTTTTTTTTTCTTTTCAATAAATGTTGATGAGAAAAATGGATATTCACATGTGAGCCCTTATCTGACAGTACACAGAAAAATCAATTCAAAGCAGATTAAAGACTCAACATTGTAAAAGTCCTAGATGAAGATATAGAGGAAAAAATTCATGACATTGGCTTTGGCAGCGATTTCATGGCTATGAAACCAAGGTCTCAGGCAACAAAAACAAAAATAGACAAGTGGAACTCCATTAAACTAAAAAGCTTCCACACAGCAAAACAAATAATTGGGTTAAAACACATCTACAGATAGGAGAAAATATTTATAAACAATGTATCTAGGAATCCCACTGTGGCTCAGTGGCAGCAAATCTGGTGTATCCATGAGGATGCAGGTTCAATCCCTGGCCTTGCTCAGTGGATTAAGGATCGGGAATTGCCTTGAGCTGTGGTGTAGGTTGCAGATGTGGCTCGGATCTGGTATTGCTG
This sequence comes from Phacochoerus africanus, assembly GCF_016906955.1. Lineage (NCBI taxonomy): Eukaryota > Metazoa > Chordata > Mammalia > Artiodactyla > Suidae > Phacochoerus > Phacochoerus africanus. Next base: position 48,306,697 of record NC_062553.1, on the reverse strand, counting down.
TGGCTGAGGCATAGGCCAGTGGCTACAGTCCAATTCAATCCCAAGCATGAGAACCTCCATATGCCGTGGGTGCTGCTCTAAACAGACAGACAGACAGACAGACAGACAGAAAGAAAGAAAGAAAATGTAGCTAATAAGAAGTTAATCTTCAAAATATATTTTAAAGAACACTTTTTAGTAACAAAAAACCAGTAACTTTATTTATTTATTTATTTATTTATTTATTGGTCTTTTTAGGCCCACACCCATGGCATAAGGAAGTTCCCAGGCTAGGGGCTGAATTGGAGCTGCAGCTACCAGCCTGCATCACAGCCACAGCAACACCAGATCCAAAGGGCATCTGAGACCTATACCACAGCTCACAGCAATTCCAGATCCTTAAACCACTGTGCAAGGTCAAGGATCAAACCCGTGTCCTTGTGGATACTAGTTGGGTTCCTTACCACTGAGCCACTATGGGAACTCCTGATAATCTGATTTAAACCTGGCATTAATAAATGGTCAAAGGATCTAAATAGATATCTTTCAAAGGGACATTTTTTCCACAAAACTTTGTGCAAGTTGTTTTATTTCTAATGTCAACTTTTAAAAGGTAAATAAACTCATTAACTATACAATAAATTAGGCAGAAATTACTTTAGAAAAGAAGGAAAGTCTCAAATGCCACTTTCTTTTTTTTTGCCATTTCTTGGGCTGCTCCCACGGCATATGGAGATTCCCAGGCTAGGAGTCCAATTGGAGCTGTAGCCACCGGCCTACACCAGAGCCACAGCAACACACAGGATCCAGGTCGTGTCTGCAACCTACACCACAGCTCACCGCAATGCCAGATCCTTAACCCACTGAGCAAGGCCAGGAATGGAACCTGAAACCTCATGGTTCCTAGTCGGATTCATTAACCACTGCGCCATGACGGGAACTCCATCAAATGCCACTTTCTTAAAGAACCCACAGTTCAATTTTATGTGGAGCAAAGAAAAAAAAAGGAATTTCTTTTTTGTATGTTAGATTTAGTTATTACCATTTTGTTTTGCATATTTAAGATTTATCTACATATTTGTGCATTTATTTTATTCAACTGATGTAAACTAAAAACAGTTTACCAGTTTCTCCAACACCTAGCTTCTGGCAACCAACAACATTTTTTCTATCATCATTTTTAAATTCCACATTATAAGAGATTATATGGTATTTTTCTTTCTTTGTCTGACTTGTTTCATTTAGTATAATGCCCTTGATGTCCCTCCATGTGGCAAATGGCAAGATTTAATTTTTTTATGGCTGAGTAACATTTTATTATATATGTATATACACATATGTCCATCGATGGACACTTAGGTTTTTCCATGCCTTGGCTATCGTTAAAAAAGAATCCTGCAATGAACATAGGGGTGCCTGTATATTCTCCAGCTGGTCTTTTTATTTTTTTCAGATTAGTACCCAGAATTGGAATTGCTGAATTGTATAATAGTTCTATCTTTAATATTATGAGGAACCTATATGCTGTTTCCACAATAGCTATACCAATTTACATTCCCACCAACAGTAAATGAAGGCTGCCTTTTCACCATATCCTTTCCAACACTTCTTATTTGTTGTCATTTTGAGAATAGACATTCTGGCAAGTGTGAGGTAATATCTCATTATGGATTGGTCTGCATTTTCCTGATGACTAGTGATGTTGAGAATCTTTTCATATGCATACTGCTCACATGCTTATCTTCTTTGGAAAAATATCTATTAAGGTCATTTGACCATTTTTTAAATGGATTGTTTAGGGTGGTTTTTTTTAATATATTGAGTTGTTCTTTTTACATTTTGTGTTTATTTTAAATTTTTTATTAAAGTTGATTTACAAAGTTCCTTCAATTTCTGCTGTACAGCCAAGTGGGCCAGTCACAAATATACACACATTCTTTTTTTTTTTTCATTTTCCATAATGTATTAGACCAAGAGAACAGACATTGTTCCCTCTGCTATATAGCAGGACACCATCACCCATCTGTTCTAAATTTAACAGTCTGAATCTACCAACCCAAACTCCCCATCAGTCCCTCTCTCTCCCAGCTCCTCCCTGGCAACACAAGTCTGCCTTCAATGTCTACGATGTGTTTCTACTTTGTAGATAGATCATTTGTGCCATATTTTGCACTCCACTTATAAGTGATATCATATGGTGTTTGTCCTTCTCTTTCTGACTTACTTCACTTAGTATGAGACTCTCTAGTCCCATCCGTGTTGCTACAAATGGCATTATTTTTTCCTTCTTTATTCATTGTATATCTGTGCCACATCTTAATCCATTCGTCTGTCAGTGGACATTTGGGTTGTTTCCATGTCTTGGCTATTGAGAATAGCACTGCAATGAACATACAGGGGCATGTATCTTTTTGAATGAAAGTTTTGTCTGGATATATGCCCAGGAGTGGGATTGCTGGATATGGTAGTTCTATATTTAGTTTGCTGAGGTGCCTCCAAACTGCTTTCCGTAGTGGCTGTACCAATTTACATTTCCACCAACAGGGAAGGAGGGCTCCTTTTCTCCACATCTTCTCCAGCATTTGTTGTTTGTTGACTTGTTTTTTGTTTTGGGATTTTTGTTGTTGTTGTTGTTGTTGTTGCAGATTTCACAAACTCTATTTGAATATTGATCACTTTTTTCTTGGAGCATCTCATAGAAAAATGTTCCATATTACACTTGTTAATGATGGCTATTACACTCTAAATGATGTGAGGTTGTATCTTATTTTAGTTTTGATTTGCATTTCACTAATAATTAGTGATGTTGAGCATTTTTTCATGTGCTTGCTGGCCATCTGTATGTCTTCTTTGGAGAAATGTCTATTTAGGTCTTCTGCCAACTTTTTGATTGGCTTGTTTTTTTATTGTTGAGTTGTATGAGTTTCTTGTATATTTTGAAAATTAAACTTTGCAAAGATTTTTCTCCCAATCTGTGGGTTGTCTTTTCATTTTTTTAATGGTTTCCTTTTCTGGGTAGAAGTTTTTGAGTTTAATTAGGTCCCTTTGGTTTATTTGTGTCTTTACTGTCATTATTCTAGGAGATGGATCAAACAAGATGTTGCTGTGTTTTATGTCAAAGAGTGTTCTGCTTATGTTTTCTTCTAGGAGTTTTATAGCATCTGGCCTTATATTTAGGTCTTTAATCCATTGATTTTATTTTTGTGTATGGCATTAGAGAATGTTCTAATTTCATTCTTTTATGTGTGACTGTCCAGTTTTCCCAATGCCACTTATTAAAGAGACTATCTTTCCTCCACTGTATGTCCTTGCATCCTTTGTCATAGATTAATTGACAATAGGTTCTAGGGTTTATTTCTGGGCTTTCTATCCTGTTCCATTGATCTGTATTTCTGTTTTTGTGCCAGCGCCATACTGTTCTGATGAGGATGGCTTTGTAGTATAGTCTGAAGTCAGGGAGCCTGATTCCTCCAGTTCCACTTTTTCTTTCCCATATTTCTTTGGCTATTGGAGGTCTTTTGTGTTACCATATAAATTTTAAAATATTTTGTTCTAGTTCTGTAAAGAATGTCATTGGTGGAGTTCCCATTATGGCTCAGTGGTTAACTAATCCGACTAGGAACCATGAGGTTGTAGGTTTGATCCATGGCCTTCCTCAGTGGATTGGGGATGTGGCATTGCAGTGAGCTGCAGCATGGGTTGTGGGTGCTGCTTGGATCCCATGTTGCTACAGCTGCAGCTGTGGCATGGGCCAGCAGCTACAGCTCCGATTGGACCCCTAGCCTGGGAACCTCCATATGCTGCAGGTGCGGCCCTAGAAAAGACAAAAAAAAAACAGAATGTCATTGGCAATTTGATAGGAATTTCTTTGAATCTGTAGATTGCCTTAGGTAGTACTATCATTTTGAATATATTGATTCTTCCATTCTAAGAGCATGGTATACCTTTCCATCTACATATTTCATCTTTGATTTCTTTCATCAGTGTCTTATAGTTTTCAGGGTACAAGTGCTTTTTCTCTTTAGGTAGGTTTAATCCCAGGTATTTTATTCTTTTTGATGCGATGGTAAGTGTGATGGTTTCCTTAATTTCTCTTTCTGATCTTTCATTTTTATTATATAGAAATGCAATTGATTTCTGCATATTAATTTTGTATCCTGCAAATTTACCTAATTCATTGAGGAGCTCTAACAGTTTTCTGGTAGTGTCTTTAGGATTTTCTAGGAATAGCATCATGTCATCTGCTAACAGTGATAGTTTTACTTCTTCTTTTCCAATTTGGATTTCTTTTATTTCTTTTTCTTCTCTGATTGACATGGCTATGACTTCCAAAACTATGTTGAATAACCTTGGTGAAAGTGGACATCCTTGTCTTGTTCCTGATCTTAGTGTAAATGTTTTCAGTTTTCCACCATTGAGAATGATATTAGCTGGGGGTTTCTCATAAACAGTTTTATTATGTTTTGGATATTAACCTCTTATTAGATATATTTTTGCAAACACATTCTTCCATTCAGTAGGTAGCATTCTTCTTTTGTTTATAGTTTCTTACACTGTGCAAAAGCTGCTCAGTTTGATGTAATTCCATTTATTTATTTTTGCTATTGTTTTCCTTGTCAGAGGAGGCAGATAAAAGAAAATTCCTAAGGCTGATGTCAAAAATCATACTGTCTATGTCTTCTTCTAGGAGTTTTATGATTTCAGGTCTTATATTTAAGTCTTTGCTCCATTCTCTATTTTTGCACATGGTGTAAGAAAGTGGTCCAGTTGGATTCATGCGCATGGAGCTGTCCAGTTTTCCAAATACAATTTATAGAAGAGGCTACCTTTTTTCCATTGTATATTTTTGCCTTCTTTGTCATAGATTAATTATCGATATAAGTGTGTGTTTAATTCTGGGCTCTCTATTCCTTTAATCATATATCTGTTTTTGTGCCAATATCTTACAGTTTTGATTACTATAGTTTTGTGGTATAGGTTGAAACAAGAGAATGTAATATCTCCAGCTCTGTTCTTCTTTCTCAAGACTGTTTTGGATATTTGGGGTCTTTTGTGGTTTCACATAAATTATAGAATTATTTGTTGTAGTTCTATGACAAATGCCATTGGTATTTTGATAAGGACTGCATTGAATCGGTAAATTGCTTTGGACAGTGCAGACATTTTAACAATATAATTCCTCCAATGCATGAATATGGAATATCTTTCCATTTATTTTTGGATTCCTCAATTTCTTTCACCAGTGTCTTATAGTTTTCTGAGTACAAGTCTTTTAGCTCTTTAAATTTCTTCTTAGATATTTTATTTTTTTAACAATTTTAAATGGGAGTGTTTTCTTTATTTTCCTGATAGTTCATTATTAGTGTATAGAAACACAAGAGAATCTTGTGTACTGATTTGTATCCTGCAAGTTTACTGAAGTTATTAGTTCTAACAGTTTTTTCTTTTTTTTCTATTTAGGCCTGCACCTGTGGCATATGGAAGTTCCCAGGCCAGGAGTTGAATTGGAGCTGCAGCTGCAAGCCTACACTATAGCCACAGCAACTTGAGATCCAAGCTGCATCTTCAACTTACACCATGGCTCATGGCAACGCCAGATCCCTAACCCACTGAGTGAAGCCAGGGCTCTAACCTGTATCCTCAGGGATACCAGTCAGGTTTGTCACCTGCTGAGTCACAATGGGAACTCCCAGTCCCAATAGTTTTTGATGGAGTTTTCATGTCATCTGAAAACAGGGACAGTTTTACTTCTTCCTTTCCAATTTGGAGGTGTTTTATCTTTTTTTCTTGCCTAGTTTCTCTGGCTAGGACCTCCAATATTATGTTGAATAAAAGTAGAGAGAATAGGCATCCTTGACTTGCTCTTGATCTTAGAGGCAAAGTTTTCAGCTTTTTACTATTTAGCCTGATGTTAGCTGTGGGCTTGTCATATATGACCTTTATTATGATAAGCTGCTTTCCTCTATACTTGCTTTGTTGAAAGTTTTTTTAATAAATGGATGTTGAATTTTGTCTAATCTTTTTTCTGCATCCATGAAGATAATCATATGATTTTTCCCTCATATATTAATGTGGTGTATCACCTTAATTGATTATGAACTATCCTTGCAAACCTGAAATAAATCTTGCTTAATTATGGTGTAAGATTATTTTAATGTTTTGTGGAATTTGATTTGTTAATATTTTGTTAAGCATTTTTGCGTCTATGTTCATCAAGGATATTAGTCTGTAATTTCTCTCTCTTGTGGCTTCTTTGTCTAGTTTTGGTATTAAGGTAATGCGGTCCTCATAAAATAAATTCAGAAGAGTTTTCTCATATCCTATTTTTTTGGAAGAGTTTGAGAAGGAGTGGTATTAATTCTTCTTTGAATCTGATAGAATTCACCAATTAAGCCATGTGATCGTAGACTTTGTTAAGAGGTTTTTGATTACTGATTTAACATCCTTACTAATAATCAGTCTGTTCATATATTTTCTATTTCACCATGATTCCACCTGGTAAGTTGTGTGTTTCTAGAAATTTATCCATTTTTTCTAGGTTTTGCAATTTCTTGGTATATAACTGCTCATATAGTCTCTTATCTTTTGTATTTCTGTGCTATCAATTGTAATAACTTCTCTTTCATTTCCTATTTTATTTCTTTGAGTCCTCTTTTTAATTTTCTTTCTCTATTTTTGGCGAGTCTAGCTAAAGTTTTGTCAATTTTGTATATCTTTTCAAAGAACAAGCTTATAGTTTTACTGATCTTTTATATTGTCTTTTTAGTCTCTATTTCATTTGTTTCTGCTTTGATCTTTGTTATTTCATTTCTCCTACTAAGTTTGAGTTTTATTTGTTCTTCTTTTTCTAGTTCTTAAAGGTGAAATTACATTTACTTGTTTCTTGATGTAGGCATTTATCACTATGAACTTCCTTGTTAGAACGGTTTTTGCTAAATCCCATAAATTATATGCTACATTTTTATTTTCATTTTTCTTAAGTAATTTTTAAATTTCTTTTGATTTATTCTCTGATCCACATGTTGATGAGTAGTATATTGTTTAATCTTCACGTGTTTTTGAAATTTTATTTTTTTGTGTGCAATTTCTAGTTTTATTCCATTTGTGGTCAGAAAAGATGCTTGATATGATTTCAACTCCCTTAAATTTACTAAGACTTTTGTGTGGCCTAAAATATGATTTAGCTCAGAAATGTCCACCTATACTTATAAGAATATGTATTCTTTTGCTTTTTGAATGGAATTTTCTGTAAATATATATTAAGTCCTTCTGGTCCAATGTGTCATTCACCTTTTGATTAAAGGAAGCTTTTATCATGCTAGGAGAAATTCATCCATAGCCTTCAAATCAGTATTTTAACCGAAGAGCACAATTAGTATTTGGAACAATCCTTACAGTCCTACTGAGTCAGATACAGCATTTAATTTCTCTTCACACCACTAGTTCTCTTTGTATACCTGGACTTCAGGTACACACAAATAGCCAACAGGTACATGAAAAGATGCTCAGTACCACTAATCATCAGGTAAATTCAAATCAAAACTGCAATGAAATAACACTTCATGCTTGTTAAAATTGCTATTATTTAAAAAAAAAACTATAAATAACACTTGTTAGAAATGATTTGGAAAAATTAGGACACTTGTGCACTGTTGTTGAGAATGTAATTGGTACATCCATTATGGAAAACAGTATGAAGTTCCTCAAACAACAAACACAGAATTACCATGGGTTCCAACAATTCCACTTCTTTATCCAAAAGAATTGAAATCAGGGTGTCAAAGATATATTAGCACTCCCAAGTTCATTGTAGCACTATTGATAATGGTTCACAATATCTATGATATAACTTAAAAGTAAATTGATAAATGAATGGATCCAGAAAGTGTTTCATTCATACACACATAATGGAATAGTATTCAGCCTTTAAAAAGAAAGAAATTTCACCACATGCAATAACATGGATGAACCTTGAGGGCATAATGCAAAGTGAAATATGCCAATCACAGAAGGACAAACATTGCATAATTCCACATATAATAAGCACTAAAATAGTCAAACTCAAAGAATTAGAGAGTAGGATAATGATTGCCAGGCCTGGGGGTAGATGGGGAAGGATGGTAAGAATTGTGAATTGAGGTGTTCCTGTAGTGGCACAGTGGAAATGAATCTGACTAGGAACCATGAGGTTGAAGGTTCAATCCCTGACCTCACTCAGTAGGTTAAGGATCCAGTGTTGCTGTGAGCTGTGGTGTAGGTCACAGATGTGGCTCGGATCTGGCATTGCTGTGGCTGTGGTATAGGCCAGCAGCTATAGCTCCAATTTGATCCCTGGCTTGGAAAACTCCATATGTCATGCATGGGTGCAGCCCTAGAAAGCAAAAAAAAAGAGAGAGAGAGAGAATTGTTAATTGAGGAAAATGAAGTTTAAATTACACAAGATAAATAAGTTCTAGTTATCTGCTGTATCACATAATGCTTGTAGTTAAACATTTTGTGTTATAGTCTTAAAATTTTGTTAATTAGGTATGTCTCATGTTGATGGATCTTATCATAATAAAATATTTTTTTAAAGGCTGAGTTCTAATCATAAGACTACAGAACGCTTCCTCTATCCTCACATCTGATTACCACATCAGTTGGACTTCAGTTTAATAACTGGGGGATTACAACCAAAATAACTACCAACTTAAGTCCTATTTAAGAAGAAGTCTCTAGAAAAACTTAAAGACAACATGGGAGACAAAAACAAGATACTAGAGAAAAGTTTATCTTATGACACCAATAGTTAACAGCAAACAGTAAAAAGGATAACTTCTAGATAAATAAACATAAAGCCTCACACTAACACCTATTTATCTCAGTTCTTTTTACCCAGTACATCACATTCAGCTATCAACAAAAACAACAAAATACAAGGCAAGTTCAAAAGCAAAAACAATCTTAAGATACCAAGCAAGCATCAGAAATAGACTCAGATATGGAAGAGTTTGGGGAATTACCAGAGAATTTAAAATATTTTGGATTAACATAATAAAGGCTCTAATGGTAAAAATGGACAACATGCAATAATAGATGGGTTTTATAAGTTAAGAGATGTAAATTCTAAGAAAGTATCACCAGGAAATGCCAGAAATCAAAATCACTGTAACAGAAAGAAGAGTTTTATATCAGGGTTGAATTTCCAATGCATGTTAAGTGAATCGTGGTTACTTAAGTGTAGGTCCTTTTCTTAGAAAATATTTGTCAAATATCTAAGACAATATCGGCATACCTGATTTGTTCAATCATTTATAAGAAAGCAATGGAAATTTGAATGAGAAATACATTCTGAAATGAGATCAGAAAATTGTCTACTGATCTTTAGCTTACCTTAGCTATTTTCAGAGTCAATATGACTCAGGAAGAAAAACCCATGGTGACTGATAACTGATGTAACAATATATCTCAAACTATGATTGTCTAGTTTTAGGTAAGAAGTCTTAAATTTATCCTCCTCACGGAAGACATTATCAGCCATTATTTCCACTCTGCACATACTCTCCACAAATATTCCCAGCACTAGGATTTCAAAAGAAAGAAGTGATAGAATACTTCTTTAGTCAAGATGTCTCTGATTTAGAATGAGGTGGATGGGGAAAAGATGCAGGTGTGGGTTGTAGTCTATTAGGTAAGCAGTTATAAAATATATCTTTAGCTCAAAATTGAAATTCTGTCCCAGAAACTTTATCTTTTTTCCTGTAGAGATATTCTACAGCTGAATTATCATAAGGTAGGAAAAATGTTGAAAAGCATCCAAATAGAAATTGCTTACAAATACTTGAAATATTGCATGAAATCCCTGTTTAATCTTCCAAACAGATTTTAGGAACCACAGTCTTAGCCATTTTCCGCAGCTGTTCAAAAAGCCCCACAGCTTACAGTGCTCTTCCAAGCAGAATTGAATTAGTTGTCATTTCTTAAGAGGAGCAGAGGGTTTGGGTGATGTAGGTCAGAAAACAACTCATGTATAAACTACTTAAGGTTTATTTGCCAGGTTCTATGGGTGTTCTTCAGTTACACTTGGTGGATTTGTGTCTGTTAAAATTGATTAGTGAAGGTTTATCTTAGAGGAAAAAAAAAAAGGTTGAATTTAGTGATCATCTTCACAGGAATAGCCTGTGGTATGCTGCTTATGGTTTTCAAGAAGATGAAGATTCCCACACTGAAAGGGACCTTTGATATTTGGAACATCCCTGAAGTAGAGATCAATCATCGCTATTATCACATTTCAAAAGAAACTAGGTTTCTGCATACTACATTATCATTGCAGTGGTCCCTAACCTCACCATAGCTCCATTCTATGAATTTTCAAGTTAAAACTATCTTTCTCCTTCTTTCAATCCACTCTCCACTCAATTATTTTTTTTAAATTTCTCTGTGTTTTCTTTTTATCTACTAAGTTTCTTTTACTCTGTAGGCACTCTTCTCATTATAAATGTCCCCTCTTTTTTTCTAAAGGACATGCTGCTAGTAATTACATTGATTTTAATTCATAAATTATTCAACAATTAAATATGATTTTTTCTTCTTTTTAAAAAATTTTACTGGAGTAGAGTTTACTTACGATATTGTGTTAGTTTCGGTTATACAGCAAGTGAATCAATTATACATATACATATATCTATTCCTTTTCAGATTATTTTCCCATATAGATCAATACAGGGTATTGAATAAATTTTCCTGTGCTATATACTCATCTATTTCATATATAGTGGTGTATATACATCAATCCCAAACCCCCTTTTATTCCACCCCCCTCAGTGTTTCCCCTTTAGTAACCATAAGTCTGGTTTTGAAACCTCTGAGTCTGTTTCTGTTTTGCAATTAAATTCTTTTGTATCACTTTAAATTGGATTCCACATATTAGTGATCTCATATGATAATTGTCTTTCTCTGACTTACTTCACTTAGCATGAAAATTTCCATGTCCATCCATGTTGCATAGGTAGAACAATCTGTGACATAAATCACAGTATCTTTTTTGGTTCATCTCCTGGAGTAATGAAAATAACAACAAAAATAAATAAATAGGACCTAATTAAACTTAAAAGCTTTTGTAAATCAAAGGAAACCATAAAAAAGTGAAAAGACAACTCACAGAATGAAAGAAAATCTTTGCAAAGTGACCAAAAAAGGAGTAATTACCAAAATACACAAACATCTCATACAGCTTCATATCAAAAAATAAACAACTGAATCAAAAAATCAAAAATGGGAAGAAAATCTAAATAGACATTTCTTCAAAGAGGACAGGCACATTGTCAAAAAGTGCATGAAAAGATGCTCAATATCCCTAATTATTAGAGAAATGCAAATCAAAACTACAGTGAGGTATCATCTTATGACAGTCAGAATGGCCATCATCAGAAAGTCTATAAACAATAAATTCTGGAGAGGGTGTGGAGAAAAGGGACCCCCTCCTAAACAGCTGGTGGAAATGTAAATTGGTACAGCCACTATGGAGAACAGTATGGAGACTGTTTAAATACAGAACTACTACGTGATCCAGCAATCCCACTCCTGAGTATATATCTGGAGAAAAACATAATTGGAAAATATACACACACCCTAGTGTTCATTGAAGCACTATTCACAATCACTAAGACATGAAAGCAACCTAAATGTCTATTAACAGAAGAATGGATAAAGATCAGTACATTTAATACAATAGAATATTACTCAGCCATAAAAAAGAATGAAAGAATGTCATTGTAGACATTATTTTTACTAAAGTATAGGTGATATACAATATTATGTTAGTTTCATGGGTATAAAATAGCCATCCAGTATTTAAATACATTAAGAAATGATAACCATGATAAGTTTGGTAATCATCTGACCCCATATAAAATTATTACAGTATTTGCCTATATCCCATACGCTGTTTATTATATCCTTGTGACTTATCTATTTAACACCTGGAAGTTTGTTCCCTTAAATCCCTTCACCTGTTTTGCCCTATCCCCCAACCCTCTCTTCAGTCAACCACCAGCTTGTTTTCTGCATCTATGAATCTATTATATTTTCTTTTTTGTTTTCATTTTTGTTTTGGGGGGGTTTTGTTTTGTTTGTCTTTTTAGGGCTGCACCTGCAACATATGGAGGTTCCCAGGCTAGGAGTAGAATTGGAGTTACAGCTGCCAGCCTACGACACAGCCACAGCAATGTGGTATACAAACTGAGTCTGCAACCTACACTACAGGTCATGGCAACACCAGATCCCTAACCCACTGAGCAAGGCCAGGGATCAAACCTGAGTCCTCATGGATGCTAGTCAGATTCATTCATGTTGAGCCACGTTGGGAACTCCTATGAGTCTATTTTCTGGTTTTTTTTTTTTCCTGTTCATTAATTTGTTTTAGATTCCATATATAAATGAAATCATATCATATGTATTTGTCTTTTCCTGTATGACTTATTTAACTTAGCATGATACTTTCTAGATCAATCCATTTGTTCTTAGAAATGGCAAGGTTTCATTCTTTTTATATGGCTGAGTAATATTCTGTTGTATATGTAAACCACATCTAACTTATTCATCTATCGATGGACAGAAGTTGCTTCCATGTCTTGGCTATTGTAAATAGTGTTGCAATAAACTTGGGGGTCCATAAATATTTTCAATTTTTTTTGTTTTCTTTGGGTTAATACCCAAAAATGGAATTGCTAGATTGTATGAGAGTTCTATTTTTAATTTTTTTGAGGAAACTCCATACTGTTTCCCACAGTGGCTACACAAATTTATATTCTCACTAACAGTGCATGAGTGTTCACTTTTCTCCACATCCTTGCCAACACTTGTTATTCATTGTTATTTTGAGAATAGATATACCGACAGGTATGAGGTATTATCTCATCAGGTCTTTGATTTACATTTCCTTGATGAGTAGGGATGTTGAGCATCTTTTCGTAAGTCCGTTGACCATGTATATGTCTTCTTTGGAATAAATGTCTATTCAGGCCCTCTGCCCATTTTTTTAAATGGATTTTTTGGGTTTCTTTCTTTCTGATATTGGGTTGTGTGAGTTCTTTTTATATTTTGGATTTCAATCCCTTATTGGATATACAACTTGCAAATATCTTCTCCAGTTCAGTATGTCACCTTTCCATTTTGTTAATGGTTGCTTTGCTGTGCAAAAGCTTTTTTATTTGATATGGTATCATTGGTTTATTCTTGCTTTTGTTTCCCTTGCCTCAAGAGAGAAACCTAAAAAAAAAAAATATATTGCTAAGACCAATGTCAGTGCCTATATTTTCTTCTAGGAGTTTATGGTTTTGGGTCTTACATTTAAGTATTTAATCCATTTTGAGTTTATTTTTGTGTATGGTGTAAGAAAGTTTTATATTTTGATTCTTTTACATGTGGTCGTCTGGTTTTTCCAATATAATTTATCAAAAAGACTGTCTTTTCCCCATTGCATATTCTTGCCTCCAGTGCTGTAGATTAATTACCCATATAAATGTGGGTTTATTTCTGGGCTCTCTATTCTGTTCCATTGATCTATATGTCTGTTTTTGTGCCAATACCATTTCTCCTTCCTTTAGGACATTAGTCCACCATCTTCTTGGTTTGCTGGTTTTCTGTATAAAGTCACTATTCTTTGTGCCAACATCTTGTGTTTTGACTTATTGGCCTGTCAGGTGGCAAGCAGTTTGAGCTTGGACTCAGTAACAATGCCCCCAGTTTTGTTCTTCTTTCTCAAGTCTGCTTTGGCTATTTAGGGTCTCTTGTGGTTTCAAGCAAATTTGTTCTGGTTCTGTGAAAAATGTTATTGGTATTTTGATGGGATTTATTGAATCTGTAGATTATCTTGGGTAGTTCAAACATCTTAATAGTAGTTCTTCAAATTCATGATCATGGTATACCTTTCCATTTATTTGTATTATCTTTGATTTCTTTTATTAGCATCTTACAGTTTTCAGAGTATAGGTCTTTCATTTCCTTGGTGAAATTTATTTCCAGGTATTTTATTCTTTTTGATGCAATTAAACATATTTCTTAAAATAATTTTCTTTCTTTCTTTCTTTCTTTCTTTCTTTCTTTCTTTCTTTCTTTCTTTTTTAGGGCCACACTCATGGCATATGGAAGTTCCTAGGTTGGAAACTACATGTAGCTGCCATCCTACACCACAACCACAGCAATGCAGGATCTTAGCCACATCTGCAACCTACACCACAGCTCATGGCAATACCGGATCCTTAACCCACTGAGCAAGGCCAGGGATTGAACTTGCATCCTCGTGGATACTAGTTGGTTTTGTTACCACTGAGCCATGATGGGAACTCCTTAAAATAATTTCTTGATGTTCCATTCTGTGAAAGGTGTTCTTAGGAGATAAACAGAGGAATAAGATAGTTGTTCTGCCCAAAGGAGACAACTCAGGGGAAGGCACAGTATGCTATTCAGTAATATGAACATAATGCTATGGACTCACAGCATATATACTAAAATAACTATTTGATGTCAGAATAGGTTCTTTTTTGCCTCCTTCTCTCCTCTCTAAATTTCTAGGCCATTATACTAAAGACTTTTTAAATATCAGCCATGAAAATAAAGCTTTTTATTATAGCTCTTCCAAAATGTGAAAGGATAAAAACAATGTTTAAATATCGTGCCAGTAACTGACATATGTGAATTTACCCCAAAGAAGGAAATAAATGAAGGAAAGGAGGGAGAAAATGAGGAAAAAAAAACACTTTTAACCAGTATATGCTCAGGGATTTGCCAAGTGTCACAGTTGTTTCCTATTCTGTAAGGTCTAGAGCAACCATTTAATTGAGGGCTGACACTTGTATGTCATCAAATAATATCTTCTGCAGGCACTTGGAGAGCATTTTCATATCTTCCAGCACTCATCTGATGGCCAGGATTATTAGACTATTCTTCCCAATGAACAGAGTTTCCCTTAATGTGAACACATCAAGCCCTTAGCACAGCAGTGATTGCCTCACACAGAGTCTTATCATGGGGAAAACAAGGGCAAAAGTCTTTTGATCCACTTATTGTTTTCATTTTACCTCTGCCCTATCTTTTCACAAATTGAAGACAAGAGTATAAATTTGTAATTCACATTCCATTTTCAAAACCAAGAGGGTGAAATTATGGTGGGTGAAAATATCTCCCTCAGGCTTTTAAGCCACAGAGCCCGGGCACATTTCCAGATAATGAGGTCCCGGGATAAGTACAGCAGCAGACAAAATAAATGCATCATCCTCAGCCTGTCGAGAAGGAATAACTGAGCCCTCAAGTTTTCCTAAAATCTCCTGGTAAAGTCCTTGAAAGTTAACCCACTGAGACAATTTCTTGCGTCTCCTAAAATGTTAAAAGGAATCACAATATCTTTAGTGGCACCCAGATTTATAATCTGTCTGGTATGAAATTAGAAATATAGAATAAATATTTATTGAGAAATTCAGCCATTGTATCAGAAAAGTTTACAAGCCTGATAGTTTTGTCAGTGGTCTGGAAAATAGAAAATATTCTTCCATGGAAATAACATGGCTAGTGTAGAAAGAGGAAACTCTGTACACAGAAGGACTAATCGGTCACATTATTTTGCCAAATATTTGACTCTGATGCCTACACTGATGAATTCCAGTATAGTACTAGGACAACTTACAAGGATATATTAAATTTATGAAGGAATTAAAGGTAAAGAACAAGAAAAACTAGCCTAGTTCTGGCAAAGGTTTGGGAAAATGGGACAGCTCATGCATTTTGAAAGGGAAAGTAAAATATTGAACATTTCTGGAGGGCTATTTGTACTAGCATTGAAAATCCACATACTATTTGATCCTGAAATTCCATTTCTCATTATTTAAGAAGGGTATTAGTGTACAAATATCTGTTTAAAGATGTTCATTTAATGTTGAATAATAACGAATACTTAACCAAAATGTCCAATAAGAGATTGAGTAAATAAATAAGGATGCATCCATATAATGGAGTACTATTATTAAACTTTTTTTTTAATGTCTGCACCTGCAGTATATAGAAGTTCCCAGGCCAGGGATTGAATCCAAGCTGCAGCTGTGACCTAAACTGATACAGTAAGGTTCTTAACCCACTGTATCACAGCAAGAATTCCCTATTTAACTTTTTTTTAAGGTAGACTTTTATATTGACATGGAAAGATGTCCACAATATTTTGTCAAGGTAAAAATCAGGGTATGGATTAGAATGTGTAGTGTAACTACATTTACATAAAATATATACATTACAGTTTATACTTGTGGATCATCCTGAAAGATAAAATTCTTAACAGCAATTACTTTTAGAGGAGTGATATGAAGGATTGTTTAGCGTATATTACTTTAAAATAAAGATGTCTCTATTTTCAGAAAAAAAATACAACAGAACAACTCCATTTTAAATGTTATTTAGGAGTCCACTGGTGGCCTAGCAGGCTAAGAAGCCATTATCACTGCTATGGAACAGATTCAATCCCTAGCCTAGGAATTTCTACATGTTGCAGGCACGGCTGAAAATAAAAACAAAAACAAAAACAAAAAATAAATGTTATCCAAATTGTGTTGAAGGAATATATCATTACACTGGAAAGTGCAATCAATTTTTAAATGAAAAGAAGCAGATTCTTCCCCAGTGTATTGTGATCTTCTAAGTTTATTCATTCTTAGTTTCTCTAAGTCTGAAAATTTTGTTACCAAAATATTAACAGTGTCATTTTCATGGGAAAATTTGATCCTAAATGCAAATTGAGAGACGAGGCTAGAAACACATCTTCCTCCATGGAACCCTGGCAGTGAGCACAGGGGTTTTCTTCTTTCTGAGTCAGCGGCAGAAATGACATTGCCACCACTGCAAAAGCAGCTCAGAGAGTAAAGAGAGTCCCAGGAAGCCTGAGCAGTTGCTAGAAAGGTGGAACCTTTGGGGGATCACATCCAGGATGTCCACAGTGGCCAGGTAAGTCCAACGTCAAACTGACAAGAAGCCATACATATGGAGAGCTTGCTATACAGCAGGCAATAAGCTAAGAGCTTTATATATGAATTACCTGTTTTAGACTCAAAACAAGCTTGAGAATAAAATACTATTATCTCCACATTTTGAGATAACTAACAAGTATGTAGCAAAGTCCAGATCATAATTTAGACCTTCCTGATTCCCAAGACCATGCATCTTCACTGTTTTATATGCCAGAATAAACAACGTGGGCACTGCCTTTGCAGCTTTTTCACTTTTTTTTTAAGGTTGTATTCAAATCAGTGTAGTCTGCTACTTTGTCTTGGCTCTGATGGATTTCACCTGGTTGCCATGTGGATCTCTACGCAGGGCGCCATAAAAAAGTACAGTGCACTACACAAAACTCAAGGCGTCTCCCTAAAGCTTGCAGCACAGTTTTTAACCCAGAGAAAATGACTATCCCCAAGATTGCTATTCCGAAAGACATAATTGCTGTTCATTTCACTCAGTTCACAAAACACTTTGCTACAATGGCTCTTACCACCTTGCTGGGCCACCCACACTTCACTGACAGCTACCAGTTCAGTCATGTCAGTTCCACCTGAATCTTGCAGCCTTTCCAGAGCACACGGCCTACCAAGCCATTATTATTTTGCACCTGAGCCCAGAGAGCTCTACAAAGGGTACATTTTAAGAGCCTGGAATAAGTAAATAAATAAATAGCTCACAGGTAATATGTAATTTACTAGCAAAAAAGCACCCATGACTCTCCGCACTCGCAGACCATAGACTGACACCACTGGTGATTATTTGCAGAGTTCTTTGGTGCAGAAAAGCTGGATTTCATTTTTCAGCTTATTTCTTAAAATTGTTAGTTGATGGACCTTACCTTAGCTTGCCACAAATGCCCTTGCTCATTGCCACCCTAAAATAAACATACTTATTTGAAAAACTGCATCTATGCGCGGATAACAGTGAATTCAACATCTCACCGCCTGCCCACCTGTTCTATATAGGGGACATAATCCAGGGTTTAGAAATACCAAAGTCGGAGTTCCCGCAGTGGCTCAGTGGTTAACGAATCCGACTAGGAACCATGAGGTTTCGGGTTTGATCCCTGCCCTCGCTCAGTGGGTTAAGGATCCGACGTTGCCGTGAGCTGTGGTGTAGGCTGCAGATGCGGCTCGGATCCCACATTGCTGTTCCCTAGCCTGGGAACCTCCATATGCCTCGGGTGTAAAGCCCTAGAAAAGACAAAAGAAAAGAAAAAGAAATACCAGAGTATGTTTTCTTTTCTTGATGCTCAAAAAATGAAGGAATTTGGAGATCTACTTATCATTCTCTGGCCACAGAGTCAACTTGGGGTTTTGTTTGTGTTTTCATTTTATGACCACACCCATGGCATATGTAAGTTCCTAGGCCAGGGATCAAATCCGAGCCACAGCTGTGACCTGCACCACAGCTGTGGCAACACTGGACCATTTAACCCACTGCCCTAGGTCTGGAATCAAACCCACCTGCCTATCCACAAGGACCCCAGCTGCTGCCGTCAGATTCTAACCCCCAGGGTCTACCTATTTTTAACTTTTGGTTAGTTCTGATTTTGGTAGGGTTTCTGAGAAAAATGCTTGAAATATTTCAGGAGAAAGAGAAAGTTAGGAGTTCCCCTCATGGTGCAGCAGAAATGAATCTGACTAGTAACCATGAGGTTGCAGGTTCACTCCCTGGCCTCTCTCAGTGGGTTAAGGATCTGGCGTTGCCATGAGCTATGGTGCAGGTCAGATCTCTCATTGCTGTGGCTGTGGTGTAGGCCAGCAGCTGTAGCTCCAATTAGACCCCTAGCCTGGGAACCTCCTTATGCTGCAGATGTGGCCCTAAAAAAAAGATAAAATAAAGAACCAAAGAGAAATATTAAAAAAAAAGAGAGAGAAAGAGAGAGACAGAGAGAAATTTAAAACTTAGCTTCTGTTTGATGGCAAAGCCAAAGTCCTTATAAAACACTCTGAGTAGTTTGCCAGCTGCTTTCTATGGGCCCTCTAGCTTCCGAATATCTATGAACTCCTTAAACCACATGCAAAATTTTGTGTTAATATGCTCTTTCTACCACTTATTACATTTTTAAAGTGTCTGCAGACCAAAGCAGATTAATCATCACTGAGTCATTCAGTCATACTGAGGAAAAAAAAAAAAAAACTGTACAACTAGGATAAACAACAGGTATTTATCTCAAGAAAACTCATTTATACTTCATTACTGTTCATTCATTCCCATCAAGCCAACATCCACCCACTACACAGTCAGTCCATTTCTACCTCTGCCTTCCTTCACTGGCCCATCTCCGGCTGTATAGCTCATCCTTCTTTGATAGAGAGCTGTAAATACCTCCTTGGTAAAACTTCAATACCTGACTTTTACCCAGACTGATTTCATCTTATTGCTTCATTCTTAATGTACTTGGAGTCTGGAGAAGTCACATACAGAATATGTGTGTGTGCATATGTGTTTCATAGATGTTTCATGTATGAAAGTCTTCTCTGCAGATATATTATGACATACACCACATAACTTAACCATATATCTTCATTATTGTCATGGATCCAGCAGCTTATCAAAACCAGAAATCTTTTCCTTTTTGTGCAGCCCTCACTATGACTTAGAACTATGCTTGCTTATCCCACTCCTGGGCATATATCCAGAGAAAACTATAATTCAAAAAGATACATGCACTCCAATGTTCACAGAAGCACTGTTCACAATAGCCATGACATGGAAGCAACCTAAGTGCCCATTGACAGAGGAATAAAGAAGATGTGGTACATATACACTATGAATTTTTTTTTTTTTTTTGCCTTTTACGGCCTCACCCGCAGCATATGGAGGTTCCCAGGCTAGGGGTCAAATCCAAGCTACAGCTGCCGGCCTACACCACAACCACAGCAATACGGGATCTGAGCCACATCTGTGACCTACAGCACAGCTCACGGCAATGCCGGATCCTTAATTCACTGAGCAAGGCCGGGGATTGAACCCACATCCTCATGAATACTAGTTGGATTCATTTCTGCTGCACCATAATGAGAACTCTCACGCAATGAAATATTACTCAGTCATAAAAAAAAATGAAATAATGCCACTTGCAGCAACATGGATGAGCCTAGAAATTATCATACTAAGTGAATAAGGTCAGAAAAAGACAAATACCATATGATATCACTTATATGTGGAATCTAAAATATGACACAAATGAACTTATTTTCAAAACAGAAACACACATAAAGAATAGACTTTCGATTGCCAAGAAGGGGAAAATGGGGGAGGGAAGGATTCGGAGTTTGGGATCAAAAGATGGAAACTGTGATACACAGGATGGATAAATAACAAGGTCCTACTGCATAGCTCTGGGAACTATATTCAATGTCCTGTGATAAACTGCAATGGGAAAGAATGTGAAAAACACACACATATACATATAACAATCACTTTGCTGTACAGCGAAAAATTAACACAACATTGTAAATCAACTGTACTTCAGTTTTTACAAACTAAAATAAACAGGAGTTCCTACTGCGGCATAGTGGGTTAAGAAACTGACGGTAGTGCCTCAGGTCAGCACTGAGGTTCAGGTTTGATCCCTGGCCCCATGCAGTGGATGGAAGAATCTGGCATTGCCTCAGCTGCAGCAGAGGTTGCAACTGGGGCTCAGAGTCAGTTCCTGGCCCAGGAACTTCCATATGTGGGAGATGCAGCCATACAAAAAAAAAATTAAATTAAATTAAAAACTCTATGTTTGCTTGCTTAATTGTTACTCTGAGCTATTAGTAACCCATGAAAATGTCTGTTGTTTCAGCATTCATTCCTGTAATTGAATTACCTTTAAAGAAAATTTTAATTATGGTGCAACATTAGAGGAAATATGAATTAGAGATGATTTTTTTAAATAGGAAATAGTCCTGCCAAATTATAAACTCCATTATCTAATCCATACAATTTGTCAGCAAATCCTATTACCATTTTTTTCCACAGTCTGACTCTTCTCATTCTATCCCCCTCATCTTACCGTCATAACAGCAGCACCCTCGGAATTAACCTCTGTCCCTGGAGAGTCTTTTGCACAAAGCAATAAATGTGAATCTTTTAAAATGAAAGTCAGACCATGACACTTCTCTCCTTCAAATTTTCTCTGTAATTTCCTAACTTAGAGTGAAAAACAGAGGCTGTAAAATGTCCCCGAAGGAGTTCCCATTGTGGCCCAGTGGGTTAAGGGCCTGACCTTGTCTCTGAGGATGAGGATTTGATCCCTGGCCTCACTCAGTGGGTTAAGAATCTGGCCTTGCTGTGGCTGCAGTGTAGGCTCACAGCTGCACCTCCAACTGGATCCCTCGCCTGAGGAACTTCCGTATGCCATATGTGTGGCTATGTAAGAAAAAATTAAAAATTAAAAGTTAAAAAAATAAAATCATCCCTGGGACCCTGGATATTTAGCGGCCCACATTCCACTTTGGTCACAAGCACTGTAATTTCAACTTTCCCCTGATCCACTCCACTGAAGCCAACAATTCCAACTCTCACACCAGATTGCCCTGTCTTCCCTGACCCCATCAGGCAAGGCATGCTCATGTCTCAAGGCATCTGTACCTGTTGCAGCCTCCGCCTATTACATTTCCCTCACATCTCTTCTCAGGACCTCTAGGTCCAGAAGTTTGCTCTGTTCACACTTCAAATACACACACACACACACACACACACACACCACACACACATGCACAAAGTCCCCCCACCCTTTGTACCCTGCAGATCAATCTATCTCCACTTAACATACTGTATATTAGCTTATTATCTTTGGTTCCAAACTAGAGGACAATAATTTTTTCCTGTTTTGTTTATTGTTGTAACCTCAAGAGCTAGAACATTATCAAGCAATGTAGAGTACTCATGGAGTTCCTGGGTGGCTCAGCAGGTTAAAGATCCTGGTGTTATCACTGCTAGGGCTCTAGTTAAAGCTGTGGCCCTGGCCTGGGAACTTCCACCAGCTTCAGCCATGGCCAAAAAATAAAATAAAAGCACAAACATTTTTTTAAAAAAGCGATGTAAAGTACTCAATACATTTTTGTTAAATGATTGCTCCATAACAGCAAAGTTTCTTTGGAACAAAGACAACCTTTTAAAAATACTTTAAAGGGGATTTCCTGTCATGGCTCAGTAGTAACGAACCTGACTAGTATTCATGAGGATGAAGGTTCCAACCCTGGCCTCGCTCAGTGGGTTAAGTATACGGAGTTGCAGTGAGATCCCACATTACTGCAGCTGTGGTGTAGTCAGCTATAGCTCTGACTCCACTCCTAGCCTGGGAACTTCCATATGTCTTGGGTGCAGCCCTAAAAAAATAAAAAAATAAAAAAACAAAGCAAAACAAAAAAAAACTTTAAAGAATAAAATTATTAAAATAATATGAGCAGAAAGGAGATTAAAAGAGAAGGAGCGGGTTAAGTTGCAGTGAGACTGAAACAGTGGAAATTTTGAGGCCAAAAATCTACTTTGGAGACTAACACCCAGAGGTGGCGGGAAAGGGGTGCTGTTTATGCTGTCTCGTATTATCAACAGACATTCCATCCGACAATTAATTATGTTTGTTTATTGTCTAGAAGACAGCCTCTGTGCTTCTTCCAATTCCTCTTAGGAATCATGTATATTAGCTATGTCCACCAGTTTACTTTCACTCCCAACAGCCAGGAACCTCATCTCTTTATAGAAGGATAGACTTTAGGAGGCCAGAACCCTTTGTCTGCACACACAGAGAACTGGACCTGCCTGGGAATTGTTTTCCAGGCAGTGGGAACCACCTTCACCAGTGGCTCAGAGTTTTGGGGGGGGGTTGTGGTTTTTCATTTCTTTTTCTGTTTTGGCCACCCTGTGGCATGTAGTTTCTGGGCCAGGGATCAGATCCAAGTCGCATTTGCAACCTACACCTCAGCTGCAGCAACACCAGATCCTTTAACCCAGTGTGCCAGCTGGCCCAGGGATTGAACCTGCATCCTGGCACTGCAGAAATGCCGCCAATCCCACTGCACCATAGCAGGAATTCCACTGATGGCTCAGAGTTGCAGAGACATAAACACTTCAAATTCTCTCCCTTCTGGTCATGTAGCCCTGAAGTGCTGCTGCATCTTCCTTACAATAATGTGTTCAAGTTCCTCCTTGTGGCTCTGCCTAGCACCTCGGCCTTGTCCAACCTCTTTCCTTTCCTGGTCTCACTTCCAACTCTTCCACCAGTCTTCCTGAGGACAGTTCTTCATAAGTCATTTTCACACAAATCCTTATCTCAGGATTCACTCCTGAAAAACCCAGCCTAGCACAGTTGGGACCAGAAATGATCTGGAGGCTGAAATTCATGGTAGGATTCTGGAGTTGGTTGACTTACCAGCTAGATGGCAATAGGAATCCCATTGTTGGTGATAGACAATATAACAAAAACCAAGGGCCAATGCTAAAGCTTCTGTGGGTGGCAAAATGGCATGGATTACAAGAGGCAGGGCATCTAGTGGTGGCAAGTTTATTAGGTCACACCCATTCTGCAGTTCCGGGTATGGTCTGCCTCTCTAGCTCACAGTACCACAGTATGTGGAGTCAATTCAGTGTGTTATGAAGGGATCTCAGTGGTGCATTGAATAATCTGCAGAGGGCACCATCAGGGCCCCACTGTATCCCCTCAGACCCTTGTACATGCATCTATTTAGGCTTTCAGAACCCACTCTGGCTGCTTGAATGGGAGAAGCAGAAGTGCCTTGGAATTTACCTTCTTCCTGGAACAACTTTCTTGCTCCAAGGTCAGGAGAACTCCGAGTTGACCAGTGACTCCAAGGATTCCTTGTGGAATTGACCCAAATTTACCTTCTGTATGACTTTTGCTGATACTATGATTTCTGGTCTTCTTCCTCCTCATCTGATTTTTCTCCTCCCTTCCAAGTTTTCATCCAGGAATACTCCCTAATAAATCACTCTATATGAACCTGTTTTAATAGTCTCCCTACAGTTGTAATACTACCCCCAGCACAGGGCCTGGAACACAGAAAATGCTCACTAGACATTTACTGATGAACAAATGGGTATTTGGAATTGGCACCTGTGCTTGACAGAACTGTGCATCTCACTTGCAGTGAATGGCTACAAAAAAAAAAAAGTGTGATTTGTGGACACTTGGCAGGAATACCTGCTCCTCCCCACAAAAAAAATTACTGTGTCACCATCAATCACAAAGCTCCACTTCTGGAATTTTTCTGCAGGTCAAATAAGATTTGGGTGTCTTAGGTACTCTATTAAGTAGAGTAAGTTATGAGTAAATATTTCAGCTAGGAATTGCTGCTATGTAGGGCCCAGATAAATGTGAATGTGATCGATCATACACTTGACAAATGTACCTAAAGAGAGGCGAAGCCCCTAAATGTGAAGGTGGATCAAAGGCAATTTTTACTTCCTTTAAAATGTATTCCAGAATCCCATGTTATTTGCAAATGACCTATCTGAACTAGAAATCTCCTCTAGCTTAAAGGATCCTTGTATTAGTCAGAGTTCTCCAGAGAAAGAGAACCAATAATACATTGAGAAAACTTACTATGAACTCATGATGAGGACTTGGATCGCAAGGCTGTGGAGGCTGAGAAGTTCCATGATGGTTCATCTACAAGGTGGAGATGCAGGAAAGCTGGTGATGTACTTTCAGTATGAGTCTCAAGACCTAAGACCCAGGAGCCCCAGGCAAGGCAGGAGAAGCGCCATGTCCCAGCTCAAGCAGACAGGCAGGCAGGAACAGATCCTCCCTACCTCCCCCTGTTGTTCTATGCGGTCCCTCCATATTGGATGATAGCCACCCACCTATCAGAGGACAGCACTCTGCTTTACTGAACCACCAATTCAAATGCTAATCTAGCCCAGAAACATCTTCATTGCCAACCCAGAGATAACTTCTTACTGGGTACCCCAGTCAAGCTGACAGATGAAATTAAACAAAGTTTCTAGAATAATTTGAATTCCTAAGCCACACTGGAACTAGAAGAAATTGGTAGCTATATCCATTATCAGCTCTCGAAACCAACCTGGATCTTGCTTTTGTTTAACAGGGGGCTCTTTAGAACCCCGCACAGCCTCTCAAGTTCCTCTGGTGGAGTGGATTTCACAGAGTAGACTGTAATCATGGAGGTGGCAATTTCAGTTCCTGGATAGTTTACACATGATTCCAGGGTTACATAGCCATGGGTGTGTGTTTAGATTCCTAAGTCCTACGGCTAAAAGAAGCCCACGAGTAATCTTTGCTCAGAGCCCACCCCACATACCTCCATCCTCGAGGAGAAAAGTCCACTGATGTGTAATGTCCAAGTTAAAGAACAGCAGATCCTGCCAATTCTACCTTCAAAGAAAAGTCCTAAAGCTGATACCTAGTCACTTCCTCCACCAGTACAATTCAGATCAAAGCTGCCACCATTCCTCTCCTGGATTTCTTTAATACTGAAACAGAGCTGAGCCCTTTGGGGCTCCCAGGTATAAATTCTTTCTGTGTCCCCCATTTCTTCTTTGTAGGAGATAGTCTCCATTCAGCTTCCATGACCTTCCTTGAGTTCCCATTGAGGCTCAGCAGGTTAAGGACACCCTGACATTGTTTCTGTGAGGATGTGCATTTGATCCCTAGCTTCATTCAGCAGGTTAAGGATCTGGCATTGTCACAAGCTGCACCATAGGTTACAGATGCAGCTCAGATCCCTGTTGCTGTGGCTTTGGCATAGGCCTCAGCTGCAACTCCAATTCAACCCCTAGACCTGGAAATTCCATATGTCACAGGCATGGCCATAAAAATAAATAAATAAATACATAAAAGTCAGGTTCAAATAGTTGCTAATCAGGGAAGGGAGGGCGTGTGGAGGGAAGGGTGGGGCAGTCAAGAAAAAACAGTACAGTGATAAATCAGGATCCTCTTTCCCTCTCAAGGGATACATGTAACAATACCTTTGAGCTCTTCTGTAGGAACTAAGGCCCCATCCAGGTGGGGCATGGTAACTTCAGGCTGAGCACAAGATTCTTGGAGCACCACCTCTCCACCAACAACCAATCAGAAGAAAGTCACACAACCTGCAGCCCTTACCCCAAATTTTGCCTATAAAAATTTTCCCCCAACACCGTAAGGGAGTTCAAGGGTTTTGAGCATGAGCCACCCATTCTCCTTGCTTGGCCCTACAATAAACCTTTCTCTGCTCCAGACTCTGATGCTTCCATTTGTTTGGCTTCACTGGGGTAGGCACACAAACTTGTGTTCGGTAACAATACTTTCTATCTTTTTGATTCTGCCCCTGAGCCCATAGAGTCTAATGTCAACACAACAGCCAGTATGTCCTTTGAAAATGGGTGATATGATGTAATTCCTTAACTGAAAACCCTCCAATCAATTACCAATCATTCCAGTAAAATCCAACATCTTTACTAGCCTTCCAGGGTCTCTTGTACCTGCTCCTCTACTTCTTCCTAACTTCCTCTCCTAAACTCTCCTCCTAACTCCTTCTCCTTAAGCCACATTGACCTCCTACCTCTTCTAAGTGCTTTCCTGCTCTGACCCTTGAATTTGTGGTCCCATCCTGGATGCTCCACCTGCTTCCTCCCATAACTGCAGGCTCAATCCCTGACTTCCATCAGGCCTCACCTGCCCTCCTTAAACAAAATAGCCACTCCCCCTCTTCCAGAACCCACAACCATTTTCACTACCCATCCCCCTCATCTCACTTTCTTTTTCTATATTCCCTTTACACATTTACCTGTTCATATGTTTACAGACTTTCCACCAGCCTAAAAGTTGCTATAACCATATAGTTAATGAATAAAAAGACTCTAGAAAAATGCCATTGCCTCCATTTTAATATTATTTACACTCACCCTCTACTTCCCAGTCATGCTTACTTCTGTATAGGTGAGCCCATTTAGGCAATCCATATCATATCTCAGTGCCCTGAAGCACCTTCCCTATGCTTCAGATTTTTTTGCCTTCACAGCCATCACATATTAACACCCTGCATGTCCTCAGGGAGCCACCTTCCTCCTCATTTGACTACACAGTCTTGCACATAAAAAGAGCTCAATTACTAGAAGTTAAGTGACTGGAGGTGGCAGGTTGCCAGCCTATGCTAATGTAACAGGACTCTTGTCCCTCCAAGGAAGCCTGTGCATTTGACAGGGGCCTCCAGGAGACCTTGCACCAAGGCCTTAACACAAAAGTTACTGTCGAAGAAGAGCCCAAGGTAAAGTAGGATGAGTTTAGGGCCAGGGCAGGTGGTATGGAGTAGGACCTTGCAGTACCCCAACTGCAGTTACAAGTGCAACTGTCTGAATCATTTATTAAACAAAGAACATGCCACTGGGCTTTTTATTTGTCATGCTAATGGGTTCCTATTTGAAAGAAAGAGGAATGAATAAATTCTGCAAAATAGTGTAAACCTGAAAACATTTACCCTCTTGTCTGCACACATAAAAAAGCTCACCCTGACCCAAATAAATAAGTCTAAGAACAGAAGTATAAACATCATTTGCATGGAAAGAAAGCATAGAATGTTTGGATAACTTTTATAGAAGCACCCGTTTCTGCCTACAAGGTAGAAATTTTAAGTGTGCAAAGGTTATTGCAAAATAAAGAGTAAGTCATAAAAAGGAGGTTTCTGGAGAAGAGCTCAGAAATACTCTCAAATACAAGCATACACACTCTACTAAGTCCTAGATGTTGCCAATTAAAAATTGTTCTTTGCCATCTACCTCTCCACAGATTGTCACAAGCCACTGCAGCCACTGACCTTCAACATACTCTGAAAGGAGTTTAGGATGGAGATCAGGAATAAGGTGAAGTAGGAGGTTGATAGGCCCCAGGTTGAGCAGCTGGAGTTTGTCAGACTGAGCAATTGGAGATTGTCTCCCTCTAACATTTCAAGGAAAAAGATAATGTCAGGAGAAGAGAGGAACTGAGTTCTGCTAGAGAAAAAAAGATAAGATAACCTACATCTTTCGTTCTTGAAGTCAAGACCTCCCACACTGCACACGGGCAGGGAAGTTCCTCAGAGGTCAAAAGGGGAGGAGGCACTAGCCCATAATATGTGCTGTCAACCTCCCAGAGACCCTCATGCTAGAATCCATCCTGGCTAAGAGATGTGCATGCGCATTGTGCAGGGCCCTGAGTCAACTGGATATGGATGATGAGCAAGGTGATTGGCCAGAGGGAACAAAGAAAAGTGCCCACTTCTTTAGTGCAGTCCTTGCTAGTGAAGACACCTACACTCTTCTTCTCTGAGTGTGCAGTTTTGCTTTGGTCTTAAATAACTACTTCTCTGTATGCTCTCTCCCACATGTGCTGTGCTTCTGATGAACTCTGTGCCTGCTTTACAATCTCAGTCTCTTGGTAAAATTCTTTTTTCTGAAGAAGGCAAGAGCCAGGGCCCTGCTTCTAACCATTAATCCCTGGTGAACTAGCAGTTGTAGTTCCTCCTTCTCACCCAGAAGGCCCAGGTTCAATTCCCAAACAGAGAACAAAGATCTGGCTTCAAGCCACCTCACACTGCTGTCACCCTGAGATTGGAGGCCCTCTGTGCTCTGGGAAAAGACTAGGTCTTCAGAGAGTTAGATATTTTTAGGAGAAGATTTTACAAGCCCAATTCTTATATCTCCTCAAATCTAGAAAAGCACTAAAATCATTAATGGAGACATTGGCTTCTCATGACTAGCAGTAAGCTTCATGAGACAAGCAGCAACATTCTGAAAAAAAAAAAATGTGCTTGGTTGCATGTACCTCCCCGTTTACAAAAATCATGTGTATACTTACTTTCCCCCCTACTTCTCTGGAGTAGTTTCTCAGAGGTATGTGAAATGCTGCCTCCCAGGCTAGAGTCTTCATTTCGTCCCAAATAAAACAACTCACAACTCTCATGTTTTCCTTTTTTTTTTTCAGTCAATATTTACTATATAAGATTGTGCCCATAGTTAACAAATCTGTATTGTACACTTAAAAATCTGTTAAGAGGATATATCTTATATTAAAAGTTCTTATAACAATTTTTTTTAAAGAACATTCTATTGTGGGTTCACAGATATATGTGATTATGTTGATACTGATAATTTGTGTTGATTAGAAATTCTGTAAAGCAAAGCAGTTAAGAACTTTTGTTGTCACTAAAAGCAAATTTACCAGGGGAGGAAAAGTAGATTCTCAACAGACCCTTTATATTGCATTAGGAACTATAAATTTCAGACAGAAGAAGTACCTAATACACAAAAAATGGGAAGAATAGGGAGAGAATGGCAAGTAACTGCTGAAGAGGGATCTTAAAGCAGCTTTGACCTGGAAAACACTTCAAAAACGAGATTTATACACTGAAACACAAATGTAAAATATATTTAGGTCGTCTACTTTCCTAGATCTTTCTGACAACAGTGCCACCTGGTGATTCAGTTTGACACAGGACATGAGATCTTAAGGAAAGTTAGACAAAGATGTTGAAATGGTTGCTGCCGAAATCATCCTGTTTTTCTCTTGATTCTTCTGCTGTTTGTCATTGCAGCAAAGAGGAGATTGGAAAGTCAAAAACAAATTTCTTAAAATTCTACGTGTGCAAAGTGACAACAGAGAAAATAAATAAACTCTAAAATATTCTAATACAAAGTACAGAGCAGTTAACATGTGATTTGTTCATTCAGAGGATATTATTTCAGGTGAATTGAGATATAATAATGTATAACAATCTTTTGTATAGTTGATTTACAAGCTGCACCAATTTCTGCTATAGAGCAAAATGACCCAGTTATACACCTATACATTCTTTTTTAATATTCTTTTGTGTATTATAAACTTCATAAGAATGACAGTGTGCGTAGAAGTGTTCTTTAATTTATACATTTGAAATTACAAGTAGCCATATGTGCTTTTATCCTCAAAACCAATAGGATCAAAAGAAATGAGACATAGAGAGCAAACTTATGTTCCCATGCCATCCTCAGCAGCCTCTGAACTCTCTCCCCAACAGTCCTGAAGAAGGTAACGTTAAGTGTTTGCAGAGACTCTGATGAGCACACTCTGGGTACCAAGACCCCATCTTCTTAGTGTCCCTGCTCCAACTGGGCATGATGTTATCTCCTCTGTGAATAGCTCCCCAAAGTCACCTCATGTTTTTCTGGTCTGCCCTGCAATCCCCATGCTGTTCATCAGGCATGGCTGCAATTTTCCTGCAGGCAACAGTGGACATCCCTACCACGGTTAACATGGGGCCCTCGATATACCAAACTTGAGTGTCAGTGGGTCCCGAGGAGATGGGCTCACCTTCCTTTCATGTTACACTTTCCAGGATGGATGTCAAAGCATGATGGGTTTTGCCCAGACAGTCCAGAAAACTCCTTGCGCCAAAAGTTCTTCAGCCTCCAATCCAGACTGACTCTACACGCTCCAAGCTATGTGTGATTGTTCTCACACAAGAACTTGGTTAAGAGTTTGGGGTCTAATCTAGGGGAAAAGTAAGGAACAGGTCCCACTGATATCAGAGCCATCGGTGGTCTAAAGGCCTCCAGATATTTAAGTGATGCTGAATTCCACATGGAGGCTAAAAGACTTTCTTGTGCTTTTCTGTGTGCTCCAGTTTTAACATAACTACTGAGAGTGTGCTGGTTTACACACCAAAAGTCTCATAGAGGTTTTAGTTAAAAACAGCTTTTTCTAGCCATTTATGACAATGCCACAGCAAATGTAATACTCAATGGAGAAAAGCTGAAAGCCTTCCCACTAAACCCTGGAACAAGATAAGGAAGCCCACTCTTACCACTGTTATTAAACATAGTATTGGAAGTCCTAGCCACAGCAATCAGACAAGCAGAAGAAATGAAAGGCATCCAAATTGGAAAAGAGGTAAAACTGTCACTGTATGCAGATGACATGATACTATATATAGAAAAACCTAGACTCAACCCAAAAACTACTTGAACTGATCAACAAACTCGGCAAAGTGGCAGGATATAAGATTAACATTCAGAAATCAGTCACGTTTCAGTATCCTAACAATGAAATATTAGGAAAGGAACACAAGAACACAATACCTTTTAAAATTGCACCCAAAAAATCAAATACCTGGGAATACACCTGACCAAGGAGATGAAAGACTTATATGCTAACAACTATAAAACATTAATCAAGGTAATTAAAGAGGATGCAAAGAAATGGAAAGATATTCCATATTCCTGGGTTGGAAAAATTAACATTGTAAAAATGGCCGTACTACACAAAGCAATCTACAGATTCAATGCAATCCCTATCAAATTACCCAGGACATTTTTCACAGAACTAGAACAAACAATCCAAAAATGTATACGGAATCACCAAAGACCCAGAATTGCCAAAGTAATCCTGAGGAACAAAAACCAAGCAGGAGGCATAACTCTCCCAGACTTCAAGTGATATTACAAAGCCACAGTCATCAAGACAGTGTGATACTGCTATCAAAACAGACAGACAGACCAATGGAACAGAATAGAGAACGCAGAAATAAACCCAGACACAGTCAATTAATCTTTGACAAAGGAGGTAAGAATATTAATGGGAAAAAGAGAGTCTTTTCAGCAAGTATTGCTGGGAAACCTGGACAGCTACATGCAAATCAATGAAACTGGAACACACCCTCACTCCATGTACAAAAATACTCAAAATGGCTGAAATATAAGTCAAGACACCATTGAACTCCTGCAAGAGAATATAGGCAAAACATTCTCTGACATCAGCCTATGAATATTTTCTCAGGTCGGTCTCTTAAAGCAACAGAAATAAAAGCAAAAATAAACCAATGGGACCTAATCAAACTGACAAGCTTTTTCACAGCAAAGGAAACCAAAAAGAAAACAAAAAGACAACTTACAGAATGGGAGAAAATAGTTTCAAACGAGGAAACTGACAAGGGCTTAATCTCTAAAGTATACAAACAACTTATACAATTCAACAGCAAAAAAGCCAACAACCCAATGGAAAAATGGGCAAAAGACGTGAATAGACATTTCTCCAAAGAAAATATATAGATGGCCAACAAGCACATGAAAAATGCTCAACATCCCAGATTATTAGAGAAATGCAAATCAAAACTACCATGAGGTACCACCTCACACTGGTCAGAATGGCCATCATTAACAAGTCAACAAATAACAAATACTGGAGGGGGTGTGGAGAAAAGGGAACCCTCCTGCACTGTTGGTGGGAATGTAAGCTGATACAACTACTATGGAGATCAGTATGGGGGTACCTTAGAAATCTATGCATAGAACTACCGTATGACCCAGCAATCCCACCCTTGAGCATATATCCAGACAAAACTTTCCTTAAAAAAGACACATGCACCAGCATGTTCATTGAATCACTATTCACAATAGTCAAGACATGGAAACAACCCAAATGTCCATCGACAGATGATTGCATTAGGAAGATGTGGTATATACACACATTGGAATACTACTCAGCCATAAAAAAGAACAAAATAATGCCATTTGCAGGAACATGGATGAAACTAGAGACTCATTCTGAGTGAAGTAAGTCAGAAAGAGAAGACAAATACCATATAATATCACTTATATCTGGAATCTAATATATGGCACAAAGGAAACTTTCCACAGAAAAGAAAATCATGGACTTGGAGAACAGACTTGTGGTTGCCAAGGGGGAGGGGGAGAGAGTGGGATGGATTGGGAATTTGGGGTTAATACATGCAAACTAATGACTTTGGAATGGATAAACAATGAGATCCCGCTGTGTAGCACTGGGAACTATATCTAGTCACTTATGATGGAGCATGATAATGTGGGGAAAAAAATCTATACAGGTATGTAACTGGGTCACCATGCTGTATAGTAGAAAATTGATAGAACACTGTAAACCAGCTAAAATGAAAAAATAGAAATCATTATATTAAAAAAAAGAAAAACAAAACAAAAAAACCACAGCTTTTTTTGATTTAATTTCATTTTTCAATTTTTTTTTAGCCCCTCTATCCCTTGGATGTGTTCATGGGTCCACATGGCTGTTCAA
This sequence comes from Phacochoerus africanus, assembly GCF_016906955.1. Classification (NCBI taxonomy): domain Eukaryota; kingdom Metazoa; phylum Chordata; class Mammalia; order Artiodactyla; family Suidae; genus Phacochoerus; species Phacochoerus africanus. Next base: position 48,273,687 of record NC_062553.1, on the reverse strand, counting down.
ATCATGGATCACCTCCCCTTCATTCCTCACAGTCTATTAAGCCAGCTTCTACATTTTATTCCCTCTTGGTGCAATAGCAGAGGTCCCTTTCATTTCCCAAAAAACCCTCCTAATCTCTTAACTTAATATCCTCCTGGCCGGTCCCCCCACCAGACCTCCAGGCACATCCCCCACCCTGTAGTGTGTGGTGCCAAGGTCTGATTCAAGGGGGGCAGCCTCCATGGAACATGATGGAGACGTTACATGAGCCACAGAATCAGCTAAAACAAAAAGGTGCACTTCATCCAATTCAAAGAAAAATGTTTGAAGATTGCAGATTCTGGGGGTTTTGGAAGATTTATAAAGTCTTGCTTGACAGTGACCACTCTAAGCTATTGAGAGTTTACCATACCAAATCTGTCAGAATTTTTATAACCTATCAAAGAGAGGGGTATAGGGTAAGCAAAACTACCAGGAAATGTAAGTTGTGACACATAGGTTCTGTTTACACCCATGCCTCTGAAAAATTCTTTACTTGGGAAAGGTGCTTATACTCCCTGGTCTTCATTTATCACAATGAAAGGGCTGGGCTGAGTAATTGTCAAGGATCTTTTCCCTTGTGACAATTTATGTCAGTAGTAATATACGTTTTTCCGAGAACCTAGGACAGGGTGCTGGTCATAAATAAAATTAAAAAAAAAAAGAATAAAGAAACAACAGAGCAGTTGGTAAGATGATTCTAACCAGCAGGGGATTTGGGCAAAAGGCAAAGTGGCTTTCACAGCTGACAGGAAGAGGTGGGAGAGGCTGGGAAACAGGAAGGCGATGGAAGGCAGTTTCAGTGCAAAATTTATCTTGATAGCATGAAACCAGGCATACTGTCCAAACAATGCTATTTCACTTCATGTAATCAGTTTAAATCAGAGAAAAGCATTTTTTCAGAACTCTAAAATACCATGTATATGTGAAAATTAGCTTCACAGATAGCATTACAAGTATGGTTTTTGAGATTAAAGTGCAATTTATAGGGATTCCAGCAAAGTTTAAGAAAGAATAAATCTGACTTCATGTGGTTTCTTCTTTGGTTTAAAACATCCTTTTTTTAAAATGTCATCTTTTAGGCAATGGATTTTTCACTTAATCCCAGTGAATGGCAACCATATCGGTGACTGTCAAGGACAGCATTACGCAGGCTTTTATGTGTAGGAAACCAGCAATTTACGCGCAAGAAAAGCAACACTTAGAAAGTGGTAATACTTTGGGGGTTTTGGGGAGGAAAAAATAAATTCCTTGGGTTTTGTAGAGGAAAAAGATACACATACAAGAAAATCCACATGCACACACACACACATCCCTCATTCTCCGACTTCCTGAAAGATGTTTTGCTATTCTTCAAGGAATCCAAAGAGATTTCTAGGGCATAAGCCAGCAGTATTTGAACCAGAAGAAAACAAAATTAGTCAAAGAGCTGGCAGTGCTGATAATTAGCTGTATGTTGGCTTGTAGATCTTAAAACGGTACCATAAGAGATGTGTTTGGATTTATAGTAACACAAATATAGCCATTAAAATTGGAACGTCCAGACACAATGGTAATTTATGGACCTTGGTTTATCTTTCCTATTCAGAACTCTTTATGGTCTAGGAAAGAAAATTGGGATTCGAATGTGAATTTCATGTTTTGTAGCACCTTATTAAAATTATAATGAAAAATTCAATTCCTCTGCTTGGAACTTCAGCATATAATGAATTGCATAAAAGGACAGAAGAGTACAGGGGAGAAAAAGTGCAGTTCAGCGTGATAAAGTAGAAAGAATATCAGGCTAGGAGTCAGGAGATCCGGATTCTATGCCTAGCTCTGATGCTAACTGGTTGACTGATCTGGGGCAAATCATTTCATTCCTCCGAGCCTCAATTTTCTCATTTGTAAAGCGTGAGGACTGTTTTAGATGAACACTTCTGTGAACACCAGTGTCAGATCTTGTAGCACTTTCTCTGCTGAGAGAGCCTCTGAGAAAATTATCAAGTAGTCTCAAATAATAGAAAACAGCATTTCATTAAATCCATCAACCCTTCTGAGGCAGGCAGAGCAATCCAAACACTTGGTTTATTATGCATTGGGTCCATTACAATTTATCTGTAGAATATCCCTTTTCTGACATTTAAGAAAGGTCAAAATTCTCTAGAGCTTAATAGAAATGTTAATGTCATTTACAATAGTATGGCCACTTGGTTCTGTTGAATCACTCCAAGTTTCCTGGGACTGTGGAAAATGAATGGCAGTGACCTTGAACATCTGCCCGACACTCGTCCAGAGAGTAGGAGTAAAGGAAAGGAACAATCTTGTGAATCTTTCAAGAGATTATATAGTTGCTCTTAGTAATATGTACAGTGCTCTGTTCACATTTTCTCTACCTTTAGATATTATGTCCTGATGCTCAATTTTATTACATTGAAAGATTTGTGTGCCATATTTCAATGGTTTTCTATTCAAGTGGTAGGATGCAATATAATTATGATAAACATTGGCTAGTGTGACACCTGTCCAGAATGTTACAAAAGTAAAGGCTTAAAAAAATTTAAAAAAAAAAAAAGGAGTTACCTTGGTGGCACAGTGGAAACCAATCTGACTAGTAACCATGAGGTTTCGGATTCGATCCCTGGCCTCAATCAGTGGGTTAGGGATCCTGCTTGCCATGAGCTATGGTGTAGGTCACAGATGTGGGTGGGATCTGATGTTGCTGTGGCTGTGGCGTGAGCCAGAGGCTACAGCTATGATTTTACCCCTATCCTGGGAACCTCCATATGCCATTGAGTGTGGCCCTAAAAAGCAAAAAAAAAAAAAAAAGAAAAAAAGAGGAAGGGCTAAGAGAGGCAATTAGACATTTGACTGCACAAAATGAGCTGGATTAATGTACATTTTTACCTTCAGGGTTTTTTAAATTTTTATTTTGATTAAAAATATTTGCTTAGCCTCTTTGCCCAGAATATCATCCCTTTCACTCAGGTCTGCAATAAGCCTCCTCCACAGAGAATCAAACATCACATAAGCAACGACATCCTGCTGTACAGCACAAGGAATCATATCTGATCACTTGCAATGGAACATGATGGAGGATAATGTGAAAAAAGTGTATGTATATATACATATATGTATATATGCATAACTGTGTTACTTTTTTGTATAGCAGAAATTGACAGAACATTGCAAATCAATTATAATAAAAAAATTTAAAAACACATAATCTATTAATTCATAACTAGCAAAATTAATTAGGAAATTTTATTCAATAAATATGTATAGTTATGCTTTACTTTTTATGGCCACACCTTTAGCATATGGAAATTCCCTGGGCCGGGGCTGAATCAGAGCTGCAGCTGCAGCCTACACCACAGCCATGGCAACACCTGATCCAAGCTGGATCTGTGACCTATACCACAGCTTATGGCAAGGCCAGATCCATAATCCACCAGAGCTGAGGATCAAACCCACATCCTTAGAGAGACGACATTGAGTCTCTAACCCATTGAGCCACAAGGGAAACACCTTAAGCTTTACTTTATCTAGTGCTGAATGTTTTATTTGATAACAAAAGAGAATTTCACAAGGTCGTTTTGTAATTTCATATTCCAAATGTGATAGAAGGTCACTAGCATTTAGAGAAACTTAGATCCTGCTTTCTTACTTCTGACCTCCGTCCCTATTCTCATTTCATAAAAAGTAATTCAGAGCCAGTTGATAGTATATTCCTATGTAGTCTTTGAAAAGAAATCATTGAACTGATAAATTAGTTACCTGATGTAGATAGATAAATATAAGTAAACTTCAACTTTGTCATTATTCAAATGCTAAGAATTACAAGATTTTACTATATCACTTATATCACTTCTGCAGACTTCCTGCAAGACACCAAAGAAAAATATTTAATGTATCAAAACATTTTTTGCAGGAAACAGCTCTGAGGTGAGATGTCGAAACAGTAGACTAAAATAGAAGATTTTCTCTTTTCCAACTTTTGAGGAGTATTGGCACATACAGTTGCATATATTTAAAGTGTACAGGTGATGACTTGATATACATGTACACTGTGGAATGAACACCAAGTCAAGGTACTTAGTTCATCCATCACCTCACGTAGTTAATTCTTTGCTGTATGTGGTGAGAATGCTTAAGACCTACTCTCAGCCACATTCACGTATATACAGCATTGTATTATTAACTATAGTCACCATGCTTATGTAAGATCCTCAGAACTTAATTCTCCTTATAACTGAAATCTTGTACACTTTGACCTACATCTTCCCTTTATCTCCACCACCCAGCCCCTGGCAACCACCATTCTATTCTCTTAAAAGAGCAGGTATTCATTCCTTCAGATTAACAATGTATTACATTCCCGCAGCCTGAAGCCTACAACCAATTTACATGGCTTTGAAAATGTTGAAAAATGTGGAAGCACAACCTTCAAGAGAGCTAGAGACTCAGCTCACTGACTCATCTTCTGCTGCCACAATAGGAAACCAGTTTGTAGAACAGCAGTCAGAGTGGCCTGGATCTGCCACTGGCCCACAGCATGAAAATTATCTTCTCCAAATCTGTAGAATACTAAGACCTGGGTAAAAGATTTTAAAAAATGATTTCTGCATCAATCTTAAAACCTCTAGGTGTACTTTTTAAATAAAAGATATCATGATTGTTTTAATTCATCTCAATGATTATTGTCACAGCAAAGGAAACCATTAAAAAAATGAAAAGATGACCCACAAATGGGATAAAAATCTTTGCAAATCATTCTACAGACAAGTTTAGTCTCCAAAACATACAAACAAATTCTCCAACTCAACAAAAACAAAAAAATAACCCAATAGAAAAATGAACAGAAGACCTAAATAGACATTTCTCCAAAGAAGACATAAAGGAGTTCCCATTGTGGCTAAGCAGAAACAAATTGACTAGTATACATGAGGACGCAGGTTTTATTCCTGGCCTGGCTCGGTGGGTTAAGGATTCAGCATGAACTATGGTGTAGGTTATAGACGCAGCTTGGATCTGTGATTGCTGTTGCTGTGGCTGTGGTATAGGCCAGCAGCTAGAGCTCCAATTCCACTCCTAGCCTGGGTACCTCCATATGCCACAGGTGTGGCCCTAAAAAGAAAAAAAAAAAAAGACATACAGATGGCCAGTAGGGACATAAAAAAATGCTAAATATCACTAATTATTAGAGAAGTACAAATCAAAACTACTATGAGGTACCACCTCACCCCAGTTAGAGTGGCCATCATTAACAAATCAACAAACAACAAATGCTTGAGAGGATGTGGAAAAAGAGAACCCTCCTTCACTGTTTGTGGGAATGTAAATTGGTACAACCACCATGGAATAGAGCATGGAAGAACCTCAGAAAACTAAATTCAGAACTATCATATGATCCAGCAATCCTACTCCTGGGCATGTATTCAGAAAAAAACTTTCATTCAAAAAAGTACACTCATTCCTATGTTCATTGCAGTACTATTCATGATAGCGAAGACATGGAAACAACCTAAATGTCCAGTGACAGATGAACATATTAAAAAGATGTGGTACAAATATACGATGGAATTCAGCCATAAAAATGGACAAAATAACACCATTTGCAACAACATGGATGGAACTGGAGATTCTCATACTAAGTAAAGTAAGTTTGAAAGAGAAAGACAAATACCACATAATATTTTTATGTGGAATCTAAAATATGGCACAGATGAACCTCTCTACAGAACAGAAACAGATGCACAAACAGCAGACTTGTGGTCACCAAGGGGGAGGGATGGGATGGACTAGCAGTTTGGGGTTAATAGATACAAACTGTTACATTAAGACTGGATAGACAATGAGGTTTTGCTGTATAGCACAGGAAACTGTGTCCAATCACTTGTGATGGAACTTGATGAAAGACAATACGAGAAAGAGTGTGTATAGATGTATGACTGGGTCACTCTGCTGTAGAGCAAAAATTGACAGAACAAGATCAATCAAGTATAATAAGAAAATTCAAAACATTATAAAAGAAGTTGACCCATGATGGAGTTTGAAAATAAGAAAAAAGAAGGGATTTAAACCCAGATGTGTTTATTTTTTGGCCAAAAAGTCTCTTTGCTAGTTTTCCTGTATTTTTACTTTCTTTCCAAACATATTAAACTCAGTTAAAAGTCACAGAATAATGATTCCCACATCTCCTGCAAACCTTACTATTACACAGTTTTATTAACCCACATTCTTTACTTGACCCTTTGGGGGAAACGTGATTCAAAAAGAGAAGGTGAATGGCCCCTGAGTTCAGAACTATTGTGAGGAAACCAGTCCTACTCCTTATCTCAGAAAGTCTGCCCTCTGAAATCACCACTGCAATGTGTGTCCCTGGAGGAGGGGCGCTGACAATCCCAGACACTCTTCCCATTCCACCAACTGGTGTCGAGAGGAAATGTTGACCTTTTAGCACAGTGTTATTTTACTTTTCTTCACAGCTGTCAATAACCCTATATTGCAATTCTGACAGTTTTTAAGTAACCTATTTTTTTCACCTTGCCGAATCAAATTGTGAGTGAAATTGTATTGAAGTTTGATATGTTCTTGTTGCCCACATGTCATTTAAACACAATGTAATTCATATATTGTTCATGAAAGTTTATTGAAAACGTTTGGATGAAGAAAATATTTTACATTTTTAGGACATTGGAACAACTTTATTTTTAATGAAACAATGAATGTTAGGAGTATTTTTTTTCCTCTTTCACCAGTCCCTCCAGTGTCCTAGAAATAAAAGATAAACAAGTAGAAAGTAGTTTGCTTAATTTTTCCTTTTTGTCTCCTAACTAAACCAAATTGTCTCAGTGGATAAGGCACTCTACTGTTGGTTGAGTATATAAGAAAGTTTAATTTCTGTATGTCACCAAGTGCAATGTGCTGTACCGAGGCAGTGATTTCATAAGTAATATTCTAATAATCTGAAAGTGCTAGTACAGAAACCTAAAAACTCAGAGAGAATAATATGCCTATTGTTTTCTTACACTACAAGCTCTAAAGTTACAGCACTTAACAAGGAGATCCCCACTAACAAAAATGCTCCTATAGTGGAGATGATCACGTAAACAAAACTTACATTGTGATTCAGTAAATGCTGCATATAGGGTAAAATAATAGCTAATATTGAGTTAATGGAATGTCAAGCAGTGTTATAAGTGTTTTACATGTATTAACTCATTTCATTTTCAAAATTCAATGAGAATGCACCATCTTACAGATGAGAAACTGAGACAAAAGAAAATTTAAATAATTTGCCAAAAAAATCACAGCAAGTGAAGATCAGAGAGAGAATTTGAGCCAAGTTGTTGTTGGGTGCCAAAATCTTGCTCTTTTTTGGCCTCCCTACAGTATAGGGAGTCCCTGGGCCAGGGATCAGATCTGAGCCACAGTTATGAGCTATACCACAGCTGCAGTAATGCCAGATCCTTTAACCCACTGTGTCGGACTGGGGATCAAACCTGCAATCCTGGTACTGCAGCAATGCCGCCGATCCCATTGTGCCACAGTGGGAACTCCCAAAGTCTTATTCTTTACCACTGTGAGACCTTATGCTCATTAATGCTTTTGAATGAACATTGAAGTTAAAAAGCGGGGGCCACGCACTTGCTTTGGCCCATGATAAATGAACAGCAATGATGTGTCATTTCCATTGGAGACAGGACACAATTCACCCCTGAGGTGACCATTCATGTGTATACCAAATAAAGCTTCCATTGCTGGGGAGCCTGAGTAGCCATGAGAAGAAATATCCTGTGAACCACCACTGGAGGTGTCCTAAGGGTGAGAATTAAAGGCTTATTTTGTTAAGCCTATTGAGATTTTGGAATTATTTATTACTACCACCCTGACACAGACATAGCCCCTATATAGTTATGAGGCTCAGTCAGGCTCACTTAATCCAGTTTCAGAGGGAACTCAGGATGCATATGATTTACCCAGGACACCATGAAGGCAGGACACAGAGAAAAAAAGTATAAGCAAAGGCCCCAAAGCAGAAAAGCTATTAAGCTATTAAGCTATTAAAAATGGCAAGTGGTTGAGAGGATTAAAGATACTCACATTAGGATAAAACCACCAAGTACACAATTATTCCCATAAAATTTGATTTGATTAAGAACTGACATTTTTGACAATCTATTCTTAAAAGCCACAGTAAATAAAGAGTTCTTAATTACTTATTAGCTTCTATACTTAGGGATGTCAAAGAAGCCTTCATTTCAATAAGACAAGAAGTATGAGGGGCTTAATTCTGTTTCATTGTTGTCACAGAATCACAACAAAATTTTTGAGTGAGATCCAATTTTTGAGTAGGCCCACAAGCTGTTGGTGGCAGAGGGTCAACTAGCAAGTTCTCCTGATTCCTAACATTTCTTGCTTCCTCCTTATTACACTTTTCATTTTTATTTTAAATTTGTAGCTGAGCGGGAGTAATTTGGTAGCATATTATTTTAAGAGAGGATGCACAAGCTGTTAAAATGTTCACTGATGGTATAAATACAAATGAGCCCAACATCTCAATATCCCCTCACCAGTAGGCTTAGCATTCTAAGCTGTAGAACAACTCCTATTGTTCTACAGGCTCCTGTTGTTATTTGTCATTTTATGTGACAGGTGATGCATTGTGAAAATCACATTAATTATTTCTCAATTTTAGTTATTTACGTATTTTAGTTACATATTTAGTTACTTTGATGAAGGTACTTTTTGTCTAATGAAAGATGGACATTGACAACATATTTTTTCAAATACAGAGACCAACATTTCCTTCTAGGTTGATAGAAATCATCTATGAATTCTTTAGAAAACTTTGCCAGGGTAAACTACCTTTGCTAAACAAACATTGCTTTGAAATGGGGTCATCCATGGCAAATTGTGTTGGGAAGATATGTTAGACACGCGTGTTTACAACAAAAGGGCAGGTGTAATCTAAGTGCAATGAAAGGCAGCAAGAGCTGCTTTTTCAGGACTGGACAGAGATGGAAAGTTTTGCTGAAATCTCAATTTGGGTCAGAATCTGAATCTATCTCTATTTCTCTTATGTGCAAATCCAGCCCTGTAATTGCCTACACTCTGCTATTGCCTTCCGGGAGAATTGGAGAATTGATGAGATATTGATGGAGGTTCTGCAAGATGGGAAAAAAAAAACAAAAAAAGAGTCAAAAATATAATGAAAGTTTCTATGAATGTAGCAATTCTTTTGCCATGGGTTTCTTCAGGGCATCTCTTGCCATCTTAGATAATGAAAAGTTGTTAGGTATTCTTACCCTTTTCCTGCATGTTGCCTTCAGTATTATTAATCTCCTTTCCCTTTACACCCCTCCCCAGAAATGTACACATATCTCTATACATCACTTTTTGCATTTTGCACATCACAAAATATTTTTATTCAATCATATTTCCTTTATAGAAGTTTCTTTTAACAACCTCTGATTTTAAACATCTGGTCATGTAGTGCGTATAAAAGCCCATACAGTTCATTTTTCATCACTTTGACAGATTCTCTTCAACTGCAGCTGACTTTTTTCTCCTCAGTCAGCATTTCTCCTCACCCATGCAGGAACACTGTCCAGGGACAGAAGCTGTGATGACAGCCTGTATAGAGCAGATTTCAGTTCTTTCTTGGGAGTGGGTTTGATATAAGTAATTTCAAAATGTTCACATCTTTTAGCATATCATGCTAAACAATCCATTTCTGACCATTCTAATTTCTGATCCAGTTTCTAAAGGCATGTTGCTCTGAAAAACAAAGTTTATAAGTAATGTGCCTCATTTCCTTACATCTTAGTGGAAAGAAGAAAAGATTGAATGAAATTTCTTCAATTTTAAGGGAAGAGGAAGCCAGGTTTCCCTATCCATAAACTATAATGTTGGAAATTGTTCACTGAACGATTCTTCCTCCTCTGAGATTTTCTTTGTCCTTCTCTGCCCTGCTCTTTCTTCATGAGACTGACCTGTATAAGGTTACTTCACTCTAGAAATACTAGCTTTTTCTGGCTGACTTCTGATTGGGCCCAACCAATGGGCTTTATTAGGAGGGCAAAGAGGTTGAGGTAGTTTTTCCAATACTTACCCATTCCAAACCACTTTTACAGCAGTGACTGTGCCCTTTCATGAACCCAGCCACTATCTATGGTTTATTTTCTTTAGGAGGATCTCTCACTGGGCTCTGTTCATACTCTTTACCCCTTCATCACTAAAAAAGCTGTTCCTGTTGTTATTAATGTCTTAATATCTCAACATTCCTTATTAATAAGTTCTCTTAAGCCTATATACCCAAATACACATCTCTGTAAATACTCTCTCCATTAAAATACATTGCACCACTTGAGTTAAATTTTATTTTCCACTGGGAGATAGCTGATATAATCAGTTTACTTGGTTATTGTGGAAATTACAAGTGTCACTCCAGTGGAAGCTACTGCTGAACAATTACCCTAAAAAAGTAAAGTAAAAGCCAACTTTTTCTCAAAGAGTTGTTTGTCCACTCATGTTCATAGCTGCACAATTCACAATAAGTAAAATGTTTAAACAATGCATGTCCATCAACAGATGAATGGAGAAGCAAAATGTGGTATACATACACCATGAAACTTCAATATGATCCAGCAATCCCACTCCTAGGCATATATCCAGAGAAAACTATAATTCAAAAATGTACACGCAGCCCCATGTTCACTTCAGCACTATTTACAATTGGAAACAACCTTAATGTCCATCAACAGAGATTTGGGTGAAGAAGATGTGGTATATATAGTGGAATATTACTCAGCCATAAAAAGAATGAAACAATGCCATTTGCAGCAACTCAAAGAAGTCAGACAAAGACAAATATCATATGGTATCACTAATATGTGGAATCTAAATTTAAAAAAGATGCAGTGGAACTTACAAAACAGAAACAGACTCAAAGATTTTGAAACCAAATTCCATGGTTACCAAAAGGGAAATGTGAGACAGGAAGGGTAAATTAGGGGGTTGGGACTAACATATACACACTACTATATTTAAAATATATAGGTAACAAGGAACTACCATATAGCATATGGTAATCTACTCAATTCTGTTTAATAACCAATACAGGAAAAGAATTTAAAGGAATGGATATACGTTTATGCATAACTGATTTATTTTGCTGTACACCTGAAACTAACACAATTTTCTAAGTCTGCTATACTCCAATAAAATTTATTAAAAAAAAAAAAAGAATGGAGGGAGTTCCTTGGTGGTCTACTGTAACCTAACAGATTCAGCACTTTCACCATTGCAGCCCGGGCTCAATCCCTGGTCATGGAACTGAGATCCCACACCAAACTACTTCACATCCCAGCCAAAAAACAAAAATAACGGAAAGGAATTTTGAAGTGTTCTACAACCTGGATAAACTGTGGGAACATTATTTCATTACATGAAACAAGCCAATCAAAAAGGACAAATACCGTATGATTCTATTTATATGAGGTACATAGAGTAGTCAAAATCACAGAGACAGAAAGTACAATAATGGTTTGTAAGGGTTTGGGGGAGGGGGAAGAGGGAGTTATTGCTTATTATGTAAAGAGCTTCAGTTTTGCAAGATGAAAAAAGTTCTAAAGATGGATGGTGGTGATAGTTGCACAAAAATATGAATGTACTTAATACCACTAAATTGTACACATAAAGTGATTGAGAAGCACTCTGAAACATGGTAAACATAACCTAGATTTTATGTTATGTGTATTTTATCACAGTATTTTTTTTCAAGAAATTGAAAAAAATAATAGTAAAGCTTGGTGAAGTATCGTGAGAAGTAATCCATGTAAAGCACTGAGCCCAGTGCCTGAGGAATAGCACATGTTCCTGGTCATGGTTGTTTAGCTGTCCTTGCTATATCTATTCCATTTGAGCTTTAACAACCTTATGATAGTAAATAAATAATAGTTTTAATAATGGCGCTATTTCATTTTTGTGCTGAAGACTGCTGTATGTGTTGTGCTCTTCAGAGCACTCATTCCTTCAAAGGCACTGTTTCCTGGGACCACTGTCCTAGAGGATGCCATGGGAAACATGAAGGAAGGTGTCTCTAAAGAATTCATAGGGAGGTTTCCACAGATGAGGTAACATTTCAGCTGAGCTCTGGTGGACCCATAAGAACCAGAGGAAGTTAAAAGAAAAGGCAAGAAAGATGGTGAGAGGCAGATGGATGAGTACAGACAAGGACCTAAGGACTAGAATGATGGGGTGGAGTTAATAAGAAATTTTCTTTTTTTTCTTTTCTTTTTTTTTAGGGCCACACCCACAGCATATGGAAGTTCCCAGGCTAGGAGTTGAATTGGACCTACAGCTGCCAGCTTATGCCACAGCCACAGCAACTCCAGATCCAAGCCACATCTTCAACCTATACCACAGCTCATGGCAATGCTGGATCCTTAACCCACCTGAGCAATGGCAGGGATGGAAACTGCGTCCTCATGGATACTAGTCAGGTTCGTTAACTGCTGAGCCAGGACAGGAACTCTGAGTAATTTCCTTTTTACTTTACTATGATGTTGTGTCTTGATTTTCACATCTTTGGACTTAAAATAAAACTAAAATAATAGTTGTAAAGTATCAGTATAAAGATCTGTATATCTCAAAGACAAATATATAAACAAATGCATTTCTTTTTTTTTTTTAAAGTCCACACCTGCAGCATATGGAAGTTCCTGGACCAGGGATCAAATCTGAATGGCACCTGCAATCTATGCCACAGCTGCAGCAATGCCGTATCCGCAGGGGATGGATCCTACACCACCACAGAGGCAACTCTGGGTTCTTAACCCACTGTGCCATAGCAGGAACTCGGCAAATGCATTTCTTAAAGCACAAAAGATATTGGTAAGGAACATTTGCCATTCTTTTGACTGACTAGAACCTAAACCCTTCCGCTGTGTGGGGGAATTCACAGTCTATTGATTCTCAAGAGACTCAGCAGTCCATTCCAAAAAACTTAAGATTTTCCAAGTCCTCAGCCTCACTTGTAAATAGATCGATGTGGTCTGGGTTTTGCCAGAGACTTGATATCTTAGACTTTGAATAGGGAACTGGCGACACAAGGAATTGGAAGATAAAAGAAGAATCTATAACAAAGAATGGTTAGAACAAGGTCAAAATCCTGGACAGGAAGAGAATACTACTCAAATATAAACACATGATACGATTCATGTAAAAGCAAGGAAGACTATGAGGTGGAACAGGAAACCTAGAGAGCAAAGCCAAAGTCATAGAGAATCATTCCACCCCTGGAGAATTAATTGAGCTTCAAACATTTGCCTCACTGGATTTCAGAATTTCCATCAAGCAATGGCTCCCTAATATATTCCATTCCCCCACCCCCTTGTTTAACAGAATTTTTTTGTAAGTAGCCTGAGTCTGTCCCACTTCTGTTCACTGAATATGGAGAGTAGTAGGGTGGGAGTGGGAAATGGGGAGCAGATAATTTGTCTTCTTATCTCTTTAGTTTCACAGGTCTACAGATTGCAAGGATATGTATTAGAGGAGTTGTAAACTTCTTCTTTTCTTTTTATTTATTTATTTATTTAAGGGCTGCACCCATGGCATATGGAAGTTCCCAGGCTAGGGGTCGAATGTGAGCTACACCTGCCAGCCTACATCACTGTCGCAGCAATGAGAGATCCAAGCCACGTCCGGACCTACACCACAGCTCATAGCAATGCTGGATACTTAACACACTGAGCAAGGCCAGGGATCAAACCCCCATCCTCATGGATACTAGCCAGATTTGTTTCCCCTATGCCACAATGGGAACTCCAAAAATTGTATTTAAGGAACTATGTCTGATGATGAATTCATCCACACCAGGACCTAATTTGATAAGATTCTGGGCTTTAAGCTGATGCTATATGAGCTAAAACATTGGGATATACTGTTTGGGAGTGAATGCATTTGCATGTGCAATGGACATGAATTACTGGGATCCAGATGATGAACAGTGGAAGATGTTCCCAATAGTCCTTGCCTTCTGGTATTCAGGCCCTAGTTTTGTCTGCTTCACTTGAGTGTGGGCTGGATTTACTCACTCTGATAGACTATAGTAGAAGGTATGTGATGACATTAGATTATAAAAAGACTGAGAACTGGTGCTCCTAACTCATTCTCTCTCTTGCTTTCTCCTTTGCCCATTCAGAAGCAAACCAGTTACCATGTTGTGAACTGCCTTATGGAGAGATTCAAATGGTAAAGACTGGAGGGAAGTCTCCAGCCAACATCCAGAAGTGAAATAAGACCTTCAGACCAACAGCCTGAAAAGCTTGATTTTCTCATGAACCACTTGGATGAACTTGGCTTTGATTCCTCTCCCAGATGAGCCTTCAGAAGAAACCACAGCCTCAGCCAATGGCTTGATGGCAACTGCATCAGCAACCTTCATCTAGAGGTACCTAGCCAAGTTGCACACACAACCTAACTCAGAGAAACTCAGAAAAGAAATATTTGTTGCTTCCAAGTTTTGTAGTCATTTGATGCATGATAAAGTATAATTAATAAGCCTCTCTGAAAAGTCTATATAATTCATTTCATTAGATAATGTTTAAAATTGAAACTAAGAAATAACACTATTTACTCATTATTTAGAAATACATAGGTTAAGGAGTGAAAAGTGATTGTCCCTGTATCAGGACTAGGGAATAGAAAGGATAAAGGCATTAAATTCTTTGACTTTCAAAAGTTTGCCTCACACTTCTAAAAACCTCTTCCAGAAAAATCTTTTCTCCGGGGCTTCTGAAGAGCCAAGGCTTCATTTTAAGATCCCAGAATTGCATAGCATTGTATAGTATTAGCAGCTTTTCAAATGCATTACTTCTATGAGTCTCTCATTTCCTTCAATAGAAGGTGAGAATAGTGCCAATTTTGACATTGTCCTCAAAGCAGAAGAAAAGGACTTTCCAAGTAAAATATCTGTAACTCTTTGGTAAGCAGTCAATTCACAAAAAAGCAAATATTAAATATTAAAATTATTTGAGTGATCTGGCCCAATGAATTTGAAAATTTTAAAAAAAGTGAGAAAAATTAAGGAAGACATTCATAAACTAATTTTTTTTTGTCTTTTTGTTTTTGACATTATGGAGGTTCCGAGGCTGGGGTCTAATCGGAGCTGTAGCAAATGGCCTACACCACAGCCCCACAGCAACACGGGATCCAAGCCACATCTGCAGCCTACACAACAGCTCACAGCAACGCTGGATCCTTAACCCACTGAGCGAGGCCAGGGATCAAACCCACAACCTCATGGTTCCTAGTCAGATTCCTTAACCACTGAGCCATGACGGACACTCCACTAGTTTTTTTAAAAAATCAATGTAATTTATTGCTGAGCTATGGGACCTTTCTTGATTTAACTTCTTTCATTAAGAAGTCATATGGCTTTCTTTGCTTTTTCCTTTTGAACAATAGCTTACATCTATAACCATGTCAAAAACACAGAAATTGAGAGAAATGGCAAGGCCCAGAGGATAGGACGAAATGCTAGAATTTGAAGGAATTGAATTTAAGTGCTACCATGGACCTTCTTGAAGTTGTGTGAACTCACTTAAGCTATGTAAAAGTGAAAATATTCATGCCCCTCATAAGACTGTGTTGGGACTAACGAATAAAATGGATTATAAAGCACTTAAGAAAATAGAACCAAAAGGCTTGGAACTATGCTATACTAACAATATTTTGGTGTCCTCATTTAACCCCTAGAAATTGAAAAACATTGACTACAGACCTAAAAGCATAGAGATGGAAAACATGGCTGAGTTTCCAAAGCAAATCTCTCTCCTTGAAAGAAGTGTCAAAGGTTTACCACTCAAATATAATTAAAATGAAAAAAAAAAAAAAAAACAAATCTTCCAGACTGAAACATGGCAAGTAATGAAAGTAAAAACTACAATAACCCAGCACTCTTGTGATTTATTAAGGCTTACTATATGCCAGGAATGTGCTGAGCAGTTTACTGCTATTATTTATTTACTCATCACAACACTCCCACTAGTTGGGTATAGTTATACCTATTTTATAAAAAGGATCTTAACAATAAATAGGTCACACAATAAGTGGTTGAGCCGATATTCAAATAAGGATGCACGTATGTAAAATCTGGCAGGATTCTATGTGGAATTAAAAAAAAAGAGGGGGAGACAAATGAACTTATTAACAACAGAAACAGACTCATAGACATAAAAAAAAAACAAACATATGGTTACCAAAGGAGAAAGGGGTGGAGAGTAAATTAGGAGTTTGGGATTAATATATACACACTCCTACACATAAAATAGGTTAACAACAAGAACCTACTCTATAGGCACAGGGAACTATATACAATATTTTTTTTTTGTCTTTTTGCCATTTCTTGAGCCGCTCCCACAGCATATGGAGGTTCCCAGGCTAGGGGTCTAATCGGAGCTGTAGCCACCAGCCTATGCCAGAGCCACAGCAACACGGGATCCGAGCCACGTCTGCGACCTACACCACAGCTCACGGCAACGCCGGATTGTTAACCCACTGGGCAAGGGCAGGGATCGAACCTGCAACCTCATGGTTCCTAGTCGGATTCGTTAACCACTGCGCCACAACGGGAACTCCCTACAATATCTTTTAATAACAAAAATGGAAAAGAATCTGAAAAAGAATATATATATAATGTGTGTGTATATATATATATATATATCCAAATCACCTTGCTATTATACACCTGAAACATTGTGAATCAATTATACTTCAAGTTAAAAAATTAAACCTCACCAAAAAGTCTGATGGGGCAGCAAACATAGCATTGGGACTATAAATGCCATGAAAAAATATTTGTTGTTTTAATGAAAAGAAAGATTTCTTTTATTTATTTATTTATTTATTTGGTCTTTTTTAGGGCCGTACCCAAGGCATTTGGAGGTTCCCAGGCTAGGGATCAAATTGGAGCTGTAGCTGCCAGCCACAGCCACAGCCACAGCCACAGCCACAGCCACAGCAATGCCAGGTCCAAGCCACATCTGCAAACCACACCACAGCTCATGGCAATGCTGACTCTTAACCTGCTGAGTGAAGCCAGGGATTAAACACATGTCCTCATGGATACTAGTCAGGTTCATTAACCACTGAGCCACGATGGGAACTCCAAGAAAGATTTATTTGTTGAGAAACGTGATAAACACCCTTCAGGAGTTCCCTGGTGGCCTAGCACTTAAGGATCCGGCATTGTAACTACTGTGGTTGGGGTTTGATCCCTAGCCTGGGAGCAAGCCGTGGGTATGGCCAAAAAGTAAATAAATAAACACCCATCCCCATCCTGTGTTCTGCTAGGGGAACTTAGGCAAACTTAGGCAAACCAAAGCTGCCATCCACCCTGGCAACACAGCAGGACTAATACCAGACTAGCATCCTGAAACTAGCCATTTGCTGGCTGGCCCTGACCCATGGGAGAAAATGGAAGGACCAGCCTAAACAAAAAAGGTGGTTATTAGCTGAGCTAATCAAGTTCTCTCTCTTCTTCTTTTACGTAATTATTTTTTATTTTGAAATTAAACTTTTGCATAAAAGTTCTAATAGGACAAAGAACCTTTGTATGCCCTTCATGCAGATTCCCTAATTGTTAAATTTTACTGAATTTGCCCATCTCTCTATTTCTTTAGAAGAGAAACATGTTGGCCCATTGCCATTAAATACTGCAATGTAGACCTCCTTACTCCAGTATGAGGTGGTCTATTATTACTACCCAACACTCCTCCCAGTCAGGAGATAAACATTGATACAATCCTACCATCCAATTTACAGTCACCATTCAAATGGTGCCATCTACTGGCATTCAAATGTGCCATCTCTCTCAGTAATGGCTCTTTTTCCTTTCTAGACTGTTTTCTTGCTAGCTAAAACCACAATGTAGCATTTACTATTAGAGTTTGAGATCTGGATCAGAAAACAAAAACAGACATTATTTTCAAACAAGTTTCACAGTTTCAGAAAGAAAGTGGGTAAATTTTTTTTTGCCATTTTTTTGGCCTATTCCCAAAAAAGTAGATCCTTAACCCACTGAGCTACCAGAGAACTCCCCAATTTTTTTTTTAATTGTGGTAAAATACATGTAACATAAAATTCACCATGGTGACCATTTTTAAATGTACAGTTCAAGTCTTCTATTGCGGCACAGTGGGTTAAGGATCTCGTGCTGTCACTGCTATGGCACAGGTTCGATCCCTGGCCTGGGAACTTCTGCATGCCAAGGGTGAGGCCAAAAAAATAAATAAACAAATACACAGTTCAGCAGTATTAAGTACATTCATAATATCATGCAACCCTCACCACCATCCATCTCCAGGACACTTCTTGTAAAACTGGAACTCAATACACATAACTGTCCATAACCCATTACAGTAACTCCCCGTTTTCCTTCCCCTCATCTCTGGAAATCACTATTCTACTTTCTGGCTCTGTGATTTTGATTACTGTAGATACACTGGTAGAATTGTACAGTATTTACCTTTTTGAGACTGGCTTATTACACTTAGAATAATATTCTCAAGGTTCATCCATATTGTAGCATGTGTCAGGATTTCCTTCCTCTTTAAGGCTGAATAATATTCCACATTTTGTATATCCCTTCATTCATCAGTGAAGACATGTTGCGCCGGTGTTTTAGCTATTGTGAATAATGCTACTGTGAGCTACACATAAAAATCTCTTCAAAACTCTGCTTTCAATTATTTGGGGTATATCCCCAGAAGTGGAATTTGCTGGATCATGTTGTAAGTCAATTTTTAATTTTTTGAGGAACTGACATACTGCTTTCCACAGTGTTTGCACTATTTACAGCCCCACCAATAGTACATAAGTGTTCCAATTTCTCTCCATTCTTGGCAATGTTTGTCATTTTCTCTTTTTGTGATGTTAGTCATCCTAATGGGTGTGAGGTGGGATTTCATTGTGGTTTTGATGTGCATTTCTCTAGTAACTAGTGATATTAAGCATTTTTCATGACCTTATCGGCCATTTGTATGTCTTCTTTGGAAAAATGTCTACTCAAGTTCTTTGCTCACTTTGAACCAGGTGGTTTGATGCTTGTTGTTGAAAATGGGTAGATTTTAAAACCAATATTTAATGTTGAATTCAAAAATGTTGAATTTTTCCAGCCTAAGGCACATGCAAAGAATTAAAGCAATGGTCCAAATATGATATTGCAGGCTTTTCAAGTTAAGGTAGAAACAATATTTTTTTCATAGCTACCATTATACTCCTATAAGCCTGTCCTTGAAATGTATCCTAACTGCTAGGAATTCATATTTAAAATATCGTCACCACTACAGACAATTCAAATGTAAAATAAATTCTATTTCAAACGTTCATTAGAAACTCAGAAAAAACAAACAAACAAACTTCCTATTGAGGCAATGTTATGCCTGGTGCTCATGGCCCTAAGGCTAGTCCACAAAAGCTTAAAACTGAAAAAAAAAAATTTACAAAAAACAAACCACCGTCTATAATGAAATTTCTATAACAAGAAGTGTCTTAGAAGAAGTGACATAATGGCCTAGAAGCAATAAGAAATTGGGATATTCTTTCTTATAAGTGGTAAGAAAGAGGAAGAATGAAGTAAAGACAAAATTCACTCTTTCTCATCTTATCCTATCATTATCCTCATAGACATAACTATTTTATTTGACTGTACTCAATATTCCCTTTAGCACTTTCTGTGGCCTTCTATTGACATTTGTCTCAGTATTTTAATACCTTACATAAGTGCCTGCCATCTTATGCATTCTGTACCCTGGTTCCAGCATCTTTCTACAGTATTACAGGCATTAAATATATGCTTGATAAAGGAATGAGGGAATACATGAAGACATCAGTAACAGGAACTCATTACCCTGGTGGAACCACTCTGGTTCTCTTGTCACCTTTAAAAATGGCATCTAGAAACTCAATGTCTTCCATAGAATAAAAAAATGAAAACAAACAAGGCAAAACATTTTTTTCAACACACGTACTAACTTGAATTTCCTACAAGCCTACTTTACTTCTGCTCTGAGGTTAGGTCCAACACAAGGACGGCAGCCAGTGGACTAGTGGGAATCACACCTGTTTCTCCTCCTGCAAAGACAATGACAGTGTTAAAATAGAGCAGCCCTCTGACACAAATGAACACAGCTATGAGACAGAAATAGACTCACAGACTTAGAGAACAGACTTGCGGTTACCAAGGGAGAGGTGGGTGGGGGAGGGATAGTTTGGGAGGTTGGGGTTAGCAGATGCAAATTGTTAGATAAAGAAAGGATAAACAACAAGGACCTACTCTACAACACAGGGAACTCTATTCAATATTCTGTGATAAAACATAGTGGAAAAGAACATGAAAAAGAATGCATATATATGTGTAACTGAGTCACTTTGCTATATAGTAGAAATTAACCCAATATTGTAAATTAACTATACTTCAATAGAGTAATTTTTTTAATGTATATAAGACATCCATATTGCAAACCCCCTTCAACCATGCCCACTGGCCATGCTCATGGTAAACTCCATGTAAATTCTTGGCTTCCTCATTACAGATGGGCTCTCCTTCCCTTAACCAGTCACAGCAACTTCCAAATTCTTGTTTTATTGTTAAAAGCAGTTTCCTTCTTTTTTTCATACCCATGCTTTCCAAGCTACTATTATTCCTTGAAGCTTATCTTGTTTGTTTTTCTTTCTTTTTTTTTTTCCACAGCTAAATGGCTCATCTATTCTAAAGAGAAATTCTGACACTTCCTTAGGATTCAGAAGTGGCTACAGTCTGCTAAGATTTTAAATAACAAATTGTTTTTCCTACACACAAAGACTAGCCGGCTGTGATAGACAACTCTGAAGGGGTTTTTCATCTTGCAAGGCTCTATCTCTCACACACACAAACACGGGCTCAGTTGATGGGGCCGTGTCTGTCCTCTGTGACTCTTCCCCCATCCCAACCACAGCTGGTAGAGCCTCAAGGGACCATGGAAGCTGGAGGGTCTGGGATCAAGAATAAGACACGTGGCCTGAAGTCAGGGAGCCTTGAGAGCACCAGCACTCAAAGAAGCCCTGTGCTCCTGCTCAAAGGTCCCTAAGGACCCTGGTTCCAAGTCCTGCGGGGTGCGGAGGCTGCTCTGCTCTTTCCTCAGCGGAATACTCCAAAGTCCTTTTCTGCTTAAACTCAGTAGTGTTAATTTTTATTACTTTTACCTAGACTACATTTAATGAATAATACCTTGAGACAACCCACAAGGAAAACCACACGGATTCTCAAGACAGGACAATCAGCAATTATTATTTATTTATTTACCTACTTATTTTTTTAGAAAATTCTGGTCATCTGTGTCCTCTGATCAGGGAGATAGAACCCCATGATCACCAGAAAATGAAAGGACCAAGAATTCTCAAATAGCTAGATGCATTCTTTTTACCATGCAATCCAAGACATCTTGTTACATATGATATTGAAATTACCAAAGGCAGAGGCTTCCAGCTACTTCCAGGGGAGTCAGTAATTCATCCCAGGAAAAGCGTGGAATTAAAATAGTCATTACAGTATGGCAAAGCAAGGTCTTCTAGGAACCCCTGCCCTCATCACACTATTAGTTAAAAATTTGGTGGTGGGGGAGGTGAAATATCTAAAAGTAGTTCTCTCTCTCTCTCTTTTTTTTTTTTTTTAATTCTTTGGCTTCCCAGAATCTGTCATTTCCAGGAAGATACTAAGAAAGGCTGCTGTTCACATTCTGACCTATTACAGAGAATGAAACCAGCTGTGTACACAAGGATGTTTCCTCTGTTAATCAACTTATCGTTCCTTCTGTGCCCTTGAATTTCAAAGTGAAACTTACAAATAATCTGATCTTAACATTTAAATATGCACCCTCCTTCTGCCTGCCAGAAGGTAATGAGCAGTCTAAAGTCACTCAGGCTGGGTTTCCTTTTCCTAATTGCCGCCAAATTAAATCAAAATCTCCCTACATCCCTTCTGCTGCTCTGTGAAAATGGGATAAAATACAGCACATTCTAATAAGCCAGCAGGCGTGAAGTTCTCCTCCTCACCCCTCCGCCAGATTTCCATTCTCTCCAGAGCGCTAACTTTTCTGCCTCTTTATCTCCGCAGAAATCAAAGAGCTATAGCTCAAATTCATGTTGCAGAAAGAATTTCCTGCTATTAGAAAAAAAAAAGATCTCCTTCCCTTTTGCAGTGATGAGTTTGTTTTTTGTTTTTTGGGTTTTTTCCCTTTTGTTTTATTTCTTTAATGCAGGATTGGGGGGGTAGGGGAGAGAGGAGCAGCTTGAATTACGAGACTATTTAAACCATAATATTTAATTTCAAATTTTATCCTTTACAACCTATTACCTCCGCTGCCATCTCTCTCCCTTTTCCTCATTTTCTGTTGGAAATTGATCTCATTGTTCTTGTCTGAATAAAAAGGCCCAGGCTGGGGCATTTCAATTGGCACTGGTTCAAGAATAAAAGATCCCTTTTAAAGTGAAAATCAGGGGTTTTGCCAATTCAAATCACATTACTCATCTCCCTCCCAGGCCAGGCAAGCATGCCAGAGGCTGCAACCATGAGGATCCGTGCACAAGGCTAATAGATCTGGCAATCCGCCGCTTCACTGACAGTCCTTGACTGCCTGACTGTGTGACAGGTGAGGCTATGCAGAAGCCCCAGAACCCTCCTCAGAGGGATCTTCAGTTGGCGGCAAGAAGCAAAGCCCTAGGTACCTCCATCCTTCTGTGACTTTTGCACTTGACTTATTTTTTGCTTCACTGTTAACCACCAAAATAGAAATACTGTTATTTGTCATCAATTTATAAGGGAAAATGGGTACTCAAGCTTGTTTAGAACGTAAGGCATTCTGAGCAGCTCAGAAGACATGGTGCTCCTCGCACTCTTCCTGGAAGGACCACGCACACCCAGAACGGAGCTCCTGAAAAGCTCCCTCTGTTTCCTCCAAAAAAATGATCATCCACTCCTTTCATCCCCATGCCACACACCCCCACTCCTCCTCTCATTAGCATCCAGAGACCCTTCACAGTTTTGATGTCTATGCTCTGCACACATAGTGAATGACTAAAATTCAGAGAATTAAAACATGGTCATTTCTAATAACATCACGTTAAAGCAAATGTGGTAAAATAGTAGCAATTGGGAATCTGTGCTGTAAGTACACAGATGTTTGTTCTTCTACTCTTTTTTTCTTTCTTTTTCTGGTGATGCCCAAGCCATGTCAATGTTCCCGGGCCACGGATGGAAACTTCACCGCAGTAACTACCCAGGCCAACACCAGATCCCTAACCCACTCAGATACCAGAGAACTCCCCCTTCTATTCTTACAGCTTTTCTCTACATGTTAAGTTATTTCAAGGAGTCCCTTTGTGGCTCAGTGGAAACGAATCCAACTAGTAACCATGAAGTTGCGGGCTCAATCCTTGGCCTCGCTCAGAGGATTAGGGATCTGGCATTGCCGTGAGCTGTGGTATAGGTCACAGACCATAGTTTCAAGAAAGCAGGCATGAGGAGAATTTCTGGCTCAGATCCTGTTTCGCTATGGCTGTTGCATAGGCCGGCAGCTACAGCTCCCATTAGACCCCTAGCCTGGAAACTTCCATATGCCATGGGTGCAGCCCTAAAAAGACAAAAGGCAAAAAAAAATATTATCTCAAAATGAAATATTAAACACACACAACCCACAAATAGCATCATCTTCCCAACACATGATAAAACTGTGAACTCACCATAATCTAAGAGCTGGTATTTGCAGAGGTCATCAGAAGCATAGAGGCCTCCAGGGAGAAAAAAATATTCAGGATGAGGTTAAAAAAAAAACCAAACCCTTGAGTTAAAGATAGAAGCAGATTAAAGGTTTTGTTATAGATATTTATGCCCTGCTTGAGTTTATGAGTCTAGTTTCAAGGAAGCAGTCGTGAGGAGAATTTCTGGTTTTGAGTCTCCAAGCTTTTCCTCCAGGACCATCATATATTTCCAAATAAAATGCCTGAGGGAGTCCCTGTGATACAGTCAGAGTTTCCTAGATTCTGTCTCAGGTCCCTGTCTCACCACAGCAAGGCATTGGAACAGCAGACGTTTTACAAATTCATTAAAGCAAAAGTACATTTTTGGAGAGAGAGAGAGGACTCACGTGTGCACAGGTTAAAAAGAGGGCCAGACTCACTCTGCAATGCAGACCTGAGCAGAGACCCAATTTGATCTTCTGATTGGTCTTGGACAGGACAACGTATTTGCATGGGGAACAGGTTATATGGTGGTGGGGTGAGGATTGGGCAACGTATCTTCTCTAGCAGGGAGTGAGCAGCCCAAGCTGGTCAAGGTGGGGGAAGGGTCATTACAATGAGACATGGCCTGAGACTTTTGGGTTCAATCTCCTTGAAGGGGACTTGAAGCCTGTAACACATGATCTTTATATCAGCATTTAAAATTTAGTGATCATAAAACATGGCCTTGAGACAGATTAAAATGAGCAAAGTACTTGCCCATGTCCAACGGAGGTGGCAAATTCTAATCAATGATAATGGTCCCTTATCAACAAAGCATTCTTCACCAAGATGGAGAGGGTGGGGAGGTAGGCAGGGATGGAAAGGAACTGAAATTCCTCCCAGGAGATGTGATGTCACTGATGATCCATGTGAACCATGCCATGTGTCACCCCTGGGACCTAAACAGGTTGGCATCACAAGGGTTCAATTAAATAGCAAACAGGTTTATAGCTTTTCTACATTCCGCACTTTGGAGGTGGCATAAGTAAAACTTCAATAATCAAAATTCTTGGAGCTCCCTGGTCATTCAGCATGTTAAGGTCCTGAGTTTTCACTGCTGTGCCTTGGGTTCAATCCCCGGCCGGAACTCCTGCATGCCCATTCTTTCCGTTGTTCAAGGCTCCTTTCGAATCGCCATTCCTTTCAGGTTTCTTTACTAAATCCATCTACTATGCACACTGTGCAGGTGCAGGAAAAAGAAGGACTAATTTTTAATCTGCAAGCTACCCCTCTGGGATGAACAGGATTTGCCATTTCACATATTGACTTTCAGGCAGCGCCTTTGGGGGAAATGTTACAAAACAGAAAATATTTGGAGCAATATGGGAGTTCATTTTGAGCCTGCCCCTGGGGTAAATATCAGCTAAAGCTGATAAATGTGGGCCCTAGATCACATATACATAGAAAAAAAATCTAAAAATCCTACAGTTCTCCTCTAAGCTGTACTTGAAAAACAATTGGTAATGTAACAGATAATTTTTGTTATCACAGTCAATTCATCTAACAGATAAAATAACCAATGTCCACAAAAAAAAAAAATAAAGGGTCCCTAAATAGACTAAGGAATCGCATTGGATCACACACATGGCTTCAACTGAGGGTTAGTGTAACCCAGAAGGCAGGGCTCACCTCTGAAGCCAGATGCCCGGGTTTGAGCTCTGCCTCTGATGCCTACTGGCTGTGTAACCTTGGGCAAGACACTTACCAGCTAGGTGCCTCAGTTTCCTTATAGTCAATAGAAATAAAATATCACATGGTTCATTTGGTTGTTGTAAAATTAACAAGTCTCGATTAGGTAAATATATTGGAACCCTGCCCAGCACATACTAAGTGTTATATAATTACTAATAAAATCTTAAAAGTAAACATTCTCATTTAAATGATTAGGTAAAGGGATTAAAACCGTTCAAAGTTTCACTTCTTCAGGACTATGGAGAACTGGATTCAAGTCCTTTTTCAATACATACACCTATGTGATTTGAAGCAAGCCAGTTACTACCTTGAAGTTTATTTTTTTTTTAGTACTTGGAGGATCACCTTTTAAAATTTTTTTTATTTTTTATTAAAGTATATTTGTTTTACAGCATTGTACCAGTTTCTGCTATACAGCAAAGTGACCCAGTCATACATATACGTACATTCCCTTTCTCATATTATCTTCCATCATAATCTCTCCCAAGAGATTGGATAAAGTTCCCTGTGCTGTACAGTAAAAGATCTCATTGCTTATCCATTCTAAATGTAATAGTTTGCATCTACTAACCCCAGCCTTCCAGCCCATCTCACTCCCTCCCTTCTTCCCCTTGGCAACCATAAGTCTGTACTCATCTATGTCTGTGAATCTGTTTCTGTTGTGTAGATGGGTTCATTTGTGCCATATTTTAGATTACACATATAAGTGATATCATATGTTTTTTGTCTTTCTCCTTCTGACTTACTTCACTTAGTATGAACATAAATAAATCATAAACATAAAGAAATATTTATTGATTCTATAAATATAAATACATCATAATCATAAATAAATAAACAGGAGTTCCCATTGTGGCTCAGCGGAAATAAATTTGAGTTGTATCCATGAGAATGCAGGTTTGATCCTTGGCCTCGCTCATTGGGTTAAGGATCCGGCATTGCCGTGAGCTGTGGCATGGGTTGCAGACGTGGCTTGGATCTGGCATTTCTGTGACTGTGGCATAGGCCAGGAGTATAGCTCCAGTTTGAACACTAGCCTGGAAACCTCCATATGCCATGAGTGCAGCCCTAAAAAGACAAATTAAATAAATGAATACATAAATGTCTATAAACATAAATAAATCATAAACATGGAAGATAACGTCTACCTGTGCTATGTGGAGGATAAACAATAAGAGGTAAATGACTTAGGAGGTTATTTGAAGGCAATCCAAAGGAGACTTAAGGGTAGTTTGAACCATGGTATTGACAGTTTAGATGGTGGTAAGAGATTTAAAAATAGCAATCCAAGATATTCCTTCAGCATTTGACCTGAACCCAATGGATGGTGTTGCCTTCAAGGAAAATGGGAGAGACTGGGAAAGAAGCAGCTTTGGGAAAGGAGAAATCAAAAGTTGACTTCTGGTGTGAAAGTTCCCATTCAATATCCAAATAGAGACTCAGGCATATAGTTGGAGGTATGCAAATCAAGGCAGAAGTCAGAAGGCAAGATAAAAACTTAAGCGTTATCAACATTTAATGAGAGAGGGTCCAAAAAGAGAAGAGAGTCAAGGACCGAGCGTTCACTGCATCGATCCAAAATTTAGAGGTCCAGGAGGATCCAGCAAAAAGAAACTGATGTGAAATAGCCAGGAGAGTGTGGCATCATGGCAACCAGGACAAGGAAGTTTCCAGAAGCAGCAACTCTGTAGCTTTGGACATAAGACTAAAGGGTTCCATCTTGAAGACCAAAATAATGGGGACAGCCCCAACCTAATTTTTAAAACAGCTAATTATACATCATAGAGTCAATGGAAACAGTTAACTATATCTTAAACATTAACTACCCATGTTATCAAATGAAGGAATGACTCTTTCAGTTGAAACTGGCTCTCTATTGAAGATTATGTTGAAGATTGCTGAACAGAACCCACTGCAAAGAGGCATTTTTCTCTGTCAACACAGAGCCACTGTGAGTGTGACTGGTGTGAAGAGCCAGCAGCTCAAACCCTGAATTCCCCTGCAGCAAACACGGCTGTTTCCCTTCTGCTGCATCTTCCAATGGTTTCCAGCAGCTTTCAAAACCATTTAGGGACCTGGGGTAGCCAGCAGCTTCCCAGTTCACTGCCAACTGCTGAACAATTCTCTTTGAACAGAGCACACAGAAAGATTGGGCAAAAGCACAGTCTATCTTCATTCTGCCCACCCAGCACAATTTCTTCTGGAAATGTGCAACTCGAGACTTTAAGTTTTTTTAGAAAGATAAAAGCAAGTAAAGATTTGCACTCAGGAGGAAGTGGCTTTTAACAGAAAGGTGCCAAAGCGCTACGGAATGTGTACGACAGGCTCCCAGAGCCCAGTCCAATGTGTTCATGATGCTTTTACAACCCCATCTCTTCCCATGTGTCTGCCAGTCTTGGCACTATCTGCTTTGTTGTTTAAGCTGTTTCTGTGAGAACATCCTATCTGCAGGTACTGTGTTTCTGTCACCTGAGAGATTCAGCAGACTGGCTGGGCACACCACTGTGCCCTGGAGGATGGACGGCATTACTTAGCATTTTTGTTCTTCATGTTTATTGTCTGTTCCTTACAGGATCCCTAGGTTTGCGAGCATTGTTATCTTCAGCATCCAGTGAGGCAAAACAACACACCTGGGGATGCAAGACAGGAAAAGAGGCTCAACTGGGGTCTGGCTTGCTGTGTAGCCCAGAGACACACACTGTCACCATGAGCAATTCACTAGCAGGGGCTGGGGATCCAGACTCAAACCAGAAGGGATCCTCATAATATATTTCCCAGAGCCATCCTTTCCCACATAGGGAAAGCCCACTGAGCCACAGCAGGTGTATGGGGTGGCCATGCTTCCTGCCTCCCCACCTCTCACCCTCACCCTCATCCCCTCCCTGCACACATCAGGGACAAAGACCATGCGCAGCGCTTTCCTCTTATCAAAAGAGAGCTGCAAACCTGCGCTGTGAAACCCCATCCTCCCCCTAACACGCAAACTCAAGTCTTCACTGCACCCAGCGCTACAATTTCTCTAGTTAGAAATGGGTCCTATCCCCGTATCCAATTGTTTTTGGAAACCCGCAACAATTTGGTTTCTCATCACTTAATTTCTTTCCCTCTGCACATATGGAAAGCTGTGCTTTTTGAAGTAGGCTTTTCCCTAGGACACCTATATTCTCTTAGCTCTTGAAGAATATCAACTGAATATATTAGCAAGCAAGTGCATCTCTGATTCATTCAAGTAGGAGTAGAACTGATAGGATTTCATAGAGAGACAGCCTCACAAGGTAGCTTTATTTTGGAACTGCAAAGACATAAGTTCAAATCTTTGTTCTGGCCCTTACTGGCTGTGTGATCATGATGAATCACTGACCCTCTCTGAGCCACAGTAGCCTCACTCATAGATCTGGATGATAATATCATAACTTGCAGGGTGATCAGGAGGAAACAAAAATACATGCTATGCAGAGAACTTGACACACATGAGACATTCAAAAATGAAAATAATCGCTGTTTTAATAAATTTCCTGGGTTCTATGAATTTTATTCTCTTAATAAAGCCAAATTCAAGTGAATTGGGAGAATTAAATGAGGGAATATATGTACAGTGCCTCACACAGTCATAACACATAGTAAATAGATGAACAGTAAATGTTAATTTCTCCTCCTGAGGGAAAGGCACCATCATGATTTTATCTTACATTTGAGGAAACTAAGGCTCATTTTCTAAGGTTGCACAGTTTGCACAGGTTGCACAGCTGCCACATCTGTTCTTAAGTCAGTCTCCACTTTTGTCCAACAAACAAGACATGGCACCTTCTGTTTAATTCAAGAAATACCTTTAGATGATAAGCACAGGAAGGCCCACAGCTAAGATATCAAATAAACAATAAATAATAATAATGTAACATTACTTAGGTCCAGCTGCTTGCTGCTCCGAAAATCAATGCTGAGAGGTAAGTGTTGGTAGAAAGGAAAGTTGCTTTAATCAGAATGCCAGCTATCTGGGGAGAGGGTAGACTCATGTCCCCAAGAACCAACTCCAAAGATTCTACTAGGCCATGAAAGTTTTTAAAGGGAGAAAGGAAACTAATCTTAGTCAATCATTGAGACAGGGGGTCAGCATTGTCACCACCCCACCACCCCCACATGTGGGCTTGTCAACTCCTTCCTCTAGATGTTATCTTATTACACAGTTTGCTCACATAGTCTGTTCCAGAGATTACTGAAGGGGAAGCTGGGGAAGAGATCTGGTCAGTTAGTAAATTTTCATTTCTACTTCTTTGATCTACAGAAAGAACCCTACAAGTTTGGCATGGTATTGCATGATACAAGATGTAAAAGGTGTGCTAGGGCCAGAGATGGGTAGAACATGGGGGTGTCTGGTTTAAAAGTTACAATGTAGCTTTGCTAAAGTGACAAAAAAAAAAAGAGGTTTCCTACTGAAAGCAGTTTCCTGCAAAAAGAACTGCTTACAACAATAACAATAATAATAATGACTAAACACAATTAGTATACATTATATACCAGGCAGTGTTCTAAATATTTACATTTTTTAACTATTTTGTTTACAACAAAATATCCTTGTATGGTTCTAAAACCCAGGGAGGTATGGAGTTGGTCTGGGCCCTGACCTGACTCTGCCTCATGCGGTGGCAGTGCTATGGCACTTGGTGTCAGTAAGTCAATTCCATAGATGTGATGACTGTGGCCATGGCTCCAGCCTATAGCACAAGATTGCTTTCCAATAACAGTGGAATCCTGGACCAATGCCCTGGCACAAGTCAGCCACACAGCTGGCCCCCGCTCTGCTTCATCTATGTCAAGCACCTTCTCAAAAAGGCACCATCCACTCCCAGGAAGTATGGTCTATTATAAAATCCAAAGGAAAGTGGATTTACCATACGGGTGCAACTGAGGGGGAGCAGACCTGCCCCAGGCCAGATCATGGCGGGAAGAGGCTCTGTGCTCTGTTGGGATTTCTTTTCTGTGTGTAAGCACATCTGCTCTGATGGCTGCACTGTCATTCCTATAACCTCAAGCCCTTTGCAGCCAAAAATCAGTGGTGCATTCACCCTGGTTCCTCCCTCCCTCTCTCACACACACACACACATACATACACACACCCCACGGCTCTGAATCCTCTTGGCATAGACACTGGTTCAGCTTCATTAGGCCAACCATCTGGGTCATTTCAATTCTGTTTCCAGTCCCGAAATAATTGCAGCATTGGACATTCCCTCTATCCCACCTCTCCCTGACCCTCTCCCAACCAGCTGCCTAAACATAAAACTTCATAAAGGAAATACAGTGAGTGTTTGGGAATTTGGGAGAATTTTTTTGAATCCTCCTAGGAGCACCCAGTTTGAGCTCCAGAGCTAAACTCCATGTTGGCCAGAGTGGACGAAAGCCCATCCTGGCACCAACTGAGTACCTGGAACTCTGGATCCTCTCCCTACCCTCAACTCTGATCTCCCTGACTCTCTGTTGTGACTAAGCTCATAATTGGGGCAACAGCCAGCAAATAAACTGGGACTCTATAATTTCATCTGCATATATACAAATTGTACTGAAATGGCTGCTAGGGCCTTTGGCCTCTTCCTAACTGCTGGACTTTGTGCCAAATGAAATGATTATAGTTTAGGTTAATATAATCACTTGAAAGCCCTGAGAATCCCCAGGCTTTCAAAGGGTAAGTGGCTAATGTATATAGAAATATAGTCATTGTAAGGACTAAGTCTTTCTATTACTAAGTTTTTTAAGTGTCAGATTTTTTTTTTTCGGCTGCACCCAAGGCATGTGGAAGTTCTCACCTTAGCAGTGACAATGCCAGATCTTTAACCCACTGAGCCACAATGGTATTCCCTAAAGTGTAGGATTTTAAAGGTTGCAGAAAATAAACACAGAATATTCAAATGAATTAGAATGATCATAACAAACTCACTGGTCAAACTCTTCATCTGACTGTGGCCAAGTGAAAGTCATCTTTGAAGAGTTAAGAAAGTAGCTACCTCTAAGACGAAGAACCTCAGAATTAAAAGGTTTGTGTCTTTGTTTGCTTGACTTATTTCTTAAATGTCTCTGCTTCTTATTGCTGCCTAATTTATTCATTTATACAGGCAAATATTTATTAATTTTATTTCTTATGCACTCAGAATCTTTTTTTTTAACAGCCATACCAGTAGCATATGGATGTTCCCCAGCCAAAGACTGGATCTGAGCCACAGTCACTCTATACCAGATCCTTTAACCCACTGCACCAGGCCAAGTATCCATCCACACCTCCATAGTGACTGGAGCTGCTGAAGTCAGATTCTTAACCCCCTGTGCCACCAAGGGAACTCCTGCCTTTTTATTTTTGTATTTTAATATTATTGAAGTATTGATGACTTACAAAGGTGTGTTAATTTCTGCTATACAGCAAATTGATTCAGTTATACATATGTATTTTTTTATTAAAATATAGTTGAGGAGTTCCCGTCGTGGCGCAGTGGTTAACGAATCCGACTAGGAACCATGAGGTTGCGGGTTCGGTCCCTGCCCTTGCTCAGTGGGTTAACGATCCGGCGTTGCCGTGAGCTGTGGTGTAGGTTGCAGACACGGCTCGGATCCTGCGTTGCTGTAGCTCTGACGTAGGCCGGTGGCTACAGCTCCGATTGGACCCCTAGCCTGGGAACCTCCATATGCCGCGGGAGCGGCCCAAGAAATAGCAAAAAAAAAAAAAAAATAGTTGATTTACAATGTTGTGCCAAATTCTGCTGTGCAGAAAAGTGACTCAGTCATACATATATATATATACATTCTTTGTGTGTGTGTGTACATGTGTGTATTTTTAGGGATGTACCCACAGCATATGGAAGTTCCCAGGCTAGGGGTCAAATTGGAGCTGTAGTTGCTGGCCTGTGCCATAGCCACGTAAGATCCAAGCCATGTCTGCAACCTACACCACAGCTCACTGAAATGCCGGATTCTTAACCCACTGAGCAAAGCCAAGGATCAAACCTTCGTCTTCATGGATTCTAGTTGGGTTCTTTACACTGAGCCATAACGGGAACTCCAATACATTTTTCAAATATTATTTTCCATCATGGTCTACCCTAGGAAATTGGATAGAGTTCCCTGTGCTATACAGTGGGTCCTAATGCTTATTCATTCTAAATGTAATAGTTTGCATCTACTAACCCCAAACTTCCAGTCCATCCCACTATATATGTTCTTTCCCATTATGGTTCATCACAGGATATGGAATACAGTCCCTTGTGCTATACAGTAGGACCTGTTGCTTATCCATTCCATATATAACAGTTTGCATCTGCTAATTCCAAACTACCACTCCATCCTTCCCCTTCCCCTCCTCCCTCTTGTCAACCACAAGCTGTACTTTTTTGATGTTTATTACCACTTGCTAAAAACCAAGGATAAACTGTGAAGCTGTCAGACTCAGTCCCTGACAGAGCTATGGTCAAGTAGAAGAGGCAGAACAGTTAAGAAGATTTTATGACAAAACAAAGTAACAACATGAAAGCAAATACAAGGTGTTACGGAGACTCTCAGGAAGAGCAACTAACCCTGACTCAGAAAGTGGTAAAAACATTTTGGGGGTTTCCCAAGATAAAACCTGACAGAGCAATGAGCAGACAGGCCCGGTGTCTGAGTCTGCTCGGGCTGCAGCAGATCATCACAGATGGGATGACTTCACCAAGAAATGTTTCCCACAGCTCTCAAGCCTGGATGTCCAAGGTCAGGGGGGCCAGTGAGGTCCAGTGAGAGTCCCCTTCCCACTCTGTCCTCATTGGGCCTTCCTTGGTGGCTGCCCAGAGGGAGAAGGAGGCTAAGGAGGTTTCATGCCTTGTGCTGTGCTTTTTTTTTTTTGTCTTTTTTTTTCTTAGGGCTATACCCATGGCATTTGGAAGTTCCCAGGCTAGGGGTCGAACTGAAACTGCAGCTGTGGCCTCTACCACAATCACAGCAACCTCAGATCTGAGTCACATCTTCGACCTACACCACAGCTCACTGCAATGTGGATCCTTAACCCACTGAGCGAGACCAGGGAGCCAACCAGCGTCCTCATGGATACTAGTCAGATTCGTTTCTGCTGAGCCACAACAGGAACTCCCCTTGCGCTCTTTTTATAAGGACATGAGGAGTTCCCATTGTTGCTCAACAGGTTGAGAACCCAACTAGTGTCCATGACGCTGCCAGTTCCATCTCTGGCCTTGCTCAGTGGGCTAAGGATCCAGCGTTGCCACAAGCCATGGCATAGGTGGCTCAGATCTGCTGTTGCTGTGGCTGTGCCATAGGCCGGCAGCTACAGCTCTGATTTGATCTCTGGCCTGTGAACTTCCATATGCCTCATGTGCAGCCGTAAAAAGAAAAAAGAAAAAAAGAAAGGCATGAATCCCTTCACGAGGACCCCACTCTTATGACCCAATCTAACCTCATTGATCTCCCAAAGCCCCACCTCTGAATTCCATCACACCAGGGGTTAGGGTTCCGACATATTAATTGGGGAATGGGGACACAAATATTCAGACCACAGCAGTTGGGAAATATGTACTCCAGGCACTGAAAACACTGAAAACGCAAGAGGCTGGAGAGAGCAAGGCTCATTCCAGGATTTAAAAGTGATTGTGTAGAGCTCAGTTTTATAGCATGAAAGAGAAGGAAGTGGGAAGAAGCTTCAGCAGGGGTAGAACATGATGGAGATAGTATGACAAAGAGAATGTATGTATATATTCATGACTGGGTCACTATGCTGTTCACCAGAAATTGACACAACAGTATAAATCAATGAAAGAAGGAAGGAAGGAAGGAAGGAAGGAAGGAAGGAAGGAAGGAAGGAAGGAAGGAAGGAAGGAAGGAAAGGAAGAAAGAAAGAAAGAAAAAGAGGAAGGGAGGAGAGAGGGAGGGAGGGAGGGAAAAGAGGGAGGGAGGAAGGGTAGTTTAAGCAGTAAGAAGGAGGTGAGGGAGAAAAAGAATGTGTGTGGGGGGTGTCTGGGTCACTTTGCTGTACAGCAGAAATTGGACAACATTGTCAGTCAACTATACTTTAATAAAAAAAATAAAAGATTAAAAAAGAAGGAGGTGAGGAAATGGGTTTTATCCTAAAATCAAAGGTCTGTGTCCTTAAAGTGGAGAAATGCCATAATTAGGTTTGGGGGATTAAAACCTGATCCTATTAGCTATGTGGACAGAGGCCTAGGTGAGAGCATACTGAGAGCAGTGACTACACAAGGACAGACCTTGAGAGCTGGTAAAACTGGAAACTCGGACACATACTGATTGTTTTTTGTTCTAAGGAGCTCAAAGGACACATTTGCAGCAAAAGACATCTGAAGACTCTAGGCTATGGCATGTTCAATGAGTCTCACAACCCTTCATTGAAAATGCCCCCAGTTGGTGGCAAGGATTGTCAGCTGTCTCTCCACGAGAAGGTTCTGCCAGGCCTTAGGATGTACAAAGCAGGGGTTTCCCAAAATCACAACTACCTTATACTCTAGCAGAATTAACTTTTAGGGAGTTCCTGTTGTGGCTCAGCGGGTTGAGGACCTGATGTCGTCTCTGTGAAAATGCAGGTTCGATTCCTAGCCTCCTTCAGTGGGTTAAGGATCTGGCATTGCCACAAGCTGCATCATAAATCACAGATGTTACTCGGATCTGGTGTTGATGTCGCTGTGGTGTCAGCCTGCAACTGCAGCTCTTATTCAACCCCTGGCCCTGGAATTTCCATATGCCACAGTTGCGGCCATAAAAAAGAAAAAATCATTAGCAAACTCTGTTACCTGCATTCCGCATCTAGAGTTCAAGCATAATTTCTTTTTTCTTTCCTTTTGTGTGTGTGTGTGTGTGTGTCTTTTTTAGGGCCACATCAGTAGCATATGGAAGTTCCCAGGCTAGGGGTCAAATTGGAGCTGTAGCTGCCAGCCTGCACCACAGCCACAGCAATGCCAGATCCAAGCTGACTCTGTGAACTACACCACAGTTCATAGCAATGCCAGATCCTTAACACACTGAGTGAGGCCAGGGATCAAACCCTCATCCTCATGGATATTAGTCAGTTTCATTACCAGTGAGCCACGATGGGAACTCCCAAGCATAATTTCTGAAAGAGCCACCTGAACATCTTGAAAATTTTTCCATAAGTTAGACAGTCATGATCAGGCATTAGCCAGGCATAACCACACTGCAGCTCAGCAGTTAGCTGTGGGCCCTACTTGACAATACCTGAGAGGGTCTCAGCAGAGCAGGTTTGACAAAAGCCCAACACAAGCATGGAGTCCAGTCAGGAGGCTGCAGAAATGATGATGCTCTCAACTCAGGCATCGATTGTAGGAATGAAATTGGAGAAGCTTGAAGATTCAAGAGACACTTGCGAGACTGCGTTTGTCTGATGAGTGGATACCAGTGAAAACAGGTTTCTAGGGTATACTTAGGGCTTTAATTTTTTTTTTTTTTTTTGTCTTTTTGCCTTTTCTTGAGCCGCTCCCACAGCATATGGAAGTTCCCAGGCTAGGGGTCTAATTGGAGCTGTAGCCACCCGCCTACACCAGAGCCACAGCAACTCGGGATCTGAGCCACGTCTGCAACCCACACCACAGCTCAGAGCAATGCCAGATCCTAAACCTGCTGAGCAAGGCCAGGGATTGAAACTGCAACCTCATGGTTCCTAGTCGGATTTGTTAACCACTGCGCCACGATGGGAACTCCTACTTAGGGCTTTAAATGTCCTTTAAAAGAACTTTTAGGAAGCATATTTTTTTAATCAAGACTTGGATATCCACCAATGTTCATAGCAGCACTATTCGCAATAGCCAAGACGTGGAAGCAACCTAAATTTCCATTAACAGAGGACTGGATAGAGAAGATGTGGTATATATATATATAGTGGAATATTACTCAGCCATAAAAAAGAATGAAATAACGCCATTTGCAGCAACATCAATGCAGCTAGAGATGATCATACTAAGTGAAGTTAGACAGTGAAAGACAAACACCATGTGATATCACTTATATGTGGAATCTTAAAAAAGGATAAAAATGAATTTATTTTCAGAAGAGAAACAAACTCACAGACTTTGAAAAATTTATGGTTACCAAAGGGGACAAGACTGGGGGCTTGGAACTGGCATATGCACACTGTGGTGTATGGAATGATTGGCCAGTGGGAACCTGATGTGCAGCACAAGAAAATCTACTCAATATTCTGTGATAATCTATGTGAGAAAGAATTTGAAAGAATGGATATGTGTATACCTATAACTGAATCATTTTGTTGTATAGTAGAAATTATAGCAACATTGAATCAACTAAACTTCAATAAAACTTCAAAAACTGGAAAAAAAAAAAAAGACTTGGCTTTCCATGAGATTAGCTGGAATCTCAGTCTCTTTGGTGTTTTTGAGAGATGTTCATGAGTCCCAAAGTCTACCAACGTCATCAGCACACAATGTTTTTCCAGTGAAGATAATAAGCCCAACAGAGCAGGTAGGGAGAAACAGAAGGAAGTAAGAGATGTCCATTTTCCTCGCCCTCTACATCTTTTAGCACCTGCTTGATTTTCTGAGCCTCCACCCTCCAACCATGTAGGCCTGACACTGACCCTGGAGTCCCTGAGCTTCCCACCAGCCTCCTGGTCTGGGACAATTCCAGACTCTTCCATTCTGTTCATGCCCATTCAAAGTCAACTCCAGAGTTCCCATTGTGGCTCAGTGGTAATGAATCCGACCATTATCCATGAGCATGAGGGTTCAATCCCTGGCCTTGCTCAGTGGGTTAAGGATTTGGCCTTGCCGTAAGCTGTGGTGTAGGTCATAGATGAGGCTCGGATCCTGTGTTGCTGTGGCTGTGGTGAAGGCCAGCAGCTGTAGCTCTGATTTGACCCCTAGCCTGGGAACGTCCATATGCCATGGTATGGCCGTAAAAAACAAACAAACAAACAAACAAAAAACAAACAAACAAAACCCAAACAGCCAGTGGGAAGGAGAGCTAACATCAGCGCCATTGCTGGTAGTGTTTTATTCTTACCCCCTATTTTAGGTCCAGCACTGGCTGAGATCAGAGTCACTTTCCATTGAACCCACCTTTGCTTATCTGAAAAATTAAGTAATCAGAGTAGATCGGAGGTCATAAGTTCACACACCCACAGAGGCTTCGTGTGTGCCGGTGGGTGAGTGAGGCAAACTAAGTGCTGGTTTCCAGGGAGGGCTGGCTTCCTGGGGGACTTGGACAGCTCCTGCCTGGATCCAGCTTCAATAAACTTATCCTGCAAGCTCATTGTTGCCAGATCTTCTGATTTTTTTTGAGAGAATTTGGAAGTGCAGATTTTCTATGTAATTATCCAATTTCCAAAAATTGGGCAATGTAACTAATTCGATTTTTTTTTTTTTTAATTTGTGAGCCAGCACGGGGGAGGCCAAACAAAACACATCTGCTGGGAAAATTTAGCCTGTGTACAACCAACTGGCACCCTCTGGACTAGATGATTTCAGAGGCT
The DNA here is from genome assembly GCF_016906955.1 of Phacochoerus africanus. Lineage (NCBI taxonomy): Eukaryota > Metazoa > Chordata > Mammalia > Artiodactyla > Suidae > Phacochoerus > Phacochoerus africanus. Next base: position 48,235,691 of record NC_062553.1, on the reverse strand, counting down.
TTTTTTCTAGCTCTGTAACTGTTGGGAAAAATCTAAGGTGTCTTCACCTTCAGGACATAATCTCTAAAACTGTAGAATCCTAGACTCCAGGACAGAACAGAGGTAAATTATAAGTTTGCACCCTCAGGTTACTCTGAGTGTCCTTCAAATTTCAGCAAATACTTCACTTATATATATGATGTGCCTCATTTATGCTAACCTTCTAATATAGTAAGGTTTGAAGCTGTCCAATGCAGTGAAAGATAAAAGTGGAAATTTCCAAGAATTGTGGCTTTTGTCTTGACCCAAATTGAAATAGAATTTAGTCATGTTAAAATTGATATAATCACATATATAGTATATATGTAAGTATATCTGAATCACTTTGCTATAGACCTGAAACTAACACAGAAAATCATAAATCAACTACACTTCCATTAAAACTAATTACTTGATTTAAGTCACATTATCAGGGTAATGTTATGTTAAAATAATGTGCCAAGTGTTTTTTTTCAGTTATGAAACTTGAGAATAATCAGAAAGAATCTTTTTTCAAATACAAACCGTTTGTTATTTCTCACCATCCTCTGGGTTAGCCTGGTAGCCCTTCTGGCTGGACCACTGTGGCTAACCTCTGTGGTCCATTGGTGGCTGGGCTGAGGCTGGATGGGCCACAATGGCCTCACTTGTACCTTGTATGGACTGGCTGTCTGATCCACGAAGCCTCAGCTGGAGAGCTACTCTACTCAAGATGATCTCTCATCCTTCAGGAAGCTCACCCAGGCTCCTTGCCAGATTTGGCTCAGGGCTCCAGAAAGAGAGAGAGGGGGCAATCCAACTAGTGCAACCATGCAACACACTCAGCCCTTGTTGGCATTTGCATTTGTAATTTAAGAGCTAGTCAAGTTCATCCCAGGCTTCTGATCATGTTATGCTTGATCATGTCCTATTGGGCAGGACCTCAGCCCTAGGCCCTCTCTGCCCCCTTTCACCTGCTCTCCCTTCCCGGGCTTTCCAACAGCATTCATGGCCTCCCTGAACCCATTCAGGAACTGTGCAATTTTGTGAGAACTGCGCTCCTTAAGAACTCACACTGAGGTGTATGGAATGATTGGCCAATGGGGACCTGTTCTATAGCGCAGAGAACTATACAATATTCTGTGATAATCTATTTGGGAAAAGAATCTGAAAGAGAATGAGTGTGTGGACATGTATAACTGAGTCCTTTGTTGTACAGCAGAAATGATCACAACCTTGTCAATCAAATGTACTTCAATAAAACTTTAAAAAGTGTAGGGAAAAAAAAACAAAGAGCCCACATTCTTTTTCCCTTCTGAAGCTGCCCATGTGGTATGAGGCACTTGGTAAAGGCTTCTCTCCTAGGGATTTCAGGTAAACACAGATCTCTATTTTGTATGGCTTCCCCTTCAACTTTTCTTAGGATCTGACCCCCTTACAGACAGTCTTATTTGGGACCCAAAGAGCTACAGCCCCGGTTCCCTTCTGAGATCAGCAGGTCCCAGCTGGTCCCATGTCTTCCAACATCTCTTTTGACTTTGTCTTATTGTGGGAATGTTGTCTCTTCTATCAGTAGGAAAATTTTCTATAAACTTCCCTCTTAGAACTACTTTTGCCGCATCCCACAGGTTTTGGATTGTTGTGTCTTTGTTGTCGTTTGTGTCTAGGTATTATTTATTTATTTATTTATTTATTTATCTTTTTGTCTTTTCCAGGGCCGCACCCGCAGCATATGGAGGTTCCCAGGCTAGGGGTCGAATGGGATCTGTAGCCACCAGCCTACACCAGAGCCACAGCAACTCGGGATCTGAGCCGATCTGCAACCTACACCACAGCTCATGGGAACACTGGATCCTTAACCCACTGAGTGAGGCCAGGGATCGAACCCACAACCTCATGGTTCCTAATTGGATTGGTGAACCACCGAGCCACGATGGGAACTCCTGTTTCTAGGTATTTTTTAATTTCCTCTTTGATTTCTTCAGAGACCCATTGGTTGTTTAGTAGCATGTAGTTAGCAGAAAAATTTTCTTAAACCATATTCCCCATCCTCTTCTGCTCTGAGTTAAGATCTAGAATGACTCCTCCAAGCCTTGGCTCAATATCCTTCAGTTCAAGTTTGAAAGAATGTCTAATTCACCTTGGATTAGCATGAGGTCTAAAGGTCAAGATCTGAGCTTTGATTTTATGGCCGTTCATAAGTTCAGACAGGAAGACTTCAGGAAGGCTTTCTCCTCACTAGATGTTATCCGATAACAAGGAAGAATGAAGTGGTCATTTTCTAAATAAGTGAATCATTGCTTCTATCCTGGCATACATTCAAGTGGAGTTTAGCCACATTAAAAACTAATATCATCTGAGTGCAACAATGTGCAAATGGATTTTGTCCACATATGAAATCTGGGAATGAAAAGATAACACTAGGTGGTTTTAGGGGTTTTTTAGTTTTGGGTTTTTTTTTTTTGTCTTTTGTCTTTTTAGGGCCACACCAGTGGCACATGGAGGTTCCCAGGCTAGGGGTAATCCAAGCTGTAGCTGCCAGCCTGCACCACAGCCACAGCAATGCCAGATCCAAGGTGCATCTGTGACCTACACCACAGGTCATGGCAACGCTGGATCCTTAACCCACTGAGTGAGGCTAGGGATCGAACCCTCGTCCTCGTGGATGCTAGCCAGGGTTTTTAACCACTGAACCACAATGGGAACTCCTGTTTTCTGGTTTTTGTTTTTTAATACTTATAAAATAACTCGAATAACTTTGAATTGACATCTTATGCAATCTTTGTCGAGACTGTTCGCATATAATGCTCTAAGAGTCCCTTAGAAAGAAAAGGAAACATCAATTCAGTCCCTACTTTGCACGACACACTGCTTAATTCTGTTTTCCAACTTGTTCAAAACATTCTCTTGGGAGAGCTGACTAGTTTTTCTAAATTACCCTTGTGAATTGCTCGTAAGAAGTCAGTGGCTTTTTAGCATGTTATTTTTTATAATCTATACATCTAAAGTTATTTAAATATGAGCTTTTATACAAGTATAAACATAACTGGCCAGGAATTTAGTGGTAATTTCCTAAACTTTATTATTTCAACCCAGCCTAGTGTGTTCACCATAATTTGTAAAGCTCCATTAGCACAGATGCTGTAAAAAGTCAGTGGATGTTTCAGGGGTTGACTCAGCCTGCCACTATTTACTAAACATAATGTTTACAAAAACATTTTGCCTTTTGTTACATGTCATCACTAAGTGATAAGTGATTTTTCACCTTTCTGGTGTGTGTTTTTTATCCAAATATAAGGACCCAGCCAAGAAAAAAAAAAATCCTTTCTGGGAGGTAAAGAGACAATACACAAGAAGGAAGAAGAAAAAAAAATAGCAATTTGAGGGTTTCTTAGAAAACAGTAATCACTAGAAACACAGTACCTTAAAAACAGAGAGGACTGACCTGAGGTACACTTGCCTTACTCCCCTCTGGGGACCACAAGCAGGAAGAACATGGCTGATGCAGGTCATTCAGAAGGAGGAAAGATTGAAAATGATACTACCTTTAAAAAATAAAATAGGGAGTTCCCGTCATGGCGCAGTGGTTGGCGAATCCGACTAGGAACCATGAGGTTACGGGTTCGGTCCCTGCCCTTGCTCAGTGGGTTAACGATCTGGCATTGCCGTGAGCTGTGGTGTAGGTTGCAGACTCGGCTCGGATCCTGCGTTGCTGTGGCTTTGGCATAGGCCAGTGGCTACAGCTCCAATTCGACCCCTAGCATGGGAATCTCCATATGCCGTGAGAGCGGCCCAAGAAATAGCAAAATAAATAAATAAATAAATAAATAAATAAATAAAATAGGAGTTCCCATTGTGGTGCAGCAGAAATGAATCCAACTAGGAATCATGAGGTTGAGGGTTCGATCCCTGGCCTTGGTCAATGGGTTAAGGATCTGGCATTGCTGTGAGCTGTGGTGTAGGAACATCAAGATGCCACAGACACGACCAAAAATAACCACGATAATTTTAAATTTTTAAATTTTAAAAATTAAAATTAAAAAGACCTCTGAGAGGAATTCCTGTTGTGGCGCAGCAGATTAAGAATCTGACTAGCATCCATGACGATGCAGACTCAATCCCTGGCCTTGATCAGTGAGTTAAGAATCTGGCGTTGCCACAAGCCACACCATAAGTCACAGATGTGGCTCTGATCTGGTATTGCTGTGGCTCTTCTGTAGGCCTGCAGCTGCAGCTCCAATTCGACCCCTAGCCTGGCAACTTCCAAATGCCCTAAAAAGAAAAAAAGACCTGAGTGCCTTTAATAGAGAGAAGACTCAGGTGCGATGTTTAATTTGTGTCAAATTGATTGGGCTAAGAGACACCCAGATAGCTGGTAAGACGTTGTTTCTGTGTATGTCTGTGTGCATCTCCAGAAAAGATTAGCATTGGAATAAGTTGGCTGAGGAAAGAATACCATCGTCACCAATGTGGGTGACAAAATCTCATCTCCTGAGGACCTGAAGGGAAGACGAAGTGCCAGGAAGAGCCCATTCACTCTCTCCCTCTGAGACATGCATCTTCCCCTGCTCTCAGACTCCAGGACCTACACCACCCACCCCCTAACCTTGGGCCTTTGGGCTGGGACTGAACCTTACACCACCAGCTCTTACAGGCTTGCAGATGGCAGCTCCTAGACCTTCTCTGCCTGCGTGATCATGGGAGCCAATTCTTAGGAGAAATCTCCATGCACATGGATCAGGTTTCCTATTGGGTCTGTGTCTCTGCAGAACACTGACTAACACGTGGGAAAGTCAGAGTAACTCCCTTCCAAAGTGTGAAGGGCTGTCAGAGGAAGAAAAATCAGTCTTCTTTTCTTGATCCTCTAGGCACTAAGGTTTTATTCCCATTCACCGGAAGGAAAGCAGAGAACCCTCTTAACAGTCAGAGATGTACAAAGCCCCCATGAGCCCCCATCACAGTAACCATGGCAAGGTGACCAGCTATAGAGGTGCCAGAGAGAGAACCTGAGCGTCAGACAGGTGGTTGGATGATTGAATGTTAAGTTCCTTTGTCTCCTCTCGCCTCAGATGCACAGTCAAACAGCATAGGGGTTGAGAAGATCCATCTGGGAAACCTGGTCTCCGCTTCAGGGGTGAGGTGAGTTCTGCCATCATTGTGGAACTTACAGAGCCCAACCCAGCACATTCCCAGGATTGTCCCTGCTACTTTTTTTGACTAACCCATCCCCTTGAAGAACCTTTCAGAGAATGATTCAGAAATCTAGAGACAGAGAAATCAATGAGGACACACCTTTTTTTTTCTGGCAGACATTGAAGGAAAAGGGAATACAGAGTAGCTGCCAGAAGAATCATTGTTAAAAGCTGGCTATCATTGAATTTTGTTCAATGTTGTAAAAAAGGCATTTTACAAAAACCTTTGAAACACAGGGGGTCAGGAACTGTTTTTCATGGTCTGCACTTTAACATGGCAAAGACAGTCTGCCTGGAGGCTAGACTCTCTGTTCTGGGTCTCTGAAGGAGGATCAATAGCATCCGAACCCGGCAGAGAGGTTCTCCCCTCGGGTCTTTTCCATCCTCTTCTGCTCCCGCCCCACCGACTCTATGCACAGCCCCAGAGTTGGCGCCAAGGTTTTTTCTCCTTTTCCCCAGAGGAAAACGTCGTTTCTGAGAAGTGTATTTCTGTTTTTCAGCTGTGAGTTAGGATTTTTAGCTGGTCCTGTGTGTCCCCGGAGGGCATACGGCTCGCTCACGAGGGAGCATTTTCTGTCCAGCGTTTCAGCCTGGACAACGCGCGCTTTCTCTTCGTTCTCTGGTTCTCGGGTGACCCCTGCTGGTCACCAGGAGACGTTGCCGTCTTCAGGCCTTTGGCCTCCGCATTTAATTCCAGTCACTTTCCGAAATTCCATTCGCCTTTGCTTGGTTGTGATAGCTTCTATTAATACCTGCCGTGCATTAAAATGTCATTCTCATCCCCCTAAACTCCGAGTTTTGAAGACGGCTCCCCATAAAATGGTTAAATCCGCTGCAAAACCAAACGTCCTGTGCTTACAGTTTGTGCTGCTGTCTTAATGATTCAGTGATCTCATGCTGACAGAGATGACAGTTTTTATATTATCTTGAAAAAGACTAGTAGGCAACAAACCCGGGGACTGCCACGTTTTGAAGCCCAGCTGGCAGCACAAAACAACATTTGCTTAACGCCTCGGCCCAATGCTCCCATTGATTGAACAGCCATAGCTACCCAACCATATCACAAGGTAATGTATGGCTTACACAGCAGAAAGGGTTGTAAATAAGGCTAAAAACATCCCAGCACTTCAGAAATCAACAGTCTAGCCTCCCTGGACCTCTCTATCTGTAAAGCCATCAGCATTTATCTATTGTATGGTTTTGTTTGTTTATTTAGTGCACTCAATATGTAAAAAGACTTGAAATGGGGTAGGGAAGATAATCATTGGGTAATAAATAGAAAATAGAACACTGTCCTAGCTCAGCTGCAACAATATTAAATCTATAAATTTTGAGCTGCTTACCTGTTCCTATGCGTTCAATAATTTATTCCCGTGGACCTCAGTGTCTCCTACTGAGGTTCTGATCTGACAGACAATGAGAGTAAAACAGTAGCGTATACTTAATTCCCTCAATATAATGACTAGCAACCTCTCTCAGTAATTCACTGGATACAAAGCTACACCTTTAATTTTTTTGTTTATTTTATTGAAGCATAGTTGTTTTACAATGTTGTGTTAACTTCTACCGTACAGCAAAGTGATTGAGTTAGACATATATATATATACTCTTTTCCATTATGGTTTATCACAGGATATTAAATAGTTCCCTGTGCTATGCAGTAGGACCTTGTTGTTTATCCATTAAAGGTGTAGCTTTGACAAATAACAAATTCTGGAGAGAGTGTGGAGAAAAGCCCTTCCATACTGTTAGTGGGAATGTAAATTGGTATAGGACTGCCACGTTTTGAAGCCCAGCTGGCGGCACAAAACAATATTTGCTTAATGCCTCGGCCCAATGCTCCCATTGATTGAACATCCATAGCTACCCAATTGTTTGCATCTGCTAACCCCAACCTCCCAGTCCATCCCATTCCCTCTCTCCTCCCTTTGGCAACCACAAGTCTGTTCTCTATGTCTGTGAGTCTGTTTCTGTTTTGTAGATAGGTTCATTTGTGCCATATTTTAGATTCCACATATAAGTGACATATGGTATTTGTCTTTCTCTGTCTGACCTACTTCACTTAGTATGATAATCTATAGGTCCATCTATGTTGGTGCAAATGATATTACTTCATTCTTTTTTATGGCTGAGTAGTACTCCATGGTGTACATGAACCACATATTCTTTATCCATTCCTCTGTTGATGGGCACTTAGGTTGCTTTCATGTCTCGGCTATTGTGAATAGTGCTATTAACATAGAGGTACATGTATCTTTTTGAATTATAGTTTTGTCTGGATATACCCAGGAGTGGGATTGCCAGATCATATGGTTATGCTATATATAGTTTTTTGAGGAACCTCTATACTGTTTTCCATAGTGGCTGCACCAATTTACATTCCCACCAACAGTGTAAAAGGGCTCCCTTTTCTCCACACCCTCTCCAGCATTTGTTATTTGTCAAAGCTATACCTTTAAAAAGATTGTATTATATGCTCTTATGGAAAATAATAGCAGCTCACTTTAGCCAGAGCTGAGATGGGAAAACTTTAGACTATGTGGTTCATGTACACCATGGAGTACTACTCAGTCTATGATGTGGTTTCCTTAAATATCTTTAGAGAAAACATATAAAGCCCCATTTCCAGCAGTCTGAGAGATTAACTCAAGAAGAAAATACAGGGAAAAGGAAAGGCAGTTGGGTATTTATTGGCTATATGGATGTGTGTGTGTGTGTGTGTACAGATGTTAACATATACACAGCAAATACTGATAAATGAATGTCCAAACCCTATCAGAATGAGAGAATCACATTGATAACTAAATAAGTTTCTGGGATTTAAATGAGGTACCATCTGTTACTTTGTGATTTTCCTCTGTTAAATTTTAGGCACATACAACATATCACCTCTCTCTCTTCTGGCTTTGCAAACCAAGCTATTATTTATTCTATTTATTTGTACTTCCTCTTGAAAAGTCAATCCTCCACAGACCCTGAAATACTTTTGTTATGTGGGGTTTTGTTTTGCTTTTTTTTTTTTTCCCTCTGAATTCTCATCTCTGCTTGCCTTCATCCTCCTGGCAGTAAAATGCCTCAAACTGAATACAATATCCCAGGCTTTTTTTAAAAGGTCTTCATGACTTTCTAAGAGTATAGACCTTGCCTAGGTTTTGAAAATCAGCCTGTTTAGAAAACAGTAAATCCATAGCCTTATCCATTTAAAGTCTTATCACAACTCCCCTTTTTATTTACTGGTGTGCCTTTTTCTCTCTCAAAGGTCTTTCCACTTTATGTGGTTCTTATAACATCTTGACCCTTCCAGTAGACATTATTTAACTAAATATTTCTGCTTCTCTGTGTATTTCCTCTTGAAGTTTTTGGTTTTTGTTGCTGCTTTTTCTTTTAACTCTTCCTTTGTTCCATGTTCCAATACTTCAGTGACCCTTAGACCTTTGAGGAAATATTTGCAAATCTCCCCTGACTTCTAGTTTATTCATGGATCTGTCAGCAATGTTCTTTTCTTTGCAAAGAGCTCAAATTCACAAGCAAGAGAATAGATCCTACTCAAAACAGACCTCTGATTCCAACCAAGGGATAAAAAGAGAATAAAAGTTTTAAAATATTTTAAGAATCCTAAAGATACTCTGACGTGATTTAAGTTATATATTATAACGTACATCATTTTTTTTTTCGGTGAAATGGCATGGTTTCTGGTTGTGTATCTCTTTTTCCATTCAACTTGATTTAAACTTTGTTCGTTCGGTTCCACAAGATGTGAATTCTCCAAAAATTTTGGGATTTATCTTAATGAAAAAAATAAATTAAAAAAAAATAAAACCTGCTCAGTTGCTTCATTTCATGGTGTGTTTCCTTGAGAACATCACCTGAGGGTGTCAGTGGACGTGCAATTCTGGACAATTGCATGCCCTCTGTACACTTGACAACCTCGACAGTGGCTCAGCTTCCCTGCTATTTTAAATCTTGGGCTTTATTTTTCTTCTAAGGTAGAAATATTTCCTAATCTTAGCCAGAATCAGCCTTCACAAAGTCAGGATCATAAAGCTTTCACTTTTAATGGAAAAAATATTTCGTGGTTGATGCCAGCTTGTCTCTTCCTTTTATCTGCCAAATCCCTGTGTAGATAAGATCTGGAATCTGAGATGACCTTCAGACCATCCATGCCTTCAAATACTGGGCAATGGAAAGGTATTTGGATCATCTCCACCCATTTCTGCAGATGCTTCATCATGGACTCCAATCAATAATTATTTCCACAGGGTCTTTCATGCCTTTACTTTCAAACCCTGAGATAGAAGCATGGGCTTTTGCAGCTTAGTCCATTCCCTTTATTGTGTACATGAAGGACTGAAATGTAGCTGAAGAAGTTATGGGAATAATCCAAATAAGTTCATTTGGACCATTGTTTCAGAGGCCAGTATAAGCACTATAATATGATATTTGTCTTTCTCTGTCTGACTTACTTCACTTAGTATGATAATCTCTAGGTCCATCTATGTTGCCTCAAATGGCATTATTTCATTTCTTTTATGGCTGAGTAATATTCCGTGGTATATATGTACCACATCTTCTTTATCCATTCCTCTCTCTGTGAGCACTTATGTTGCTTTCATGTCTTGGCTATTGTAAATAGTGCTGCTATGAATGAACTTATTTACAAAACAGAAACAGACTCACAGACATAGAAAACAAACTTATGGTTACCAAAGGGGAAAGAAGGGAGGACAGATTAGGAGTTTGGGTTAATAGGTACATACCACTATATATAAAACAGATAACCAACAAGGGCGTGCTATATCCAATATCTTGTAATAACTGTTTGTTTTGTTTTGGGTTTGGGTTTTTTTTTTTTTTTTGCCATTTCTTTGGCCGCTCCCATGGCACATAGAGGTTCCCAGGCTAGGGGTCGAATTGGAGCTGTAGCCTCCAGCCTACACCAGAGCCACAGCAACGCGGGATCCAAGCCACGTCTGCAACCTACACCACAGCTCACAGCAATGCCGGATCCTTAACCCACTGGGCAAGGCCAGGGATCAAACCTACAACCTCATGGTTCCTAGTCGGATTCATTAACCACTGAGCCACAACAGGAACTCCTCTTGTAATAATTTATAATGGAAAAGAATCTGAAAAGAACAGACACGTATATGTATAATTGAATCACTTTGAATACCTGAATACCTAAAACTAACACAACTTTGTAAATCAATCATACTTCAATTAAAAAATAAATAAATAAAGGGGGGAAGTTATGAGATTATCCATGGTCACAAAAGTCAGCTGATAAAATAGCTTGAATAACACCAAGTCTTTGTGACTTTATATGTACATGTGAAGAAATGTTTATACAGAGCTTCCCATAGACCACAGACAGACTGAGCCCTGTACAGATCTTGGCTCTTTTAATCCTTATAGCTGCCTTCTGAAGTAGATACTCTTATTATGCCACTTCAAAGATGAAGAACCTAGAGTTCCCTTGTGGCTTAGTATGTTAAGGATCCAGCATTGTCATTGCAGTGGTTCAGGTCACTGCTGTAGCACAGGTTCCATCCCTAGCCTGGGAACTTCCACATACCACAGGGATGGCGAAAAACATAAAATAAAATGAGGAAACTGAGTTTCAAAGAGATGAAATAACCTTTTCAAGGTCACATACCTGGTAGGTTGCAGGAATTAAAACTCAGGCAGTCTGGCTCCCAAGACTGGTCTTTTTTTCTTCTTATTTTTATGACTGCACCTGCAGTATATGGAAGTCCCCTGGCCTGAGGTCAAACTGCAGCTACCAGCCTACACCACAGCCATGGCAACACTGGATCCAAGCCACAGTTGTGGCAATGCCGGATCCTTATCCTACTGAGTGAAACCAGAAATCAAATCCACATCCTCACGGACATTATGTTGGGCTCTTAACCCACTGAGCCACCACAGGAACTCCCCAAGCTGGTCTCTTATTCACTATGCATTCTCTTCCATGAATGTCAAAGTCAGTTACATGTCATCGAGAAATCATCATCGATCAACACATCTTGATTTCCAAAATTATCTTCACCCTTGAAACATAAGCACTCTCTTCAATTCACCCATTGAGCCAAGGTATGCTTTATCCAGATATGAGTTCCTACAGGGGAAAAAATAGAAAAACTCACTCTTTTGCCCTCAGGAAAAAAAAATTGAAGCAGAAGATTATGGCAGATTTTTGAAAATTGCTCCACTCCTCCGCTCTGCTCACAATATGTTTCTAGACGATCCCTTCTGGCCCCCTCGTGGGGTCTGAGCATTTCAAGGGCTGAGGTACAGAATGAACACCCTTACATTGAACGGGTTTGTTCTGTTTTCTTTGTTTCCCTGTGGCTGCCTTTTGCTTTTCAAGAGTCTTTGGAATTAAGACAATATGCCAGGCACCTGAGGCAAGGCATGTAACAGGTGTAAACTGTAGTTGTCTGTCAGCCAGGGTTTGCCCTTGTCCAGATCTTCTGGAGTCTGTCACAAACTGCACTCTGTGGCCACTGGGGCCCCAAGAAGAATGGCCTTATTATCAGCTGATGAGAACACAAGAAAACTCAAAAAAATCCATGAGTCTACAGTCCCCAGAGAAGTGCCACTAAGGAGCCCTTAGCGTCTAGGATTTAAAGACCATCATCCACTCAGGTTTTTATTATGCCATCAATGACAGTATCAGAGGTGTTTACTTCCAATAGCATAACAACAAAAGCACACCAAGGAAATACATCTCTAGGACTTACCTGTCACCTTAATGAGTTTTTGCTTGGTGGATATTTAAGGAAAAGACATTCGTATTGTCTTCCACTAAGACAGAGTCTAGGAGCAACTATATATGCTGTGGGAGTGTTTTACTGGCCCTGAAAAGTCTGAAGTGGTTTAGAGTGATCTTGAAGGGGTTTTGAGAAATACAAAGCAAAGACCCTGAAGGGTTTTAAAGGAAGCAGATGTCATATGTGGAGTTGTCTGTCACTTCAGGCCCACGCACAGTGTCAGAAAAGGCTGCTGGTCTTTTATCTCCACGGAGCTGCAGATACACTGTTTTCAAAAGAAGAGAGCACGTTTCGAGGTTGAAAAATCAGCCAATGCCTAAGGCATTGGGTTTAGAGTACTGGGGAAAACTAGAAACAGATTAAGTAACAGGAGTAAAATTTCTTTTTCAGACACGCATATCAAATACCTTCCTTGCTATCATTGTATTACACATTTGGATCCCTGTATTAAGTGTGGTGGGTTGTCTACAAATATGACTCAGACTATTCATTTCCTCAGATGATCATTTATGGTTAAATGGGACATTTTAATCCTGGTGTCATCTCCATGGAAACTGTGTGCACCCAAGGAAGCTGCCCAGGCTCTTTGCGCCTGGACAGGCAGAGTGGATGTCCCACTGTCTAGTGCTCAGGGTCTCTGTCCTGCAGAGTTTGGTGATTAGCAAAGCCCTCTGGACCAGCTCTCCTCAGGCTATGGACTAGAGAACATGAGTGTCTGGCCCATGGGGCAGAGAGAAGCCAAGGGAGGGGGCGCTGACCCCTGGAATGTCCTTGAGCCCTTGGCTTTCCTGAGCTTCATTCCAATACATGCAGATGCTTAAAGTGAGGTGTTTTTTTTTTTCCCCCCTTGGCCGTGCCTGCAGCATGCAAAATTCTCAGGTCAGGGATCAAACACTTGCCACAGCAGTGACCTGAGCTGCTGCAGTGGCAACGCTGGATGTTTAACCCAATGCACCACCAGGGAACTCCAGAGCAAGCATTTATTTTCTTAAATCTAGTCCATATTTCAGTTCCCTTTGAACAAAGCACCCAACTGAGCAGGATATGAAATTAATCAGTAACATAGCCATTCAGTGGAACAGCCCTGGATTTTATGTCCTGACTGTTCTGATAACATCTCCATTCTGTCCCTCTGTACACATTTCATCTTTCACCACATTCCACCCGAAGTCATTTTTTTTCCGTTTTGACCCCTCTCTATCTCTCACATCTTATTTTCTCTCCTTCTCTCCCTCTCTGTCTGTCTCTCCCTCTCTGTCTGTCTGTCTCTCTCTCTCTGCTTCTCTCATCTCTTCTCTTTTATATCGCTTGTAATTCTACTTTCCAGGGACAATTTCAGGGACAATTACTCCTCTTCCATTTTTCCTTCTTCTTCCAGTTCTATCTAGTTTTTCTAACTAGGGCTCCCAAATTCACCACTCCATCCTCACTCAAGTACGATGAACAAGATCACTCCCACTAGAGCTTAAGACTCAATAAATGCCTAGTTTAGGCAAGTACTGGCCTAAAAGCTGGTTGTGGTTGTCAAAGGGGGAGGTGGGGGGGGATACAAACTATTAAATAGAGAATGGATATAGCACAGGGAAATATATTCAATATCATGTAATAAAACATAGGGAGAAAGAATATGAAAAAGAATATCTATAACTGAATCACTTTGCAGTACAACAGAAATTAACACAACACTGTAAATCAACATAATAATTTTTTAAGCTAGTTCTTTAAATGAAACCATGTTGACTCAAGGATATTAACAAAGGGCTAAATTCCTTTTTCCACATTCAACATAGTTTCATATATATATATATATATATATATATATACCAGTACTATGCCAGCATGTTCAATAGCACTAAAATGCATAAGACAGGACCCCAACCTCTAGCTGGCTTACCTTATGATGTGGGAGGAAGAAAGCACCTGTGGAGAAAAAATTACCACAGTGGTAGGCTATGACTGTGCTGCCAAGATGAGGGAGATGCAGAAGGGAGGCACAGAAGCTAGCCAGGACCTCAGGTGCATCTGCGTGTGTGATTCCACCAAGGCACGTGCACAGACAGCTAGGTTACCCTTTTCCACACACATATGGTAAGGCGGGCATTGGACCTAACCCTTTAGAATACACCAGAGAGTGCGAGAAGTTTTCTGGGAGCATTCTAAAAATAACCATGACCAAGACCAAGGGCAGATTTCAGAGCAGGAGATAAGGATCTTTGGTCTCCACTATTTTTCCTTTTTTTTTTTTCTTTGGAAAACATGAGTTTGTATTGACATCAACTACATGACTTTTCTCAGTAGCCTTTTGGGAATGGATAAAGTGGCTTTACCAAAGAAAACTTTAACACTGATTAGATTTAGCAGTATTCCCCCCCCCCCCAAGGTGGCTTAGAGAGAGTTCATAATAGTCACAAACTAATACTACAGATAAAACATTTAAAACTTTGATCTAAATTTTTTCCTATCCTCCCACACTTGAAAGATATCTCATGGACACCAATTTCCTAATTCTACCTAGCATTTCTAGCTTACAAATCTTAAGGTTAGTAACCCCAATCTCATTTAATGTTCAATTTCCATCAGTTTCAATGTATACCAGTGTAAATACCATGACTACTTTGCAGTACTCTACAGATTCGAGTCATGGGATTAAACCACAAATCCCACCTTTTATGTGAACTTCAATGGAACCATGGAGGCCAAGGCAATTTAATTTAGGTTTACCAGGATGCCTTTCATTTTTAAGTGAATCCTCTGGAAACAGGTTTATTCAATTCCCTTAAAAATGGTGGCATTCTTTTGCATTTCTCCCTTTTGAAGCAGCAGTTATATAAACAGATTAGATCAAGTCTAAAAACGTGGGCCCCACTCAACTTTCACTATTTTTCTGCATATGATCATGATAAAGGATCAGGAAATCCTTCACATTTTAAAGGAGAATTCAATTTACAGTTTGTCCTTGCCAAACTCCATAAATCAGCCACTTTCAGAGTAAACCAGCAGAGCACTGCATCACCCCCAATAAAGCCATAGGTTTCATCACATGCACCAACAAATCTACATGGCTAGTTTCTGCCTCTTTTACAGAATTTTACACCTATTGTTCCAAACAGCATTTTAAAGACATATCAACTCCCTAATAAAACAAGGCATTTCCCTTATTAGAAACAAGATACACCATCACTTAAGATCTTCAGACATTATTGCACTTTAACTTTCAAAATTTGACAATGCATTCAATGAAACAATCTGCAAAAAACTAGTTTTAACAGACAAATTAAAACACTTTTAAGCAGACATGAATGTTCTAAATTGTTTATTAGGTAAGAATTTTACAAACATTACTTATTAGCCGAAACGGTGGAGCTGGAGAGTATTGCGCCTTCTTCAAGCAGCATGGGGAGAACCACCTATAGTGTGTTGGAAGTTGCGGTCCTTTCCAAGGCTGTGGCTCTTTCTGCCTGCAGAAGTCAGCCCTCGCATCTCCCTTTGCTTGCGGACTGGTTTGGTGATCCACTGGTGTCAGGATTTCTTCTGATAGCTTTATGGAATGGATCAATGACGATAACCTCAAAGAATTTGTATGTAGGCTCTTCACCAACCCAGTAAGAATTCAGGACTCTCAGAGCCCCACAGTGGCGTCCAGCTCGATCTCCGCAACAGACTGAAGGCTTCAGCAGACTTTAGCTGGTTGACACCAAGGTGGACAGGCTTGCCGTAGGCGGTACCCTTAGGAACTGGGCGTTTGCGGCCACTGGGGCGCACACGAATCCGATATATGACACAACCTTGCTTGGCCTTGTATCCCAGCCTGCGCGCCTTATCCGGCCGGGTGGGGCGGGGTGACCTGTGGAGAGCAGAGAGCTGGCGGTACCGCCCGCAGCGGACCCGGAGGAGAAAGCGCATGACGTCGGATTGCTTCTTCCCGGATGTACTTGTAGGCGCCCATCTCGTCTTACCTGATGGCTGCCGCCAGACCCTCCACTATATTTATATCTGTTCTCTTTTTTATGTCTTTTGAAGTACAAGTGCCTGAATTCTCAATTCCCTTCACCCTCAGCTTGATAACTTGTGTTCCTGAATCCAGCGCAAGGCCTTTCCCAGCCTGCTCTCCCACTTGGCTTGCTCTCTGAGTCTGTCTTCACCAAGCGCCTGTCCCACCATGTTTTAACTGGATATTGGGGATGTGATTATCCACTCGAATAGGCCACAGTGAAGGGTGAGTGACTGATGGGTTTTTCCGTCCCAAGGTGGTTTCTTTCGAACTTTATTCAGGAACAATTGACAAATACAGTTGTACATATTTAAAGTGTTCCTTGTGATGATTTGATAGACATATATATTGTGGAATGATTACCAAGGGTGTTTGGTTTTTAAACTGCAAATCAATTAAGTCAAAAAATTTCATATTGAGAGTATGGGTATTTAAAATATAGCCCTTCAAAGTTATTTCCTATTTCTGTCTTTCTTACATCAATTCTTCCTGTTTACCACCATCACCACCACCACCACCACCATCACCTCAGGATCACCACCACCATTACCACCTCCAACATCACCACCATCACCACCCCACCATCACCACCCCACCACCACTACCACCACCACCACCACCATCACCTCAGGATCACCACCACCATTACCACCTCCAACATCACCACCATCACCACCACCACCACCACTACCACCACCACCACCACCACCACCATCACCTCAGGATCACCACCACCATTACCACCTCCAACATCACCACCATCACCACCCCACCATCACCACCCCACCACCACTACCACCACCACCACCACCATCACCTCAGGATCACCACCACCATTACCACCTCCAACATCACCACCATCACCACCCCACCATCACCACCACCACCACCACCACCACCACCACCACTACCACCACCATCACCTCAGGATCACCACCACCATTACCACCTCCAACATCACCACCATCACCACCCCCACCATCACCACCACCACACACCACTACCACCACCACCACCCACCATCACCTCAGGATCACCACCACCATTACCACCTCCAACATCACCACCATCACCACCCCACCATCACCACCACCACCACCACTACCACCACCACCAACCACCATCACCTCAGGATCACCACCACCATTACCACCTCCAACATCACCACCATCACCACCCCACCATCACCACCACCACCACCACTACCACCACCACCACCACCATCACCTCAGGATCACCACCACCATTACCACCTCCAACATCACCACCATCACCACCCCACCATCACCACCACCACCACCACTACCACCACCACCACCACCATCACCTCAGGATCACCACCACCATTACCACCTCCAACATCACCACCATCACACCACACCATCACCACCATCACCACCCCACCATCACCACCACCACCATCACCTCAGGATCACCACCACCATTACCACCTCCAACATCACCACCATCACCACCCCACCATCACCACCCCACCACCACTACCACCACCACCACCACCATCACCTCAGGATCACCACCACCATTACCACCTCCAACATCACCACCATCACCACCCCACCATCACCACCACCACCACCACCACCACCACCACCACCACACCATCACCTCAGGATCACCACCACCATTACCACCTCCAACATCACCACCATCACCACCCCACCATCACCACCACCACCACCACTACCACCACCATCACCACCATCACCTCAGGATCACCACCACCATTACCACCTCCAACATCACCACCATCACCACCCCACCACCATCATAACCATCATCCTACCATCACCTTCCCAACCTCCAACATACAATCTCTGTTAGAGAGAGTCAGGGAGAATCTCTGTCCTCATTTGAGGAAACTGGCCTCCATCCCTAAAAAGAGGTAGTAAAAAAATCTAATTAAATGTAACTAATATAAATTAAGCCCTCAGGTCCTCTCTAAGTATAAATTTAAATTAAATATAACTAGTCTTTCATGACCTTCTATTGCTCCATAACAAATTACCTAAAAATTCAGTTGTTTAAGGCATCAACAAATATTTATTATCTCACAGTTTCTGTGAGTCAGCAAGTCAAGTGTCCTTTAGATGGGTTGTTCTGGCTCAAGGTTTCTTCTGACCCTTTATTCAAGTTATCACTTTGAGCTGCAGTCATCTGACGTTCTCTAAAAGCTTGACTGAAACAGGATTTGACTGATGCTCATTTATATGGCTGGTAAATTTGTGCCAGCTGTTGGCAGGAGGCTTCAGTTCTTCACATAGGGACTACTAGGTAGGGTCTCTTGAATGTCCTAATGCCACCATGACTGTCTTCCCCTTGGATGAGTGAACCAAGCAAAAGCAAGACAGAAGCATTAATGTATTTTATGGCTTGACCTTGGGAGACATTCACCATAACTTCTGCTACATTTCTTGCTGAGCAGTAAGTCACTAGTCCATTCATACTCAGAGTAGGTGGGTGGAGGTATTGGACTTTACCTCTAGTAAGGAAGGCTAAACCTTTCTATTTAGTAAGATGCTCTGAGTAAAAAGCAATTTTTTGAATGCTATATAACTTCATAAATTTTAAGTATTCCCATAGTGAATATCTGGCTTTCAAATCTTTGCTGCTAATTCCCTCCTCCAATTTTCCATAAACTTTCTTTATTCCAAGTTGCACAGTTTTGTTAAAAATAAATCTTCTGAGTAATTTGGGGTTAAATTATACAGCATAGTGGCTCCTAAATTGACATCCATAAAATCAATTTTAATTCATTCATATGTGGCTAAGTGAAGTATTTTGTGAGGTACTGGATCAAACATCTGTTCTATTTCTTTTGACTACTATTTCAGTAATTGAATTATTTTTGGAAAAGCAATCAAATTAGTTTCTGGTAATTATAGACTGTTGGTCTGTTCATATTTCATGTCCTTTACAACTCTTAAGTGAGCATGGTTTTTTTTTTCTACAAAGCACTTGTTCCATTATTTTACTAGAGGCTAAAGCAATCTTATTTACCCAAGTGACTTGCTCCACAGTGGAATCTTAAGAATAATGACAAAGAGTTTTATCTTATTGTTCTAAAACTGAAGGAATATTTCTCTTCTGGTTAATTTATTTTCATTGCTAAGAAATAATGGCAACTATTCTTAGACATGTTAATTTAAGTTAAGCAAGAGTCCATCAAACAAACATCATGCAGACAAATGGAAATCACTGTTTCCTCTCTCCAAGGTCATAATTGGGTTAACAGAATAATAAAAGCCAAAGAATCAGTGTATCTAATTAGATCAGAGAACCTTCTTTTTCAGTGAAAAAGTAATCAGATCAGATGTTTAATTCATTTACTCATTCTGGAAACACTTGTATATCTACAGTGTACCTATAGCCGGGCTAGGACTTTAAATGCCATAGACTCTGAAAGGATTATAGTTACTCTTCTTTTTTCAAAATAAAACTAGTACCCACTTCTAATACAGATAAGTAAGTCCCTACTGGACCTGATATTTCTGCAGATATCAGCAATGAAGTGTGGAAAAAATAAAATAAAATAATAACCTAAAGATACTGGAAAGTTTTTTTTTTCCTTTTAAGGCAAATTTTAGAGGCAGACAATGATTGGAAGAACTGGTCACATTTACATTTTTAATGGCTTTTAACATGTAAGCTGGATGAAGATAGCACCAGGTAAAGTGACTAAACTCACTTACCTTAGTCAGAATAAAAAGATGACAGAGTTCATCACAATCATAGACACTAGACAATAGGGGATAAATCTCATGAAAAGAGAAAGAAAGGACATGAAAACCGTGTTTTATACATAATTTTCACCAACATCTCTGGCTGCCCCCATGAATACATGTATGAAACAGAATTAACGTAGTACAGCTAAGTTAAAAGAATTGAAATATGATTTGAACTTCCACCAATGAGATAGTTTGAGTCCAAGAAATAAACTGTTTGATAAAACTCTCATAGCAGGAATTTAGCAAAATTGACAGGTTCCCTAAAATAATTTTTGTAAAGCTTAGTATAAAATTCAAAATTACTCAACATACAAACAGGAACATATGACCTGTTTTTAAGAGAAATAAACAAGCAATCAATTACCTAGACACTGCATTAGCAGACAAGAATTTTAAAATAGTTATAATATCTGTGCTCAAGAAAGTAAAGGAAAATATACTTGCAGTGAATGAAAAGGTAGGAAATCTCAACAAAGAAATATAAATGATAAAAAAAAAACACAAATTGAAATTCTAAAACTGAAAAATACAGTTCCTAAAAGTATAAGTTTACTCTATCGTCTTAACAACAGAATGGAAATGATGAAGTAAAGAGTCGGTAACTTGAAGATAGATCAGTGCAGGGATGTAGAACACAAAGAAAAAAAGTTTAGGAAAAAAAAGTGAACAGACTTTCAATGACCTGAGGACAATATTCAATGTCTAACAGAAATGAATACAAGGAAGGAGTGAGAGAGTGTAAAGCACACAGCTTATTGGAAAAGACAGTGCCCCTAAACTTCTCAAATTTGAAGAAAGACATAAATTTTCATATTTAGAGGCCTCAGTAATACCCAAGCAAGACACAAATAACAAAGAAACCATACCTAGGCATATCATAAGCAAACCGCTGATACTGGAGTTAAAGGAAAATCTTCAAAGCAGCCACAAGAAAATGACATATTACCTACTGGAAAACAATGATTCAAAATTTATCATCAAGAGTTCCCATCGTGGCTCAGTGGAAATGAATCTGACTAGTGTCCATGAGAACACAGATTCTATCCCTGACCTCACTCAGTGGGTTAAGGATCTGGCATTGCCGTGAGCTGTGGTATAGGTCACAGACATGGCTTGGATCCTGGGTTGCTGTGGCTGTGGCATAGGACAGTGGCTACAGCTGAGATTTGACCCCTAGCCTGGGAACCTCCATATACTGCAGTTGTGGCCCTAAAAAGCCAAAAAAATATTATCATCAGTAAATGTGGCAAACAGAAGTTGTGGCTCAATGTCTTTTAATTGCTGAAATAAACATTCTCAACTATGGATTCTATATCTAGTGAAAGTATTCTTTTAAAACGAAGATGAAATAAGGAAATTTTCATATTTTTTAAGATTTTTATTTTTTCCATTATAGTTTATTTACCGTGTTATGTCACTTTCTACTGTACAGATAAGTGACCCAGTCATACATATATATTCTTTTTCTCACATAATCCTCCATCATGTTCCATCACAAGTGGCTAGATATAGTTCCTTGTGCTATACAGCAGGATTTCATGGCTTGTCCACTCCAAATGCAATAGTTTTCATCTATTAACCCCAAACTCCCAGTCCATCCCACTCCCTCCCTCTCCCCCTCGGCAACCACAAGTGTGTTCTCCAAGTCCATGAGTTTCTTTTCTGTGGAAAGGTTCATTTGTGCCCCATATTAGATTCCAGGTATAAGTGATATCATATGGTATTTGTCTTTCTCTTTCTGACTTACTTCACTCAGTATTAGAGTCTCTAGTTCCATCCATGTTGCTGCACATGGCATTATTTTGTTCTTTTTTATGGCTGAGTAGTATTCTACTGTGTATATACACCACATCTTCTTAATCCATTCATCTCTCAATGGACATTTGGGTTGTTTCCATGCTGTGGCTATTGTGAATAGTGCTGCAATGAATATATGGGTACATCCATCTTTTTCAAGGAAAGTTTTGTCTGGATATATTCCCAAGAGTGAGATTTCTGGGTCATATGGTAGTTTTATATTTAGTTTTCTGAGGTAACTCCATACTGTTTTCCATAATGATTGTACCAAATTACATTCCCACCAACAGGGTAAGAGGGTTCCCTTTTCTCCACACTGTCTCCAGCATTTATTTGTTGACTTGTTAATGATGGCCATTCTGACCAGTGTGAGGTGGTACCTCACTGTAGTTTTGATTTGCATTTCTCTAATAATCAGTGATGTTGAGCATTTTTTCATGTCCCTGTTAGTCATCTGTAGGATATTTTCATATTTTTTAAAAATACTAAGAATTTCATTTCCAGTAGAACTCCTCTGTAAGAAAAGCTTTAAAATTGTATTTGGGCTGAGAAAATGATACATACTAAAACATTACTCTTCAGAAAGGACTAAAGAGCATTAGTGATGACAACTATCAGGGCAGATATAAAAACATCTGGGTGAATATACTTGTATATACCTGTGTTAACACAACCACCTCTCAAGATGCCAAATATTATCCTTACCCCCAGAAAGTTCCATCATTTTCCTGCTGTATCAATTCTCCCTCCCAGGAGGAAATAAACACTCTAGGGTTTTCCCACCATAGATTAGTTTTTGCTGATTAGTTTTCCCTGTTCTGAATTCTAATAAATCCAGGATAAGATTCTGAAATACATTTAAGAGAAATAGTTGTGAGAACCTTTTGATTTGCAAAGCTAGAGCACTCCCAGTCTACACTGCATGGTCGATTCCTTCTTCAACTGCTCCAAATTCTCTTTAAACCTCAACCCTATAAAAAGCTTCCCTGGGTGCCCTGAAGAGGCTTTGGTTGTTAGGAAGAGAAACTGCCCTGCTCCAAAATTTGAGTTGAAGTGTAATGAACAAACTCTAGTCTTCTGATGGATAAAGTAGTAAAACACACCTCCATTACCAAGTTTACAGACTTGAAAGGAAAGAGCCATTCAAGTGGAAGCTATAGACAAAAGCAAGAATGTTTAGTTGGTGGGAGTTCCTGGAAAAGGAAGGAATATAGTGTCAAAGGACAGACTGGCCTTAAGAGTTCTCGTCGTGGCTCAGTGGTTAATGAATCCGACTAGGAACCATGAGGTTGCGGTGGTGGTTGTGAGCTGTGGTGTGGGTTGCAGATGCAGTTCAGATCCTGCATTGCTGTGGCTCTGGCGTAGGCCAGTGGCTACAGCTCCGATTCGACCCCAAGCCTGGGAACCTCCATATGCTGTAGGGCAGCCCTAGAAAAGGCAAAAAGACAAAAAAAAAAAAAAGGACAGACTGACCTTAAACATTAGAAAGGGCATCTTATACATACAGATGGCAAAAAAAAAAAAAAAAAAAAAAAAAAACATGAAAAAATGCTCAAAATAACTGATTACTAGAGAAATGCAAATAAAATCTACAATGAGGTATTATCTCACACTAGTCAGAATGTCCATCATCAAAAAGTCTACAAACAATAAATTCTGGAGAGAGTGTGGAGAAAAGAGAATCCTTCTACACTGTTAATGGGAATGTAAGTTGGTGCAACCACATGGAAAACAATATGTAGGTTTTTTAAAAAATGAAATATAAGACTGCCATATGACCCAGTAATCCCATTCCTGGGCATATATTCTGAGAAAACTCCAAATTCAAAAAGATACATGCACTCCTATGTTCATAGAAGCACTGTTTACAATAGCCAAGACATGGAAGCTATTGTGCAAGCCAAATATCCATTGACAGAGGAATGGATAGAGAAGATATGGTACATGTATACATGGAATATTACTTGGCTATAAAAAAAGATGAAACAATGCCATTTGCAGCAACATGGATGGACCTAGAGATGATCATACTAACTGAAATAAGTCAGATAAAAACAAATATCATATGAGATCACTAATAAGTGGAATCCAATAAAAATAATACAAAATAAAGTATTCATGAAACAGAAATAGACATATTAGAGGTGATAACAACAATAGAGGAGGTATTGTTTGCTCTGAAGAGGCCAGTTTTAAGAGCGTCCTTTGATTGCCCACCTTGAGCCTCTCTACCAATCTCTTCAAAGAATATCTTGGGTCTTCCTTTCCACATCCCTCTGTCTGGAATACCAGAATAATTCAGTGCAATCTGCAGAATATTCCAATGGCCCCCAGTCTTTCTTCTCTTGAAAGAAGGAAATTATCCCTACCTTTTGTGGACTGCTTCTTTCTTCAGGAAAAAAAATGTTACAACAAACATGACTGGTGGGCAGGACAACAGAATCAAGATACATGATCTCAGGTGCTCTTTGGAATTCATTTTATCATTTTGAAAAATCCAGTAAGATGTTGCTTCCCACTTGTGCCTCCTGAAACTCCTACAGCCATGCACAAGCAGCACTGAACCACAGAGTCAGCCCATGGACCAGCAGGTTGTGAATTTGTTTTTCCTCTGCTAAACGTCAGGGCCCTGAGAAGGACCAGGGTCCAGCCTCTCTCCTGAACACCATGAGAGCAATAGGATATTCCCATTGCCATCCGTGTCATCTTATGGACCCTCCCTCCTCCCTCGATTTTGGGCATTTTTAAGGTGCTTTGTTAGAGAGAGGACCAAAAGCCTGTGCGTTAATGCTGTAAAATTTTGAGATAAGAATTCTGTTCAAACTTTGTTGGCTCACAGAGCACATTGCATCTGCCCTCAGACAGTAGCTCGGAAGCACATCTCAGTTCCAATCAGTTCTTCAATCCCAATATTCCTCCTTAATGAACTGAGCTCAAGTGAACCTAAAAATCTCTTTCCAGGGAGTTCCCTGGTGGCTCAGGGGGTTACGGATCTGGCATTGTCATTGCAGTGGCTCTGGTTGCCACTATGGCACAGGCTTGATTCCTGGCCCGGAAATTCCATATGCCAGGGTCATGGTCGAAAAAAAGAAAGAAAGAAAGAAAGAAAGAAAGAAAGAAAGAAAGAAAGAAAGAAAGAAAGAAAGAAAGAAAGAAAGAAAGAAAGGAAGGAAGGAAGGAAGGAAGGAAGGAAGGAAGGAAGGAAGGAAGGAAGGAAGGAAGGAAGGAAGGAAGGAAGGAAGGAAGAATATCCCTTTCCATGCTTAAGTAGATAAGAGCAAATTTTTTTAAGTCTATTCTCTCTTTTTCATTGTTGCTTCCTGTGGACAGTGTTAAGTTTAGACAGTGGTAGTTCACGCTGTGACTCAGTGTGTTAAGAAACTGACACAGTGTCCATGAGCATGCTGATTCAACCCCTGGCCTCTCTCAGTGGGTTAAGGATCCACATTGCCACAAGCTACAGCATAGGTTGCAGATATGGCTGGGATCTGGTGTTGCTGTGGCTGTGGTGTAGGCCTGCAGTTGCAGCTTCAATTCAACCCCTAGCCTGGGAACTTCTATACACCATAGGTGCAGCCCTAAAAAAGAAAATTTAGACAATAGATGTAATGTTATAGATGAATATTCTGCCCTAAAGGCCTTTTAGTCTTCGGTTTAAAAGACAGTGGCCAAAGTGGCCCCCAATCCTTCTAATTGAGCAAGATCAAGGCAAGTGAGATGGAATAGCAGAAAGGTCTGATAGGATGTCAGGTACAAATTAGAAAATGCAAGTTCATTTGGAGTCCAAGGACCAGTGTTACACAGGGTCACAGGTTCTGATTGTCACCTGGAAGCTGACTTTATAGGCATATAACCTGTACAGTCACAGAAGGCCACATACTCAGAAGAGCCCCCTCTTGGTCATGTTCTGCTGTTACCATCTTAAACCCTTAATGATTTTTGAATAAGGGCCCTGCATTTTCATTTTGCAGAGGATAACTCTGCAAATTGTTTAGCCAGTTATTTTGTCAGTTCTTCTTTTCCTACATCATGAGGCAAGAAAAAAGAAAATGAAGAGCTGGGTGAAAAAGTAGCTGATGATCAAGTAGAGCTGTGGGGACTGTAAGAGTTTGTTACTGGATAGAAGTGGCTATAGTTATTTTTTTATTTTTTTTATATTTTTATTTTATTTTTTTATTGTTATTTCCCCCAACACAATTTTTTCCCTGTTTTTCTCCCCTGTAAACTTATGATAAAGTGTTTAGAAATAATTCCAATAGAGATTTGCAACATTTTGGACTCTGTCTATTCATTATCTCAGGCAATGTTTTGTGTAATTTAGCATTTTTATTTCAGGTGGAAGAGGTCCTTTCAACATTTTTTGTAAGACAGGTCTAAGATTGATGACCTCCCCCAGTTTTTGTTTGTCTGGGAAAGCTTTGATTTCTCCTTCATATCTGAGTGAAAACTTTGCTGGATAGAGTATTCATGGCTGACAGTTTTTTATCTTTCAGTATTCTGAGGATGTCATTCTGTGCCTATAGGGTTTCTGCTGAGAAATCTGATACCCTGATGATCATTTCTTTGTAGGCTACCATTTTTTAAACCCTGGCTGCCTTTAAAATTGTTCATTCATCATTGACTTTTGGCAATTTTAACACAATGTGTCTTGGAGAAGGGCTTTTTGCATTAGAGTAATTAGGTGTCCTCCTAGTTTCATGGACTTATATATCTGGTTCCTTGCCCAGGCTAGGGAACTTCTCTGTTATTATTTTTTGTGTAGACTGCTCCCTTCTCCCTCTCTTCTCTCTCTCTCTCTCTTTTTAGGGCCACACCTGCAGCATATGGAAGCTCCCAAGCTAGGGGTTGAATCAGAGTTGCAGGTGCTGGCCTGCACCACAGCCACAGCAATACCAGATCCAAGCTGTGTCTGGAACCTACACCAGAGCTCATGGCAATGCCGGATCCTTAACCCACTGAGCCACAATGGGAACTCCCTCCTTTTTTTTTTTTTTTTTTGTCTTTTTTACCTTTTTGCCTTTTCTAGGGCCACAGAAACTTGGGATCCAAGCTGCATCTGAGACCACAGCTCACAGCAATGCCAGATCCTTAACCCACTGAGTGAGGCCAGGGATCGAACCCACAACCTCAAGGCTCCTAATTGGATTCGTTAACCACTGAGCCACGACGGGAACTCCCCTTCCCTATTTCTTTTTATGGGACACTCATGACCTTAATGTTTGCTGAAAGAGTCAAATAGCCCTTGTAGAGTTTCCTTATTGTTTACCTTATTTCCCTTTCCTTTTCTACTTGTATCATTTCTAGATTTCTTCTTCCATGCAGCCTGCTCTATTTCCAGTGGTTTCTAATGCATTCTTCGTATTGTTTATGGAGTTATTCACTACAAAACTTCTGTTTGGTTATTTTTACTTATTTATTATTATCATTATTATTATTATTATTTTGGTCATGCTTGCAGCATGCAGGAGTTCCTAGGCCAGGGATCAAATCTGCACTACAGCAGCAACGCAGACCACAGCAGTGACAATGCAAGATCCTTTAACTGCTAGGCCATCAGGGAACTCCAGCTTGATTCTTTTTTAGAGTTTCAATCTCTTTGGTAAAGCATTCCGTCTGTTCATGAATTTTATTCCTGAGCTTACTGAACTGCCTTTCTGAGTTTTCTAGTAGTTTGCTGAGTTTCATCATGACAGTTCTCCATCAGTTAGCATGACTTTAAGTTTAGTTCTTTGTGGTACAGTTTCACTGTGATTCTTTTTTTTTTTTTTGTTTTTTGTTTTTTTTTTTGCTTTTTAGAGCCGCACCTGTGGCATGTGTATGGAAGTTCCCAGGCTAGGTGTCCAATCAGAGCTGCAGCTGCTGGCCACAACCACAGCAATTCAGGATCCCAGCCACATCTGCGGCCCACACCACAGCTCACAGCAACACTGGATCCTTAAACCACTGAGCCAGGCCAGGGATAGAACAGCGTCTTCATGGATATTAGTCTCTTCATCACAGCTGAGCCACGACAGAAACTCCCTCACTGTGATTCTTCACAGTATTTGAGAGGTATTCGCCTGCCATTTGAAGTAGGGAGCACCTTTCTGCCTGGCTCTGAGTCAACAGGTTAGAAATTAGAGGCATTTCTTTAGTCTTCCAGTAGATGGCGCTAGAGCACAGGGTTTGAGATTCTCTTACCTGCGTGGCCTCTGAGATCTGCCCTCTCCTGCCTCTGTCAGCGTTACTGCTTCTTGTGCCTCTAGATTTTTTAGTGCCTTTTGCAGCCAGAGCCCCTGGCGTCGCGGTGGCCGCCTGCTGCACTGGGTGGTGGGCTGCACCCTCACGTTGGAGATCTCCTGCGTTAACAGGCTCCACTGCTGTGGGGAAGGGGTTATGAGGGAGAACCAGGGTTACACAGGTGCCTCCACCTTGACCCCCTTCACCTGTCCTTCCAGACCTGGCTCGGTCATCACCTCTTTTAGGAAACCTACCATAAGATTTCTGGCTGGGATAAATACCCCTTCTTCTTTTCATTTTAAACATTTTTTAAAAAATACTTTAAACATACTTGCTTTATATACTTCCTACCATGTTGCTGTCCAGCCTGTGTCTTAGTCACCCAGTATGTACATCCTGTAGACCCAGCTCATGCTGGCCTGTTTCCTCACACACAACAGGATTTGCTAGATTTTATTCTGAGCTTAAATTGGCTTGAATTTTTTTTTTTTTTTCTTTTTAGAGTCGCACCCGCAGCATATGGAGGCTCCCAGGCTAGGTAGGGGTTGAATCGGAGCTACAGCCTCTGGCCTACACCACAGCCACAGCAATGCGGGATCTGAGACACGTCTGCCATCTACACCACAGCTCATGGCAATGCCGGATCCTCAACCCACTGAGCAAGGCCAGGGATCAAACCTATGACCTCATGGTTCCTTGTCAGATTTGTTTCCACTACGCCACTCCAAGAACTCCTGCTTGAAGTTTAAACTTTGGAATCCTGAATTACTTGAATCACTTTGGTTTCTGCCAAGTGCAGGAGGGCATGACCAGATAGGAGTGCCATTGTCTCCCAGGAGCATTTGCATATGCACCACTTCCCATCTCAGGGATGCAGGAGAATATCTCTGTGGTGTAAAACATAGCAGTTACTACTCTTGACAAGATAAATTTTTTTTAAACCCAGTATCAGCAGAAACAGACTGATTTTCTCATTGGTGTGCTTTGCCATCATGCAGAGTTTTCTAAATTCATCTTTTTAACTGAAGACCTGGCTTAATGTGAGGATCCTCAGATTTAGCTCACCCACTAAATTCAGCTCCATATGGGGCTTTTAACCAACAAAACTCTCAAGTTTCTAGCTAGAGACCTAGGTCAGTTGATTGGCTGACACTAGTTTCTGCTATATGTTTTATTTTGTTTTTGAAGAGGAATGATTTTTGCTGTTGTATGTCTTCTTATTTATTTGATAAGGACTTCCCTTATTCATAAGCTCCACTGTGAGTTTAAAAGTTTACTCTCATTTATCTAGAAATTTTGTTTTGACATGGACACACCTTTCAGAACATCCATTCTTGTTAACATGCTGGAAAGGGAAAGGTCAAAAGTGGGTTTTTTTGTTTGTTTTATTTTGTTGCTTTTTAGGGCCACATTTGTGGTATGTGGAAGTTCCCAGGCTAGGGGTTGAATCGGAGCTGCAGCTGCCAGTCTACACCACAGCCACAACAACCCTAGCCGCTGCAGTTAGATTCTTAACCTGCTGCACCAAGTGGGAACTCCTTCTCACTTTTTTCATTTATTCGATTTCCTAGAAATATTTTCTCTCAGACCTATTTATTCCCTGATCCCAATCATGAAAAGGTCATGTGTATCTCTTGGCCTAAATATCTCCCTCCTAACATCTTCAGTATTTCTGTTCGAGTTTGGATGGGTTGTTTCTAGACTTCCCGTCCAGCTGTCAGGCAGGATTTTTCACTCACTGCTCTCCTGAAGTGAAACCCCATTTCCGGGGTGTTGTGTTGTCCTTTTTCTTATTTTTTCCCACAGTTTTGATGGGAACACATCCTCCAGCAGTTTCCTGAGAAAGAGCCAACAGGAAGTAAAATTTGTGCATGTCTAAAAATGTTTGTATTCCACACTCACCCTTGATGAATAGTTTGTGAGGACAGGGCTCTTGGGTCGGAAATCATTTTGCAATTGCCCTGTCATCTTTTGTTGAAGAGACTGTATGTCCCCCACTGAACTAACTTTGCACCCTTCCTGAAAAGTTAACGTATTTTCCTAAGGCAGCAATGTTTCCCTTCTGCTTATCTTATGTCAAATTGTTAGCAAGCTCTCTGCCTCCTATTTTCTTTTTTCTTTTCTTTTCTTTCTTTCTTTCCTTTCCTTCTTTTCTTTTCTTTGACTGTGCAGAAGTTCCCCCGCCAGGGTTGAACCAGCACCACAGCAGTGACTCAATCCATGGCAGTGACAATGCCAGATCCTTAATCCTTTGCACCACCAAGGAACTCCCCTGCCTTCTATTTTCACATCTTCCAAAAAAAGGATATTTGCACCATGAAATGCCCTGTAATGATTATGAATAATATATTGAATGTGTAGAGTTTGAAGTCAAAATCTGACTTTACTACCTCTCAACTGTGTGAACTTGGGCAAGTTATTTAGCTTTACCAGGTCTAAGTTTTCTCATCTTTAAAATGGATCTAGTCATAGCACCCACCTCCTAGAATTGTTTAGAGAATCAATGTGGAGTTCCCAACAGGGCTCAGCAGAAATGAATCTGATTAATGAGTTCCCACCATGGCTTAGCAGAAATGAATCTGATTAGCATCCATGAGGACACAGGTTCAATCCCTGGCCTCGCTCAGCAGGTTAAGAATCCAGCATTGCCATGAGCTGTGGTATAGGTTACAGAAGTGGCTCAGATCCTGCATTGCTGTGGCTGTGTTGTAGGCCGGCGGCTGCAGGTCTGATTTTACACCTAGCTTGTGAACCTTCATATGTCATGGGTGGGATCCTACAAAGACCAAAAAAAAAAGAATCAAATGAGATAAAAAGTTTCATGCAGTGCCTGGCACAGAGTACACATCCCACAAATGTCCCAAGGTGCTGCAGGTGCCATGAGCCCCAAGGCTCTCTGTACTAAGACTATAGGAAGATAGTGTCTGGGGTCAGCTTCTCAGGAGCAGAGAAACTTACAAGTAGAGACTAACAGGAAGGTTCCTTCCACCGTCAACTGATGGTGTGCCAGCAGCCTTCCCCCTGGCCCATGGACTCACAAACAAAAACACTATGCAATGAGCTTCCACCTGCGGGTCACACCTGCTCACTGGTGATCCTGTTCCTAACACCACTGGATGAATATTTTCACCTCATACCACTGAGAAGCTTCCTGTGGGTGCTTCCTGTCTGTGCAGTGTTCCCTGTTACACCAGTTCCCACCTCCAGCATGTGAGAACCAAACCATAAATCAGCTTTATTGTAGGCAATCTAAGTGCTACTACATTGCAGTGAGCAAGGCACTTTCTCCTGGTGGGCACTAGAGGGCGTGTGTGTGTGTGTGTGTGTGTGTGTGTGTGTGTGTGTGTGTGTAGGAGGACAGCTGGTTGAAAAGTTGGCCCATGCCAAGGAGCGCAAATCCTTCTGGACAGTTGGTTGACCCGATGACAAATTTAAGTGTACTCACCTGTAACCACTCAGGTAGAGAAACACAGGCAAACACAGCTAAGCACATACATGGACAGACACCACACCCATCATCACATACACAGCACACACACTCACAACAGAGACAGATATGCATGTAACCCACCAGCAATGTGCACACAAACTTGGTCATGAACACAATCACAGATGTGTCTGCAAAAACTTATATAGACACACAAGTGAATTTACAAGCATGTAGGATATATTCACACATACACATGTAGAGTCACACAGATCCACTTGCACACAAATGCAGAGATGGACAGCCATGCTCACAGCCAGAGACTTTCAGGCAGACAGTCTACAGAACTTGCACTGGGTTGGGATTGTCTTTGACATGTTATAAGGGAGGGACAAAGGCTGAGAGGGCCCAAAGGCTTTACCCACCGTCATATCATGACAGACAGTAAAGCTAAGATTATATTAAGCTCTAAGGAATTCCTCCAGGGAAAAGAGTATTATTTCAAATAGAGAGACATCACTGCTCATATTTACTTCTGCAGTTACTCCAGTCTTGGAGCCAATTCAGATGTTGTTCCTTGAAAGCTGTTGTTCTGAAAGTTCTACCTTGAAAGTCACTGGTTATTTAACCAATAGTCTTTCACCAACTGGAAATAGCTCCTTGTTCATTTTATTCTGATCATGGATATGAGAGCAAACATCCAGACCATTATATCATTGCAGCTGCCTCTCAACACCCAGGATAACAGAGCGTTGTCATAGAAACACTGTCGCAGCCTTACTCACCAGGAGAAGCCAAGAAGGAGGAGGACAATGTCTCTGATTCAGTTCTGCTTTTTGGACCTCACATATCTAGCTCACATCCAGAATGCTATCTGCATCACTGTTTAGAAAATATATGTTTCTATTGTCTCACTAGAAGGAGCGCAGCATGGCATTTGAACAAGCTGTTCCACAGTCTCCACCACAGCAACTTGCTCAGCAACTATGCTCAAGGTTACACTGCCAGTGAGTGCTGGGACCAGGATTCAAAACCAGAGAGGACTCTGAGCCCCTTTCTTTCTCAGTAATCTTACATGACCTCAAACAAATGATGGTCTCAAAATAAGATGATTGAATTCATGGTGAGGGTTTTGCTAGGTGGGAAGGATTGTGTTCTCCAGAAAGCAGAGCCTTTGGCAGAAAAGTCCTTGTGCACTCCGACTGCTGTACCAGAGAGCAGAAGTGAGGGGTAGAGGGGGAAGCAAGAAGTCGGGAAGCCAGTGTGAGGGTGTTGTTGAGCTGGCTACTGCCAACTGCAGTTTGTTGCTGCATCTGTGGGCCAAAATGCCTCTAAGGTTGATAGCTCATCCTGTGGAAGTGGAAGGAGGAGGTTCTGATCCCCCACTCGGTGGTCAAAGGTTCAACCCCAGGGTGTGAATTCCATGTCCATTTCCCAGTTGCACACACATCTCTGGGAGACTGGAGGGATTGACAGGGATGGTTAGAGTTGGGTTATAATGAGCCTTGCATGGTGGTTCATAGATTCAGGGCTTGATTCTGTAAGCACTGAAGGACTCCAGGGATATTTTGAAAAGAAAAGTGGCATAGTCAGTGGGAAGGACCTTCCCTAGCTCTATGAATTCCTTATAAAATCTTCATTATTGGCTGAAGGGAATATTTGTGAAAATATTCCCAAGCCAGTCCTTGATAATAGTAGTAGCTATACAGATCCACATCTCATGGGCACTGTGCTTTCTCATCCATGACTTCCCAGCCTCTCTGAATCTCATGAGATATAGGCATTTCCATTTCCAGAAGAGGCAGCATCAAGCAGGACTCATGGAAGATAAAGGCTGGAGTGATGGAAGATAAACTTGGCCAATGCACGAGACTGGCCTGGGAATATTTGTTCAAATTAAGATAATTCTCATTTCTTGGGGGGTGTTGTCATTGCTTTTAGGAAAAAACAGAAGGGTAACATTTTGGTCTCTCTTGGGCACCCGAGGATTATTCATTTGGAGGCTCTGCTTTCCCTCCTATCATTTTACCCACACAGGTCCCCGGGCTAGGTGTCAGCCTGGCACAGCCGAGCCAGATGGCTGAGGCATTTGCTGCCAGCATCATCCTAGGAGACAGGCAGACTTGTTCCTGCCTGCTGGTCTCTTGACTACCTTCAGTATAGGACAAAATCAGGGTAGATAATACAGACATTTCATCTGTAGGGCACATTATGATACAAACCACTTGTCCAAATAGTTCCACATGAATCTCCACAGCTTTCTAAACCATTCTGGTTTCCTATCCTTGTATTTCTCTTTGCTGTCAACCAGAACAAATTACTTAGATTTGGCTCTGTGGCTTAAAAAACAAAAAACAAGCAAACAAAGAAAAAAAACTAGAAAAGGCAACAGGCCTAGTAGCAAAGACTAGTCCTTCCCTAAGATTGTTGAGAAGACTTAATGAGATTATATATAAAAAGTGCTCAGCATAGTAACTGGCACATAGAATGTGCTCGATAAGTATTAGTTACTATTCTTTATATCATCATGGTTATTGCTGGGTTTTGATAGTCTCATCATCTTTAACCAGACTTATAGTAATAGCACTCTCTTCCTCATCATTGGTCCCACTGTGAACCTTTCAGAGCTGACCCTAAATGTTGTGAACTAATATAAAGTGTCTTTCTCAGTGTCTAGTATAGAGTTGCTGTCTTAGTCTGTTTAGGCTACTGTAACAAGTAGACTGGCTGGTTGTTGCTATAAATAATTCACTTTGTTACTCACAGTTCCTGCAGCTGTGCCATCACAGAGGCTGGCATCAGAGTGCCAGCATGGAAAGAGCCCTCTTCCTGGCTACAGGCTGCTGACCTCTCACTGTGTCCTCACATGGCCAGAGGGGCAAGAGAACTTTCAGGCTTCTTTATTTTTTATTTTATTTTATTTGTCTTTTTGCCTTTTTAGGGCCATACCTGCAGGATGTAGAAGTTCCCAGGCTAGGGGTCAAATCAGAGCCACAGCTGCTGACCTATACCACAGCCACAGCAACTCAGGATCTGAGACATGTCTGCGACCTACACCACATTTCATGGCAAGTCAGATTCTTAACCCACTGAACAAGGCCAAGGATTGAACCTGAGTCCTCATGGATGTTAGTCAGAATTGTTTCTGCTGAGCCATGACGGGAACTCCTAAAAATAAGACATTTTTAAATTGAGGTCTTGGTAGCCCCCTCAGTTCAGTCTGTTGAGACTCTGGGGAGAGAATCCAGCCTTGTGCCTGGACTCCTGATCCATGGAAATGGAGGTCATAGAGGCTTGTGTTGTTAGAACCACTAAACATGTGGTAACGCGTTATACAACAGCAGAAGCCCTTAAAATGTTCAACCTCGCTCCTAAACAGTGTCTTTTGGGGGTGGGGGGAGAAGATATTTGCTTACCTATACATAAAATATCTGTGGAAAGTTTCTAACAAACTGATAACAGGAGTTCCCTTTGTGGCATAGCAGAAACAAATCTGACTAATATCCACAAGGATACAGGTTCAATCCTTGGCCTCACTCAGTGGGTTAAGGATCCTGCGTCGCCATAAGCTATGGGGTAGGTCACAGACACTGCTCGGATCTCACGTTGCTGTGGCTGTGGTGTTGGCTGGCAGTGACAGCTCTGATTTGACCTCTAGCTTGGGACTTCCATGTCGTGGGTATGGCCCTAAAAAGGAAAGAGAAAGAGAGAAAGGGAGGGAGGAAGGAAAGAAGAAAGAAAAGAAACTGATAGCAAGTGATTGTTTCCAGGGAAGCATGTGGGGAAGAGCATTGTTGCTGCAGGAGAAAAATGAGGAATTTTTACTGTACAGTTTTTCACACAGACTAGATTTTGAACCATGTGAATGTATTACCTCTGAAAATATTAACAAACTTGGGAAAACAACATTCAGGCTGTCTTTTTGTCCCTATGATCATTAACTGGTCCCCTGAAGAAGAAGATCACCCACCTAGAGAGGCCAGACACCCCAAGAGAACACAGTCCACAAATAGTCAACCACACGAAGCCTCTGTTAATGAATCTGATGGGGTTTTCTTCTAAACATTAAATATTTTTAAACTGTCAGCAGATTGTGCATTAAAATGGATAAGGAAATGGGCAGCTTTGTAAACGCCAATTACAGTGAATAATTAAAGTTATTCTGGATCTGCTGAAGTGGATGAGCCAAAATGGAAGCTGATTCATTCTGTCCTCTGAGGCACAAGTGTCCTGAGTGTTTCCCGGGTGAACAGTGCTAACCACAGCCCTGGTTGTATCTGAGCCCGGAGGTGAAGTCCAAGTGTACCTGTTCCTGAGAAGACAAAGACGAAGAATCCATCAAATTCTACTGAATCAGTGTTCAGAGAAAGGACCATCCACAGGATAGCACAGTGAGGGAAAGCTTATTAGACATTTAGGAAATAAATCAAAAGATGTTTGCTTGTTAAATGCAGAAAGCAGAGCCAAGGTGCCACACACCAAGGTGAAGGTCAAGACTTCAATGCAAGGAGAAGTGCTCCTCTTATCTTTCATTGTTCTCCCAAACCAAGGGGATGGTGTGACATCACACCTGGGAGGCTTGCTCTGTGTGGGGGGTGTGGGGCAGAGAGGGGTGTGAGTGTGTAATAGAGATGTTTTTACATAGATGTTAGGAGACTATGATTCTATCCCAATGTCCCAGTGGAAAGTGTTTGATGATATTTAGAATGATCAACTTTTTTTTTCTTTTTTGGCCCCCACAAGGCATATGGAGTTTCCTGTCCAGGGATCAGATCTAAGTGGCAGTCTCAACCTACATCACAGCTGTGGAAATGCTAGATCCTTAATCCACTGTGCCCACTGGGGATAGAATCTGTGACCCAGCACTCCAGGGACCCCACCAATCCCACTGTGCCACAGCAGGAACTCCAGGATGATCAACTTTTTTAAGACAGCAGTCATGACACAACCATACAAGACCTAAAAGCCCTGTGTAATAATATAAACACAATAATATACATATATTTTTACCTTAACATCAAAATATGAAAATAAATGTTTTCAAAATTATTATGATTCCATATTTTCTTTTCTGCTACATACAAGTTAAATTATAAATTATTGAAAGGAAACACTAATAGGATTAGTTAATAGTGGCAATTAGTAGAAATTAGTAGCAGGTCTAGTGAAAGGAATAATATGCACGAGAAAAACCTAACAATAATTTCATGTTTCTTTATATTCTTTGATACAGTGGCTATCTTTTTTTAGATATTTAAATTTTGTAGGTAGATTATTGTCTGTTTTTAATATACATGTATGTTGAACTTTTAAAAAAGAGCTGATAAATACAATAGGACAGTTATCTATATTTAATAAAACATAGCAGTGATATACTTCTCTCTGACCCATGATACCATGGGATTTTTTACTCTTTCCATTTCCTTTTTCAATAATACTTTTCTGAGCTACCTGTGGTCTTCAGGACATTCTTCCTTCTCTTTTAGGTAGCAATAAAAATAGAGTCAAACAGGGAGTTCCCACTGTGATGAGTGGGTTAAGGATCTGGTGTTGTGGCAAATTGCCGCATGAGTCGCAGCTGCGGTTCAGATTCAATCCCTGGTCCAGGAACTTCATATACCACTGGTGGGGCCTAAAATAAAATAAAATAAAATAAAATAAAATAAAATAAAATAAAATAAAATAAAATAAAATAAAATAAAATAAGGAGTTCCTATTGTGGCACAGCAGAAGATAATCCGATTAGCATCCATGAAGATACTAGTTCAATCCCTGGCCTCGCTCAGTGGGTTAAGGATCTTGCGTTGCTGTGAACTGTGGGGTAGGTCACAGATGTGGCTCAGATCCAGCATTGCTGTGGCTGTGGTGTAGGCCGGCAGCTACAGCTTCGATTTGACCCCTAGCCTAGGAACTTCCATGTGCTGTGGGTGTGACCCTAAAAAGAAAAAAAAAAATAGAGTCAAATGCAAAATTCACATTGACTTTTTGCTCTGTTTTTACCAAGGCTACCTTCCACTGATTCCTTGAATCAGTCTAATGAAGACAATAAGCTCTGTAGCCTCTTGACAAATGCATTTGAGCACAGAATGCTTAAGGTTGTATTTACTAGCAGTAGCGGGATTTTATTTTTTTATTTTTTTTTAAAGCTATTTTTTTTTTTTTTTTTTTGCTCCCTCGGCATACGGAGGTTCCCAGGCTAGGGGTCCAATCGGAGCTATAGACACCGGCCTACGCCAGAACCACAGCAACACGGGATCCAAGCCACATCTGCAACCTACACCACAGCTCATGGCAATGCCGGATCGTTAACCCACTGAGCAAGGGCAGGGACTGAACCCACAACCTCATGGTTCCTAGTCGGATTCGTTAACCACTGCGCCACGACGGGAACTCCCAGTAGCGGGATTTTAGATGTATGAAAGTGTTTCCAGCTTTCCAAAATTTTCCACCCTCTCTGTACGTACAGGTATAGTATCTAAAGCCCAGGAGGTTGTCACTTGAGTCCTTTGCATCTATTAACCTGACTGTGGGCTCTCCTGCATCTAAAATGCCCTTCACTGTAAACACTCCTAACCCCATCAGATGTTATCATAAGTGAAACCTCTGTTTCTCAAGGAAAATGGTTTAAAGCACAGAGGAAACTTGAACTTTTTTTTTTTCTTTTTACAGCAGCACCTGCAGCATATGGAAGTTCCTGGGCTAGGGGTTGAATAAGAGCTGCAGACTTACCCCACAGCCACAGCAATAGCATATTTGAGCTGAATCTGTGACCTATGCTGCAGCAACACTGGATCCTTAACCCACTGAACGAGGCCAGGTATCAAGCCCACATCCTCAAGGGTACTAGTTGGGTTCCTAACCCACTGAGCCACAATGGGAACTTCTGAAACTTGAATTTATAATAGTTAAGTTGGATTCCAAATGAGCTACAAATTTTGTGAATAAATCAAGAAAGTCTTATTTTACTTGGCTGTCAGCTGGAGACACTTCATTTTGTTTGTTTTTCCTCTTTTTTTTAATTTTTTTTCCTTTTTTTCTTGACCAGGGGTAGGAGTGGGAGAGGGGAGGAGCTGGTCAGAGGGACAAAGCCGAGGAATGAATTAGTCATGAGATCTGCTGCCCAGCACTGTGATTCTAGGTAACAATGCTGTGTTGGGCCCTGGAAACTTGCTCAGAGAGCAGGTGGCTCTGTCTAACCACACACAGTGGTCAGGACAGGACACATCAGTAATAACTGGCTCAGCTGGAGTAAATATTTCCTATGTAAATGGGAATCAAATCAGCATGCTGGGCACCCTAAATATACGCAATTCTTATTTAAAATATTTAAATTTTCTTTTTCTTTTCTTGGGCCAGGAATCAGATCTGAGTTGCAGCTGTAGCAATGCCGGATCCTTAACCCACTGAGCAAGGCTAGGGTTCAAACCCAAAACCACATGGATGCTAGTTGGGTACCTTAACCACTGAGCCATGAAAGGAACTCCTTCTTTTCTCCTTTTTTATCCTCAATGTATTTCCAAATAAGAGGAGGACACTCTTCTTGACCCAAACTCTGCAGAGCAAAGTGGAAAATCTGCTGATTATTTTTTCCACCTTTGTGGCCAATACACCTGGGTCTAAAGGGCTAGTTCCTTCTGTTTTTGCAGTCCAAAATCTCACAAATCACTTCTGCACATTTTGAGAAACTGGAGTGACCCAAATCATTCTTTACAAAGGCCTCAGTGTCTCAGGAAAGCAAAGCACACCCATCTCATCAGTGCTTTCTGCACAGTCTGCCAAGGGCAATCTTGTTCAATTTATTTGGTCAGAAGTTTATAGATTAAACAGAATTTGCCAAAATTTCCATTTGTGTTGTGTAATATGCAGATAAGTGGGCCGAGTCTAGTTTGCTTTTAGAGGAAATAGCAATAATCTTTTACCTTATATTTTCTGTGGTTTTATTAAGATCTTTAAAGAGATTGAGAAGATTTGAAACTCCATTTTTCCTAATCAAAGTAACTACAAGCTAGCAGGAACAATTTTTTATTGTCATGGTTCAAAACATCCCTTGATATACGGTAAAACGAGCGACTGTTGGTGAAATCTGACAGGATCAGCTTTACACTGAGGTCAAAATATCTCTTTCACAAACTCATAGACATGGAGAACAGACTTGTGGTTGCCAAGGGGAAGTGGGGAGGGAGTGGGATGGATGGAGAGTTTAGGGTTAGCAAATGCCAACTATTACATTTAGAATGGATAAGCAATGAGGTCCTACTGTACAGCACAGGGAACTACATCCAATCTCCTGGGATAGACCATGATTTAAAAAATAGCATAAAAAGAAGGTACATATATGTATGACTGACTCACTTTGCTGTACAGCAGATATTGGCACATTGTAAATCAACTATACTAAAAAAAAGTTTCAAAATTTCCCTTTTTGTTCAACTGCTATTTTCCAATGAGCATTGGTGAATTTGGATGAGTTATTAAGACTTTTAATTGATTTGGAAGTGCTTACACAGCTTATCCCAGACTTGTGAGGTGAACACAATAACCACTGCACTATGGAAACAACCAGCTTATCCCAGGTTTGTGAGAATCAATCTCCGCGTGAGTTTTCACTTCCCTTCTCCACCATGCCCAGCCCCAGATTCTCCTCTGCGCTATGTGCAGTGCACTATTTTGTTTTGGGTTTCTAACATCCTTCATTTGGTCTTATGTATCCTTTTATCTGTCATCAAAATGGCAATTATTCTTTTTCAGTGATGTCTGAGTTCTACTGGCCTTGGTCATTGTCATCATTCTTGTTTTCATGAGTCAAATTCCTAGAAAACACAGTCACAGTATTCACAACTTAAAAAACTAAACTAGCTCTGTGTCAGTACAGAGCACAATAAGTCCAAAATCAAAGATGGATTGTGAACGCTCACCACACATTTAAGTTGCACATTGTCAATGAGAAACAGTAAGACACTAGTTAAAGATAAGACAGATTTTATTCAGTAATGCAGCAATAGGCGAGAGAACTCAGCCATACCTGAGCTCAATTCTGCCAAAATGGAAGGCAGGAGGCTTCGGAAATGCTGGGGTGTGCTAGAGGAAAAGATTTGGAAGATGTTTGAAATGACAGAGGCCATGTGGTTAGCCACCTGAGTGCTTATCAAAGTTAAGCTCCTACCTTCCATAGAGACCTGGAGGCTGGGACCCCATCTCTGCTAATGATTCTCTTTCAAAGGGATGACCCCCAGGTTCTTGAGAAAGATATCCCTGGGTTGCAAAGGGATAGAGAAAGGATTTACAATTGCAAGTGGGTTTTTTTTGTTTTTTTTAAAAGGAAATGCTTCAACAAAAAGGGAGGTTAAGAGCCTATGGGGAGGTATTGGCTGGAACAGACAATAAATTCTTTGGGCAGTGTTGAGCTTTCTCAGGCGGATTCCTGAGGCAGCTGGAGTTGTCATCTTAGAGACTTGACCCTGAGCTGTTAGAAACTAGACTAGTGTTTGTTCCAATCTCTTACCAGGGCATGGGGATGGGGGTTCTGAAACCACTTAGGCGGAAAGTCTTCAGTTCTCTTGAGTCAAAGATGAGTCCTCATCAAGAAGAGGGCTTGGAGGAGACTGATTCAATTCTGGTCAAGGAGACAGTCCTTGTGGGCACTTGGAGTGATGTTGTAACAGATGATACAGTGTTGTGTCCCACAAACCATGATGGTGACAGCAATTATGGGGTGAGATCATCTGTGACACATCCACTTAATGCTGAAATTAGGTCTCTTTCAGTCCTTGTTAGGTGGGGGGCAGGCTATGCCCCCCCAACCCACATGAATTTCATGCTTTTCTCCCAACCCACCTCAAAAACCCCAGAGAGGGGCTCCAGGGAATCAGGGGTTTCTGTGCTAAACCAGAGCAATTCCAGGTAAACTGCGATGGTTAGTTACCTACAGAACACCACCCCCTTCATCACAATTCAATAGAGCTTTAAAAGAATATTGATGTTGGAGTTCCCATTGTGGCTCAGCAGGTTAAGAACATGGCATAGTGTCCATGAGGATGCATGTATTAAAGATTTGGCATTGCCACAAGCTATGGTATAGGACACAGATGAGGCTCAGATCTTACATTGCTGTGGCTGTGGTATAAGCCTCAGCTGCAGCTCTGATTCAACCCCTAGCCTATAAACTTCCATATGCTGCAAATGCGGACCTAAAAAAAGAAAAATGAAAAAATAAAAGAAGATTGGTGTCATTTAGGATCCTTGATGATTCAACATCTGCCCGTGAAACATACAGAGTGGAGATTAAGAGATTGAGGAAGGGCGGCTTTACCTGTCTTACAAGAAGATACTGGGGCAAAGAAAATGAGGTGATTTTCCATGAAGTACCTGGTGGGAGAAAGAGGCATTAGCCAGGGTAAAGGGACCTGCTAATGAGCTGGTGACAGACCCCAAGAGATGGGAGTCGCTGAAGTCATGAGAAGAAGAAGAAGCCTTGAACTTGGGCCAAAGCCAGAGGAAACCAGCACAGATCAGAATCCAGACCCTTCCTCTCTCCCCAACTCCTGACCACATTCTCTCAACAGGAAGAATTCATTTCATGTAATTAGAATTGAAGTTTTACTATGAATGACACTGAACATTTTCATTCCTGACCAACAAACACTTTATTCCCTGACTGTGAGTGCAGAAGTTATGGGATTCGCCCTAAATTTAATTCAGTGGATGAACTGCTTCCACAAAGTAGGTCCCTACTAACAATAAGAAGCAAAAATAAATTGGCTTTCTGATTCTGTCCTCAAAAATGCTGCAAAAATCACAGAAAAAAAGTGGTTTGTAAAGGGGCAAGAGACAAGCAAGGGGCTACACCTATATAATAAACCCCACTGTGTCATGTTCATAATTCATTCAATAATTGCACAGTCAGCATTGACGGGAACTTAAAGCTCTGACAAGAGCTAGGAATATAAAGATGAGAAAACACAGCCCTGAAGAACCTTAAGAGTAGAAAGGGAGATGTGTAAACATCTTAATATTTTCCAGCTGCAGTTTGGGGACAGTCACTTTTTTTATTGTTATTCCACAATAAAGTTCTTCTTGGGTCCCTGGCCCCCATCCCTACATCTCAGGGGGGCAAGGCTGGGCAGAAGTGCAGGGAGATTTGTCTATACTTAACTCTCTTGATAGATGGCCAGAAGATCAAGCTTGGAAAGCATGCCCTTGGGCACTGCAATAACTTGTGAGGAGTTCAGCATTTTTCCAAGACTTGCAAGAATAAGCATGCAAGAACGCAAGACCTTACTTTTCAAGCCAATGAGGACCATCTTGGAAATTTTTTTTTGTTCTTTTTAGGGCCACAACTGTGGCATATGGAGGTTCCCAGGCCAGGGGTTGAATTGGAACTATAGCTGCCAGTCTACACCACAGCCACAGCAACACCAGATCTGAGATATGTCTGTGACCTACACTACAGCTCATAGCAATGCCAGATTGCCAGATCCTTAACCCACTGAGCTAGGCCAGGAACCGAAGCTGCGTTCTCATGGATGTTAGATTTGTTTCTGCTGAGCCACAACAGGAACTCTCCAGCTTGGATAGTTTTAAATGAAGCACATTTCATATGAAACAAAACCCATGGCCTCTGTAGACCATCAAGCCAACAGCCATGTTTCTTGATCAATGAAAGAGGAAGCTTCTAGAGGCAATTGTTATACTGCTGAAATGGCTTCCTTTTGTATTTTTTACTTATTGCAATTTAAAATTTTTATTGAGGGAGTTCCCATCCTGGCTCAGTGGTAACAAACCCAACTAGTATCCATGAAGACTGCGGTTTGATCCCTGGCCTCACTCAGAGGGTTAAGAATCCGGTGTTGCCATGAGCTGTGGTGTAGTTCACAGACGTGGCTTGGATCTGGCGTTGCTGTGGCTGTGATGTAGGGTGGCAGCTACAGCTCTGATTTGATCCCTAACCTGGGAACTTCCATATGCTGCAGGTGCAGCCCTAAAAAGCAATATAATATATATATATATATATATATATATATATATATATATATAATTAAATATATATATATAATTAAATATATATATATATATATATAATTGAGATATAATTGACATTTCAAAAAACTTTGAGGGGGTGGACTGGGGTTTTTGGAGGGAAATGTAGAATTAGGTTATGATGATGGTTGTACAACTATAAATATAATAAAATTCATTGAATTATTTTTAAAAAAACTTTGAATGCTGTTTTAATTGTTTTCCCCTTCCTGTTTTCTATAGAATTTAATCTTACCAAATAAGCAGGTACTCTGCTTCTTAGAAACCCAAATTCCATACCAGCTAAAAGAAGGTAGCTTACTGTACATTTCCCACCAGAAATCTTCTTGGATGTTTTTGACAATTATATTTTCACTCTTTGGAAAGAGCCCAGACTG
Organism: Phacochoerus africanus; assembly: GCF_016906955.1. NCBI lineage: Eukaryota > Metazoa > Chordata > Mammalia > Artiodactyla > Suidae > Phacochoerus > Phacochoerus africanus. Next base: position 48,192,136 of record NC_062553.1, on the reverse strand, counting down.
AAAATCCTCAGAGCCAAAACTCATTAATTTAAGGCAGTATTTTGAGTGTTTGACTGTTGTGTTTTTCTTTTCTTGTAAAATACAAATCATTAGAAACTACTTAACTGTACCATGATTTTTTAAAATAATTACTCAATGAATTTTATTACATTTATAGTTGTACAACAATCATTTGAATTGGAGCCTAACACTTTGAGTCAAGTAAGACCTCTAAGGTCAGAGTACTGTGTAGTTATTGAAATGACCAGTCTGATTAAGGAGATTCTTTATTTTCTGATACTACCCAATATTATGGTCAAAAATAATCCACCTGAGGACCAAGACAATCCCTGTTGTTACTGATGCTCAGTACACCAGACAGAGGACTGTACTTTCCAGGATCTGCAAACTCTTTGGCTTCAAGGCTCTAAAATTGATTCAACTCTTTATTGTGCAAAGAAAAGAGGGTTCTGAAATCATGAAATATCTATGTTGAAAGTACTTAATGTCAGAAATAGCTGAGTGAAACATACTATATAGGTGTCACATGAATAATCTAAATTGTTCTATTATTTGCTCTCAACACATGTACTGGAAGTCTGCTGTAAACAGAGCAGTCTCTGTAACAGGTTCTATGGAGGGTGAAATTATGAAGAGGACCCAGTCCCAGTTGTTACAATTCCATGAGGGAGACATACATGCACACATAATTAGAGTATGAAACACCCGGAGATTGCATTACAGTGAAAAAGGAAGGAGATTGGACACTGGAACCGCCCCAGCCATAGCAGTAATCCGCTGTATAACAGAGAACTTAATGCAGAGCTTCTCTGCAACATGCTTCCCCAAGATGAAAAATGAGGTGTTGCATGGGCTGGTCCAGTGGGCTCCAAATATTTTGAATTGCATCATCCATCAATAAAAATTGTTTATATCATGCTTCCAGTATTTATTTATAATGATGTGCTTGTGGATTTTAATTAGCATGGGAGGCTTGTAGAAAAATACCAAGGCCAGGTATTATATCAAGATATCTGGGGGTGGGGTATCCACAAAGTTATTTTTTTAAAGTACCCCAAGGCTAGAAGAAGAGGCAGATGAACAACAACAACAAATTAATGTCAACTTTCAAATGTGTCATGGGTGCTATGAGGAAATTTGATAGAAGCAGAAAAATAAAATGGAGGCACTTACTTCAATAACCATGACCAGAGGAAATTTCTCCGAGAAAGTGACATTTGCAGAATGAGAAGGACCACCCCCCGCCCCCCTACTTAGGAGCCGAGCTGTGTGGGCTGTGGGTGTGAAGGACAGGGGCTGGACAATAAGAATATTCAGAACAAAGGGAAAAGCAGGAGACCCCATCCAGACAAAGAAGTAAATGGGAGAAGACATGACTAAGAGGAGAGAAAGAGAATTAGACCCAGGCTGGTCCTACAGGACCCTTGGTCAGACACTCCCTATGGTGGGATCCATTCAGCTATGTGTGTTAGATATAAAACATATATAAGATGCATGGACAGGAATTTGATCATTTCTCCCTTTGAAAAAAAAATAATTTTGATTATTCAAAAAACTGGTAGCAATGATGGAACAGGATACTAAAAAGGAGACTTTGATATTGTGAAAATAAACTGTTTTTTAACAGAGACAGGAACAAAGCCTACTCTAACACCTAGACTACTTTAATACACATTCCATTTTAAAGAAAATATTTGTTTTAACCTAAATTGTATCAGTTCTTGTGAATCAAATACAAAACTGATTGTTCATGATTGGTGCTCTTCACGTGAGCTTAAAAATTATCTGAGACCTCTACCGCAATTTGTCCCTTAGTAATAGCTATATTAATAGATAGTTGGTGTCTGAAAATCTGAAGTGTCAGTAGAATGTATTGAGCCGCTTGACAGGTAGTTTAGATATTCAGAAGTATGAATGTAGAAATTTAAGACTGTGTTCAAAGTTAAATAATAATTTTAATATTTGGTTTGGAAAAGCTTGTTACAATGTTTTCACTAAAAACAAAACAAAACTGTAGGAGTCCCTGTTGTAGCTCAGCAGGTTAAGAGCCTGACATAGTATCCATGAAGATGCAGGTATGATCTCTGGCCTCTCTCAGTGGGTTAAGGATCTGGCATTGCCACAAGCTGTGACATAGGTCACAGACGTGGCTTAGATCCATTGTTGCCGTGGCTGTGGCATAGGTTGCAGCTGCAGCTCTGATTTGATCCCTCGCCTGAGAACTTCCATGTGCCACAGGTACAGCCATAAAGATAGAAAAAAAAAATTCTAAGAGCAGGCCAGTGAGGATTTCAAAAGATGAGTCACATAGTCTGATGATCATTCAAAGAAGATATTTTATGTACACTTAACCTGAATATAAGCAAACTTTAGAATCCATCAAGTTTCCCTCCTAGGTATATATACCTATCAGAAATGTATACATAATGATCTCCAAAAGGCATCTACTAGGATGTTCATAACAACATTCAAAATAGCCAAAAAGTGGAAACTACCCAAATATCCACAAACTATAGAGTGGATAAATAAACTGTGGTACAGTTATATAATGAAACCCTGTACACTCACAAGATTTGACAGTCTACAACCACATGTAACAACAGTGATGATCTTACAAACATGGTTGAGTGAAAGAAATCAGGCATAAAAGAGTAATACTATATGGTCCCCATCATGTAACGTACAAAAAAATAATTCTTCACCTGAAAAAAGTGATCAGGAAGTATAGCGGATAGGTCATTTGAAACTAAGTGAGAATCAATGTAATATAGTGAATATTATAAATAGACAAAGTATCTTTCAAGCATGCAATACTTTTTTTCCTTTTTGGCCACACTCACGGTATATGGAAATTCTTAGGCCAGGGATCAAGTCCAAGCTGCAGCTGCAACACTGGGTCCTTAACACCAGTGCCACAGCAAGAACTCCCTCAAGCCTGTAATTCTGAGTGTAGCTAAAGCAAAACTATTTTCCTGTTTGGATACAGGCATAGATATATATAGATATAAATCATATATGGCTATAGACCATATATAAATATATAGGTATATATCTGTTGCAGTTTCCAAATTCCTTTTAAAGAAAGAGAAGAGTTCCCATTATGGCTCAGTGGGTTAAGAACCTGACATAGTCTCAGTGAGGATACAGGTTCAATCCCTGGCCTTGCTCAGTGGGTTAAGGATCCAACCATTGCTGCAAACTACAGTGTAGGTTGCAGATGTGGCTTGGATTCCATGTGGTGTAGGCCAGCAACTGCTGTTCCAATTTGAGCTCTAGCCCAGGAACTTCTATATGCAGCAGGTGTGGCCTTAGAAAGGTTAAAAAAGAAAAAAAAGAAAAAAAGAAAGAGAGAGTGCTTTCAGACAATTAGCACCTACAGGTAGAAAAATTGTACCTAGAGATTTTAAAACTGTTCTATAAAAAGAAGTTTTTTTAAAAAAATTACCTACCTGGATTCCCAAGAAAAAATTAAAACATAGAGTTCTCAGAAAGGGGTAGTGGAGATGGCTTGCAAAGAAAGATTACAGAAAGGAAACTCATGGAGGCTGATGAATATTATGGGCCCACTGGCAAGTCTCTGTCCTTGGAGACAAATTGTTCAGGCTGCCTAGAGACCCACTGAGCACTGTTGTGATGAAACTGAGGCTTCCGTGCATCCATGCAACTCTAGGAAGGAAACTGGCTCTTCTGACATAAACCTTCCTCCATCTGCCCCACTGTGTCTGTTATGTTTGTTCAGTGGACACTCTAAATTGATGCTTCAGTCTTTGTAAGCCAAGCAAAGAGTAGATCATTTCTTGGAAAACGCCCTTTTGGGTGCTTGCAAAGCAGGATCCTTAGTTCACAAGGCAAGAGGTAAACCCTGAATTACACTGAATTTACCTCGGTAGATATATTGTTTCTTCAGATCTGAACACAAGTATTGCAAGAGTCACCTCTTGACTTGAATAACGTCTTTGTTTTTAGGGTGGAGTGAGGCTGGAAGGATAGCAGAGGCGAAAAGAAACACTACCGTGATGTGAAATGTACCCAGCCATTGTAAGCTACATCTCAACATCTGCGATCTTGAAATAGGAAAAAAAAAAATGTCCATCTTAGAATCAGGACCCCAGGTCCTTACAAGCCTCTTCCTGTTTGTCTGGTGACCTCCCATTGTTTGGGTTTCCCTTTCACCTGCCATTGCCACCGATCGCGCCAGCAAATTCTCTCAATCTTTTATAAAGATTAAAAGAGGCTGCTTCCCTAGGCAGTGACACTTTTCCACTTGAATGTTTCCTCTGGTGCACCACCCGCTCCAAGAGTCCCTGCCACTGCACTGAATGCGGCCGCAGCATCCACTCCAAGGTGCTATTTAGGAAGCCGGTAGAGGAAGCGTGGGGCAAGTCCTTTGGAGTTGGAGTGGGAAGAAATACAAAGGCTGGCTAACAAGTCCTTAATGTGGATAGGGCCTCCTGGGAAGCACAGGAAGCAGCAGAGGAACCCCGGGTGGAGTCACAAGAAAATGGAACTGCTATTTTTAGCGCCAAGTGCCTGGTATTGTAAAGGAGCTGCCAACAAAGCCTTCAGGAGGGAAAAAGGATGGTGGCTGCAATTGTCACGGGATGCGGGGAGGCAGGAGAAAATCACTGCTTCCCACTTTTAACATGCAGACTCAGCAAGAGGGTTGTTGCCCTAGTTAATCAACTCTTTTCAACAACTGAGTTGAGATCATAATTCAATTGTTTAGTGATTAGCCAGGATTGCAACTGAAAAATGGTCCAATTCTGTGCTGTCCATTTTTCAGGGCTTGTGGTAGAGCTGGTTTCTAGCCACCCCCACCAACCAGGTTGAGCAAAGTCTCAGGGAACTATCTGCTGCCTTCCTGAGAGTGCACCCCTATCATAAGTGAAAAAAAAAAACAAGACAACACATATCAACACAATCACTGGAAAGTTCATTTGTTCCTATGATAGGCACTAATCTCACCTTGAAGACGTCAAAAATATCGCCTTTAATATTTTCAAAATATGAAACCCATCTGATCCCCTGAGTACATAAAAGTGTTCACCTGGGAGTCCCCTGGTAGCTCAGTGGGTTAAGGATCCATCATTGTCATTTCTGTGGCTCAGGCTGCTGCTGTGGCACAGGTTCCCTCCCAGGAACTTCTGCATGCCACAGGTGCAACCACAAAATAAATAAATAAGAAAATTTTAAAACTTACTTTATCTTGAATTCAACATTTCCCTGCTAATTGAATTCCTCCCATTCATTCTAAAATGTCCAACTAGTTCTCATTAAAACTAACCGGCAGACCTCCCCAGACCCACATCTCCCTTCCAGCCTCTGCCCTGTCTCTTCTTCCTTCCCAGGGGTGGATGGACCAACCTTTTCCCTTTCCTCCTCTCACTCACTTTTCCGGAGTCTCTAATCTGGCTTCACCACATTGTCCCTTTTGAATGATTCTCAAAAATGTCACGAAAGACTTGACTCCATGAAATCTGGTGGGTATCCTGGGCCTCCTACATGATATCTGGAGCTGCTTGCAACAGTGTTGAGCATCCTCTCTGTCCTGGTCCACTCAGGTTGGCTGGGCAGATTAAACCACAGATGTCTATTTCTCAGAGTTCCAGAAGCTGGGAGTCCAAAATCAAGACACGAACAGAAGCAGTGTCAGATGAAGGCCTGCTTCCTTATTTGGAGACGGCCCTCTGACAGGCCAAGAGTGTCCTTTTTCTTTTTTTCTCCTTTTTAAGGCCACACATGAGGCATATGGAAGTTCCTGAGCCAGAGGTTAAATCAGAGATGCAGCTGCAACCCTACACCACAGCCACAGCAACACCAGATCCAAACTGCATTTGCAACTTAGGCCACAGCTTGCCGCCACACCAGACCCTCAACACACTGAGCGAGGCCAGGAATTGAACCCACATCCTCAAGAAGGCAACGTCAGGTTCTTAACCTGCTGAGCCATAGCAGGAACTCCCCAAGGGTTTCTTTGGTAAGGACACTAATCTTACTCATGAGGACTCCAGCTTCAGGACCTCATCAACTCCCCAGGGCACCACCTTGTAGTCCCATCTCATTGAGGGTTAGGATCTTAACATATGAATCTGGGGGGGACAAACATTCACCCTGCTTCTTAAAACACTCTTTTCCACCCCTGATTTTCCTCCTACTGCCCTGGCCACCACTTCTCAGTCATATTTGCTGGCTCAGTGTCCTCTACCCAGCTATTAACTTTTGGAGTTCCTCTCTTGGCCTCTCTCCTTCTCACTACACACTCTTTTCCTAGCCAATCACATCCACATCCTCAGTTTAATGACCATATACAATGACAAGTTCGCATCTCTAGCCCAGATCTCTACTGGATAAATTCATCTATCAAACTGCCTATTTAACATCTGTCTTCCTCTCAAACCTGTTCCTCTTCCAACACTTCCAGTCTAAGTGAGTGTACCACCATCTATTCAATCATCCAAGCCCAGAAACCTAGCAATCACCCACAATGCTGTCCTTTCTCCCTGCCCCACCATAGTCAATTTCTCACCAAATCCTACCTATTTTACTACCAAACACTCCTCATAGCCTTTATTTTTTAATCTCACTCTGCTCCTCTTCCAACATCTGACCCATTCCCCAGAGCCAGAGTGATTTTTCAATGAAAATATGAACATGTCTATATAAAAACATCTCAAATAGCTTTCATTACCTCTCAATATAAAAAGCAAATTCTTGACATGGTTTGCAAGCCCTGCATGGTCTCACCTACGCTTCTGGAAACTTTCATAATCTTTCTCCCTTCTGCTAGAACCACCCTGATGTTTAGTTCCTTGAACTTTCTGTCCCTTCCACCACAGGGCTCATATTAAGGTTTATTTACCTCATCGGCCCAGAACACTCTCCAGCTTGCCGTCCAAATCCACAGCATCTAGTTAATCTCTACTCAATACAATATAAGCTTCAATAGGAAGGAACCTTATCCATTTTACTTGTCACTGGATTTCTCATGACTGGCATAGTATTTAATAGATGCCTAAAACGTATCTGTCAAATGTATACATGCATGTCTTTAACCAGCTGGTGAAACACAAATATGGCAATATATATACTAGGCAATCCAAAATGTAAGATCACACCCAAGAAAAAAGTCAGAGTCAGAGACTTTGGGGATCTTTCATCAGATCATAGAACAGATATCTGAGAGAGGGGAAATAATCACAGTTCCCCAGAGACAGTGTGAAGAATTTACCTTAGAGAAATATTTTTATTGAGGGGTTGGGAAGAAAGGCCAGCAAGGAGACTGCCATGTAGCTTTGCCACAAGGGCAAAATGATATAAGAGGAGGAGTGAAAATTTCCTGGAAGTATGGGTAGTCAGGAGGGTCCGACACAATGGAGAAGCACAGAATACCAGGGCTGAGGTAGTAGACCTGCAAACTAGGAGGGTATTGTTTATCACTGGAGGCTGGAGAAGAAGTAAAGAGTGCCAACGAGAAGTCCCCATGGGAGTCCTGAGCCAGAGACATTAGAAAAAGCAAATCTGTTTCTGTTCTGTAGATAGGTTCATGTGTGCCATATTTTAGATTCCACATATAAGTGGTGTCATATGGTATTTATCCTGCTCTGTCTGACTTAATTTCTCTTTTAGTATGAGAATCTCTGGTTGCATCTGTGTTGCTGCAAATGGCATTATTTCATTCTTTTTTGTGGCTGAGTAGTATTCCATTGTGTATATGTACCACATATTCTTAATCCATTCATCTGTCTATGGACATTAGGTTGTTTCCATGTCTTGGCTACAGACATAAAGAATAGACTTGTGGTTGCCAAGGGGGAGTGGGAGGGAGTGGGATGGACTGGGAGTTTAGGGTTGGTAGATGAAAACTATTACATTTAGAATGGATAAGCAATGAGGTCCTGTTGTATAGCATGGAGAACTATATCCAGTCTCTTGGGATAGAACATGATGGAAGATAATATGAGAAAAAAGAATTTTTGTATGTGTATGACTGGGTCACTTTGCTATACAGCAGAAATTGGCACAACATTGTAAATCAGCTATACTTAAAAAAAATAAATTTAAAAAAGTAATACTGTCCCTTTTTTAAAAAAGAAAAATAGAACATTCTGTTTAAAGCTCTGTGCTGTGCTAATCCTTCATTGCCATCCTTCCCATATCTTCTTCCACAAAATGCAAAGAAATACAAGTTCCTCGTATGAGCATTGTGGTGAGGTGGGGGCAGGGGTTGAGCGGGAAAAAAGGTTTTTTTCTCTCTACCCTCAGAGGCCCTCCAGCAAGGATTCTTTAAATTAGGTGGACAAAAACCAGATTAACCAGAAAGAAACAAACAGGTTTATTAATGTGTATTGGGCATGCACACAGGAGCACTCAGCAATGGACAGATGGAACTGAGATTACATACATAAGACATCTTTTTTTTTTGGCCATGCCCACAGCATGCAGAACTTCTCTGTCTAGGGACTGAACCCGCACCACAGCAGAGACCTGAGCCACAGGGCTAGGCCATAACCACTAGGCCGTCAACATGGCATGTTAACAAAAAAAATAACAATAATAAATAAGCTTTTAGAGTAGTGGCAAGACACAGAAATAGACTTTGAATTTCTAGGTAGTAAATTGTAGAAGGGAAGTTTATGCAGAAACTAAGGGGAGGTAAGTGTTTGTTTTAGCCAAGTTTTTTATATAGATTTGCCTGGTGCCATCTCTGGGCTGATGAGGGTCTAAAATTGTCTCCAGTGATTAAAACCTCTGTCCTTCCTGGTGGGGGTTGGGGGGAGCACCTTTACAAATTGATTTCCCACTTCGAGGCAAATAAAGGGAAGGCAGGGAATTCCTGTTGCGGCTCAGCAGAAACGAATCTGGCTAGCATCCATGAGGATGCATGTTTGATCCCTGGCCTTGCTCAGTGGGTTAGGGAGCTGGCCTTGCCATGAGCTGTGGTGTGGGTCACAGATGTGACTAGGATCCCACGTGGCTGAGGCTCTGATGTAGGCCAGCAGCTACACCTCTGACTCCTATTATTTGCCTAGGCTGGGAATCTCCATATGCAGCAGGGGTGGCCCTAAAAAAAGAAAGAAAAGAAAGAAAAAGAAAGAAAGAAATAATTGAAAAAATAGAAAAGTTTTATGCATAAAGATGCTCATCTCAACGCCATGAGTGTGGCCCTAAAAAAAAAAAAAATCTCCCACTGGAGGAAGGAAAGAATAGAAAAATACACAGTGTGTAGGGATGATCAAATCTTGAGCAGAAAATGATTCAACTTTACCTAGGCAGCGAAATAAGTTGTCTGGTTAGCCCAGTTTGCTCTCTGGAAGTATATCTGTTGTCTTCTATGGACTCAGCTTTGCATTAGATGAGGTTCTTTCCTGTCCCCTACTAACAGAGTCAAGTCCAAAGCAGGTGTTAGGACTTACAGCCATGGAGAACAGACTTGTGGCTTCCAGGGGAGATGGGGTGGGGGGAGTAGGATGTGGGATGGGAAGTTTGGGGTTGGCAAATGCAAATTATTACATTTAGAATGGATAAGCAATGAGATCCAACTGTACCACACAGGGAATGATATCCAATCTCTTGGGATAGAACATGATGGAAGATAATGTGAAAAGAAAAAGGTATGTATGCATATGACTGGGTCACTTCGCTATACAGCAAAAATTGGCACAACACTGTAAATCAACTATAACTTAATTTTTTTTAAATAAACAAAAAATTCAAAAACCTAAAGAAGAAAAGCAGGTGTCAGAAGGATGGATTGGGAGTTTGAGACTAGCATGTGCAAACAATCATATATGGAATGGATAAACAAGGTCCTATCGTACAGCACAGGGAACTGCATTTGGTATCATGTCATACACCATAATGGAAAAGAAAAAAAAAATTTAGACCAAAAATCCCCCAAAGAAACCAACAGAGGAGGAAAAAAAAAAAAAAAAAAAAAAACCACGAAGTATACCCTACACAGGAACTGGTTTGGTGTTGAACAATAGCAAGTTTTTACAACTTTCTATTTTACAACTTGTACTATCATTTCTTTGGCAGTACAATTTCTTCCAAACCTTGGTAGGCTCCTGGGTATATTTTTTATACCCTTATCCACATGCCACCTCCACACCCAATATTCTTTTCCAGCCATATTTCTCTTGCCGGCTTTATTTCTTCTCCTCTGAGCTCAGTCTTGGCCTTTCTTCTTCCTCTTAAAGAAGGTTACCTTGAGGTCCTGGGAAACAACAGGCTTGGGTAGGAAAACCACTCCCAATCTAGTCTTTGCCACAGGCCTGTTTCCATTTAATTTGCAAGAAAATATGAATGGGCCTTTGAGAAAAACTTGAAGGAGTTCAAAAGTAGTTAACCCTTCTAACCTTATGAAACTCCAAATTATGGACCTTTTCCACTCCTTTGCATCTCTAATTACAAGCCAACCAATTCTTGCCTCAGTTCTTCGTTGAATGCTTTGCTAGAAGTTTCCAAGAGAACCCAAAATATACTCATTCTGCTGTTTCCAACTACTTCCTTTGGAACAGATAGTTTCCAGGTAAAATACCTTGCGGGGATGTAAACAAATACGTTTCCAGCCTGCACTATCTGGTGCCTCACTGTTGTCAAACAATTTATAATTAATTCGAGTGAAGGCTAAGTTGCTTTGACAGAGACCCAAAACTACAGTGGGTTGAAGAATGAATTTTATTTCCCTGTCAGGGAATAGAGCCAGTTAAGCAAGGTGATTTCCTCTGGATGGCTATTTATGGACCCATGTTCCTTTAGTATTTTTCCACCACCCAGGACTCTCATCTCTTACTTGATCAAAGCTGGGTCTGAGTTCCCATTGTGGCTCAGTGGTTTAAGGACCCAACATCGTCTCTGTGAGGATGGCGGATTGATCCCTAGTCCCACTCAGAGGGTCTGGAGTTGCCCCAAGCTGTGGCATAGGTCACAGATATGGCTCAGATCTGGTGTTGCCATGGCTATGGTGTTGGCCACAGCTACAGTTCCAATTTGACCCCTAGCCTGGGAACTTCCATATGCCGTAGGTGTGGCCCTAAATAAAAACAAACAAACAAAAAGCTGTGTTGTGGAATTCCCCTTGTGGCTCAGCAGATTAAGAACCCAACTAGTATCCATGAGGATGCAGGTTTGATCCATGGCCTCGCTCAGTGGGTTAAGGATCTGGCATTGCCACAAGCTTTGTGGTAGGTCACAGATGTGGCTTGGATCTGGTGTTGCTGTGGCTGTGGCACAGGCCAGCGACTGTGGCACAGGCCAGCGGCTGCGACTCTGATTTTACCCCTAGCCCGGGAACTTCCATATGTCACAGGTTCAGCCCTAAAAAGACCAAAAAAAAAAAAAAGCTTTGTCATGACCATTATCTGGTTCCACAACCTGACATGAAGGAGAAGGAGCAAGTTCTGTGTCTTTAGCTCCACACCAGCAAGTGTCAAATACCACGTCTCCTCCCTCCATGACAAAACTTTAGTCATATCCCTAGGTTTTCTGCCAAATGCAGATGGAGCAAGAGGTACTGAACACATGGAAAATTCTCATTCACTGCACATTGCTTTTCCCTATGTTGCAGACCAAACCTTTTTTTACTCAAAAACTAAGGGCTGTCCAAACTGACCCCTGCAGCTGCAGCTGGCCTCTCAGAGAGGGACTTGGCTGTCTACGAAGTTCACAGGCTCCAGCTATGGCTCTGCATTGAAGGCAACCCATTCTTATCAATGACAGGCTTGGACCCTTGACTGTCAAGCACGCCAGTAGAGAGCAGGTGTAACCTGCCTATGTGGCGAATCCTGCTGCTATCTGGTCACATAGCATAGCTGTCCTTACAAGTCCTGAACACCAGGCCCCTGACCGTTAGACCTTCTCCAAACACAAACCCTGAACTCTCAAGACCAGGCTAACCCAAGATGCTGCCTTCCCATCTTTCTGTCCATGTGTACCTTGATCACAAGGCAGCGGGAGGCTGGTGCTTCCCTAATCCTGCATCTGAGCAAGCCTAAGTCCAGAAGTTGAGGTCCTTCTCCCATCCTGTGGCTCCAGGCCTCTTTGCTTCACCCCGGAACACAACACACAGAGTAGAGATGCATGTGCTCCTATGACTGTTCCGGTCTCCTTGAGTCTTGGCCCTACCAAGCCTTCTCTGCTAGCTGATGTGGGATGATTCCTGGCTCCTTGTGTTCTGTCCAGCGCAGATGTGGACTTTGTTTCTAGAGGAAGACTCAAAAATCTTTTTATCAAAGGGCCGCAGGAAAAGGTCATGCACAGAAAATTGTAGGGCAGGAGACTGATTGGGGGGTTATACCAAATATCAAGCACAACTAGATAATTTTTCCCCCAAAAGCCTAGCATTGAAGGAATTAAGCCCTTCACAATAACCACTACATATGGTAAAGTTGAAATCTCAACATAGCTTTGCTATTTGTTAAAAAATCTCTTTCAGGAGTTCCTGTTGTGGCTCAGTGGGTTAAGAATCCAATATAATGTCCATTAGGATGCAGGTTCAATCCCTGGCCTCGCTCAGTGGGTTTAGGATCTGGTGATGCTGGAAGTTGCAGCATAATTCACAGATGTGTCTCAGATGTGGTGTGGCTATGGCTGTGGCTTGGGCTTGCAGCTCCCATATGACTCCTAGCCTGGGAACATCCATATGCCACATGTGCGGCTGTAAAAATAAATAAATAAATACATAAATAAACAAATCTCTTTCAAATGAGTACTACCAATACCCCCACAAATAAGCTTTTCGAGGTCTGCTTACAGGATTTTAAGTCCACTTTCTCCTGGCGTGCTGAGTATCACAGAGTTTTTCCTATTCTACATGGCATGATGAAGAAATTTCTATCCTGTGGGTGACAAGACAATTCTCAGAATGGGTCTTAGGTTGTATCTGTACCTAAAGGAAAGCCTCCCATTTTTCTATGGAAGTATAGTTGATTTGTAATATTATGTTAGTCTGAGGTGTAAGACATAGAAGTTTGATATTTTTATAGATTATACTCCATATAAAGTTATAAAATATTGGCTCTATTCCCTGTGCTATACATTACATCCTTTTATTTTATACCTAGAAGTTCATACCTCTTAATCTCCTTCCCCTATTTTGCCCTCCCTCCACCCTTCTCTTAACTGGTAACCACAAGTTTGTTCACTGTATCTGTTAGTTGGCTCTGTTTTGTTATATTGGTTCATTTACCTTAATTTTTTAGATTTTCCATATTTGAGTGAAAATGTACACAATTTAGTTTTCCCTGACTTATTTCACTAAGCATATTGCCACCTAAGTCCATCTGTGTGGCTGCAAATGGTGTCATTTCATTCTTTTTAATGGCTGAGTAGTATTCCATAGTGTATATGTACCACATCTTCTTTATCCATTTCTCTGTCAATGGACATTTAGGTTGCTTCCACATCTTAGCTATTGTAAATAGTGCTGCTATGAACATAGAGGTACATGTATCTTTTTAAAGAGTGGAATTGCTAGATCACATGGTAGCTCTATTTTTAATTTTTGAGAAACCTCCATACTATTTTCCATTATGGCTGCACCAATTTCCACTCCCACAAACAATTAATAGGGTTTCCTTTTCTCTACACCCTAGCTAACAATTGGTATTTATTGTCTTTTTGATTACAGTCATTCTGTCAGGTGTGAGGTGATTTCTCACTATGGTTTTGGTTTGCAGTTCCCTGATGATCAATGATTGTGAGCATTTTTTCATGTGCCTGTTGGCCACTGTATGTCTTCTTTAGAAAAAAGCCTCTTCAGGTGCTCTGCCCATTTTTAATCAGGTTTTTGAGGGTTTTTTTTTTTTTCTGGTATTGAGTTCTTTGAGGTCTTTACGTATTTTGGTGACATACGTCTTGGCAACTTTTTTTTTTCTTTTTTTTGATCTGTCTCTTTAGGAAAGCCTCTCATTTTGATGTGTGAGGAAACTAGACGTGATGTTAACCCAGTTACTGGCTAGTGAGTCCCTTCTTTCCTCCCTGCAGTGCAGTCCTTAGCACATGACAAAGTCTTACTTTAAATTCTGAGTACATTTTTTAAATTTCTGCCAAACTAGCGATTACTAATTATGTCCCTTTGAAAATCTTTCTGGCCCATGCAGACCTCAAACATTCAGCATCCCCTGAGCATGGAGTTCTATGAGCCACCTGAACCACTTATTCCGGACCATCTGTATAAATTCAGCTCTGGGAACTGAGTAAACGAAAGCAAACTAATGTAGCTCAGAGATGGGATATGAATATGCAATTGGCACAGCAATTACAAAAGCTGGTTGTAAAGAATGAGTGAGGCAGAAATACCTTAGAAATCCAGAGAATCAGCAGACTGGAAAGTAGGGGAAGTGAAACATACAGGGCAGCTGTATTCATATTATATCTGTCTACAAAATATACCCTATGTCATTTAAAAATATTTTTAATTTTTATTTTATTTTTAATGGACATGTATGTAGTTGATTTACAATGTTGTGTTAAGTTCAGGTGTTAGGTACAGCAAAGTGATACAGATCTTTTTTCAGACTCTTGTCCATTATAGGTTATTACAAGATATTGGGTCTAGTTGCCCGTGCTATACAGTAGGTCCTTGTTGACTATGTCATTTTTTTTTTTTTTTTGGCCACACCCTCAGCTTCTGGAAGTTCCTGTGCCAGGAATCAAACCTGTGCCCAGCACTAACAATACCAGATTCTTAACTGCCAGGCCACCTATGTCATTTTTTTTAAGACTTTAAAACATAAGTGAAATTTCTGCAAAGAAATTAAACATTATAAGCTTAGTTCCACTAAGGATAGTTAACAAATTGTATTAATAGCTCTAGACCCCATAACAATGGTTCACTAAAATTAGGCTTTTTTATTTTATTTATTTATTTTTTTTTTGTCTTTTTTGCCATTTCTGTGGTGCAGGTCAGCAGCTATAGCTCCAATTCAACCCATAGCCTGGGAACTTCCATATGCTGTGGCTGTGGCCCTGAAAAGCAAAATATATATACATACCCACTTCCCTTCATCATCTCTAAATTCATCTTCTCTTTGAAAGGCTCATGATAGTAAGGAAATAGGAACATACATCACCTTGATATCTCTGTCTTGAAATAACCTTTTATAAGCTTTATTAGAGCTTGTCTCTTGAGCCTAGTGGCACAAGATGGGTCCTCAGTGAGTATTTGTGGATCTGGTGAATTAATACGTCTTAGAATATCAGCCCTGTATATTCAGAGCTTTTGCCTTCCCTTCAAAGTCAAACTCAGATCTTTCTCATCGAGCAGCAGAAGGACCAATTTCTTTCCTTTGGGACTTAGAAGCACAGCTTCTCTGTTTGCACAGTACTCAGATCTGTCCTAGTCCCAGGGGACAGGTTGGCTCCCTCCTCTCTGACACTCGCCCCCTGGCCCCCAGAGAGGATGGCACAACCACGGGAACCAGTCATCTTTGAAACGAGTTCCTCATAACTCTGCAAGGACGGCCTTCCTTCAGTTGCTCTTTTTCTGGAGCATACACACCCGCAGTTTGGCCCAGGAGACGAATCTTTGTATAATCGGGAGACTTCTGAAGCTGAGAAAATTCTCCAAGGTTCCCAGTGATAGTGTGAGATATTCCCAGAAAGCTGTCGGTGCTGACACACAGTTAAAAATTGACTTGTCCATCCTGGGCCCCCCATGGCGCCAAGAAAGGCAGCTTCAGATCATACCTAAATTACAGGCTAGTGTAACAGGGTCAGCTGTGTTCTCTCCACTTGACATGGTGTAGAGACACCCAACTGCCAAGGAGGTGAGTGTGATGACGCCACCGTGGTTGGGTCTCCAGGGCCCATTGGACATGCTCCCATGTTCACCCAAAAACATGTTTCTCATCCATGAATATGATCAAGCCATTTTAGAAGAACCAAAGCCTAGCTACTGGTCAGTTCAGAATCCCCACCTTCGTTGCACAACCATAAATATAATACAATTCATTGAGTAAAAAAAAAAAAAAGAAGGAAAAGAAAGATAGAAAGAAAGGACACAGTGCAGTAGAGAGCCACCACCCAAAACAAAAAAAAAAAGAAACAAAACATCCAATAATCAACATATAAACATCTAAAAAATATAGCTTTGTGCATAAGTCACTTACGTAATTATCTTTGTAACAAATCACATATCAAGTGTCTGAAATCTGAATGATTTTGATAATAAAGTTTCTAGTTCTACTGACCAATGATTAAAAAAAAAAAGAAAAGAATCCCCACCTTCATGCAAAGGATTCCATTATTTTCCAGGTCAATTGCAACACTGGGGACAGAACCGATGTCAATATTTCACCGCATCTGTCTGCAGGTGGTGATGAACTGATAGTCGGTTTGCTCCCCAGACCCGCCCTGTGTGGCCTCTCAGTATTGTTGCGCTGAGGCTGCACAGAGCCCCAGGTGTTCTTCAAGTATGCATCTCTCTATCCTGTGCTTGGCCACCTTCAGCTCCTAGTTTTCTGTTCAGCGATGCTGGAAACTGCTGTGACTTTCAGGTAAAGCTCAAAATCAGCTCTACATCTGCTTCAGAGGGAATCTCAGAGGACTATGACTTTGTGATCTGGGGTCCCAGCTGCTTTAAATCAAGGATATATTTGAGGTGTTTGGGGGAAGTGAGTGTGTTGTGTGTTTAAGGAAGTTCTGAGGGAAGGGATTGACATTTGTCAAAATAACTTGAATAGATTTCTTTTATTCTGCTGTACAGCATAGTGACCCAGTTTCATATATATATATATATATATATGAATATACTTTTTCTCATACTATGTTTCATCATGGTCTAGCCAAAGAGATTGGATATAGTTCCCTGTGCTGTACAGTAGGACCTCATTGCTTATCCATTCTAAATGTAACAGTTTGCATCTACCAACCCCAAACTCCCCATCCATCCCACTCCCTCCCCTCCCCCCTTGGCAACCACAAGTTTGTTTCTGTGGTTGCTTCTGTGAGTCTCTTTCTATTTTGTAGATAGGTTCATTTGTGCCCTATTTTAGATTCCACCTATAAGTGATATGATATGGTCCAAAAAGACAAAGCACAGAATGGGAGAAAATCTTTACAAATGATGCAGCCAACAAGAGCCTAATCTCCGAAATATACAAACACCTCATATAACTCAACAACAACAAAAAACAACAACCCAATTTAAAAATGGACAGAGGACCTAAATAGACATTTCTTCAAAGAAGATATACAGATGGCCAGTAGGCACATGAAAAAATGCTCAACATCAGGTTTTGCAAATCAAAACTTGAATAGATTTTTAGCAAATACATGACTAGTGCTTTCCGTCAGAGTGACAGACAACAGCAAGCTTACAAACCACCACCAAGTCAAAGGAAAGAGCCATGAAGCAAACAATGAGGGTGGAGGAAAAGCAGTCTGGAGCCTGGGACCTATGCTGACAAAAGCAAATTGTATACAATGATGAAATCCCTTTCCTTAGCCCCTGAAGTGAAATTGAAATTCCAGCACAAAAACATTAGAAACTGTCTATTTTGGTCAGCTTAAATTTTGTTCTTTTTTTTTTTCTGTTTTGTTTTCTCAATTATTGTCTCTGTTAAACTGTCCATTGTTTAAGATAATAGATCAGTAGCTAAATAGATATTGATTGGATGATTGGTTGATTTAATGGAATTATATCTTAAACCAATGAAAACAGATAAAATTTGAGTAATATGCAAACAGGTGTGTATACGTATGTGTGTCTATATAAATATATACAATATTATATACATGATATATATGAAATCTCACTTTGTCCTTGCTTTGTTACCTAATAATTTACAGGTCTTCTGTAAAATCAGTATTCACCCTCACCTCAGATTTAGCTCTAGATAGTTTAAAATAGCACTGTGGGATTTATCAGCAGTGAAAACAGGCAGAGGATGAAAGGCCTACCATAAAATTGCGCCTTATGGGTCTCTAGATAATCCTGCCTTCAATCAGCACTGCCATCACCTCCATGTCCTCAAGGGGAACAGAACCAGCATGACTCTGGTCATTCATCATGAAGAAAATACAGTAAGGAAGTTCCTGTCATGGCTTAGTGGAAAGGAATCCAACTAGGAACCATGAGGTTGCGGCTTGGATCCCTGGTTTTGCTCAGTGGGTTAAGGATCTGGCGTTGCCATGAGCTGTGGTATATGTCAAAGACGGCTCCGATTCTGCATTGCTGTGGCTGTGGCTCTGATTGGACCCCTAACCTGGGAACTTCCATATGCCACAGGTGTGGCCCTAAAAAAAAAAAAAAAAGCAAATATAGTAAGTTCCCACTGGGTCACAGACACATTAGTAACAATGAGCATTTCTGCACTGCTATGCACGTTCTCAACTTTCCCTAACACATGTTGCCAAGCAGTTATCTTAACATCCCTGTGAGGCAGATATTATTGATGCTCTTATGTCATTTTTAGAGATGAGGACAGTGAATCTGAGATGTCTGGTACCTGGCCAAGGTCACATGGCATTTGAATGGCAGCTGGGTCATGGGAGAAAGCCCAGGATTTTCCACAGTATGAAGTGTATAATCTAAGGTTCAAAGTGAAAATAAGTGAAGAAATTGTCATGAGGAAAATGCTAGAAAGTCTTCTTTGAGCAGTTATGCTCTAGGGATGATACCCTTTTTTACATATTTCTTTAAGTATGTAATTGGTGATTATAAGAAACTTGCTTTCGGGTAATCGATTCAATTGCACATTAGGGAAGTCATTCAAAAACTAAATATAGTCAATTTAGTAAATTAAAAGGGAGATAGGGTGGGAGGAGTAAGAGCCAGGAAATTATAGACATCCAACAACATTTAATTAGCTTTTTTAACATGTGCTACTACGAAGCAATGATTTGTCTTTAAAATGCTTGAATTAGATTTACTGTGAAAGTTATTTGAAATAAGGAAAAGTGATGTGTTCCTTCTGGAGCTTTCTGTTGCTAAGAAATAAGGGGTGGGGAAAGAGCTCAAAACTCCCCAAAAGGGGTCATTCTGGTCAAGGAAAATAAGGAGGTAAAGTTTTTTCCTTAGAATTACATGCTAGTAGGAAATAATCACAGAAACAAACGTTGTTTTAAGATATCATGTAAAGAAACCTTTTTAAAAAACTAAAAATATGGTTACCATATGATCTAGCAAGTCCACTCGTGGGCATCTATCCAGAGGAAACTCTAATTTGAAAAGATACATGCAGTATTTACAATAGCCAAAATGTGGAAGCAAGCTAAATGTCCATTGACAAAGGAACGGATAAAGAAGATGTGGTACATATATATACAGTGGAATATTACTCAGCCATATAAAGAATAAAGTCTTGTCATCTGCAACAACATGGATGGACCTAGAGATTATACTAAGTGCAGTAAGCCAGACAAAGACAAATATTATGTGATGTCACTTAAAAATGAAATCTAAAGATGCAAATGGGAGTTCCTATCGTCTTTCAGTGGAAAGGAATCCGACTGGGAACCATGAGGATGCAGGTTTGATTCCTGGCCTCACTCAGTGTGTTAAGATTCAGTGTTTCCATGAGCTATGGTGTAGGTTGCAGACACGGCTTGGATCTGGTGTTGCTGTGGCTCTGGCCGGCAGCAACAGCTCCAATTAGACCCCTAGCCTGGGAATCTCCATATGCCACAGGTGCAGCCCTCAAAAGACAAAAAGGGCAAAAAAAAAAAAAAAAGATACAAATGAACTTATTTGCAAAACAGAAAGAGACACACACAGAGAAAACAAATTTATGGTTACCAAAGGAAAGGTGGGTAGAAGCATTGAGGGGAAGAGTAAATTAGAAGGCTGGGATTAGCAGAGACACATTGCTTGATATAAAATAGGTAACAAAGACCTACTGTAGAGCACAGGGAACTCTACTCAATATTTTATAATAACCTATAAGGGAAAAGCATCTGAAAAAGATTATAGATATGCAATATTTATACATACAGCTGAATCAATGTGCTATACACCTAAAGTTAACACAGTATTTCAAATCAACTATATTTCAATTATATATGTAATTGTATATATAGTGTCCAATTATTATATATATATAATTGAAATATATTATATCATGAAATATATATATCATAAAAGGGAGTGATATGTGCTAAGAAGAAAAAAGCAGAGCGAGGGGACAGAATGATTTAGGGAACTACTGTGGACAGGGTGCTCAGGAGCTGCTGCTGCAGAGGGGACTGTTTAATAAAGACTGCAAGAAAACAAAACACAGAGCTCTGAAAAGAACTGACGGGAGAGAAAGTCCAAAGGCCCTGAAGGGGAAAGAAACAAGAAGGCCAGTGTGGTGGGATCAGAGTGTGGAAGTATGCAGAAACTGGTCCGGAGAGCCCCTTAGTCCACGAGATGGAATTTCACAGTCCTGCAAAGGAAGGGCACCAAGAGGAGATTACATATGTGCACCTGTATATCTGCATATACAGAGAGAGCTTAAAGGAAAAGGCTCACGTGATTATGGGACTGACAGCTCCCAAGATCTGCAGTCAGCGAGCTGGAGATGCTGTAAAGCGGATGTCAGAATGCTTGTCCAAATCTGAGAGCCTGAGGACCAGGAGAGCTGATGGTGCAATTCCAGGCCGAAGGTGCAAAGCTGTGAGATCCAGGTAGAGCAGATATTTCAGACAGAGTCTGAAAACAGGAATAAACCCAGTGTCCAAGCTTGGAGTCAATCTGGCAGAAGGAATTTCCTATTACTTAAAAGAGGGTCAACTTTGTGTTCTATCTGGACCTTCATCTGATTAGATGCAGCCCACCAGTATTAGGGAGAGCAGATCACTGATTCAAATGATTCGAATATTCCTCTCATCCAGAAGCACCGTCACAAACACACCCAGAATGTTTGACTAAATGTTTGCATACCCTGTGGAAATTTTTTTTCTTTTTATGTTTGCACCTGCAGCTTATAGAAGTTCTCAGGCTAGGGGTCGAATCGGAGCTTCAGCTGCTGGCCTACACCACAGCCACAGCAATACAGGGTCTGAGCCATATCTGTGACCTATGCCACAGCTTCTGGCAATGCCAGATCCTTAACTCACTGAACAAAGCCAGGTATCAAACCTGCATCCTCACAGACATGGTGTTAGGTTCATAATCTGCTGAGCCACAACAGGACCTCTGCCTTATGGCAATTTTAAATTAAATGAACCCTTACAAGTCCAATCCTTGCCACATAGCCCCCATACATATCCCTTTAAACCATACTTAATCTCAAAATAAAAACACTGGTGAGGTGTTTCTTCCCAACACAATAGGGCTCTCCTGTGTACAGATTAAAATGCATTACCTCCTTCCCCAGAAGAGCAGTAAAAGTCCTTGAGTGATGTTTACTCTTTTCCTTGAGCTCCTGTAACTTAAATACTACAATGTCAAATCAATACTTCTTATGTTACTTGATAAGCATATAAGAGAGGGAGGAAAACAAAGATATATGATATTTTATATACACACATGATTTATAACAAAATAAGAAGGAGGAATTTCTGTTGTGGCTCAGAGAAATGCACCCAACTAGTATCCCTGAGGTTGCAGGTTCAATCCCTGGCCTCACTCAGTGGGTTAATGATCCAGTGTTGCCATGAGCTGTGGTGTAGGTCATAGATGGCTCGGATCCCGCATTGCTATGGCTGTGGCATAGGCCTTCAGCTATAGCTCTGATTAGACCCCTGGTCTGGGAACTTCCATATGCCACAGGTGTGGCCCTAAAAAGCCAAAAAAAAAAAAAAAAAAAAGGAAAGAGGACAATCGTAGTTCTTGTCTCTATAACGGGTCACATGGTTGTAGCTCATTTTTATAACCACCATCTTCCACTACCTGTCTATATTCCCTTAGCCTTCAGTGAGTATGTCAGCTGGTCCTAGTTCCTTACTTGGAGGGGTGACACAAACTTTCCTTCCTGTGGGGTCTTGGGCCATTTACCGTCTCACCTAGATTAGGTACTTGTAGTTTCTCACTGACCTTAATCCCAGAGCATGATAATCAATGCTAACAGATGCCCTAAGGGATCTCCTGTATTCCACATGTACCCTGCCTTGCATAGTGTGTTGCGGAGTAGTCATCCCATTTCCCCCTGGTGGTGGGGATCAGTCACCCCAACTAGCACAGCAACTCTCTTTGTCACCCACTGATTCAGAAGCAAGAGAAGCCCAAAGTGGCTGGGCTGCAGTTTTAATTTCCAGTTCAATGGAATCATTGTTGTGTCTCATGGCAGAAACGCGTTCCTCCCTGCGGAGTGTAGACCTCTAGGCCAGAGGAATATAAGGTCACAGGAATCAGAAGCAGAAATTTTGCTAGGGGGTCACTAGGGCTCATGTGAGTAGGCTGCTCTCATTCCCTCGATTAGACTCCTAGATCCATGAATCCAACTGTGGAAGAAACAACACCACAGAGTGGATGTTGATTCGGAGCATATACAGAGGCATTCTCTGGTGGCCTAGTGGTTAAGGATCCTGTGTTGTCACTGCTGAGGTTTGGGTTGATCCCTGGCCCAGGAACTTCCATATGCTGCGGTCACAAAAAAAAGAAAGAAAGAAAGAAAGAAAGAAAGAAAGAAAGAAAAGACAAGCAAAGAAAGACGAAAGAAAGAAATAGAAAAAATAAAGAAAGAGACCAGAAGAAGGAAAGGAATTATGAAGGAATGGAAGGAATGAAGGAAGGAAGTTAATGAAAGGAAGGAAAAGAAAAGAAAAGAAAAAAAAAGAAAAGAAAAGAAAAGAAAAGAAAACAAGAAAAGAAAAGAAAAGAAAAAAGAAAAGAAAAGCAAAACCCAAAACCAAATATCAAACAAGGGAGTTTCTGTTGTAGCTTAGCAGAAATGAATCCGACTAGTATCCATGAGAACGTGGGTTTGATCCCTGGCATCAATCAGTGCATTAAGGATCTGGCATTGCCGTAAGCTGTGGTGTAGGTCGCAGACAAGCTTCAGATATGGTGTTGCTGTGGCTGTAGCATAGGCTGGAAACTGTAGCTCCAATTCGACCCCTAAATTGGGCACTTCCATATGCTGCTGGTGCAGCTCTAAAAAAAGGCAAACAAACAAACGAAAAAACACAGAGCATGTACAGCAACTTGCCCCAGTCATGCAGGTATGCCATCTAGCTGGCACCATCACTGAGTCTACAAAAGGGCCATTCCAGCATTCTATCAAGCCAGCTGCTTCAAGATGGTGAGAACTTTGCAAGACCAGTGAAGTCCCTGGGCATGGACCTATGATGTTCTTCATCTGCTGTGAAGTACATTCCTTGATCAGAGGCAATGCTGTGTGGGATGTAGTTTGACCAAATGTCTGGCATCTCATGGCCTAGCGACATTGATAATCAAATGAAATTAACCATTATGGTAAGCTAGGCAATAAGTCATCATGGAGTTCTGAGCAGATCATCACATGATCTGGTTCATGATTTTAGGAGGATCCATATGGCAGTCGTGCAGAGTTTAGACTGGCATGAGAGTAAGCATATGGTCTAGGAAGTTATTGCAGGACAGGGCAGGTTTCTTGGACGACATGGTGGTGAGGAGATGGAGGATGCCTTTTGAAGCTAGAATCTATCAGATGTGGTGATGGGTTGTATGGAGTCCTGAGAAAAGGGAGTGTGTTCCAAGTTTGGGGAATTGTGGAACAACCTGGTGAATGAGGATACATTTACCAATGTATGGACCACTGTGGGGAGAAGAGATTGGGAAGGGAAATGAGTTGAGTGCTGAGCAGATAATAATCAAGATTCCACTGGAAACCAGGTAGAGATACAGAATGGGCATTGAGTTTGGGAGGGCAGAGGTCCAGAAAGACACATGGGCTGCAGAGGTAAACTCGGGCATTCTCAGCATACGTGGGGGTCTTTTAAATCACAGAACTGAATGCAGTTGTCCAAGTGTGAAAAATAAAGGAAGAGTCTAAGGACGGAGCCTGTGGGCATTTGGACATTCAGAGATGGGAAGGAGGAGCAGGAATCAACAAAGGAGGCTGAGGAGGAACAAGCAGGGAGGGAAAAAGAAAAGCAGGAAGTACAGCCCTGCCAGCCCAGTGTACAGCGTTCCAGGAAGGAACTGGCCACCAGATTCAAGGCTGCCAAATGTTCAAAGAAGGTGCCAAAGATGTGAACACTGAAGAGGCTGTGAGACACTGACCCTGACGGTGACAACAGCACAGGAGAGACAGGCTGAGAGAACACTTCCCAGGAGTTCTGCTTTCAGGGGGCAGAAAATCCAAGCAGTAATTACTGGCAACATAAAGTCAAGAAAGGTGTTTGGTAAAGAAGCAGACTCAGATACAGAAAAAAAACTAGTGGTTATCAGTGAGGGGCAATATAGACATAGAGGAGTAAGAAGTACAACCTATTAGGTGTAAGATAGGCTCAAGGATGTATTACACAGCATGGAGAGTATAGCCAGTGTTTTGTAATAACTGTAAATGGAGTGTAACCTTTAAAATTGCATAAAGATAAATTTTAAAAATTAAAAAATAATCTTTATCAAAAAGGGTTTTCTTGGGTGTTATTGCTGTTTATTTTAAGATGAGAGATTAACGGGTACACACTACTATATATAAAACAGATCAACAACAAGGACATACTGTATAGCACAGGGATCTCTACTCAGTATTCTTTAATAACCAACATGGGAAATGAATCTGAAAAAGAATAGGTACACATGTAAGAACAAATCACTTCGCCATACACCTGAAGCTAACACAAGATTGTCAATCAACTGTACTTTAATTAAAAATGTTTATATTTGGAGTTCCCATCATGGCGCAGCAGAAATGAATCCTACTAGGAACCAGGAAGTTACAGGTTCAATCCATGGCCTTGCTCAGTGGGTTAAGGATGCAACATTGCCATGAGATAGGGTATAGTTTGCAGACGCAGTTCAGATCTGGCGTTGCCGTGGCTGTGGTATAGGCCAGCAGCAACAGCTCCAATTAGACCCCTAGCCTGGGAACCTCCATATGCTGCAGGTACAGCCCTAAGGAGACAAATATATATATTTTGTTTTTTTAAAAAAAGCAGGGGCAATTCTCCCAACATATGTGAGAAGAAAGCGGAGAATATGGACAGCTGTATAGAAAGCAGATTGACTTGGGAATGGGAGCAAGTAGAGGGTTTTTTCTTACTTGCAGTGAAAAGCAAGCTCTCAGCTGAAATATCATCTCAGTGGCAGGGTTTAAGAAAAATGAGAGAGGACACTGATGGGCTATGCTGCCAGATTGACAGACAGTGCTGTCTACCACTTGAGGTTTGACATTGTAAATTTAGAGCAAGTTTAGTGGAGTTGTCTTGGCTCTAGACATAAGGAGAAAGCTGGATTTCACCAGGTTCAGAGGTTTGCCAAAAAGTACAAAGATGATGGAGAGATAAAATGGACTTACAGGTCAAAGCAAGGGAGCAATTACTATGCTGAGTCCTAGACTCTAGTTTGGGTAAGTAAACAGGTGATAGTCACCTAATGGGAAGTCCCAGCAGAGCCAAAGAATGACTGAAATGGGGAGCTGAAGGAAAGGTACCCTAAATATAAGGGTTAGCATTCAAAGAATGGAATGCTTAGAGTTCCCTGGTGGCCTGATGGTTAAGGGTCTGGTATTGTCACTGCTGTGGAATGGGTCACTTCTGTGGCACAGGTTGGAATCTTGGCCCAGGAAGTTCTATATGCCACAGGCACAGCCAAAAACAAGAAAAACAGCAGCAAAAATGAATGGAATGCTTGGAGTTCCCATCATGGCTCAGCAGAAATGAATCTGACCAGTATCCATGAGGACACAGGTTCAATCCCTGGCCTCACTCAGTGGTTTAAGGATCTGGTGTTGCTGTGAGCTGTGGTGTAGGTTGCAGACGTGGCTCAGATCTGGTATTGATGTGGCTGTGGCCAGCAGCTACAGCTCTAATTCAACCCCTAGTTCCTCCATATGCCTCAGGTGAACACCACCCCCCAAAAAAGAATGGAATGCTTGAAATACATATTTTGGAGATTGAAAACTATGGGTGACAACAAAGATATGGCCATCCAAAGAGGTGGCTGAGTTAGGATGGAAGGCAAATCATGGTAAGTGAAATCAAGGAATGGGGGTCATGTTGTCGATGGATTATCTGGGGTAGTACTGATGACCAGAAGGATGACCAGAGTCATGATAGGGAGAATGACAGTGAGCCAGATAGTAAGGTCTTCAACTGGAGAGAAGGGTAACCAGGAGAATGGTAAGCTTGCCATGTGCAGTGGTAGATGGATGATTCATCCAGTGCACTGGCTTCACAGATCTGGAATGATCTAGAACATAGGATGTACAAAGATTAGGAAACTGCAGTGAGGAGCCAGGAACAACCTCTAGGCCCAGACTGAGCAGAGGGCATGAGGAGGGCAGCCACATTGGAGAGGGCTCTGAAGAAGCCCAGGCCAGGGGCAGCCAGGTCTCCATCAGAGCATCACCATCCACAAGGCAGACAGTCTGAGCCTCATATGTAATCTTCCTTCTGGCCTCATTTTTTTAAAAGGTGAAAAGAAATGGGTAAGCCTAACTTTAATCATCTATTATACCCAATATAGTCAAAATATTATCCTGAGACACCAAAGGAGCAAGAAGGAAGAGAGCCAATATTTTTGAAGTGCTAGAAGAAAATTACTGTCAACACAGAATCCTTCACCCGCCTAAATATCCTTCAAGATATTTTCATTTTTTCATAAAAAGTCTTTGCCATGTGGTCTGCATTTCACCCTGACAGTCCACCTCAGCTTGGACAAGCCTCACTTCACGTACTCAGCAGCCTCCTGTGGGCAACGGCTGCTCTATTGGACACTCGGATTTAGAACAAGACGGCAAAGGAAGCATTTCCAGATGGGACCGAGGACAGGACTTTTTGTCATGACAGACTGAGTCCCAGAGGGCCAGTGGAGGGGCTTGGGGGGAGGTCGGGGGAGGTGCTGAGTCAATGAGAATGTCCTCAAATTTATGGGAATGAGTCAGAGCATGAAGGATGACCTTGAGGACTTGAACTTCTGGAGTTGATGAGGCGGGGGGACAGATCCGCAGGGATCTGTCCTGAGGTCCCCTGTGGACTGTGGCTCATCAGTTTCATTAGTCCTCCTTTGTGGGTAGATCTCATAGGCAATTTACGGTGAAGACAAAGACAAGGGTGGAGAGTGGGGAGAGGTGGGTTGTCAGAATGCTTGGTGAATTTTGGTTCAGGCCAAGTGGGGGTCAGAGCCCCTCCACACTCCTGCCCTCCCCATGCTGCCAGTTGTAAAGAGTAGAAACAGAGGAAACATGGGGGTGGCAGCAGGGGAGACTGGAAGGATTTATTATTTTGAACAAAATAGTATTTTACACAGAAAAATAATATGAAATAATGAAATCGATGCTCCTTAACTCGAGGATACTGACAGTGTAGAAAAAAAAGGAAACGAAAACAAGAGAGCAGACAAAGGAGTGGGGAGAAAAGGAGGAAAGGAAGAAGGAAGGGTGGAGTGGGAAAGGCAGGGGGAACAGAAAAGGTGGGTGAAGAATGGGTGGGGCGGGTCTCTGTGATCACCACACCCCCTGTTGTCAGAAACCCTAAAGAGGCCAGCTCTCTGTGCCCTGGTGGACCCTGCTCACAGCTCCAATCAGGGCCGGGACAGTCACCTAAGTAATGAATTGTCCCCATGTGCTCTACCTGCCCCAGAGCCTGTCTAGACCCAAGGACCCTCCTCCTGTTCACACACCAGGCTGTGGCTCCCGTTGGCATCTCCCTTGCTTACCCCACAGACCTGTGTGTGTAAGTGACTCCTCTGTCCTTGGAAGAAATCCCTCCTCAGCATCGGTTTCCCCTCCGTGTTCTTTCCAAGGAGCAAGGTGTCTCCCCAGCCCCCCAGGGAGCCCTTTCCACTAAGCTGTCTTCTAAGTGGGGACTTGGAACCATCCAAGTCACACCCAAGTCACACGTGAGTCACACCCAAGTCACACCCAGGTCACGTCCAAGTCACATCCAAGGCTCTAATCAATAAAACAACGACATCTCTGGGAAGTCCCCATTTCCTTCCAAGCCATTTCTCCACATTTAGAATGTGGAATTCTCCAGTAGCCATTCTCAAGGAGAAAGTAAACACAGTATCCAGCATCCATTCTGAAGGTGCGATGCCAAGAGGGTGAGGCTCAGGATAGCCCCCCTCACAGGAAATACCTCCAGGGCCCCATCCCCACCCCACCACCCCACCCCTACCAGCAGGGGCCTATGCTGTTTGAAAGGCATCAAAATCTTCAGGGAAATTTCCCTGTGATTCAAAAGGGCTGCCTCATCCAGTGGCATCTTTGCATGACACAGTATCTAGATTTTGCTAAAGGGAAGAAAAAAATAAAAGCATGTTAAAGGGTTTCACGAGTGAGTTTAATTTTAGAAGAGCATTTGACACAGTTCAGAGGGAGACAATTGATACTTGCTAAATTCGTTCCCCTTGGTTTGACTAGCAAAGAGAATCACCTTCTCCTAGGAAGACATGTACAACCCCATCTCAGGCAGAGAAGGTGTTAGACCCTGTCTTAAGCATCACTCCACACCTCTCACCTCAGCACCCAATCTGGCAGGATGGACACCCTCGATTCTCAAGGGGTCGGCTGCCCAGGTGGGAGTTGAGTCACCCAGTGCCAATGCCCTCCATTCAAGGGACGTGAAATGTCTTAGCCAGAAGACTCCCTTTGGCTTGGAGGCATCGTTTTTATCCCTCTCCCAAATTCCTCCCTGTGGCTCTAGATCTAGTTGGCCTGAGTACAATCCTGGCACCCCATTAACTGACAGATGGGGCGCCTCTGGCATCCAGCTGTGAAATAGAAATAACAGCAATAATGTCATCAGAGAGATGCGCATGTGTGCCAAATTGTAAAGCATGTCATGGAGTTCCCGTAGTGGGTGAGCGGTAACGAACCCAACTAGTATCCGTGAGGATGAGGCTTCAACCCCTGGCCCCACTCAGTGCATCAGGGATCTGGCATTGCCATGAGCTGCAGTATATGGTGCAAACTAGGCTTGAATCCTGCATTGCTGTGGCTGTGGTGTAGGCCAGCACCTGTAGCTCCAATTCAAACTCTAGCCTGGGAACGTCCATATACCACAGGTGCAAAGCAAAAAAAAAAAAAAAAAAAAAAAAAAAGGAAGGAAAGAAGGAAAAAAAATGTAAATGTAAAGCAGGTCAGAGACCTCCCATCATTGAAAGTAAGCATCCAGAAAACATTGGCTCTCTTCAGGAAAATCTTGACCTGCTGGGCTGGAAGCATCTGTCTAAGTCTTGTCTTTTCCTGGTAGCTGATTTTTTTAAATATAAGTTCATCTTTTAGTGTCATGAGGTCTTCCTTTACCCTACCTTTCACACACAAGCCTTTTTCACACCAACACCTACTGGTACCACCAACACTGGAAGGATAAGTCAGAAGGAGGAAAAAAAAAAAAAAAAAAGAATCCTCCAGTGACCTCAGAAAATTAAATACCTGAAACTATTATCCCCGCCCCCTCCAATATTTAAGCCAAGGACAAGGCTGGGCTATTTGGACAGCTCACCCCTCTCGTATCCGGGTACCTGCCGCTGCTGGTCCACAGCAGGGAGTTTGAGGAGAGAATGTTATTCTAATGAAGTAGAGTTGATTTGCAATGTTGTGTTAATTTCAAGTGTAGAGCAAAGGGATTCAGTTATACACATACACCAATTCTTTTTCCAATTATTTTCCCTTATAAGTTATTACAAAATATTGGGTATAATTCCTGAGCTATATAGTAGGTCCTTGTCATTTATCTATTTTATAATTAGTAGTGTGTATCTGTTAATCCCAAATTCCTAATTTATCCCTCCCCACCAAGTTTCGCCCTTTGGTAACAAAAAGTTCATTTCAGAAATCTATGAGACTGTTTCTGTTTTGTAATTAAGTTCATTTGGGAGCTCCCATTGTGGTTCAGCAGGTCAAGAACCCAATAAATATAGTGTCTGTGAGGATGCGGTTCGATTCCTAGCCTTGTTCAGTGGGTTAAGGATTGCAGATTCAGCTCGGATCTGGGATTTGCCATGGTTGTGGCATAGGCTTGCAGCTGCAGCTCTGATTCCAGCCCTTGCCTGGGAACTTCCATATGCTGCAGATGCACCTGTAAAAAGAAAAAAATAATAATAAATTCATTTGTATCATTTTTTAAAATTCCACATATAAGTGATATCATAAGATGTTTGTCTTTCTCTGTGTGACTTCATGTAGTATGATAATCTCTAAGTTCATCCATGTTGCTCCAAAGGGCATTATTTCATTCTTTTTTATGGCTGAGCAACATTCCATTGCATATTTGTCCAACATCTTCTTTATCCAGTCTTTTGCTGATGGGCATTTAGGTTGCTCCCATGTCTTCTCTATTGTAAATAGTGCTGCACTGAATATTGGGGTACATGTATATTTTCGAATTATGGTTTTCTCTGGATAGATGACCAGGAGTTGGACTGCTCGATCATATGACAAATCTATTTTTAGTTTTTTGAGGCACATCCATACTGTTCTCCATAGTGGCTACACCAGTTTACATTCCCGCTAACAGTGTGGGAGGGTTTAAGGAGAGACTGTTGTCCCTGGATTTGCCCAAGAATTATTGTCCAGGGGCTGATCCAAGTCTGTACTCGCTGTAGCTTCTGGCAGAGAGGAGCTGACATGAAGGTGGCTTTTGGGCAACACACTCGTGGTCAGCCTCCTCTGTGTCCCTAGCAGTCTACACTCAGCATGTGTCCTTGTAAATAAAATGGCGCTTCACTGAGCTAGGATAGGACATCTCAGTTAAGGCAGAGGTGAACACACACTCTGCCCTCTTTGGGGGAAGGTTTCAGGTGAACCCTGCTCCCACTGCACAAAGGTACAGCAGAGACACATCCGCCTGTGTGGGAATGGGCCTCAGGCGCCCACCACCAAGGGCAATAACAGGCAAGGCCTGAAATCTGAAATTGTCCTCAGGCCTGTTCTCCCCAGAGTCCAACATCTGCTCACATCCAAGAACATTTCCAGAAGCCAAAGTCAATAAACAAAAGAGACCTTCCTCCAAGGCTTACAAGTGGATTTTCCCAAGTTTTTCCTAGCTATAAAAAGATATTTCAATGGACAGGAAATAGTTTCCTGACTGACACACTGTCTCCTGGGGGGAAGTTTAACTTCTCGTCTCTCCATTTCAGGTCGGCTAGAGAATCACCCCACCTTCCCTGGAAGGCCTCCTAACACACTTTGGCTTGGGTAAAATACTTTGCACATGTCCAACCACCGGGAAATCCCCATCATTACCCCTAATTAGAAATGCTGTTTAATTAGCTCAGAGATGAAGGCCCAAGTATATTTGGAGATCATTCCCCCCAATAGCTGCTAGTAGTTCAAGCAGCACAACAATTTTCAATATTTGGTCCATTTAAGAGAAGATCCAGAGTGTTCCCATTGTGGTGCAGTGGAAATAAATCCAACTAATATTCATGAGGATGTGGGTTTGATCCCTGGCCTTACTCAGTGGGTCGGGGATCTGGCATTGCCATGATCTGTGGTGTAGGTTGCAAACTTGGTTTGGATCCCACATTGCAATGGCTGTGGCATAGACCAGCACCTGTAGCTCTGATTCGACCCCTAGCCTGGGAACTTCCATATGCCACGGGTATGGCCCTGAAAAAGAAAAAAAAAAAAAAAAAGATCCGGGAGTTGTCCTTGTGGCTCAGCAGGTTAAGAACCTGATAGTCTCTATAAGGATTTAGGTTCGATCCCTGGCCTCGCTCAGTGGGTTAAGGATCTGGCATTGCCAGAAGCTGTAGCATGGGTCACAAATGTGGCTTGGACCCAGTGTTGCTGTAGCTGTGACATAGGCCTGCTGCTGCAGCTCTTTTTCAACCCCTAGCCCAGGAACTTCCATATGCCACATGTGTGGCCATAATAAGAGAAAAAGATGCAATGAATAGAAAAAGGAGACACGGATAACAGCCAAACAAATTTAACACATCCACTCCTTCTATGTTGGATCTGAGTGGCACCTTCTACACAGAGAATCCAATGGTATATCTAGACAGTCTCTGAAGGCACATCCTTGAGCTGCAGTGTCAGTTACTTATGCATGGAGCCTCAGATAACACTGGAGTCGGGAGAAACAATCTTTTCCCAGGCCTAGGGCTGGATCACAAAAGAATTTTTCTTACCACAATGACCAAATACTCTAGGATTGCAAAACCATCTCACCAAAATCTGAGCCCACAGGCAGATCCGTAAACCCTGGAGGAATTTAAAAGAAAATAAGTAATTCAGTTATCCGAAAGTTCAAATAACAACAATAAAAACATAATTTTTAGAGCACCATAATCTCATTTCCAGGAAGACACAAAAGGGTAACTGATCCAAAGGTCCTTGATTTTCAAAACTCTCTGGACTAAATGAAGTGAAAAGGGACTAATAAAGCTTACCATTTCGTGGCCTTTCGAGGCTTTTAAAGCTGATTTTCACAAACTAGTTCTTAGACTCTTGAAGCAAAATATATATTTCTAGGAGTTGCTGTCACAGCTCAGCGGTTACGAACCCCACTAGCATCCATGAGGAGGCACGTCTGATCCCTGGCCTCACAAACTGGGATAAGGATCCGGTGTTGCCAGTGAGCTGTGGTGTAGGTCACAGACATGGCTTGGATCCCTTGTTGCTGTTGCTGTGGTGTAGGCCGGCAGTTACAGCTCTGATTCAACCCCTAGCCTCAGTACTTCCATATGCTTCAGGTGCCGCCATAAAAAGACACACACACACACACACACACACACACAAATCTATTTCCAGACAGGATATTCTCTCTTCATCCAAGAGAAGATACATATTCTTAGTTTGATTTAAATTTTTCTCTTGTGTGGAAAAGGTGACCTAGAGAAATAGGAAAAAAATTATTACATGAATAAAGGAATCTGCAAAATCATAGTTAATGCATTTTTCACATTGATATTTGTTATTTCTTTTTTTTTTTACATGTTTCAGTTTATTTTTATTTTGCCTTTTTTTTTAGGGCTGCGCCTGCGGCAAATGGAAGTTCCCAGGCTAGGGGTCTAATCCAAGCTGTAGCCACTGGCCTACACCAGAGCCATAGCAACTCGGGATCCACACCACAGCTCATGGCAACGCCAGATCCTTAACCCACTGAGCGAGGCCAGGGATTGAACCCGCAACCTCGTAGTTCCTAGTCAGATTCATTAACCACTGAGCCATGACGGGTACTCCTGATATTTGTTATTTCTATTATAAGGAGATCATCTTGGTCTCTCACAATTTCTTTGTTAAAGGACATAACAGGTAGTATAATCGGACAAGTTTCTGCTGAATTAAGGAACCCTGATTTTCCTTTTTATTTTTTGGTTGCACCCATGGATGCAGAATTTCCTGGGCCAAGGATTGAATCCGAGCCATAGGAGTGACAATGCCAAATTCTTAACTGCCAGGCCACCAGTGAATGCCCTGATTTTCCTTTTTTTTTTTTTTTTGGGGGGGGGGGGGTGTCTTTTTGCTATTTCTTTGGGCCGCTCTCGCGGCATATGGAGGTTCCCAGGCTAGGGGTTGAATCGGAGCTGTAGCCGCTGGCCTACACCAGAGCCACAGCAACGCGGGATCCGAGCCGCGTCTGCGACCTACACCACAGCTCACCGCAACACCGGATCGTTAACCCACTGAGCAGGGGCAGGGACCGAACCCACAACCTCATGGTTCCTAGTCGGATTCGTTAACCACTGCGCCATGACGGGAACTCCAAACTCTTGAGATTTTGATATTCCAGCTCTTCTTGGAGCTAGTCAGCCCATGACACAGTTAAAAGTATTTTACCCTTTTCTAATTAAATATTTTCTCTTTCTTGTTTTTTTCTTCTGAGCCTTTCTAACTTTAAAAGAATTCTCCACTTTTTAGCTTATACTCGCATCTAATTAGAATTTTATTTATTTATTTTTCCTATGAGAAGGGACTTTATTTTTTAAATTTTTTTATTATTCAAATGAATTTATCACATCTGTAGTTGTATAATGATCATAACAATCTGATTTCTCAGGATTCCCATCCCACAGCCAAAGCACATCCCTCCACCCCCCAAACTGTCTCCTCTGGGGACCTGGAATTTTAAATACGAGGGATTTTTTGTTCTAAATTATTTTTTAAAGTTTTTTTTTTCCCCTTCAAAACATCTGTAAAATCCCTGCAATGACCTGTCTGTCACTGGGAGTGGTCCTTCTTTACCAAACCTTGTGAAATTCTAATAAAACGAGAGGCCCCTTGTAGGAATAATTTTTAAAGGGATTCCAATATTTTCTTTCATATATTGAATAATATTGAAAGAGACTAAAGACTGGGAAACTCAGCTGCTGACTTAATCCCCAAAGGGCAAGGAACAGTTGATTCTTTGCAGGGAATAACAAGATTTTCTAAAGTCAGAGAGGGTAAATACGGGAAGGGGAAGAGGAAATGGACAGAGCTCCGAGGCTTGTTCCTTGTTTTCTGCAGTTTTCAGCACTGGCGCTTCAGGATTCTCTGCTGCTGCCTCTTGCTTGAGCCTGTGAGATTGATATCAGATAAGGTTAGAAAGAGTTTCACAACTACTTGCTTTTTATAAAAAAAATAAATAAATAACTTCCCAACTGAGTCTGACTCAACAGTCCTCCCCAGAGTTCCTGCTGTGGCACAGTGGGTTAAGAATCTGACTGTAGCCGCTCAGGTGCTGCAGAGGTGCAGGTTCAATTCCCAGCCCAGAGCAATGGGTTAGAGGGATCTGGCGTAGCTTTGGTGTAGGTTGCAGTTATGGCTCAGATTCAATCCCTGGCTCAGGAATTTCCATGTGTTATGGGTGTGGCTATAAAATTAAAAATAAAGAAATAAATAGATTAATTTATTTATTAATTCATTTAAAAAATCCACCCCATTTCCCAGAAATCCTAGGCGCCAAGGCAATTTCGCGGAAAACCGTGTATGCTAACATTTTTGGATGTAGCAATTCAAATTTTTACTGCTTAACCATTCACAGAGCAATGAGTTGGAGCACAGAGTCTGGAGCTAGCCTGGCTGGTTTCACATCTAACTCTAAGTTTTCTAACTGTAACTTCAGTTAGATACTTACTATCCAGTACCTCAGCATCTGATAAATGGTGAGAATAATACTACCTGTCTTACAGGGTTATGATGGATCAATCCATCCCTAAACGTGATCTGCTTACACCAATGCTTAACACACAGGACAGGCTCCATGTACCTCAGTTATTCATCATTCACGTCCATTCTCATGGAGTCTATTTGAATTTAAGACACTAGGTACTGTCTTCTTTTAATATATTCATGACATAGAAAGAATTCTATAGGCTGTAATACACATAAGGCTGTGCACTTATGAGTTATTTACTGAGACTAGAAGAAATCACAGTAATAATTTCATCAAGCGAAATACTACCTCTCCTAAGAGGAAGGCTAATATACATAGATGTTGTGTCTTCAAATACCCAGGGTGAACTTTTTGATTGAATTTACCATTTGACAGACACAGAGTTGGCCAGTGGTCTGCTCTTCTCAAATCTGAGCTGTTACAGTTCCAGGCTCTGGGAACATGGCATTTGGTGCTCACATTCCAGTCTGGCCTGGATCAACCAAGTGCTGTGTTTGGTCAAGACTCAAAGGCTTGTACCCTCCTTCACTGTTGGTAGGAATGTAAGTTGTATGACCTCTAGAGAAAACAGTATGGAAGTACCTCAGAAAACTAAATATAGAACAACCATATGACTCAGCAATCCCACTCCTGGGCCTATATCTGGACAAAACTTTCATTCACAAAAGATACTTGCACCCCTATGTTCATAGCAACACTATTCAAAGTAGCCAAGACATGGAAACAACTTAAATGTCATCGGCAGATGAATGGATTAAGAAGATATTGTACATATACACAATGGAATACTACTCAGCCATAAAAAAGAACAAAATAATACCATCTGCAACAACATGGATGGAACTAGAGATTCTCGTGCCAAGTGAAGTAAGTCAGAAAGAGAAAGACAAATACAATATGGTATCACATATCTGGAATCTAATATATGGCACAAATGAACCCATTTACAGAAAGCAAACAAACTCATGGACGTGGAGAACAGACTTGTGGTTGCCAAGGGGGAGGGAGTGGGATGGACTGGGAGTTTGGAGTTAGTAGACACTATTGTATTTGGAGTGGATAAGCTATGAGATCCTGCTGTATAGCACAGAGAACTGTATCTAGTCACTTGTGATGGAACATGATGGAGAATAATGTGAGGAAAAAATATGTATATATACACACACACACATATATGACTGGGTCACTTTGCTGTACAGCAGAAGTGGAAAGAACATTGTAAATCAACTATAATAAAAAAATTTTTTAAAGATTCAACATGTCATGGTCAACTGGTCATGATCCTGCCGGCCCAGGCTACCTCCTTAAATAGCTTGACATTACCAGGCTTAGAGCCTCATTCAGTGTTGCTTCAGATGCATTTGGTGGACTCCAATTTACCAGTTCTGAAGTTGCTTGTATTTGGGGACTTTAAATGCTTTTATTGCTCTTGGAAGCATCTTTAGTCTTTTTCTCTGTTTCCTGCTCCAAATTTGAACGTAGCTTTTTCCCTCTGCTCCAAGCCTTCCATCATAGATTATAGCCTCACACTCATCTCCAATAACTGAAAATAACAGATAATACAATAATTTAGTGTTTTTTGATTCCAATGAGAAATGGTTAACATAGAGTCTTGCATTTGTTACACTCTATAACCAATTATGGGTAGATTGGTCCACATTTTGAAATCATAGTTTTCTTGTCTAAGCTTTGATCCAGCTCTGAAAACATATACATTTCCTGCTTTTTATCAAGGCAAGGGCTTTCCTGTCTATTCCTATTTTTCTGAGAGTTCCTTATCCTGAAAGGGTATTGAATTTCTCAAATGTCTCTTCTGCATTAACTGCTATCATGTGATTTTTCTTTTTGTCTATTAATATGGTAAAGTTTACTTAATGACTAAAAATATAGTCTACTTTGGTTTATGTTTCATGGGTACTTGAAAATAATTTGTAATAATTGTTGTTGTGTGGATGGCTCTATAAAGGTTGATTAGATCCTGTTGGTCAAGGGTCTTTAGTTCTTGCTGAATTTCAGCTTTATTGTTCTATCAATTGGTGAAAGAGCTGTGTCAAAGGAGTCCAACTATAACTGTGGATTTATCTATTTTTCCTTTCAGTTCTAATAGTTTTTATTCCATGTATTTTGAAGGTCTGTTATGTGGTAGATATTGGTTCAGGATTATTTTTTGTGGATTGATCCTTTTATAACCATATAATATCCTCTCTGTCCCTGACAATTTTTTCTCCAAAGTCTACTTATCTAAAATGAATATAGCTACTCTGCTTTCTTTTGGTTAGTGTTTGCATGATGTATATTCTCCTATCCTGTTTCTTTCAACTTGCCTGTATTTTTATGTTTGAAGTGAGTTTTTTGTGGACAGCATGTAGGTGGGTCAGGTTTTTTTAATGCACTCTGCCAATCTTTACCATTTAATTGGTGAATTTATGCCATTGACATTTAAGGTAATTATTAGTATGTTAGACTTTAAGCCTGACATTTGTTTTCTGTTTGTTCTGCTTTTCCTTTCTTGATTTTGTGTTTCCTATTACTGGAACATATTTAATATTCCATTTTGGTGCATCTAGTGTTTCTGAATGTATATTTTGTATAGATTTTTAGTGATTGTTAGGTATTACATTATATATTCATAACTTGTAACCATCTCCTGATATCACTATTTTACCCGTTTGAGGGAACTATAGAAAAATTATCTTTTATGTCATTTTAATTTCCTTTATTGTAGTATAATTGGCTAATATTTTCCCACATTCAGTAAGAACCATATATAGCAGTACTGTGACCTTTGCTTCAGCTTTCAAACATAACTTAGGAAACCCACAATGAAAAAAAAATAATTTGTATTTACAGCATGCTTACTCTTTCCATTCTTCTTTCTTCTTTCAGAGGTTGCAAATTTCCTTCTTTCATCACTGATTTTCTGTTTTGAGAATTTCTTTTAGGGTCAGTCTCCAGTGTCATCTGTGGTGTTTCACTGAAACAATACAGTTACTGTCTAGCAGATTTCTGTTTTGTTAGCTGCCTAGTTCTCCTTTGGTTTTATTTGTTTTGTTCTTTTTTTTTTTTTTTTTTTTGATACAGAGCAAACTTATTTTGTTTGGCCTAAATTCCCTAGCAATTCTGGGTTGCCAGCTTCTTTAGCTCCATGTCTGGAATGTATGGAGCAAAAAGAAAACCCAAGGAACACCAAGAATACCTCTAGTTCTAAGGTTTTGAGCCAGCCTGCCTTCTTCTCTCCACCTTCCAGTGTCATCTTATATTGGTTTTACAAATAACGTCAGGATCTTTAGTTCGACTTAGTGGAAGGAAGAGGGACATTCCATCTTACCAGAGGTAGATTTTTTTTTTTTTTTTTTAAAGGAAACTGCAGTAAGCTATTAAAAACGCTAGAGGTCTCTTCCAGCATACTTTTATTTGTTTTTCGTTTTAATGGAAGAAAGGCTCATTTTCAGCATTCTCAAATATAATTCTGAGACATTGAATTGGTGTTTTAATTTACTTTCAATTCTTAAATATCGAAAATTTAAGTTTCCTCTTTAAAAAAATCCGCTGTATCTAATTATTTTCTCAATTTTACATTATTCACAGGAGAGGCTATAGACCTGAGTAAACTGCTGCATTATTATTATTCATCCACATCAATCAGTTTATTTTTGATACATTATACTCATTAAAGTATTTGAAGGTAACACATCACTGCTTTCAAAGACATTACAACCTGAAACTAAAAATCAGGAGTTCCTGCTGTGGCTTAGTGGTAAGAAACATGACTGGTATCCATGAGGATGCCGGTTTGATCCCTGGTCTTGCTCAGTGGGTTAAGTATCTGGTGTTGCTGTTGCCAAGAGCTGAGGTGTCGGTTGCAGACATGGCTTGATCTGTCATTACTGTGGCTATGGCTGTGGCATAGGCCAGCAACTTCAGCTCGGATTCAACCCCTGGTCTGGGAATTTCCATATGCTGCATGTGCAGCCCTAAAAAGCAAAAAATAGAAAAAAAATAAATTTAAAAAAAAGAAACTAAAAAGCAAACTTAAAATAGGGTTTCAGAATTTTGAAATTAGTATTTTTTATGTATTGTTCATCGAAATGCATCCACTGAAAACCTAAATTACTCCCACAACCTGAAGAAAGGCAATTAACACATACACACAAAATCTTTCCCATTTTAGTGACTCGTTAGCTGGAGTTGTTACAATATGTGATGTAACAATACGTGAGTAAATTTTTGTTTACCAAATGGAAACGAGAAAACGAGTTAAGTATTGCCTCTAGACAAACTGGGAATTCTTGGGGTTTTTCTACCTGATTGTTAGCTCCCCCTGGTAACACTGCCTGCTGTGCCCTCACCCACATTCTTTCATCTCCAGAACAGAGTGATCGATCTTTCAAAGCATCACCACAGAAACTCAAATAGGGACTCTTAGTGCCTTTGCGGATGTAGATTTTCACTCCAGTTGAAGGGTAGGTAGAGATCATAAGCTGCTTCTCTAACCTTGCTCTCTATCCGCGTTTGACCATCAAAAAATTTAAAACCAATTATTTGCCTCCAGAGAGAGGCATTCCCATGACCTCTAACTGGACCAGCAGTTTTACTATGAAATCTGTTTTGTATTTAGATATCACATATTACTGTAACAAAACATGGATGTCATTTTAAACCAAGTTTCCCTAAACTTTTGACTTGGGTACTTTTATGAGTGAAGAAGTTGAGGAAAAAACTTTCTTCCAATAGAAAGCTTTTAGTTGCCTATTATTCAGAATTAGTGGTCTTGACAGCTTGGGGTAAAGGGGTTCAAAAATCTGCATAATGAAACACTTTTCCCTGGTGTGAACTAAACATGATCTATGTGAACCAAGAGCAGATTTGCTTCCTGGAGCACTCAGGATGGGCCAGAATGTGCCTGCTAGAGTTTTCCAGTGCCTCCGCCCACCACCTGCTGACTGCTGTGGCTGCTGGTTTACTCATACACAGAAACCAGCACCTGCCTTACCTGCTTCACATAGGGTTTGGAGGAACAAATGAAATAAGATATGCAAGCAAGATACTGAAAGTCTAAATATTTAAGTTTTCTTTGTAAACAAATTGTGGTCATTTTACTCTACTAAGCTTTTTTTTTTTTTTTTTTTTCCCCCTAAAGCTAGAAGAGACATTGCTTAAGTTTGTCAGAGTTGGCTGGCAATGTGGAGGAAGAGTTTTGGAAAAAATATAAGAACAACATATAAGAAACCACATGACTTAAGTTAAAGCACTGAAGGAAATACAGGTGGTGTTTGCATGGACAGAATAAGAGGAGAAATTAAAGAAAAAAATGGGATCCAGGTTCTCTGAAGCCTAGTTTATTTCAAAAGGAGTGTTTTCTTTATGATTAAATGATAGGAGGCCACTAAATGCTTCTAAGCAGAAGCTTCAAATGAATCAATTTCCATTTAAGAAAGATCTTGCTAATTTCATTATTTTACATGTAGCTGTCCAGTTTTTTTAGCACCATTTATTGAAGAAACTATCTTTCCTCTACTGTATGTTCTTGCCTCTTTGTCATAGATTAGTTGATGATAGGTGCTTGGGTTTATTTCTAGACTTTCTGTCTTGTTCCACTGATCTATATTTCTGTTTTTGTGCCAGTACTATACTTTTTTGATAACTGGAGCTTTGTAGTATAGTCTGACATCAGGAAGCTTGATTCCTCCAGCTCCATTTTTCCTTTTCAATATTACCTTGGCTATTTGGGGACTTTTGTGTTTCCATACAAATTTTAAAATATTTTTTTCTTGTTCTGTGAAGAATGTCCTTGGTAATTTGATAGGGATTGCACTGACTCTGTAGATCACCTTGGGTAATATAGTCATTTTGACAATATTGATTCTTCCAATCCAAGAGCGTGATATATCTTTCCATCTGTTTGTGTCATCTTTCATTTCTTTCATCACTGTCTTTTAGTTTTCAGAGTACAGGTCTTTTGTCTTTTTAGGTAGGTTTATTCCTAGGTATTTTACTCTTTTGATGTGATTGTAAATTGGATGGTTTCTCTAATTTCTCTTTCTGGCCTATCATTCTATACAGAAATGCAGTATATTTGTGTGTATTAATTTTGTATCCTGTAACAAAATTAATTGATGAGCTCTAACAGTTTTCTGGTATTGTCTTTAGGATTTTCTAGGTATCATATCGTGTCACCTGCAAATACTAACACTATACACAAAAATAAACTCAAAATGGATTAAAGACCTAAATGTAAGGCTGCTGTAAAACTTCTAGAGGAAAACATAGGAAGGGTGCCCTTTGACATAAATTGCAGCAACATCTTGTTGAATCCACCTCTTAGAAAAAGGACAAAATAAACCAATGGACTTAATTTAACTCAAAAGATTTGCACAGCAAAGGAAACCATTTAAAAAATGAAAAGACGACTTACAGAATGGGAGAAAATCTTTGCAAATGATGCAAACAACATGGACCTAATCTCCAAAACATACAAACAACTCATACAACTCAACAACAACAACAAAAAAAAACAAACTACGTAATGGAAAAATGGGCAGAAGACCTAAATAGATATTTCTCCAAAGAAGACATACAGATTGCCAAGAGGCACATGAAAATATGATCAGCGTCACTAATTATTAGAGAAATGCAAATCAGAACTAAAATGAGGTACTACCTCACACCAGTCTGAATGCCCATCATTAACAAGTGTACAAATAGCAAATCCTGGAGAGGGTGTGGAGAAATGGGAATCCCCTCCTTAACTGTTGGTGGGAATGTAAACTGGTACAACCACTATGGAAAACAGTATGGAGGTACCTCAGAAAACTAAATATAGAACTACCATATGATCCAGCAATCCCACTCATGAGCATATATCCAGACAAAACTTTCATTCAAAAAGATACATGCATCCCTATGTTCATTGAAGCACTATTTACGATAGCCGAGGCATGGAAACAACCTATATGTCCACCAACATTTAGGTAGTAATGGCAGTTGAGTTTTCTAATCTCTTTGAATTTCCCTATGCAATCAATCAGAGCCACCAAGAAAGCAAAACCAAAGGCAGCATCTACTAAATTATTATCAGTGACTCACTGAATATATTTTGGGCATATATCCAGAAGTGAAATTGCTGGACTATAGAGTAATTCCATTTTTTTGTGGCAGCACCAGCAGCATATGGAAGTTCCAAGGCCAGGGATCAAATCCAAGCCACAGCTGTGACATACGCCACAGTTGTGGCAATGCCAGATCTTTAACCGCCTGCACCACAGTGGGAACGCCCATTCTTAAATTTTTTGAGCAACCGCTATATTGCTGCTTTCCATAGTGGCTGCACACTTTTGCATTCCCACCAACAGTGCACAGGATTCCCATTTCTCCACATCCTCTCACCAACACTTATTTCCTATTCTTTTGACAGTAACCATTCTAATGAGTGTGAGGTTGTATCTCATTAAGGTTTTGATTTGTATTCACTTATTTTATTTTTATCTTTTTAGGACCACATCCACGGCATACGGAGGTTCCCAGTCTAGGGGTCCAATCAGAGCTGTAACCATCAGCCTATGCCACAGCCACAGCAATGCCAGGTCAGAGCTACGTCTGCAAACTACACCACAGCTCACGGCAACGCCTGCTCCTTAACCCACTGAGCAAGGTCAGGGATCAAACCCGAAACCTCATGGTTCCTAGTCGGATTCGTTTCCACCGCGCCACGACGGGAAGTCGTGCATTCCCTTAAAATGATAAACATTTTGCTTAATTGCATGAAACCTTAGGCTTAACAACATACTTCAACTACAGCAAAATATCTAGGTTATTAATATGCAACTACTATTTGGGAAAATATCTGGTGTTTTAGAGAATCTAACAGCTAACATTTTCTGACTACCTGTTCTGTGTCACAAGCTATGGAAAATGTTTCCATTGTGAGATCTGACTTTAGTTTTGCTCTTACCCTAGAGATAAACATTATCATTTCATCCATTTCATACATGGGGAAACTGATGGAGCAAAATTCAGGTTCTTTCCCAAGGTCACATAGATTAAAAAAAACAAAAAAAACCAAGCACTTCATCTCCAGGATTCAAATGCTTGTATCATGAAAAATGTTAAGAGGATTGTAAAAACAACAACAAAAAAGTGACATCTGTTCATTTCAAAGCTACTTTTTTTTGGGGGGGTCGTCTTTGTTTGTTTGTTTGTTTTTTCAGAAACTTGCATCCTGCAGACTTAGTCAGATCCCAGGATTCTTGAAGGGGTAAGAATCCTAGCAAACGAGGCTGCCCCCGTCCCCTGGGTGACAGGAGGCAGGACAATGGCTCATGGATGGCGGGGTCAGCAGTCTGTCCCCTCATCAGGAAAGTGCAGAGAAGGGACCTCAAAGTCAAGACTTTCCATAAGCACACTTTCATCCTCTTTCCTCCGGGAGTGCCTCTTTGAAGGGAACCTTAGAAATGCCACATTAGGATTTCCTGGTGTGGTGCAGCAGAAATGAATCCAACTAGTATCCATGAGAATTTGGGTCCAATCCCTGGCCTCGCTCAGTGGATTAAGGATTCAGTGTTACTGGGAACTCTGGTGTAGGTTGCAGACGTGGCTCAGTTCCCAAGTTGCTATGGCTGTGGTGTAAGCTGGCAGCTACAGCTCCAATTCGACCACTAGCCTGGGAACTTCCACATGCCACAGGTGGCCCAAAAAAGCAAAAAGAAGGGAGGAAGGGAAGGAGGAAAGAAAGAGAGAGAGAAACGAAGGAAGGAAGGAAGGAAGGAAGGAAGGAAGGAAGGAAGGACAGGAATGCCATATTGCAAATGTTCTTTTCTGGGCCTAGTTCTGCATACTAGGAAACAATTATAATTTTCATTGTGTGGGGCTGTGGCTTAGCCTTCCCCACTCACATCCCTGTCTGGCTCTTTCCTTTCTATTTATTCACATTCTGCTTGGCTATTTTGTCTATTCTAGGCTTTTGGTCTTTTCAAGTGCTATAAAAACCTTCCCAGCTGATCCAAGATCACACAAATTCTATCACTGAAGAGCAACCATAGGGGACACAGGGCTAGAAATAGCTTGGTTGGATGTGGTGATTTGAAAACCCAGGCAGTGA
This sequence comes from Phacochoerus africanus, assembly GCF_016906955.1. NCBI lineage: Eukaryota > Metazoa > Chordata > Mammalia > Artiodactyla > Suidae > Phacochoerus > Phacochoerus africanus. The sequence continues at coordinate 48,147,918 of NC_062553.1, read as the reverse complement.
CATAAAAGAATGAATCGAACACGTTTTTGGAAAATGCGGCGAATAAACCATGGGGCCTCATTGATGACTATTTAAATGGGGTTAACCCCCTTCCTCAGCACATGCAGACCCTCTCCCAGCAGATGGGTGAGGTGGAATGGGGGCCAGGTGGAGCTTTTTGTTTGTTTGTTTTCCCAAGCTAGGGGTCGAATCAGAGTTACAGTTGCTGGCCTACACCACAGCCACAGCAACTTGGGATCTGAACCATGTCTGTGACCTACACCACAGCTCGAAGCAATGCTAGATCCTTAATCCACTGAGCGAGGCCAGGGATTGAACCCGCATCCTCATGGATACTAGTTGTATTCATTTCCGATGCACCACAATGGGAACTCCCCATATGGAGTTTTGAGTCCCTGGACAAGGAGACTTGACCTGGTTTTAAAAATCAGTATCAGAGTTCCCACTATGGTGCAGTGGGTTAAGAACCCAATGGCAGTGGCTCTGGTTGTTCCATCCCCCATGCGATAGGTTAAAAGGATGCAGCTAGGATTCAATCCCTAGTCCAGGAAATTTCCATATGCCCCAGTGCGGTGATTTAAAAAATTTTTTGATTAGCTAAAAAATGGATGAGACCTGAAATAAAAAAGGTATTTAAAAAGTAAAAAAAAAAAAAAAAAATTAGTGTCATTTCCTACAATGTCTCTTATCTTTGTCATCATTGCCTCTTCTTCTTCTTTTTTCTTTTTTTTCTTTTTAGAGCTGCACTTTCAGCATATAAAATTTCCCGGCTAGGGGTTGAATTGGAACTGCAACTGCTAGCCTACACTACAGCTCATGGCAATGCTGGATCCCCGACCCACTGAGCAAGACCAGGGATCGAACACATATCCTCATGGATACTAGTCAGGTTCGTTACTGATGAGCCACAACAGAAACTCCTCAATGTTTTTTCTTTTACCTTAAGCACACAGACTAGAAATATAAATCTCTCTCTCTTTTTTTTTTTTGACGGGGCTTGATTTTTTTCACTAATTTCTGATGTCTCCTCGGACATAAAGTTCTACTGATTTTTTTTTTTAATTCCTTTTGGACTTTTTCTTCCCTCCTTTCCCTCCATGCTTCCCGGGCCGGGCCGGGGATCCCCCTTCTCGCTCAGCCCCACATCCTGCCAACTTGGACCTTCCTTTCAGACCATTGTGTCATCACAGGCCCTTTCTTCTGCCCCTTTCTTTCCTTCCTTTTTTCTTTCCAGGAGCATTTATTGAGCCCCTTAAATAACACATTCCATCTCTGTGAAACATTTTTGTCACACGTAGTCTCAGACACCCTTGCTCATTGCAACTAATTTCTCAGTGTCTTCTAATCCTGAAGCTCCTCTGGTTAGGCTGCTCCCTGATGCCCGATGATGCCTCCATCCCTCCTGTCCTCCCTGGACTCCTCAGGGGCAGCCAAAGACTCTTCTCTGGCTGCCTGTCTTTGTCCGTCACTCTTCTGAACTTCTGCAGAATTTAACTCCTAAACAGCCTCACTGGCTCCTCTTAGTGGACCTTAAATCTTTGCTAGCCTTGTCAAGAGTCATTTATTTGTTGATATACCTCAATAAAGAAATATTCTCCAAAAAAAAGAAATATTCTCAAATTATTTTTCTTCTTTTTTGAAATTTTTTGTTATAATTTATTTACAATGTCCTGTAAATTTCTGCTGTACAGCAAAGTGACCCAGTCATACATATATATACATTCTTTTTCTCACATTATCTTCCATCATGTTCCATCACACATGATTATATATATATATATATATATATATATATACATATATATATATTTAGTTCCCTGTGCTATACAGAAAGATATTTTACTTGTGAATACTCACCAGTAATGGCGTAGTTATAGATGCCCTTCAATGAATTTATGTTGTAGAATGTTCAACACCAAAAGTATACCAAATGTAAACTATAGACTTTGACTGATAATGATGGGTCCATGTTGGGTTGTCCATTGTAACATAGGTACCACTCTGGGCAGGATGTGTGGAGTTGGGGAAGCTCTGCTTATGGGGAGACTGCGTGCATATGGGCCCTCTGTACTTTCCACTCAATTTTAGCTGTGAACCTAGAAATTTTCCGAAGTGTAAGTTTATTAATAAAAATAAATACAGGAGTTCTCATTGTGGCTGAATGTGTTAAGAACTTGACACTCTCTCTGAAGCTATGGGTTCAATCCCTGGCCTCGCTCAAGTAGGTTAAGCCTCCAGTGTTGCCACAAGTTTCAGTGTAGGTCTAAGATGCAGGTCAGATTTGGTGTTGTTTGGCTGCGGCATAGACCTCAGCTGCAGCCCTGATTTGACCTCTGGCCTAGGAATTTCCATATGCCGCAGGTGCAGCCCTACAAAAATAAAATAAAAAAATAAATGCTTGTTGGGTGATTTTTATTGTCCAGTTTATCTGTTTAATTTGGGCTCTTTATGGTGCTTAATAAAATACTCATTTACTAAAACCTTTACAATATCCCAGGCACTGTTCTAGGAGCTGAAGACAGAGTGGTTACTGGGAAAAGATACATAAAAACAAGAATGGGAGTTCCCATCATGGCTCAGCTGTAGCGAACCTGACCGGTATCCATGAAGACATGGGTTTGATTCCTGGCCTTCCTTAGTGGGTTAAACAATCCAGTGTTGCTGTAAGCTGTGGTGTAGGTCACAGATTCGGCTTGGATCTGGCATTTCTGTGGCTGTGGTGTAGGCCAGCATCTGTGGCTGTGATTCAACCTTTAGCCTGGGAACTTCCATATGCCACAGGTATGGCCCTAAAAAGACAAAAACAAACAAACAAAAGAAACAAACAAACAAAAAACCCCAAGAATGGCTCTCCCTCCAGGTTTCAGGAAGAACAGTTCACTGAGCCCAGCTACTGCAGGGAATGGCTCTGAGGCTGGACATTTATTCCAGTACCATGGCACCCTGGCATTTGGCTGCTCCCTGAGAAACAGGTGTCTGTTGCACTTGGTTCTGAATGCCCCTGCTGTTGGTCCATCTCGTTCCTGACCTCATGGGCCTCTTTTTATTCACATTCTTCGTTCTCTCATCATTTCTCTCCTCTCCTGGCTTCTGCATACTGACTGAGCACAGCCTCTGCTCTTTTTGCCCTCACACAGTAATTTCCCAGAAAGAATGTGGTGAGTTCAAGTGGGTTTACCTACCCTGTGGCTCACAGTGCTCCTTTGAGGCCTTTTTTTCCAGATTCCTGGTAAGCTTGGGCTGGCAGCTCTTGGGCCAGGCATCTTCTTTGATCCAGCAGTGGTCAAAGCTGCTTGGTAGGAATCATTTATCCTCCTGGGGTCATTCAGTTTTCCCCTCTCAGGCCTGAGAAGCAGGAGACATTCAGCCAAAAGAGGTCTTCAATTTGAAGGCATTTTGGTTCTAAATTTTAGAAATATCTGTAAATACCTGGCATCAAGAAAGGTGCCTGTTCTGTAGGAAGTGCACACAAATGAAATTATCTCATTAAACTACCACTGGTCAGGGAACTATATCTAATCACTTGTGATGGAACATGGATGGAGGATATGAAAAAAAATCATGTATATACATGTATAACTGGATCACTTTTCTATACAGCAGAAATTGACAGAACATTGTAAATCAACTATAATAAAAAATTAAAAAAATAAATTACCACTAGTAGGTTTGTGTGTATACTTAATGCTACTTGACACTGGCTTGATCCTAAATCAGTTTTATAGTCTTGTTTGAAAAAAAGGTGCCAGTCCATATAAATTGAGGAAAACCTCAAATACTGTGATACAGCTCTACTTCAGGGGTCCCCATCAGACCTCACTGTTTGTCAGCTACTCAGTGTCAGATCAGTATTAATATTATTAAAAATTCCTAAATTTTATTAAACTACAGAAAAAACAATGGAATAAGCTTTTACTTTTGAGGTGTTGTATACCCTAGATTGAGTTATTTCACTAGTTTCCCTCCTCTATAAAAATTGGTCATTTGATTCTAAATTCAGATATTATATTCCAAGCTTGGACAATTTTTCCCATTATGACCTTCTTGACTGCCCATAAAATATGGCCTTTCTAAGACTCTTTAACCTTGCAGGCAATGTTCCTATTACATAGTCACAGCATTGTAAAAACTAACCAGGCAGTAAGTATTATTCCAAACAAGGCAGGAATTTTATTGTGCTTGCCTTGTTCTTGGCTAAAATGTGAATGTTGACAAAAGTGCAATTGACAAACTATTTTTTAGTTCCAATCTTTTTTTTTTTCCCCCCGTCAGCTGGGTAAATCCTCAGTCACTGTTCGATCTTTCTGAAGGGTTCGGTCCCTGGGCTGCAGTCTGCATTACTGATTTTCATTCCTTTACTGCCCCTTTCAATATTCATTCTTAGTGAATATTTTCAAGATCATTGGCTTCTCAAATCCACAACTTGACTCCTCAGAGCTGCACTTCCTTTACTATTTAAGCTATTTTTTTTTCACACATATCCATTCCTTTTCAAATTCTTTTCCCATATAGGTTATTACACAGTACTGAGTAGAGTTCTCAGTGCTATAGAGTAGATCCTTGCTGCTGATCTATTTTGTATACAGTGGTGTGTATTTGTAAATCACAACCTCCTGTTTTATGCTTCCCCATGTTTCCCCTTTGGGAACCATAAGTTTTGTTTCAGTCTTTGAGGGTGTTTCTGTTTTGTAAGTTCTTTTGTATCATTTTTACTAGATTCCCCATATTAATGATCTCACATAATATTTGTCTTTCTCTCACATACTGACTGCACTTAGCAGCTATTTCTAAAGGAGAACAGTATCATGGTATCAGGGAGGAGTCTCCTCTTTTTCCTTCAGTTCAAATATAAGTGTGGAATTCCCATCATGGCTCAGCAGAAATGAATCTGAATAGTAACCATTAGGATGCAGGTTTGATCCCTGGCCTCCATCAGTGGGTTAAGGACCCTGCATTGCTGTGGTTGTGCTGTAGGCTGACAGCTACAATTCCAATTTAACCTCTAGCCTGGGAACCTCCATATGCCGTGGGTGTGGCCCTAAAAAGACAAAATCAACAAATAAGTAAATTTAAAAATAAAAGTATACAAAACTGTTAAAAAATATATGTGATAATTCCTTGAGAAATACATTAGCATGCAGACCTACCAAGTGTGTTGATACACAAATGCTTCCTCAGCAGCTTGAATCATTCAAGAACATTTCAAGAGCTATTATCAGAGGCCTGGAGATAAAATATATTAAATAGATGAGCATCAACTCTACACCTCCCAGAAGAGGGAATGGATTACAGATGAGGAAAATATTTAGAGGACTTTCATCTCTATGGATGAAAACACAACCAAGTCTGTTTAGCCTTCTTGATTGGGGGAAGAGCTTTCTGCATTTCTAAAACATGGCAAAATTCTGCAATTGATATGACACGGAGTAAGTTCTGTCAGTGCCATTGATCCCATGTGATGGACACACACTTCTTACAGTCCTGGAGTGGAGGCAAATCCACGCTACTTAAAGGTAACCTAAAACATAAAAAGGCAGAATAGGCATCATGGCTGACCTGTCATTTTCCTGTATTTTTAGCAGACTGCCAACAGTGATGAAGAGGTTATTCTTCAAAATATCAGATCCTGAATATCTTTCAAACGCATTTGAGAAAAGTAAGCTTTTTGAATGAGGAAGTTCAGTGAGAGCACAGGTGGTTGTTGGCTTGGGTTTCCTTGAGTGAAGGGTGTTAGGGTGAGCAGATGATGGGTGGAGCATGTGAGAAATCATATATCCATACAGCACTTGCATTTTTAAAAGGCAGAGCTGAAGCTGCTCGAAGGGTTTTAATTCTCCAAGTTGTTTTGATGGCCAGATTTTCAAAATGTACTCACCAAGACAGTGCAAACGCTCCAGAAAGAGCCATAGTTCAGCCATCTTCCCTTTAGCATCAAGACTGGACTCCTGATGTCTTTCTAGACCCCCCACAGTTCCACACACTTTGTGCACATGTTTCCATGTGCTTGCATTGCCTTCTGAGGCTTCCCAGCAGGTGATGGACAGTCGTTCCTGAGGTATATGTCAGTTCCCAGGTTAGCTGTGGAATCAGAGCTGAAGCTGCAGGCCTACACCACAGCCACGGCAATGCCAGATCCAAGCCACATCTGTGACCTACTTCAAAGCTTGCAGCAACGCAGGATACTTAACCCACTGAGTGAGGTCAGGGATCGAACCCACATCCTCATGGACACTATGTCAGGCTCTTAACTTGCTAAGCCACAATGGGAACTTCTAAGACAGGGCTTTCATTTACACCTGCTTGAAGATAAGTAATGGCCCTTGATTTTAAAAAGTGCTCAAGTGGGCTGCTGCTGAAATATTTACCTTCTAAAATATAAGTGCCCTTCTTATAGACCCAAGTGTTAGCCGGACTTATCACATGTGATATTTGAGCAGTGATATTTGATGTACTCAGAACTTCACTGGCTAGACTGTACTCTTAACTTGGTGGTCACATTCTTGACTGTCGGTTTAAATTCTCCAAGGTCTTGTTTCTCAGTGTGGGTACTGGGAATCAAAAGATGATGTCTCACAGAGATTTTTATTGGAAAAGGGTTGGAGAAGAGACAAATGCTATGTAAACACAAAGAGATCATCATTTTTCACTGAATCTCAAGACACATGATGAATTCTGGACCTCGTTTGTTTGGTGTTAACATGAATTATATCAGTTTTTTTTTCTCTGAGTCAGCAGCAAGCTACCTAAAAGAACAGGCTTTTGGGGTGGTTTTTAGGCTAAATCATCTCAATCTGTCAGCACCCTGAGGACTTGCTTCTGCAGTGAGCCCTAAGGGCTTTCTTGCATTTCGATGAGAAAAAGCATGCACGAGTCATTAATAATATAGACAAGGCTGTCTGTTATATTTATTTATTTTCCAGCTTGTACAAACTGGATGTAGAAGCATAAACATAGTACATTTCTACCATTTTCAACAAAAATATAACCAATATGTACAATTATTGTATTAAAAATACAAAAGGGATACAGACTCCACCAATGTCTTTCTAAAAGACATACAGGTACAAGTAGTATCAAAAGTATGAGGAAATCACCAGTTAATTGTACATTCTGCACTTGACGTCACAGAGCGAACTGAGGTTACAGTCCTATGTTCTACGATTACTTAATGCTTAGATAACATTTGTGCAACTGTGTTGAGCTAGATTTCTGTCTTTCTATATGCACATGAGGTCCATAGCCTATATCAGAAAACTGGCAAAGAATGCATATTACATGTAAAATTACAAATGCCTCATTGACAATGTAATATATAAGCAAGTAGACAAATGCCATGATACAGAAGAGAATTATTAAATAAAGCACTGACATTTTTTGATACAGTGAAAAAACACTGCAATTCGACTTGTAAAATTGGAAGCTATTTACGTTTACCTACTGATCAATATGATCAGCTGAATTTAATGGAAAAAAAATCCAAGACCAGCAGTTCCTCACATTTGAGTACTACTCGGATTGGCAGCCTTCACTTTTCCGGAGTCTGTGCAAAAACAACACAAAAATAGAGCGGAGGGGTCATCTCAGTCCTTCTGGGGTTAATAGCAGCTGTGAGCAGGTGGTTGCTACACTTAGACCTTCTCTATCTCAGCGTCCGTAAAGCCACTCATGGGTCAGTCTCTGCAGACTCACCCGCTTTGCAAAGGCTGGCGTATCTCACCAGGTTTGGGATCTTTTTGATCTTTTTCAGCTTAAAGGCTTGTTTCTTCCCTAGTGCCGATCCAAACAGGGAGGCTGTCTTGAAAGAGCAGTATCAACAGCTGGCCCTAGCGCCAACATCCGGGCTGCTTTCACGGCAACGCTATCCAGTTATAAACGTTTCTCTTTAAAAACAAATGAAAGAATCCCTAAAACTAAGTGAATAGAAATCAAAGGAACATAATTTAAAGACATGTGGGGTTTGCCGTCCAACTTGATGGAGTGGGACACGCCCTCAAATGACACTGTCCTGCACTCCGTAAGGCTCAGACACAGGACACAAGAGCTCTCGTTCCCTCCCCCGGCCATGTGCAAACAGTTTTAGGGAAGAGCCCCACCCCAGGGGACGGAGGGAACGAGGGCCTTGGTGTCTAAGTAACTGGCTAAGGTCTCATGTTTCCAGGATCGGGCACTACACCGCATGGCCCCAAGGACACAGGAAGAGGGGCTGCATGCCAGGCATCCCTCCTCCCCACACTCTGGCCGGCATATTTGGTTTTTTAGAAACCCAGGCTGGGAACCCTACTTAAAAGGTTCAAAATAATACTGTAATCATTAAATGGATATAACATTTACTCTCTGAACACAATCTTTAAACTCATTAAAAAAAAAAAAAAAAAAGGAGGACATTGTAAACAAGTGGACGAGCACTGTACTCCAAGGATTTCATTGTTTTTCTTTGTCTTCCTTGGTGGGTTAAAGGCCCCAAGTAGTTCAATGGCTAGCTTTTCTCACGATGCCAATGAAACCAAGTGCTAGGACTGGATGGAAATCTAGGAAGAAGGTTTTCAACAACCCTTCCAGGCGTGGAGAAATGCAGCCAGAGGGCATCATCTCGGCGATGACCTTGGAGTCTGGAATGGTACTGTGTGATGGAGCAGCAACGGGGAGCTCGGAGACTGCTGCGCTGTGCATTCAAGCAACAAAGTCGGAAAAGTGCCAGGGCGGTTTCTTCACAGTATTTCACATGCAAAGGGGACAGGGAGAGGGGAGAAGAAGCCCCATGCTGCTTTTAAGGCAGGGAAGGAGGCAAACTGGTCCACCATCCTCAGAGTGTGAGTTCCCAGGCTCCAACGCTAGGGGGCGTCCTCTTGTGCTCTCCTTCGGGTGGCTGACTCCAGGTTCAGAGAAGCCTGTGCCTCAAACAGCAGACACCTGTTCATCTTCTGCTAACATAACCACGAGAGAAAGAAAAAGAATCAATGAGCAAGCCAGTCCTTTCCTCATGCCTAGACAGAATACATGCACTACTGCGCTAAATAAAAATACTGTAACTATTGTAGCTATTCACTTAAAATCTTCGTCTTTTTTCTACATAATGATTAGCAAAAAAGTTGTACGTATGATGCACATCTTTCAGTATAGACATACAATAAAAATACACTGTATATTTACTGATTGGAAATTTTTAATGGTAAATTCATTGAAAAAAGTTTAAAACATGTGACTGCTTTTTCAACCGTGTCCCCAGTTCAATAAAAAATGCAAGAGAGAATACAAAATGTCTTTTTTTCCTTTTTTTCAGTTTCCAAAATTCATTTTTTTATTTTTTATTTTTTTTTTGGGGGGGGGGGACGGCAAACCCATGGAGTGCGTAAGTTCCCAAGCCAGAGATGGAACCCAGGCCACAGCAGCAACCAGGCCGGATTCTTGCTGAGCTACCAGGGAATTCCAGCACGTGACTTTTAGTAACATACACTCGCATACACATAAAAAAATCTAGAAGGATTTATAACAAAATGCAGATAGTCATTATCTGCAAGTGGCAGGATTAAAAGTAATTTCCATTCATTGTGGCTTGCTTTTTTCTATCATGATTATTTGCAGAATAAAACATGTTAAACTCAAAATTTTTTAAAAAGGGGTGGAGGGGGCAGCACGGTCTCCCCACTGATCCTCACCCCAGCACGGCCAGCCAGGCATGCACAGGGAAGGCAAGAAAGCTCTGGAGAAGGGGGTTTCTTTCTCAGACTTTCCTTTGGACTCACTACAAGTCCAAACACAACATGTCCGCTGGGAAACGAGGATTAGGAAGGAAATCCAGGCATGCACACGCTACCACAAGGGACCCGCCTGCAATCTCTGGGTATTTCTCAAGCCATTTACGAAAGAGTGAAATGAGACGCATCACCCCCCACGAGAAAGCAGGCAAAGCAGGCGCCCTAAGCGCATTCCTGAGACTGTCTACATCTAGAGCTGGAAAGCAGCGCTGCCTGATGATCAACTGCAGCGGAAGCGGGCACGCGGGGCAGGGCCGCGGGGAAGCACATGTACCGTCCTCCTCGGCGGCGAGGCCCGGGGGCGGGCAGGGGCCAGGGCGCGGGTCGCCGTCGCCGGGCCGGTGCCACTGAGGCCGCGGGGCGGGCCTGGCGCTGCCCGGGGCGGGGGGCGCCGCAGGGTCAGCCGGCCGCGCCAGCATCCTGGAGCGCTGCAGCGCCACGGTGTAGTCTGGGGGCTTCCGCGCCGGGTGCGGGTGGCCCTCGGGGAAGTCGGTGATGGGGATGCCCACGTAGCCCGGCGGGGTGGGCGGGGGCTCCCGGTACCGGCCCTCCTTCCTCGCTGCAGGAAAGACAAGCGCCGCCGTTACAAACACTGGGGAAGTAATTGCCTGCCACACATGCTTATCAGAAATGATGGAAAGCGTTATTAGCACGGCGCACACGGGGCAAGAGCACAGGTGACCGTGTGCGGCGGGGTGGGGGTGCAGGCGGGGCAAGGACGTTCACCACAGTGTCATCTCCAGGCCAGGGGATAACGGTGACAGGAGCAACTAAGCCATCTGAGTACCTATTACTCTAAATGACTGACTGTAAATCGTCTTCGCCCATCACGTAGAAACTAGGTTACCACCTAGCCCTGGGGGTCATTGCAGAGACCCAGCAAAAGGAACAGAAAAGACCCCCAGTTCCACTCTTGGAATGCAGGATGGGTGCCTGGTGGAGGTTGCTTCCCCTCTCCTGCCCAGGCCGGCTGCTCCTCTTGGCTGGGCAGTGACCCTCACCAGGCAGAGGATCAATTCCACCTTACTTTCTGGTCTTGGGCCTCACTCCGGAAAACAGGGAATCAAAATAAATTTGGGAGAGTAGTAGAAAAGATGATGCAAATTAAATAACTTAAGACTATGTGTATGTCATGGATTAATTTTTCTTAAAACCCTTTTATTACTGTCATGACTTAAAACATGAGTCTGTGAAGGCAACTAAAATCAAAGTTTTACCTGGACTTTCTATACTCAACTGTGAGGAACTTAAATCATTTTTCTTTCCTTTGTAATAAAAATTGAGTATTAGGTGGTTGAAAGAAAGTGTTTTTCTACTTGCAATCACCAAGACATGGAAGCAACCCATCTGACCATCGACAAATGAATGGATAAAGAAGATGTGGTACAAATACATAATGGAATATTACTCAGTCATAAAAAAGAATGAAGTATCACCACTTGCAGTGACATGGATGGACCTAGAGATTATCATACTAAGTGAAGTCAGAGAAGGACAAATATCATATGATATCACATATATGGAATCTAAAAAAATGCAACTGAATTTATTTACAAAACAGAAATAGACTCACAGACATAGAAACTTATGGTTACCAAAAGGGAAAGGGGGGAGTGATAAATTAGTAGTATGGGATTAATAGATACACATTACTATATATAAAATAGATAAGCAACAAGGATTTACTGTGTAACAGAGGGAACTATATTCAATATCTGTAATAACCTATAATGGAAAAAAAATTAGAAAAAAAGATAACTGAATCACTTTGCTGTACACCTAAAACTAACACAATATTGTCAATCACCTATACTTCCAAAAAAAAGTGCTTTATAAATTGCAACCTAAGAATAGATATTAACTACTCTCCTTATTCATCTTGAAAGGATATAAATTTGACACCCACCCCATGACTATTTACATGATAAAATAACTATAATTTCTCTAATAAAAGTGGTGTCTTCAAAGGTTAAATTCCAGAATTTCTCACTATATCCTATAATGTATCCCTACACTCCAATTATGCAGACGTTGAACAGGCTATAGAGAATAGAGATAGGATTAAGGGAACATAAGACTTCACAGCAGAAACAGCAGCACAGAGTGACAGCATCTTTGGTGTACTTAAGAATTAACTAAGCACTCGTCTTCTAAGTGCTTTGCATAGATTTCCTTTAATCCTCACACCAACTGTATGGTAGAAATTATTAAACTCACTTTACAGGTGAGGAAACAGACATAGTTCCTTGCCCAATGTCACAAAGCTAGGAAAATGGCAAAGCAGGGATTCAAACCCCAACCTGCCTGGCTCCCAAGCTTTTACTGAATTCTCTCCTAACACCCTCTCCTCGTTCTGCTGTGGGCAGAGAAAATTTGTTTAGCACAGAAACAGTTTATCTGCATAACATCAATAGAAGATTTAAGGACTGCACCTGTGGCACTTGGAAGTTCCCGGAGCTAGGGGTTGAACTGGTGTTGCAAATGGGACCTACACCATAGCCACAGCAATGCCGGATCCTTAACCCACTGAGCAAGGCCAGGGATTGAATCTGCATCCTCACAGATACTATGTTGGGTTCTTAACTTTCTGTGCCACAATGGGAACTTCCAATAGAATATTCTTGAATATGCAAAGTGTAAACTTCTAAATACAACTCAAGGGTACAAAATAAAATAATAAAATATTTAAAACAATTTCTCCAATTAAACAAAAAATTCTTCTTTTAGAGAGAGAATGGCCATCCTACCTGATAATTTTCAACTGAGAAGATGAATATCAGGCCAGGTAACACCCATAACCACAAGCTGCTGATGTAGACAGCTAAGATGCACTCTGTGTTGGAAGCTTGGCCAACTTGGCCAGGGAGCCTGGGCTCATAACACTCTTCATTTCAAAAGCCCAATTCGATAGCTAATTTGGAAGCCCTTCACAGTGATACATGGGCAGGACCACACACATATACCTTCACTTTGAAATAAGCTGGAGTAAAGCCGTGACCCAGACACAACAGAGCCTGCAGTCTACTTACCAATGAGCCCCTTGGCAGTGCCTGGTGTCACTGCCATGTGAGTGGGCACGGGAACAGGCTTGGCTTCTTCCGTGGTTACAGACGTCACACTGCTGCTTTCAGCTTCAATGCAAACGTCCTTCCCCCCTCGCCGCTTGATGGTGCCTGTGTCCCCTTCTGAGTCCTCTCCCCAGTATCCTGTGGAAGATGCCCAGCTTGCCCGGGACTGGGCCTGATCAAGACTCTCTCTGCTTTGATTCTGCCTGCTGTACTTTGTGCTGTGGTCAGAAAACATGATTTGGTCCATATGGCTGCTCGAGGCCCATAAGCCTGCGGGGTCCCCTGAATAGTCGAAGTGAGTGTGCCCAAAAGGGAGTGTTTCCCAGCTCCTCTGGTGCTGGATGGTCTGTATGTTGTCGTGGGAACCACTTGAGCATGACGTCCAGCTCCCTCGGCCACTGTCAGCAGCATCCAGGGAGGCTCGGTCCCCCTGGTCTTGAGACAGTTCCTCTGTGCTTGGAGAAAAAATCACGGTGGCTGCGGCGTACAAGCCCCGGCTCTCAGACACTGGCACACAGGACCTAAGGGGCCAAGAGAAAACAAAAAGAAAAAAATGAAGGGGAAGAGAGGGAGGGGAGGGGAGAGCAAGAGTATTAACTAACACTTTTATGATAAATCCAAAACACTTTTTCCTGGAAAGGTGGCTTCCTCTCATCCCAAGAAGTGGGTGAAAGCCCCACCAGACTGAGTTACAGCAGCCCATTCCATCCTGTCTAGTTTCCTCCCCTTGACACTCCTTGGTGGTCCAGTAGTTAGAGTTCCATTTCCTCCCCGGATTGTTACCACCACATCAACGCACAGGGAAAGAACGACCACCTGCTCACAAGGAATGAACATTCTCCTTGCAAAGCTCAACACCATCCGATTATTTTGGGAAGGCGGCCCCTAGGTAACACATCCCAGAGTCAGCTCCTGCCTTGGGCACAGGACAGACCTGTTCCAGCAAGGCAGAGCCTTAACTCAAGGGAGTCGCCGGGCAGCAAGAACTCAGTGTTTCATCACGTGGAACTGTGGACACGAGGACTGGGATGGGAGACCACTCCTAGGCATCATGTAGGTAAAGGGAAAGACCCCCGGGGAGGAAGCTGGAAGAAGGATGGGGTGGGGGGTGCGAAAAAGAAGCGGAGTCCCTACCCCAGGCTGTACTGGTCAGGCTCTAGCACCGGCCGCCTCTCCACTAGGCTGACCGAGTGCCTCTGGCGCCGTTCTTCTGGCAGCGAGACCGGCACTGAGTCAAAGGAGGAGTTGCTGACGAGGCTGGAACGTGAAGAAATCTCACTGTGACCAGAGTCTGAGAAGTTATCCACGGTTCCACTGGGAGCCAAAGTATAGCCTGCATGAGGAACATAGCACTCATTAGACCCTGTGGGTTTGCAGCATGAAGGTGAAGTCTGCCCACTGGCGGACATCCAGGGGCATCACCATGAAAATGGGGGTAGGCATTTTACTTAGGGACACCTGGTGACTGAAAATATGGTCAATTTTTACTCCATTGGTGTTTAACGTGTTTAACAAGAGTTGAGAGAGAAAAAAAAAAAAAAAACAACATTGTTACATGAGTCAGGAATTGATGCAGAAATCATGGCACTACTCTACTATTCTTAGTTCTCTTCAATATAAATACTACTACATGAGTCTATATAAAAGAAATGATGAAGAATCTAGGAAGACATTTAAAAATGTTTTTTTTTTTCCTCAAACTGCAACCAGTCAGTTTGTTTTCAGTGGAATTTTCATTTTTAGAACTCTATGGCATAGAATAACTCAACTGGAAAGATCTGCACTACAATTTTAAGTGGACACATATGAGTAAGAAATAAGAATTGAGGAAGATAATCTGTGGATTTTTGCCATTTGATTTTTCAACATTAATGTTATATTGGATAAATCACATAAAAGCCAGTTGTTCGGAAGGATGTAATGTAAAAAATCTCCATTTTGTCCCTGGAACATCACTATGTCTAAACAGATGTCCATTTTTTTGGACTGAAGGACCCCGTAACTCTCCTTTGTTGCTAAAAATAATTCTGAAAGTTACAAAGGAAGAGAGGTTGGTCTTGACATTTTTTTCCCCCTTTTCGGCCACACCCGCAACATATGGAAGTTCCTGAGCCAGGGACTAAATCCAAGCCACATCTGTGACCTATGCCACAGCTGCAGCAATGTGGGATCCTTAACCCACTGTGCTAAGGTAGGAACTCCCTGTCTTGACATTTTTAACAAAAAAATCCAAATCACCTTTCTCAGTACTCATTTTTCTTACTAAGAATCTCATATTATTTAAAATACTGATTTTATATGATTAAATGTACACAATGCAAGATTTTTCAATGCTGCCCACCTAATAAAAAAACATTTGATCTAGAGCATCTACATGTACTTTCTAAAGAGCACTTCCATCCTCTCAGTAAACTCTTCATTCCTGACTTATTTTTTAAAGGTCACACAGGTCTTGATAAGATTTAATGTATTCATCTATGAAATGTCTTTTTATAAACCACACAGCAAGTTCTGACAGGCAAGATTTAAAGCCTTCCCCGAACAGTCTGTTCAAAAAATAAAAACATCTCTTGAAAAATAACCAGTCAGGTGGAGCACTTGACATTTGGATGAATTCTCTGTGTTCCTTAAGTAACGAGATGCCTGCTCTCTTCCCCACCTGGC
Organism: Phacochoerus africanus; assembly: GCF_016906955.1. NCBI lineage: Eukaryota > Metazoa > Chordata > Mammalia > Artiodactyla > Suidae > Phacochoerus > Phacochoerus africanus. The sequence continues at coordinate 48,132,431 of NC_062553.1, read as the reverse complement.
TTGCAGTACTATAAACCCCACCTATCCCATAGCTCTGTGCTGCACTGTTATTCTTGTTACTGTTCTCACTTCTAAGAGAAGAGGGGGAACTGGTTAAGTCCAGATGCCTGGAGACAAAGGATCCCAGCTGATTGCCACTGCCACCTAACAATGGGATGAAAAAAGAATTCAGATACACCCATGTAAGGAGGACAGAGAAACTGATACCCCCATAAAATGCACAGAACTCCATTTTGCTTTGTAGAAGCAGCTACAAAGTAAAGCAGAAAAGGTGGGCTCCCGTTGTGGCTCAGCGGTAATGAACCTAACTAGTATCCATGAGGCTGCGGGTTCGATCCCTGGCCTCACTCAATGAGTTAAGGATCTGGCATTGCCGTGAGCTGTGGTGTAGGTCACAGACACAGCTCATATCCCATGTTGCTATGGCTGTGGTGTAGGCTGGCAACTACAGCTCTGATTCGATCCCTAACCAAGGAACTTCAATATGCCTTGGGTACGGTCCTAAAAAGATGTGAAGAAAAAAAAAAAAAAAAAAGTAAAGCAGAAAAGGTATCTGTGGTGTCAGTGAAATCTAAAAATGTCTTACTCTCTTTGGCCTTCTTCTAGGGATGGCTGTCCTGGCTGTTTAGGGCCAGCTTACACCCATTCAATTAAAGGGTGGGATAGAAAGTAATCCTGAGGGTTATGCAGCAGAAAATCATCTAGCATTTTAAGATCAGAAAGCATTAACATAAGGAGAGTTTGAGTCCCTAAAATTTAATCTCTTTAAAAATAAAACAAGACAGCAAAAAGAAAGATAATCAAGACCCATGTTAACACAATGAAAAAATAAATCAGGAAGATATTAGTTTTTCTCTTTTTTTTTGCCTTTTTTGTTGTTGTTGTTGCTATTTCTTGGGCTGCTCCCACGGCATATGGAGGTTCCCAGGCTAGGGGTTGAATTGGAGCTGTAGCCGCTGGCCTACGCCAGAGCCACAGCAACGCAGGATCCGAGCCGCGTCTGCAACCTACACCACAGCTCACGGCAACACCGGATCGTTAACCCACTGAGCAAGGCCAGGGACCGAACCCGCAACCTCATGGTTCCTAGTCGGATTCGTTAACCACTGCGCTACAACAGGAACTCCTAGTTTTTCTTATGTTTTTATAGCCCTTGACTCTGTAATGAATGCTATGTAATCATATGTAGTTAGAACAACTGTTAGTGTAAAAAGAATTATTTCCACACTTACAAACAATACAGAACTTAAATGAATTTTGTAAATGCCTTATATAGTTATACCATTTTAATACTATTTATTTATAAATATAATATTAAAAAAATACCAAAATTCTCTCAAACTTATAAACTGAGGGGAGAAAAATCCACCGGGTATTATGCATCTGAACGTCTTAAGTGACCCTAATGTCAGAAATGATGTCATCTATAACTGGAATGCATTACAGCTGAAAGCACAGGTGACCCTGAAGGAAAAGAGTCAGGAACCCAGTCACCTTTCCTTGGAGAGCTCTGTGGGGAGGTGGGGGGAGAAGAGAGCTGGGAAGACGCGTTTGATATTGTGTCTTCTGCTGGTTTCTTGTGGCGCTCCAGGCTCCCTTCTTCAGACAAAGAAAGAATTTTCTTTAAAGCTTGTGGAGAGTTTATGCCTGTGAGAGAAAGAAAATAACTTCAATACGCATTTCCAAGACTGAAAAGAATAACATTCGTTAACTAAAAAATCTTTTGTGTGTTAAGAATCAGTATTACGTTTCCTTTCAGCCCGTTTAGACTCTCGGTGATCTCTGTGCTCTTCACAGTGTGAACAGAGAGCTCACGCGAGTTACGAGGTACCCATGATCTGACTTCTGATATTTCACACTTGAGATCCTAAATCTTCACCACCCCGTTATTTAACAATATGTTTGATGACAAGGAAGAAAAAAGAGAGACAATTTGGAAATCTTTTAAGTTGGGATGAAAGCAATGTAGTTCAGAATATTTACTAGAACTCAGGTGTGAATTGGAAACAGGTATTTTGGTGTTGTTGGGAAAAGCCTATGGGAAGCGGGAATGATGGCTAGAAGGTAAAGAGCCAAGAACCAATAGGAAGTGGCAAGAAAAGAGATGAAAAGAATGCTAGGAATTCTATGTTAATATTTGGTCGAATAAATGGATGACAGAGAAGGTGGCGGCGGGGGGGGGGGGGGGGGATGGACAAGCCAGAAAGTTCTACGTCTCAGAAACTACAGGAGATGTTTATAGAAGGGAGTGATCCAGCATCAAGTGTACGATCAAGGAGGATGAGACAGAAGGAAAAGGATTACATGAACCAATACAAAGTAATTTTTCTTTTTTTCGGCCTGGCAACATGTGGGAATTCCCAGGCCAAGGACTGAACCTGTGCCACAGCTGTAACCAGTGCCATAGCAGAAATAACACCAAATCCTTAACCCACTTGAGCCACCAGGGAATTCCCCAATATAAGGTGATCTTTTTTTTCCCCTAAAAAAAATTTCCCCTTTTAGAAATGAGGGAGACACAGTAAGATATTTTTATTAAGCTTGTAGTATTATTATGAGGCGCTATCTATCAACTACCTTATTTCGAACAACAAAGAGACACCAGGGAAAGGATTATAGGTTGAAACTACCTCAATGAATATTAATGTTCTTATACCTAAAAGAATCCATTAAAAAGGAGGCAGTGAAATTTAACAAAGACTTAATCTTTCATCTGAATGCAAGTGTTTGATCTATTTTAATACAATCTTTTAAAAATCACTTTTAAAGCAATCTTTTAATTTCATGCACAGATATTGATATACAGAGGATACATGAAAATACCAGCTACACTACAGCTATATGAATGAATAGATTTGATTTAGAAAAAACTTCCAAGCCAGCATCATACATAGATTCAGAAAGTGCTGCCTTCCAACTACATAGATGGATGTGAAAATGCTACACCCTGTTGCATTTCAAAAGTACCTCTAGTGATGACAGAGACACTAATATTGAAAAGGCAGACAGTATTCAGAAAAAAATATATTTGAGGAATAGGGGGCAGCATCTCTAAGATACTTAAAGTATCTTAAATATCTATTAAAGTATCTATTAAACCATCCTAAGAAGACAGGACTCTTTCATCCATCTTTTCTAAAGTTCATAAATTCAGAGAAGCTTAAATGTGCTAGACAGAGATTCTGTCTGGGAAAGTGGGGGATGGCTTTCTCTCTAGCACACCTCCATGTGGACTAACAGGCTGAGTTCAGCTAAGAGGAAAACTGACAGATTTCCATGAAAGAAGCTTGATGTCACTTACATGTGGAGTCTAAAAGAGGGCACAAATGAGCCTATCCACAGAACAGAAATAAGCAGGCATAGAGAACAGACTTGTGGCTGCTGAGAGGGGAGGGGGAGGGATTGGCATGGATGAGGAGTTTGGGGTTGATAGATGCAAACTTTTATATTTAGAATGGATAATCAAGGAGATCCTACTGCATAGTACAGGGAACTATATACGGTCTTCTTGGGATAGAACATGATGGAAGATAGCATGAGGAAAAGATTGTATATATCTGTATAACTGGGTCACTCTGCTGTACACCGGAAATTGGCACACACTGTAAATTAGCTATACTCTAATTTAAAAAAAAGAAGCAGCGCAATATAAAAGAGGTAATAGAAGTCAACCTGCACAGGACGCAGGAATGTAAGAATATTATAAAGACAGTGGACAAAAGAACATTAATTCAGTTCATCTGGGATAGGGGAGCAACAGACTTTCAAAGAGGAATTGTCGAGGAAAGGGGAGATGTTTCACTCTCTCTCAAACTCAACACATGCTGATCAGGAGGAAGGAGCAGATGGCTGAGCCTATGAAGGATCCACTCAATTCCTGCCTGAAACAACTGGGGGGAAACTAGATCAGTTACTAACACCCTATTTTATTGGAGTGAACTCTTTGCTGCTGTTTTTAAGAGTTCCTTCCTATTATCAAAATTGTTTCATTTCACATATACACATGGAAAAAAGCAGACCACTTTATGAAAAATAATTTTGTACCATTTACATAAAGGGACTAAACTAGTCAACACATTACCTTTTTGGGGGGCCTTACCCATGGCACGTGAAAGTTCCTTGGCCAGAAATGGAACCTGAGCCACAGCAGTGACACTACTAGATTCTTAATGGCTAGGCCATCAGGGAACTCCCTCGAAACATTACTTTTAACAGGAAATGAAGCATGGTTTGGCTCCTTTAACATTCAGGAACTGATCGTATTTTCCTCCCAAGTTATAGAATCGGTGATTCGACAAATGAGAATTTACCTCCAGACAAATCATTTTGCTTTGGAACATTCTACCTAAACTCTAGCAACTCATCAATCATAAGGCAAAACTAGTTTACGTAAGGTATACGGACAAAGCAGCCTCTGCACTCATTAAGAATTGAAGGAGTAAAAGCATCCTTTTCCCATTTTATGCCTCTGCCCCCCTCTGCCATGGCAAATGAGCATGATTAAATGAGATGGCTTTATAAAGACAGTCCTCTTCCACGGGCACATGTAAAGTTTAACTTAGTGAACATCAGGGGCAGACAAATATGAGACGAAGTTACCCAGGATGAGCATTGTTTCCTACTCTGAAAAGCACGACAGTGAACAGGGCCAAAAGAGGATGTGACCTCGGTCACTTACCAAAAGGTGGGAGATCCTTTACAGGAACTTTCTTCCGTGAAGGATAGAGGGACACAGCAGGGACCTGCAGTCCTTGGTTCATTTTATGTGGCAGGGGCTGCGGCTGTGGTGGTGGCTGGGGCTGCGTTTTCTGCTGCGACCCTGCCCTCGGGGCCACAGGAGAGGTCTCGGATTTGACAGGCTTTTTGTCACCAGGATTCTTCGGCACTGATAATTGTTCAGTTTGAAAAGAGAACAAGAAATTTAAGATATTACCGGCTACGAAAGGATAATTTTAGAACTGTGTGAGCATTTCCTGCATTCTAAAATGTGTATCTTTCTACCCTTTGTCTATAAAGGACATAAACAGGGGTGGATGGAGAACCCTAAATACAGAAAAGAGGCGTGATGGGACAACGATTTACTTTATGAGACTAGCCATCTCAAAGGATGGTTATATTATTAAACACCACATTAAAAATAAAACAGAAAAATGTGGATAATTCAATGTTATGTACATTTATAAAGAAACACACATCTATGATAAAAGCTACAACAGGAAAATTGTTAGGAATTACTTTTCTAAGATGCACTTATTAGTTTTAATTTAGTAAATAATATTAGCTGTAATCTTTCAACTATCAAATTCTCACTTCTGTGGGATAGAATTATCTATGTGGCTAATAGCAGACAATACTCCTTAAGTATTATACTGACTGTACAATTCCACAGCAGATAGAAAGCAAACCAATTAAACAGGGCAGTTAAATGCTGTTTTTGAAGTGTATTAATATCCATAACAACTCAACAGCATGTTATACTTCCTCCATTTTATACATGAAGAAGCTAAGGATTAAGGAGTTCGGGTAACCTGCCGAAAGTTACATTGTTAGTATAAGGAACAAACAGGATTTGAATTCAGACCAATGGACAAGGTCTTCAACATGACACGCGGTGCTTGTGCAGTGTCCTGGATGACTCCGATGACCCGAATATTCTCAAATTACCTAAGGTTTAAGCTCTATGGAGGGTATCTTCAAACTTGCCCATAAAACACCCCAAAGAGTCCTAGCAGAAAATACCTCTTACAAACACAGGTGCAAAGAAAGAAAACAGCCCCCACCTCTGGCCTGGCCAGACTTTTAAAGGCTGGGAAGCTACACATGAAGCAGCGTTAGGGTTCACTGTGGGACAGAATTACTGCCTAAAGTGGAGCTGAACTTACTGCTGGGGGCTGGCAGGGCAGAGGGTGGCAGAGGCAGCCAGCACTCCAGGCTCCGTGCCCTTCTCAGGAAGCAGCTTTGTGAGAAAACCAGTGATAAATAGCAGCTGCACCACCAACTCCCCAACTCCCGCCCCGGGGTCCCTTGCCTACAGTCTGGCTGCATCATGATAAAACCAACAGTCCCCTGAAGAAGACTTCGGTGGTCCCCTGGCGCTTTCGAGGAGCAGGCTAGTGGTCCCAAGATGGGTATGCGCCACCTCCACACTTAGCCAGTTCATTCAGCGCCTGCCCCCTGGGGTGCCATAGGCCGACCTGTGACCTGCGCTCCTGATCGCATCCCTGGCCATTTTCTGGAGACACTCACACGTGTTGGTTGCTGGCTCGCACTGTAGCGACAATGTCTGCAGGCTCTCCTCGTCCATCTCGAGCTCCAGGTTGGACAGGTACTGCTTCACTTTCCGAGCCATTTGGGCATCTTCATAAAGCTTTTTGGCATTGAGGAAGGAGCTACGGCGCACCCGCTTTTTGTGGCCGCCTGTCTGAGCAACATCTAGCACTGTTGCGTTTGTACTACCCTGGCTGAGAGACCTGGAAGATGAAAGGGCAAATAGGCAGCTCGCTCTAGTACCGGATCCTCTCTCCACCTGGAACTTACACGGAGTCTGTACAGAGTCTACGTTCAGTAAGTCACCTGCCTCATTCTGGTAAGCAAACCTCTTTCAGAGGAATACAGACTAACTCAGATTCCGAATTTTTTTCAAGTTAAAAAAGAATCATACATATACTATATGTATACATAGATGTTTGGCACCTGCTCTGTTCCAACTAGAAAATTCTACTTTTCTCTTCTCTAGAGCATTAAAGGCAGTTCTCTCATGGAAGCCAGCAAATTTTAATGATTATATATAAAAGCTCATGCAAGAATACAGCTACACTCATTAGGAGCGACATCAAACTTCTTTTTCCTAAAGAGGATGTCTTACATGGATTGAAATAAATTTAGCCACAATGCTCACAATTGTTCTCTTATTGCTTGGGTTAAATGTAGTGAGTTTTTCAAGTAATATGGTCAATCTGTTAATAAAATGGTCATGCAAATGTAAAATCATATATATAGAAACTAGCACATGAGTTGTTAAGAATTATTTTTTTAAAAGAATTGGTTTATAGGATGAAAACAGTAGTTAGTTGAGCTGTAAAAAATTTAGTTTTAACACTTAGGGGCACTTTTTATATTGCATATATTTACTTCTCAAAAATCTGTGCAATGGTATTTAAATTGCACAATTTTTTCTTCTAACATCCTTCCACCCCTCACCCCAGCCAGGTTAGACCCTTCTCATTTTAAAACACACCAATCATATCAAAATAAAGTCTTTTTAGAAGCTCAGGAGTATGCCTGGCCTACGGTCCCTGAAATGACCATCAGTCATTTCCCAGCTCGCGTGGGTCATGACCTCAAAAGCAGAAGCCCCCGTAGATTAAACTTGAAGTCAGTTTGCCAACTCAAATTCTGCTAGAGCAGGAGGGTTAAGGAAAAAAATGCAAAAATGCGAAGCTTCAGAAAATGCAGCAGGTAAGAAAACAAGGCCATGAGCAGGATGAGAGCTGTGTGGGTGTGCGCCACTTACCCCAAGCTCCTCCACTTCTTCTTCCTGTAAGTGAGAGCCACGGAGGTTGAAGCATGGGTGTGAAAGAGACAGAGAGATCACAAGCTCAGAGACAGAGGACTAGACTTCTGGATACGGCAGTACTAGGAGCCCACAATCGTTACACTGCACTCTCCTCACACACGACTTGACCAGCAATAGTGTCCTGGCTCCGAAGACAAACATACTTAAACATTTCGGTCTAAAAACTCTTGTTCTCTCCTTCCCTAGCTTCATCATTTTTGATGGCCCTGACCGCTAAATCCATTGTGTGGATAGTGACACGATACTGTTTGAATTGTTTATGTATTTTAGTTCATACTATCAATTCCGAGCTTTAGCTCTGCAAGTCAGTGTTCTGAAAAATAAGGAATAGTTGTGCCTTGTGTTTGATGAAAAATGAGAGACAGGCTGTTTTCACTGATGTGAAACAAGACATTCGTTCCAAATGAGAGCTCAGTGGGGATTCTCCACACACCCTAATAAATTTTGCCCCGCTAAAAATGGACGCATTCAAAACTTTCTCATTTAGGAGGCAGGTCTAAGCTCAACCTTCTCTAACCCCATGGGCGCCACCGAGGAAGACACACTTACCGAGTCCTGAACATGAGGGCAGGGTCCATATTAACGGAGGCCATGCGGCCAACATGACGAATTTCTTTTGCAATCATTCGTAGCTTCTCAAAATTGACCAGCCCATCAACTTTAGAGTCATTTCCTGGAATTGGCAAAGTAAAAGGGAGTCCTGTGGCATATATCCCATGCTTCCACAAGTGGAAGACTTCTCCATGTACGGAATCTACAGATTTATAACCCTCTTGAGGGTCATAACAGACCATCTCTGACACTTTTCAAGACTTTCTGACAACTCTGAAATCAATGCATGTTTTTATTTTTATTTCTTATTTTTTGTCTTTTTAGGGCTGCACCTGAGGCATATGAAGCTTCCCAGGCTAGGGGTCGAATCGGAGCTGTAGCTGCCAGCTTATACCACAGCCACAGCAACTCAGGATCTGAGCCGCATCTGTGACCTACACCACAGCTTATGGCAACACCAGACCCCTGACCCACTGAGCAAGGCCAGGAATTGAACCTGCATCCTCATGGATACTAGTCAGATTCGTTTCCGCTGAGCCACGATGGGAACTCCCATGTGTGTTTTTTAATTTTCAAAATAACTAAGAACATAGCTTTAAATTAAGAGTGAAAGTGGAGAATGTAGAGGATATATACACGATATATATTTGGTAGTTATCTACTTGACCTGCAAATATGAAAGCTATTTGAGCTTCATATTTACTTTTTAACTATTATTATCTTTGCAATGGTGGCACACACAGCATATGGAAGTTTCTAGGCCAGGGATTGAATCTAAGCTTCAGCTGTGGCAGCACTGGATCCTTTAACCCACTGCACCAGGTTGGGTATCAAACCTGTGCCTTCACAGCAACCTGAAGCACTATAGTTGGAGTCTTAACTCACTACACCACAGTGGGAACTCCTATTTTTTTTTTTTTTTTTTTAAAGCTGTGTCTGTTTTTGGCATACAAAATTCCCAGCCCAGGGAATGAATCCATGCCACAGCAGTGACAATGTTGGATCCTTAACCCACTAAGCCAGCGGGAACTCCTGTATTTATTTTTAATATTTACCTTCATGAAGGAAAGTGAGGTCCTTCTTGATAACTGGAAACAGGGGGATTATGGGAGGCTGTAGGTTTTGACTGTTGAGGACATTACGATATTTTGCCATGTTTCTGGAAGGATCAAACAAGTCTTGGAGATCTTGAAAGAGTTTTTCATATTTATTGGGGAGTTTTTCCCAGGTGGTACGTAGCCTCGCCACTGGGGCCAGGTTTAGGCCACTGAGAGAAAGCAAAAAACAAAAAAAAACAGTGATACAAAATTAAATGACACTTTTTATGAAACAAACGAGGTAAAATGGTGATTGCTTATTTATTAACATAGGACACCTCTGTGTGAATGCTGTTATTATACACAGCAATTTATAGGATTCTTAAGAAACTCAATAATTCTGGGCAATGTAACTGGAGTATGGAAGCAGGGATGAGGCCGAGGGGTTTCACTCCTCTCCCTTTTTTACCATCCTGGCCTGTGTACTGTGAGCAAAACAACTAGAAGGCCCAGTATTGTGAGGGCAGGACTGTGTTTTGTTTTTGCCTCTGTACAGAGGAGTGCTGGCACCAAAGAGGCATTCGATAAAAAGCCTGGCCAAATATCCTATGGTAATAACATGCAACAAAAGCCGTAAGAATAATAAGACTATGATCCAACTCCTAGACTGAAAAAAAACGACTCACTTAATAATCACCGTCAACATCAATATTGTTCACTGTTCCAGTTAGTATTTTCTTCCAGCCTCAATGTAAACACTCACAGGGGAAGAAAATACATTTACTAGGCATCTATCTGCTTTGTGCTGGTTGATAGAACTCCACAGACATTACAGCATTTAACCTGCTTGATAACTCTTTGGGTCACTGTTATCTCATAGAGAAATAAACTGATGTTCTGAAAAATTCAATTAATTTGCCCAAAGTCACAGAGCTGAAAAAGTGGCAGACAGAGCTTTTCTGGGCTCTAAATCAGCAGAGAAGAGATTTTTTTCTTTAATTGAAATATATTTGATTTACAACGTTGTGTCAGTTTCAGGTATACAACACAGTGATTCATTTTACATCTATTTTTCTATATATGTTTATCTATATAGGTAGATATATAGTTATTCTTTTCCAGATTCTTTTCCCTTATAGGTTATTACTGAATATTGAGTATAGTTCCCTGTGCCATACAGAAGGTCCTTGCGGTTATCTCTTTTATAAATAGTGTGTATACGTTAATCCCAAACTCCTTATTCCTTCCCACCCTTTCCCCCTTTGGTAACCATAAGTTTTCTCTGTGGGTCTGTTTCTGTTTTGTAAATAAGTTCATTTTTATCTTTTTTTTTTCTTTTTACCATATGTTGGGCCACTCCCGCGGCATATGGAGATTCCCAGGCTAGGGGTCTAATCGGAGCTGTAGCCGCTGGCCTACGCCAGAGCCACAGCAACGCAGGATCCGAGCCGCGTCTGCAACCTACACCACAGCTAATGGCAACGCCAGATCCTTAACCCACTGAGCAAAGCCAGGGACCGAACCCACAACCTCATGGTTCCTAGTCAGATTCGTTAACCACTGTGCCACTACAGGAACGCCATATCTTTTTTTTTTTTAAGATTCCACATGTAAACACTGTCATATGATATTTGTCTTTGTCTAGCTTACTTTGCTTAGTATGATAATCTCTAGGTCCATCCATTACAAGAGATTTTAAACTAGGGATTGAGATTAGGATTCAGAGACAAAGAATGGCTGGATACGAGTCAATGAAAAACTACTATGCTCATATGAAGTATACGGTTTTACTGGATTTACATATATTTTCATCAGCAAACGGACTTGGATCGCACGACTAACCGGCTCTCACCTGATGATTGCAAACATGGAGTTAAAGTTCTTGCATTCCCGACAGTGGAGTGCTATCTTGATGAAGTGCTTAATGATCTTCATCCTCTTCAACTGGTTTGTCTCTCTCAGGATTTCGGATGCCACCCAGAATGTTTCCTGGTTGATGACTTCTTCGAACTTCTTCAGGTTGGCACAGCTGGTTTTTGACTTGAGCTTAAACAGGTCGTCTATGTACTCCGTGGGCTCGATGTTGCGGAAGAGCTCAAAGTTCCGCATGGAGAGCTGTGTGGCCACCTCCACCGTGCTCAGCTGCAGCAGGGTGATCTGACTCTCTCTCAGCAGCTCCTGGGCATCTTCATCTGAGCACAGGGTTTCTGTCTCCATGTTGTTTTTTAAGTAATACCTGTGAGAAACACAGAATTCACAGCCTCGGTGGCAGGCGCCTGACAGTCTCGGAAGGAATATTCTAGAACATTTGTGAGACGGCTCAGTGGAAGGAGGGAAGGACTCTTGTTTGCAGAGAGAGATGCCAGTGGCTGCCTCAGCCATGAGACCCCAGAACCGCATCTGGAAGCCACTGGTAGAAACTAACAAATCCCACGGAATTTCCTTGGTACTAGGTTCAGCCCATTTTCTCCTGTCCCCCCCCCCCCCCCCCCCCCCCGCCTTCTCAATTATCTTTTTTTTTTTTTTTTTGCTTTATGGGCAGAAAACAGAATAATTCAAATGATCAGTTGAAATAAGAAAACAGGCTCCAACGGAGGAAGCAGGAGACAGCAGACACAGGTTATCACTCTGGTTCCCCAAAGAGGCTCTGTGGCTACTGATCAGCCCAAGTGTATCTACCTATTTATTCAAATGCCAAAGAAATCTATAAACTGTTTCCCTCTATTTGATCCCAGGAGAACAATTCCAAGACAGATTGTAACTTTTAAATATCTGATTTAAAAGTAGGAGGGGCAGGTATCATTCCCATTTGTCGGATGTGGGGACAGAGGCTGCCATAGGTAGATGCAGCTGCACAGAGAACTCAGGAGTAGTGCTCCTTTGTCTCTATGAGCAACTTGTCGAAAACAGAATCCCCATGTTTGCTCTGTGAAATTTTTTCCCCCCGGCTTTTGCAGAAAGACGCTTTCCTTAAGCCAAATCCCATAAAGGAAGAAACAGAATGAGCATAGTGGCCCTACCAAACTTTGTGCCTGTTTTTACAAAGCCAACGTAAGAGCAGATGCATGCCTCAGCATTCACAGGTTTAAGGTACTCCATTTTGATTACTCGTGAAGCCAGTGAGGTGAATCTGTGTATGATTTTCTGGAATAATGCCTGTGAATCATGCATCTGCACCTCAGTGGAGATTTGCAGAACTCCACCATGACTACAAATGGGTCCATGTACCCTCAAATGGTAATGAGAAATGAAGACCTCAAACAACACTACCTGGTAGTGCTGGTGTTGGAAATAAAGGTGAAGAGGAGTTAGAAGGTTCTGGTTGACAGCAGGAAAACAGAATTCAGAATGGATGAAGTCAGGTTTAGATAATATGAAAAAGTCAAGTGTACAATGAAACACTCCATATGTTGAGAAAATAAGAAAAACTGTGATTTATGAAAACACTCAATTTTCAGTTAAGTGCAGAAGAGCCAAAACCTAACTCCTTTTTCAACTTGCACTAATTTGTGATTTGAGGGTACTGATTATATATATCAGTAAAAATATGATTCAAGACCTGGCAAAATCAGATGCAGTGTTTTCTTGTAAGTACCTTGTGATAAAAGCACATAGGCAGCAGAGGACCAAGCTCTGAAGCAACTAAGGTTTGGTTCCAGGGTTAAGAATTTTTCATAGTGTTGTGAACAATAATAGGCAGCTTCAGATACCTCCGCTAAACAAACAAAGCTCCTAGAAAAGTCAGGTAGGCAGGAGCAAATGACATAGGATGTTGCTGGATGATGTTTATGGATGTGCATCCAGGAGAAAAGGCATCAAGCCCTCTGCCTTCTGCCAGTCTTGAGTCCTGACGAGAAGCAGGGGGCCCTCCTGACTGCTCCCTGGTGGGTGGCGACAATGGTAGGTCACCCCTTTTTGAACAAGTTCATAAGAGACCTCTGTGAGGGTCAACAATCATGTGTGCTTTTCCCCTGAGACAGTAATTCTGGATAAATGCAAAAAACCTTCTTTTGAATCTGCAGGGGTACTTTTTTTTGGGGGGGGGGGGTCTTTTTAGTGCTGCACCTTCGGCATATGGAAATTCCCAGGCTAGGGGTCAAATCAGAGCTACAGCTGCTGGCTTGCACCACAGCCACGGCAACATGGGATCCAAGCTGCATCTTCGACCTACACTACAGCTCACGGCAATGCCAAATCCTTAACCCACTGAGTGAGGCCAGGGACTGAACCTACGTCCTCATGGATACTAGTTGGTTTGTTACTGCTGAGCCATGAAGGGAACTCCTGCAGGGGTACTTATTTTAAATACACTTTGAAAGGGTTCACCAGACTCTGATGTGGGTTAGAAGGAGGGGGTTGAGACTTCCAACAGGCTAGGGAGTGCATACCTTCCGCTCAGCTGTATTCTGTCGGCAAGCTTGGAAAGCTGATCTGGAAGTCGTCTTTGTTTGATTACTCCCTCAGGCGTGACAGAGACTTCGCAGAGTGAATACTGATCTGGGGTGGCGGTCACAGCAAACTCCCGGATGGCCTGAATGACCACCTCCTTTGCCGTGGTGTCCTTGCTAATCATGATGTATCGGCTTTGCTGATCAGCCCTAAAAACCCTCAACACTTGATCTGGCAGGTCTAGGGGAAGGAAAAGCCATACGTTAGTAGAAAGGGTTTTAGTGCATGGTATAACAATTAAGCAAAGCAATCTGAATAAAAAACTCCTCAGAAAAAAATAATACTAAATTTTCATCTTTCCTGTACTTTTTTTTTTTTATGGCTACACCTGTGGCATATGGAGGTTCCCAGGCTAGGGGTCTAATCGGAGTTGCAGCTGCTGGCCTACACCAGAGCAACACAGTTGTGAGCCACATCTGCAACCTAGATCTCAGCTTTCAGCAATGCCGGATCCTTAACCCACTGAGCAAGGCCAGGGATCAAACCTGTGTCCTCACAGGCACCATGTCCCCACTGAGCCACAACAGGAACTCCTCTCCATTACTTTAACTCTTCTTCAAGGATTCATTTAGTCAACATACAGGCATGCTGCAGGACCAGTCTGCCCTACTGGTAACAAAAGGATCCACAGGCAAAGGCAAATGGACCAGATCATAACAGCAACAGTAAGGTTGTCAGGGTGGCAGCAAAAGACAAAAAAAACTTAAATCTAAAGTCCATCTTTCTTATAGCGAAAAGCCTATGAGGCAGGCCTGAAATAAGCCTCTACCTCTTTATTTAATATGACCTGCGTGGTACCTGTTAACTTCACTTTATGAAAGAGAAAAAAGTTCAGAGAGATTAACTTGCCCGTGGCCACATCAAATTAGTGTGAAGAATAAAAAAGAATCAGTTCAACTGTTTGACATTTACCTTTGTCCTATTAGCATCTGACAAAGCCCACGCCCAACTAAGAGAGATACATAGAGCATCACCATTAGGTCAGGGGAAAAGACAGGGAAACAAACGCAGTGTGGGTGGGGCTCACCAGGAGTGGTACTGAAGTCTAAAATGCGATGGTGGGACTGCAGTAAGTCCGGATTACTGGAGGATAAGGTTCCACTGACGGGCAGTGCAGTTGGGATGTGCTTCGTCTGCCTTAATCCTACTATGCTGTCGTCCTGAGACTGACCAATCCCAATATCACTGAACAGAGAGGAAAGTTAGAAAATAAATGTGTGGCAAGTTAGAGTTGGGAGTCATCAATATACAGTAGATACAGACAATAAATAAACCATATTGCATAAAACTTGCAGTTAATATAAAAACATCACTAATATATTGGATTGTAAATTAGAAGAGCAACTACTGCCCAAGTATATACAACTCAACTTCTTTTCTCATTTTGGTTGCGCCCATGGCATGAAGAAGTTCCCAGGCCAGGGATCAAACCCATTCCACAGCAGTAACAACACTGGATTCTCAACTGCTAGGCCACCAGGGAACTCCCCAATTTATGTTCCTTAAGGACATAGTATGTTTCCCTAAAATCTATGTCTTTTTAACTAGACAAATCATAACAAACATTAGCATAGTTTCTGAGTACAGAAATATATTCAAGAAAAGACGATAGTCATGGAAATAGATTTAAGAAAAAGTACATTTTTATAAAGGCATTTAGTCACTCAAATGATGATTTCTGCCTCAGAATGATAAGCTGTTTTATCATCTTATCATTAAGAACTGAAGAAATTGAGCAAAATGAATAGGGAAAAATAAATCAAACTTCCCCAATTTCATTCTCCAACGTTTCAGAGAAATAAATGAGATCATGGATGAAGTCAGATGTAAAGAAAGCCTGACACGGACATTATTTCTTAATTATACAGGGCATAAAAAAGCAGTGGTGTGTGGTGACATTTCCTGGTGTCGAAAGAAGCAGCAATGGAAATCCAATGAGTCACTTTTACTTTTAACTCTCTACTCAGAATTTCTAGTTAAACGTTTAAGTTTCCAAAGAAATACTGCTTCATGTTGATAGCAATAGACTCAATTCCATTTATAAAAGCTTTGGGACAACTCTTGAGACATGATTTAATAATACATTAAAACATTATTTCCAGATTTGAAGGGTCAACTCTTTTCAAAACAAAGCATCAGAATATGACAATAAGCACACACAAACACAATAACTAGATCACAAGCAAATGGTCGTAATACAACAATAAGCACACGCAGAATAACTAGATCACAAGCAAACAGTTATAGCTCTGATTTGTATAAATACCTTGAAAAAAGGAGAAAGAAGATCATAATGAGGCTGGGATGTAAATCAAGGTGTCATAAATAAAATTAAGACACTCGGCATCAATTAGGCTTTCAGATGATATAGCTTAAGCATAATACCTACCATTTTTAATAGCTATGCAAAAAAAAAAAATCTAGCAGCACTCTCCCTCTCTTTTGGGGGGAAGTGGAAATTACACAGGCAAATAAGTAAGGACAAGACTAAAGATGATTTTAGTATAAATTCTTCAAAATTCACAGGTAAGCCCACAACAGATTTAAATGTGTATTAAGTGCATGCATATAAAGAAAGGATTGATTTTCTGTGAAACATTAAAACCTCACCTTATTAGTGGAATTTTATTTTTCAACCACAAAAACCTGGTTTTATATTGCCAAAGGTATGTCATACATGACATGAAACATCTACAGTGGACACAAGCCAATCTGGCTCTTGCTGGCACAGATAGCTCTCAATACTACCATATGCCAGGCATGCCCCAAAGAGCACCTTCTTCAGTGCTGTTTCTCAGCCACATTTTATTTTTAGGGTTGCACTTGCAGCATATAGAAGTTCCCAGGCTAGGGGTTGAATTAGAGCTGCAGCTGCAGCCTACACCACAGTTATAGCAACATGGGATCCAAGCCGCATCTGTGATCTACACTACATCTCACGGCAAAGCCAGATCCTTAACCCAGGGATGGAATTGGCATCCTCGTGGAGACTACGTTGAGTTCTTACCCCACTGAGCTATAGTGGGGACTCCTCAGCCACATTTTAACATCTATCATGGTGAACTAACTTCTACTGTCCCCTACATCTCTGCCATCCACAGATACAGGACTCTTACTCTTTTGAAGCTGCTTTATATTAAAGACTTAATTCAGAAAGTTCCACCACTGAGCACATCTTCTTACTGGTCGACCTCTTGACCTTTCTCATTGCCACTGACATTTTCCGACCTTTCCTGACTTTACATGTAGTCTGTTGACTTTTATCTCTACTTTGGGCTCAGCAATCTTTCTCTACCTACCCGACAACCAGACCTGACTTCTACCATCATCCTGCCTCACCTTGTCCCCCTACCTTCCCACCCCACTACCCACATCATTCTACTGGGCTATTGATGACAAGCCACCAGAATCCAGCATCTTAGCTTCTGTAATACTAATAATGTTCGAGAGAGAAAGAGGTGGGAGTTGGGGAGAGGGAGGAAGAGACAGGGAGAGGGAGAGAGAGGGGGGGGGGTGGAGAGAGAGGAAAATAGTATATCTAGAAGATTTATCTGCTTGATTACTCTGGTAGCTTTGTCAAAAGAAAATATCTTTTTGTAAACATACGCCGATTTCTAGGAGAGAAAAGCTGAAGTAGTAACTAGTATTAAATCAAGTCTATCATACCAATATAATAGATTCTACAGTTTATTGAGCCTTCTTTTAAATATAATTATTCTTTCCATTTCAATTACTTTACATATATGTATTATTTCAAATAATCTTCATAATAAAATATTTAAACGAGTCATACATGTTCTTCAATGCAAATTGCTTAAGGGGTTTCCTCAGTGCTTTAAAACCAACACATCTAATTATTATCTCCTTTTCCCTTTTCTAGCTTTTGAACATATTTTTATTTTTTTGGCTGTAGTATGCAGCAGCTTGATGTGGGGTCTCAGTTCTCAGACCGGGGTTTGAACCAAGGCCACAGTGATGAAAGTGCCAAATCCTAACCACTAGACCACGAGGGAACTCCCTTGAATATCTTTTTAAACACAGAGAGAATTAAATTACACATAATATTCTCATACTGTGTCCTTTGCCAACACCCTGTACGATGGATGATTATATCCCAGCTCTTACATATCACATTTCTATTAATACTCACCAGGGTCATGCTGGCTTTTGTTAGATTGTTTTAAAGGTTCATTATTTAACTCATGGTCAAACATGACTCTAAGATTTTTGTTGTTGTTATTGTACTGCTAATAATTCTACATTTAAGTAATAATTCTACATTTTTTTATCCACTTAAAAATGAATTTTTCATCAAGAAGGGTCACTCTAAAAATTGATTCCTGTTTTCTGTAATTTAGTAAGCCTAATCCACTGCCTCTTAGAAACTTAATTGGTATAAACATACTCTCAAGTCTATAAATAAAGCCATCACACTCCTTGCTAACACTCAGGACTCTGCTGTAGCAGTCTTTTCTAGCTGATGTGAAACCACCAATCACTATAGTTGAATGGGAAAAATGCAAGTTTGACACTCAACCCATCAAATAGCATATTCTAGACCATATCTCTCTAATGTTAGGATGAAAATTTTATCTGAAGTGGAATTAATGAATGCTCGATAGAGTCCTGAATGCTTATATGGACAGCTCCTTGGAAGATCCACTTCATTATCTAAGAAAGAAAATTATCTCTATGTTTTCAAGTTATCTCCTTTCACTGCATTTTGAGGAATATATAATAAATGAATATGAGGAACCCATGTAATTTAGTATTTAAAAAAATTGTGGCTGATAGTTGAGTTTTGTAAAACATCCACAGACACAGAGGAGCTTTAGCTTGAAGAAATAAGCAAGCAAACAAGCAAAGCTAAAACAGTCTGACACCTGCAACTTTGGTCTGCGCCCCTGGCATAAATAAACAGTCAAAAGAGATTCAAGAATACACCTGCCATTCTGACTGCTGAGCCCACTGGGAGGAAGGACAGGAGTTCTGTGCTTGGTTGATGATGTCTTGGCAACAGCTAAAAAACTGAAAACAGAGGAGAGAGGGGAAAAGAGGATGGCCAGGGTAAAAAGTAGCCAGCTGGGAGCAGCAATGGCTTGGCTGGCAAAGAGCAGCTGCAGATGGTGAAGAAGAGGCTCAGAAACAAAGAAACAGGAGAAGAAACCAGGCCACATCATGGCAGAGACAGGAGCAAACACAGGTTCTTATTTTTCTCCAAATGAGAAAACAAGTAGTTTAAATGAGAAAGTTGCTAAACTATCTCAATGAAAACCGGGATGGGCAAGCAAGTGGCAAACAACGGGATGAAAACAAACTGAATTGGTCGATATTCCTTCTCAGATAGCTCAGCCAATAAAAACTTGAGTCATTTTTTTACACTCATGTGCAAACACTAATCACATCACTATCTTTGCATGTTAACACAGTAGCATAAGGCACAGACAAGTTACAGAGACACTTACTTATATGGTTTCTGTGGCAAGATGCTAATCCGAGTCTTGTCAAGTATCTTTTTTAGCTTGTTCCTTCCACCAACAGTATTGGCTTTGCTTTTTTTATTCACCTTTTCAAGTCCTATCACCTGTTCGACATCTACAGCGAGATCTGGAATGGAGTAGCGACTGGCCTTTTTGATGTCTCCGATTTTAGGAAGGTGAGGGGCACCATTTCTTTTCTCTTCTGACAATCTCGTTAGAAGTTCTTTAAATACTAAAAAGGAAACAAACACCACAAAATGCCCATTATAAGAAATCTGAACAGGAGTTCCTGTAGTGGCTCAGCGGAAATGAATCTGACTAGCATCCATGAGGATGTAGGTTCCATCCCTGGCCTAGCTCAGTGGGTTAAGGATCCGGCATTGCCATAAGTTGTGCTGTAGGTCATAGACTCTGCTCAGTCTTGCTGTGGCTGTGGTGTAGGCTGGCAGCTGCACCTCTGATTCGACCTCTAGCCTGGGAACCTCCATATGCCGAGGGTGCGGCCCTAAAAAGACAAAAAAAAAAAAAGAAATCTGAACAATTCAAAGGCAACTACAGAGCCTGGAAATAGATGCAAAGTATGGACTTCAGCTAACAAAGCTGTAATCCTGCAGAAAAGCACTACTCCAATGAAAGAATGACACCAGGAATCGGCTTTTGCATGTTTTCTATCATTTCCACTTAGAATAAGTGAAAGCATTACACTCTTTAAATATATAGGCATTTAAAATTTTTATCAATGAAAACATCAACAAAAATAATGTTACGGTTCTCAAGTAAGATTCTGATTGAGATCTAATTACATTTACATAATGCATTCTATATCTATGCCTCGTACTATACACTTTCGATTCTTATGTTTAAATTATAAAAATGACTTTTGTCACGATGAAGACCTAAATGTTAAAGAAAAAGACCAAAAGGAGAAAAATGAAAGGACGCAAAAAGTGCCAAATACTTACCAAATAAATTGGTTTTCACAGTGATAGATAAGTGTGTGTTATTTCTAAGAATTTCCATGGCTTTTGACAGCTGAATATTTTCAAAGTTTTGACCATTCACTTCTAATATCTGAAAATAAAATTATAAAATGTATTTCAGCATCCCAGTAGACGAAAAGTGGGAAAGACACTAATTCTGACCCTTAAGTATGGATTTAGAAATACCGTACCTGATCCCCTCGTTTTAAGCCCGCCTCAGTTGCTTTGCTCCCTGAATCAACACTGTCAACAAAGATCCCAAAGCCTTTCTCTGAGCCTCCGAGCAAGATAAAAGGCAAAGGGGCTTCTCGGGACGGTTTTGTTAGGGTCATCAATCTTCTTTTTGCTTTAGCTGCACATGCAATATTTAACAGCCTTAGATGTCCACCCATTTTCTACGAGAGTTCAGAAAGAGTGGTTTCACAGGTAGGCTGGATACAATGAACATCAAGCAGATGGCTTTTTTTTTTTTTAAAGCACAAATATTACCTCTCGTTCCAGATTATTTTCAAATTCTTCCAGAAATCGAGTCATCGCAGGATCCCCTTCAAAGTCATTGAAGTGATTATTCACCCACAATAATACTACCCGTGTCACCTGGAAAAAATCAATTATTTTTCATAGGTTTTCTTCTTTTCAGTGCTAAAAATCTGTGATTAAAGTCATGTCAAAAAAGATATCCAACAAACAATTTACCTAATAACAAAGAATAAGAAAAGTGACAACAGAAACCCAAAGACTTTATTCAAGAGAAAATGACCTTCTGAAAATATCTATTAACACTTTGAACATGGACTGTATGTTGTTTTGCCAGGAAGGGTTTGGAAACTGTGAAGGATAGTAATTAACTGATATCTTGCTTTCTCAAAAAACACATTTGAAACAGGTCACAACAAAAACAAAGCAATAGCAAAATCAAAATAAACTAGTATGAGACAAAGAAGACGGGAACTAAAAAATAAAAGAGACAAAAGGGATGAATAGTGTTAAGCCTAGAACAATCTTCAAGGGAACAAATTATAAAGGAAAGGAGCTGGAGGGGGTTCTGGGAGTTTGCTATTTGCTAACATTAAAGTTTCGGGGCTTTAACATCTACAGTTCTGAGGAACACTGAGTAAGTAGCTTTTCTGACCCTGCACACACTTTCACTGAGCCCCGCACCTTTATACAGCACAATTCGCGTGTTCACAGCTGTGAAATATATGGTTTGTACCAGCAAGAACTGTGTGATGTTCATTAGACTATAAGTTCCATGAAGACAACCACTTTATCTGTTAGGTTCTAAGGGAATTCTTCATATTAATTAACTTATTATTACTTTTTTCTTTTTTCTTTTTTTTTTTGTCTTTTGTTGTTGTTGTTGTTGTTGTTGCTATTTCTTGGGCGGCTCCCGCGGCATATGGAGGTTCCCAGGCTACAGCCAGAGCCACAGCAACGCAGGATCCGAGCCGCGTCTGCAACCTACACCACAGCTCACGGCAACGCCGGATCGTTAACCCACTGAGCAAGGGCAGGGACCGAACCTGCAACCTCATGGTTCCTAGTCAGATTCGTTAACCACTGCGCCACGACGGGAACTCCTACTTTTTTCTTTTTATGGCTGCACCTGCAGCATATGGAGGTTCCCAGGTTAGGGGTCAAATCAAAGCTGCAGCTGCCAGCCTACACCACAACCACAGTAACTCAGGATCTGAGCCGTGTCTGCGACCTACACCACAGCTCATGGCAACACCGGATCCTTACTGAGCGAGGCCCGGGATCAAACCCATGTCCTCATGGATACTAGTCAGGTTCGTAAGTTGTTGACCACAAAGGGAACTCCTTCTATTGTTTGTTTTTTTTTTTAATGACTTTTTTTGTTTTTATCTATTTTTTGGCCTTTCTGAGGCATGTGGAGGTTCCTGGGCCAGGGATCGAATCTGTGCCACGGCAGTGACAATGCTGGATTCTTAACCTGCTGAGCCACTGGGGGACTCCAATCCTTCATATTTAAAATGACACCTGGCACAGAGTAAATTCTCATAACATTTTGCTAAATGAAGTGAGTATAACTGCAACTTTAAATATAAAAGTACTTGTTTTATTTTATATGAGTTTAATTTTCTAAAGGTTGAATAACATGATAAAAGAGATTTTCTACAGCACTGTTTTCAAACATTAACTGACCTCTTAATCAAAGTGGGGAATTAAGCATGCTATTCTGGCAGTAAAGAAACTGAAGTGCCAGTATACAGTTCACCTTGAACTACAGTTAAAATATTATTTGCAACTCACACACTGTGACAAATTCTTATATAATCTGACTAATCACCCAGAAGCCAAGTCTTATTACTTATATTAATTTTTTGTCTTTTATTATCACTAATGCCCATTTTTCAAATTTAAGAAACAGAGATGATCATCTCCCCTGAAATCATACCCATCACACCAGGCCTTTTCATAAAATTAAAATTTTGTAGCCGAGAAGTTAACTTAAAGTCTTAGTCACATTACAGGTTAGAAAAATGAGATTCATAAATCATAAACTGAGGGAGTTCCTTGGTGACCCAGCAGCATCCAGCTTTGTCACTGCTGTAGCTTGGGTCACTGCTGTGGCATGGGTTCAACCCTCGGCCTAGGCATTTCTGCATGCTGTGGCACGGTCAAAAAAAAATCAAACTGAACACTATTGACTACCACCACCACCAGCACCTTTAAGTGAACAGCACAATGAACAGCTTCTACTCTGCATATTCACAAAAGGATGCCAGTTATTATTTTACAGGCAAAGACCTGAGTGTCAAGAGGATCAGTCGACACATAAGGCAAATGCAGAGGCAATGCTCAAACCAAGTCTTTATGGCTAAAGGGCTCGGCTGAGATCTTGTAAGCCTGTGACTCGCAGGGTCTGAAATGAAGAGCATCACTGTCCACACGGCTTCTCTCAGGCCACGGGCTAGTCAGCTGCAGAGCCTGTGCTGAAGCTGGAGGTCTCTCACCATTAGCCCCTGTCCCGGATTGGCCCACCCTGCCTCTGCCAAGCTCACCCCATATCCACCATCACATAGAAGGAGAACCGACGACAGGATGGATGGTTAATGCTCAAACCTCATAGGATGAGGTACTCTATCACCTACTTTGGCCTTGAAAAAGAGCTTAACTTGAGAGCTGCGGGAGAGGGTCTGTTCAGGATGACTTGCCTGAGGTCTGCCAGCCTGCAATGCTTGTAAGGAGATCCTGCTCTGGTGCCAAGAGAAAAACCTATAATTTTTATCTGGGGAACACTGGCCACATACTGACCTAGAGGATGCAGATTCTCATGGAGCCTAGAGGTTTGGGGGCTGTGTTTAAACAGAATGTGCAACAGAACTAAGGTTTAAACATGTGTTGGCCAATGTATTGGTCTTTTGCGTGCATGTATTTATTTGTATGTATGTATGTACTGGCTACACCCATGGGAGGTGAAAGTTCCCAGATCAGGGGTCAAACCTATGCCACAGCTGTAACCAAAGCCACAGCAGTGACAATGCTGGATCCTTAACACACTGAGCCAGGAGAGAATTCTGGCCTTTGCATTAAAAAAAAAAAAAAAAAAATTTCTAGAGCTGAACTTGGAACTAATATTCTTCATTGTTTTCTTTTTTGCTTAAAAAGTACATTCTCTTATTCCATTACTTTGAACATAGGTGCTATGACAAATATACATGCACACACACTACATATTATATATCTGTTAAAGTACCCATAACTTTATATCTGAATATTTCCTATTTGAAAGGAAACTAGAACATATGCCCCACCTTATCCCTGAGGCTCGGGTCGTTAAACCACTCCAATAACTTTTTGCCCACTTCCATGGGGCTACAGAGAAAAGTCCTATAGGTCAACAGGAAGTCTTCTATGAATGTTGGATCCACCACCGAATGCTCTTCCACCAGATGCATTGTTAATCTTTCTGAGGTGCCCTGTAATGAAGCAAAGGTTTCATCACCATCCCATACAAAAAGTATCCATGTGGTACCTCGATTTCAAATCTTCAACAGAAGATGCACTGGGTAGTAACATATAGAGTAATGAATAATACTGCTGTCCATCAGGAAAGATAAAGATTTTTTTACAACTGATAACATTTAAGAGAATATGCACAAAAATGGGGAAGGGGAACACCTGAAATGGTGATAAGTGATACCACCAAAAGGCTCCCTGCCACGGGACAGAGGTGTGCTTGTCTCACCTTGATGACTATATGCCCCTTCCTTGTTCCAGTTCGGTCAAGCTCTCGGTGCTCCTTCACCATGACAATTTCTCCTTCCTCTTCAACTTTTTGCATGTTCTTTTCTACTTGATTGAGGATACGGCAATAGTCTTGCTGGGCTATGCAGACAAACTGGGATAAGATATAAGTCACATGTTAATGATTACGTGCTTGCGAGAGAGCCAGCAGTACTAATAACTCAATGTTTTAATTATTTAACAATGACATTTTTCCCTGTCTTTCCTATACTTTCTAAAATGAGTGTGGTAATGAACCTCCACTGGATTCCTCTACCTTTTAATGTATTTCTTCTTCAGTCAAGAAAAGTTTCATTTTTAGAATATTTATATGTAGCTTATATTAACAATCTTAACAATTAAAAAAATCCTAAGATAAAATTAGAATAATCCTTTTTCATGCCCCTTCTTTGACAATTCAAAAACACCGGGAAAAGAAAATGGACTTTTTGGATAGATAATAAGGACATAATTATCATTTAGTGGGTTTCAAAAACGTGAAAAGGTTTTTGAAAGCAGCGATTTTAAAATAAAGGCAATTTTAATAAAGACATCAAAATTCAAAGATACCTGTGCAGTAGATATAATAAATTTGCTAATTATATTGATAAACCATTTTACAAAGTACATTCAAAAAGCCCTGCTAAGCAAGTCACATACTTAAGCTCAAATAAATATTCCTCATAACTGGTACCAAGGTTAATCCTTGCCCTTAAAGAAAAGTTAACAATAATATGCACATCAAGCAATTACTCCTCCATGACCCCAAATATAAAAAATTTCAGGGCTCAGGGAAAACCATTTAATTCTTAGTAGCTTTAAAGAAAGTTAAGAATGAATTATAGGAAGCTCTAAAAAGTAACCAGAGGTCAGAGTACATTCTTAAATAAATAAAAATTATTGTCTTCCCTGAATTTTGAATAATCTATACTTATTTCAAAATCTCTTAGGAATGCAGAAAGGATGGAATTTCTTTTTCCCTATAATGTGAAAAGGTGAAAAGAGGGAATGTTTAAATTACAGGGTATGTAAGAGAAAAGATGCTATAGCCACCTCAAATCATATTTTCAGGGGACATTTGGAGTTCTCACTCAATGCTGATAACATTACATTCAATTTTTTTTTTTTGGCTTTTTTAGGGCCACAGGTGTGGCATATGGAAGTTACCAGGCCAGGGGGCAAATCGGAGCTACAGCTGCCAGCCTACACCACAGCCACAGCAATTCAGGATCCAAGTCGCATCTGTGATCTACACCACAGCTCACGGCAACACCGGATCCCTGACCCACTGAGCAAGGCCAGGGATCGAACCTGCATCCTCATGGATCCTAGTCAGATTCATTTCTGCTATGTTACAATGGGAACTCCTACATTAAACTTTTTGAAAGATTAAAAAATCAACTATTATAATAATGATTTTAATGATAATGATGACTTCATTACTATCACCATCATATTGAAGTTGCTTTCAGGAACTTTCTCATTTTAACCTCCCAATCATTCCACAATGAAAGTAGTATTATCCTTCTCACTGAACAGATGAGGAAACAGCTGCACCATGGCATGCTAATGGCCCAGTGTTTCATAATCACAGGCTTGCTAACTTAAAAACATTATACATGCGTATCAAAATCTTACACTATAAGAAAATAATTATTATTTGTGAGCAATGCAAATTACAAATGACTTCCAGTCTTTAATACACTTTTCTATATTTTCCATACTTTCTGCATAATCAATAAAGCTTTTTTGTAGAAGCAGCAACAGCAGTTTACACTCTAGAAACTTCATCCTATGATATTGTTTTTTCCACTGGGCTAGTGGATATAATCTCACTAATTTTTTTATTAGAGTCTAGAATCAAAAAGTTAAAATTCAAAAAGCATAGGCTTTTCTTATAAGTAACTCTGGATTGTTTAATTTTAAAAAAAAATGCCTACCCCCCCACAACAAATATACTGACTATAGGAGTGTATATGTTTGAAATATGTGGTCTTTAGTTTCTTGTTTCAATTTTTTTTTTTTTCTTTTCAGGGCCGTACCCACGGCATATGGAAGGTCCCAGGCTAGGAGTCAAATCAGAGCTATAGCTGCCAGCCTACAACACAGCCACAGCAATGCCAGATCCGAGCCACATCTGTGACCTACACCACAGCTGATAGCAATACTGGATCCTTAACCCATTGTGCGAGGCCAGGAATTGAACCCACATCCTCATGGATACTCGTCAGGTTTGTTTCTGCTGAGCCATGATGGGAACTCCTCAAAAAGGTTGTAATTTTTTTCTTTTAACATGGTGACAAAATTATTCCCAGGGCTCCAAATAATTTTAGGTGTTTTTTCTTACACTCAGTTTTAGAGAACATAATTATATCATTTTTCTCATTTATCTCCTAAAAAAGAAGTATATCCCTGAGTTAAAACAAGTAAGTGGATAGATAAAATGAAACTACTTTTTGAAGAGAAACGTACTAAAATTAAACTTCTTGTCTAAGGACTTAAAGAAATTAGAATACATTTGATCTGAAATTCTTAACATCAAGACAGACATTGGCACTTCTTCTGCAGCAAACTGAAATACCATCCAAAACAGAAAAAGGAGAAAGACGAATCCCAAATTGAATTTCTAATATGGCCATCCAGAACTGATATCTCAAAAGAAAAAAATTTAGATGAAAACACTCATTTTTTATTAGCAGATTTATTTCCCCTTTAAGAAGTTTGTAGAGGGAGTTCCTGTTGTGGCTCAGCAGTAACAAACTCAACTAGTATCCATGAGGATGCAGGTTCAATCCCTGGCCCCACTCAGTGGGTTAAGGATCCTGTGTTGTTGTGGCTGTGCCGAAGGCTGGCAACTGCAGCTCTGATTTGACTCCTAGCCTGGGAACTTCCATATGCTGTGGGTATGGCCCTTTAAAAAAAAGGGGGGGGGGGCTTTTGTAGAGATAACATTAAATTTATAGGTAAAATATGATTTTAACTGGTTTGATGAAGCCAGTTGAAAATTTGTGAGTTATACACATAATTTTCTGGTGTGGTTTTATTCTTCAGAAAGCTGTTAACAGGTGAAAGTGCTATATGATCTTGGCACTGTGATATGAAATAAAAATTCAAGCAAGACTTCACTTATAAAAGGCCGAAAGCAATTTGTCACAGGATTCTTTTCTTTAGGGCACATGTCATCACAACTCTTATTTAGTAAAAATATTAAAAACGATAAAAGAATGAAGTAACTTCAACATACAGAATGGTCAACTTTCAGCATATCCACCCAACTGCATTTTCTTCCAAAACTACTTCTAAAATTCAAAGCATCACTAGCTCTCATGTTTCAGGAAAAGGTGAGTCTAACAGAGTTACCTAAGAGGTTAGGTCTATTTAAATGGGCACTCTGCATCTGCAAGGAAGTTTATCCCCAACTATTCACACAGGTATCTAAGCATTCATTCCCCAGTGAAGGGTGAAGGGCAGGGCTAAGCCATGCCTGGGTGTCACTGGTAGGCCTAAGACACGAGTGGTGAAGAAGGAAAGTGGGCGAGGACAAAGGAGGAGGAGAGGAGGAAAGGAGAAGAGAGATAGGAAGAGGGAAAAGAAAAAGACATGGGTGGGGTATGGAAAACCACCGCCAGTCACTTGGTATCTCAGACCTCTATGCCTGGCCCTGGCTTTGTCCTGCAGACCCAACAGGGGAATGAGAACGGGCACCACAGGACAAGAGCAGGAAGCGGAGACACACAGGAGGGATCCAGAGCAAACACAACAGTGAGTGGACCAGGGGCCGCAACAGAAATAAACACCTAACTGAATCCACTCACAGCTGTGTCCTCAGGCTTAAGGGCTCAACTATATACCCCATAACCCAGGACTGATTTTCAGAACCCAATGAACTGTTAGAAAAGAAGGGCCAATCCTATCCAAAGTGGCTTCTTCCTGGTAAAGGGGACCTCATTTCTGTTCATTTCATGCAATAACTGTGGACTGTCTAGAGTGGGCTCAGAATGACAGACACCCTTGGGGATCATTTTATGGATGAATGAAAAATCAGATTCTCATTGCTTTCTTTTCTCCCCCCCAACCAGAGGAGGGTCTGACATGTGCACTTTCTGGCAAATACACATTTTGACAGAAACACACTCAAATACTATCCCAGATACGCATTTATGTTAAAATATCTAAATTCCCTCTCCATTCCTGTTCTAATAAGGAAGAAATGAACATCAGGCCTGAGCCAGTGCATCGGTGGAAATACAAGGGTGATTTTTGCAGGGGGGGGGGTTGTTTGTTTTTTAATTGTTTTATTCTTTTTATGGCCGCACCTGCTTTTTTTGCATATGGAAGTTCCCAGGCCATGGGTCGAATCGGAATGGCAGCTGTGACCTATGTCACAGCTCACAGCAATGCCAGATCCTTAACCCACTGAACAAGGCAGGGATCAAACTCACATCCTCACAGAGACTATGTCGGTTCTTAACCTGCTGAGCCACAACGGAAACTCCTTTTCCAGTTTATTTTGACTCAAGTTGGCTTCTTTCTTTGAGTTTAATTCTGAAGCTGAAATATCACATATAACTCCTTTTAAATACACAATTTGAGAACAAATAAGGACTTTGATATTTCCCCACTCTTTGCTTTCCTGCTTTATGCCAAATAATGGACAGTTGGCTATATTTAGAATGCTCTTCTGGCATTACCTAGTCAAAACACTGAGTTCATAGTCTTTTTTTTTTTTCTCTATGGTGCCCACTGGAGGAATTATTTAGAAAAATTATTCTCTAGGTAACATTATTTTATTTATAGCCATGGCCACTTTTCTTTTTAGTAAGTAAGATGTTTAAAATGAAAATTTAAATGAACCTTATTTTACATTTATTAGATACCATGAAAATTCAATGATGTTCTTTTAGAATAAACTACATTCAGATATATTTCAGACTGTAGACTAATAAATACAATGAACATATAACATTAATTAGCATAAGTCAATTCTTTTGGTTTATTTATACTGAAATGTTTTATCTTTCAAGGACAATTTTTTAAGAAGACAAACTATAAATAATAATAATGAAATCATCTTAAATTTATTTCACACTAATATAGAGATTACCAGTTAGATCAATATAATTCAATTTCACACTTGAACTCAATATTTTCTCTAGGCTTTTATTAAATGCTTTTAAATAATGAATATTAACATAGTATCAATACTGACATTTTTCTTTTTATTAGCAATCTTTATTAGCAAGTCTTTCATACTGTGATTAATTTTCATGACCTGTAACATCAATCCCTCACCTTGTATGTATATAAATAAAAACATTGCACAACTATATCACTTCATCTTTATTAATCTACATATAATTTCACGATGGGCATTTTTACTTCCGTATTTTTTGTTGAATAGATTATCAGTTATTATTGATGGAATTTTTAAAGTAACATATTTACAGAATGCCTTTTTAATATTTCCTTTATTTTTAATTTTTTTTTTTAAATAAGAACCTAAAGATGGTGGCTCTAACAGAGGAAATGGGGGCACACTGGCACAATAACACATTCTATTCATTCTTATCTTCAACCCATTTGAGAACACCTTTTTTAAAAATACGACACATTTACAGAGATCTGTGGAGTCTGAATGACTTTCAGGGAGATTTATTTTGAATTTCCTAGAGCATGATAATATCAAAAGTGATGGTTCTACCTTAAAATCTAAAAGATGGCCAATTCATACATGTAGAAAACTCTTCCCAGAACTGCATATGTAAGTGCTCTTCATTAAGCATCAAATATACATTTTTCAAGTAGTTTATACCTGGCAGTCATCCACCTTCGTCCTCATTACTCCTTTCATGTATTCTTTGTCCATGGTTGGAGAGACACCGAAACTGTTTCCCATACAAAGTATTTCTGCTTTTCCATCTGGATAAGTCACTTCCACAGAACCATTCAGAATCACTGACCAGGAGTCCAGCTAGTTCCACACAATGAAGATAAAGTAGAAAATAACATCAAGATCATGAAGCTGTAAATGCTGGAACGGTCCCCACAAATGATTTAGATCTTTCATTTTAAAGGGGGAGCAAATACATCAAGTACCACTGACCACTGGCCAAGTTCACAGAACAACAGCCCTGCAACCTGGGTTTTCAGAGGCCTGACTGGGGTACACCACAGCCTGTTCCCCTAATGACTGGATATACTTCTCTAAAACTACACAAGGAAAAAACTTTCTCCTGTTCCCCAAAACACATGCAGACAAGATGAAATGATGACCTCAATAAGAATAGCATTTTGGAAGTTCCCATTGTGGCTCAGCAGAAATGAATCTGAGGATCTATGAGGTTGCAGACTTGATCCTTAGCCTCCATCAGTGGGTTAAGGATCCAGCATTGCCATGAACTGTGGTGTAGGTCACAGATGTGGCTTGGATCTGGTGTCGCTGTGGTGTAGGTTGGTGGCTACAGCTGCAATTGAACCCCTATCCTGGGAACCTCCATATGCCGTGGGTGCAGCCCTGAAAAGACAAAAAAAAAAAAAAAAAAGAATAGCATTTTGTTCAGACAAGAGGCACTATATACGATGAATATTTAATTCACAAAACCTGAAAACTTAAAACCTCAATATACTTCTACTAATATCATACGACATATTGCAAATAACAGAAAATAAACTAATAGATTTGGAATATTCTGACACAACAAAGAGTGTATCATAATTTTTGAATGATTCAAACTCATTGTTGCCCACTGTTTTTAAAGAGGAAAGAAGAATGGGGTTTTTGTTCCTCTGCTTTATTGAGAGAACCTCAAAAGAAAATTTGTAAGTGGTAGAAATAGGTCCCAACCTCTTCACCATCATTTAACACGATGGTCCCGGCTCTTTCCACCACCGCAAATACCATCACAGCACACAGCTCCCGTCTCACAGACATCGTCATATTGGCGAAAGCAGGCAACTGGTGCATAAACTCCAGGAGTTGTTCTGAAAAGCAGAAGACAGGTTGGGAAAATGACAACTATTTTCAAAAACAAGCATTCAGAAAGAATGTCTGAAGATTCTTTCTTTTTACATGCCCCACAATTCTGCCTATTGAGCAACACAATAACTTTAAATATCTTTAGCATAAGCTGAATTTCTTGCAGTTGCATAAAGGATTCTGTCACCGTGGAGATGGTGACATTTCCTTGTCAATTCCGGAGCAACAGTACACAATATAACGCACATTCCAATGGGAATGAAGAACTTAACAAACTTCAAATGGGGAGTTTTATGGAAAATAAGCTGTGACCTTATCAAGGCTTATTAAGGAATGAAACAGTAAGCTGAAGTGAAACAGAGTTCTGAGAATTCTGCCAAAGGTCAGCAGGTCCATTCTGGTGCCTCTGGGTGACGAGATGCCCAAAACTACAGAAACTGCCGATCAAACAAATCCATAAAAAGTAATCAATTAAAAAGTTTACAACATTATAGAATAAATGCAAATGACAAGTGATATAGGGTTTAGTATCCTACAGATGGACAGAAACAAAACTGGATCACTCTTCCTTCAGCAACACTATGGATAAAGCTTCTCCTTTGGTCTAGGTACCTACTAAGTTCTTTCCTCCCTCCTCACCATGGTTTTATAAGATGCCTGTTTCCTCTTCATATCACAGGGAGGAAACAGTGGCTCAAAGTCCTGTAATTAGGAGGTGGCAATGATACGATTCAGGCTGGACATCACAGGTGGTGGTAAGAGCTCAGGGGGGGTGTCACACAGCAAATGAGCACTCATTGGCTATAATACTTTGGAAAAGTTGATTCATTTCCTTAAAGTATGTTTCTCACATTTATAAAAGAATAATAATTATAGGAGCTCCCGTTGTGACTCAGTGGGTTAAAAACCCAACACAGTGTCCATAAGGATGCAGGTTTGATCCCTGGCCTCGCTCAATGGGTTAAGAATCTGGCGTTGCTGCAAGCTATGGTGTAGGATGCAAATGTGGCTCAGATCTGGTGTTGCTGTGGCTGTGATGTAGGCCTGCAGCTGTAGATCCAATTCTACCCCGGCCCAGGAACGTCCATGTAACATAGGTGCAGCCATAAAATATATATATATATATATATATATAAAATGCCCACCTTTATTGGACATTTCACAGGATCAAATGCAACTGAGATGAGTAAGTCCTTAGCGTAGAGTAATTACTGAGAACTGCTATTGTTGTCATTATTATCATATTCATGGCAGCTTTTGAACTTTTGGCTATGTAAAAATTCTGCTACATTTTTCTTGCCCCCACAGACTGAAAATATCCCCTCTACTTTTTAGAATTTGGTGACAAATTTTATGTCACTGGATATAGTTTGTTAACTATAAAAAACAATGCATAGTACACAGGTTTGTTTTGTAAAAACACTACATTTCCACAAGGTCAGGCTAGGTGTTTTTCTCTGGTCCAGCTTGGTAATGTCTGTTCTAATCAGACCCTACGTCATCCTTCCTGTATGAGACTTTCCATTATAGGGGGTGGCTCTGGTAATCAGAATAACAATGATAAGTGGTACCCAGGGCCTCTGTCCAATAAAACAATGTTCTTCAACCTGACCCAGACTGATGCATCAGGAAATCAATTTACTCTGGAAACCAGCACTTTAAAAAAAGATGGAGCAAGAACATCAAAGTACACCACTGACAGAAAGAAGAGGTTCTGTTCAGTGAAACTTTTATTCCTAGAATGAGTAGCTGTGTTTGTGTCATACCTCAAAGTGTATTTATACCTGAGGGCAGCTATGAAGCAATATTGAATACTGCTGCAAGATATGACCATGTCTACTGCCTGCGAGAGGCAGGATTCATTGTTTTATAGATGCACCGGCTTTTTGATAGGAAACCTAAAGGCAAATGAACATATTATGGTCCTATGACTGGCCCCTCACAGATAGTTCTGCTGTTACCAGCCTCTGTTTTCTTCAGCCATCATCCCCCATTCCTTACTATAAGGTTTTCAAATATTAGCTATAGACCACACAGTTTTTTCCTTTCCTAGTAAGAGCTAAATTTCCTTGGAGAAGCAAAGACTCATGACCTTAAGAAAAATATGAGACCAGAAATTAATTGTAGAAATGTTTTAAATTTAATGTTGTGTTCAGATGAAAAATAAACATCAAATTACCACCATGTGGAGAGTATGAAGTCTATGAATGTGAAGAATAAAACACATTCACCAATACTTGCAGTAATGATCTGAAGTGTTTGCATGGACGTTTGTCTTGCTTTTAGACAGTTTCCTACTCCATTGGAATCAATTTGTGATATATGAGTAGTGACTTACATTAGAAAAAAACATAATAGGATAGAAAATACCTGTCTATCACATATAATAATAAGTTAAGAAAGGAGACAGAGAAGATGTAATAACAGTAAAGATACGTAATTCTCCAGGCTCAGTTGAAAAACTAAAAATAAATAAATGTTTAACCAGCACCCAAAGGATTTTAAAACTCTCCAAGACTCAATAATGGTATCCCTGATGTTGTGATGGCTTCTATTCTATTATTTATTACACTGGAGGATTATAGCAGTTAAAAAAATAAAGAATTTCTATCACCAATTTTTAAAAAAATAATAAGTATAAAATGGAAGCATTTCAGAGTTCCTGTTGTGGCTCAGCAGTAAAGAATCCAATTAGTATCCATGAGGATGTGGGTTCATTCCTGGCCCTGCTCAGTAGGTCGAGGATCCTGTGTTGCTGAGAGCTGCGGTGTAGGTCACAGACATGGCTCAGATCCTATGTTGTTATGGCTGTGGTGTAGACCAGCAGCTTTAGCTCTGATTTGACCCCTAGCCTAGAACTTCCATATGCCACAGCTTTGGCCATAAAAAGCAAAAAAATAAGGAAGCATTTGACTACAGGGCTCAACATAAACCCCAGTAATGCCATAGGAATCATACAGAGTTACAGGGATTATCATAGCCAAGAATTCAGGGGCTTGGAAAGGGTAATAAGATAGATCCCAGGATGTACAGAATGAAGCGGCCATGGATGGAGAACCAGGACTACTTTATTCTATATTGCCTGGAAGAATCTGTCTATCTTCAGTGTAATCTTACTTTGTTAGAAAAGAAATATTCCTCTTTATGAAAAATATTAGACATTTAAAAGGCTTTGCTTTTTCTCATCAATATAACACAAAGTGAAATAATCAACTTAAAAATACCAGAAGCTTTAATTATCTTATTGCTTTAGTTTAATTTTATGTAAGAAATAATTAAGAGGGTTTTAAAAAATCTATGGATTTTGTGTGGGTGTGTGTGTGTGTGTGGTAAACTAAGCACGGAACAAAAAAAAAATTCTTTGAAAGAAATCAGAGCAGTTCTCTACCTTAATGTGTCAAGGCCTCAAAAGAAACAAACAGAAAAAAAATCATAACCATTCAATACTTATAAAAGCTCTGAGCTTGAGAGCAACTCCAAAGTATTAAATTAAAACAAAGGCATATCTAAGAATTGATGGGGACCCAAAGGGAAATTTTTCAATTCTCAGCTTTAAAAAATATGATTAAAAAACTGGCAATTTCACTTGGTTGAACTTAAAACACACACACACAATCCCTTGGGTGGAGGAAGATAGGCAGAGAGGCATCTAGACAGAGTACCAATTACACAGATGTTTATAGTTCAAGTAAAAGGTGTCTGTTTTAACTACATACTGGAGGACGAGTTAGTTTAACAAGAGTAACAGCAAACAAATCCCACTGTTCTCATGTGAGGTTTTATTCTGAGAAGACAGAATACGAGATCTTTGGAGATCTC
This sequence comes from Phacochoerus africanus, assembly GCF_016906955.1. Taxonomy (NCBI): domain Eukaryota; kingdom Metazoa; phylum Chordata; class Mammalia; order Artiodactyla; family Suidae; genus Phacochoerus; species Phacochoerus africanus. The sequence goes on along the minus strand of NC_062553.1, from coordinate 48,097,311 downwards.
ATGTAGATCAAACAACCTCATTACACCTTAGCTTTAATGATAATGATTTACTATTTGAAATAAAAATATACTTGATAGGAGTAAGCATCTGAATCATCACCGCTTACCAGTATATTGGTATTTAACCACAAGTAATTCACTCCAGAGATTATATCAACATGCACTTAAAAAAAAAAAAAAAGCTTAGTATTCATTTCATAGGGATGAGCACAGTTTGCGCTTTCCAGAAATTCTGAGAGAGAAAGCTTCTCAGACATGAAGTGAAAGTCTTAAATTTCCAGGAATGGCATTCTACATATATTATAATAATCATAATTTTCTTCCATGACTACACTAAAATGAGCAAAAAGGATAACTTCCACATCAATCTGTTTGGAAGCAATGTTCAATCTCCTTTTTTAAAAACCCCATGAGCAAGGATTCTGGGTTAAGATGGCCAACCAAACAGGCTTTCCATTTCATTTTCTCTTTAAAGCTACAATAAAGAAATGTTTAAAAAGAAGTTTGCAAGAACAGAGAGAATACAAGAGTGAAATAAACTTTGGATAGTGGAAATCAGATGAATGTGTGGCATCAGACCCAAGGAGGCTAAACCCTGTGTCTCTGGGGACAAAACAGAAGGCTTCACTTCATACTGCAGAAGCCTCTAAAGACTTAGGAACCACTGGTGCCATGGCCTGTGGGTACTGGAGAATGAGGCGGGCTAACGAGGGAGAGACCAGGGATGGGAATGTGGAGGCAGTTTCATCTTTTACGCCAACAAAAATCTAGAGGTTAATGACCCGGAAAGGGTTAAGGGGGACCCTACTTCTGCTCTGGGGGCCAGAGGCACAGTTGGCTCCCCCTTCTCACCACATTCAGGTGTTAGCGTCCAAAAGGGCTTTACCAGTCCTTCCTTCCTAAACAGGCTCCTGTCCAGTCCATGCCCTGTCACATCAGCCCAAATCCTCGCTTTACCCTTTGGACTCTGCAGCAGGACAAGGGCCTCCTCTGCTTCATTCCCACTGAGCTGCGTTGCCCACCTAGAAAAGTCTCCATTCCCAGAAGGTGTCCAACCCATCAGCTGATGACATAACAGTCATCTCTAGATAGTTAGCAATTCCTAGCAACAGCTTTCACTATACTTTAAATACCTAATCCGCATTCTGCATCTTCCTCTGCATTTCCCTGGCCTAAGTATAGAGCTTACCGGGTACAAGTTTCTCCTCATACATGTTTGGCTTCCTCAAAGCAAAAGCAACAAGCCACTCACACATAATGATGCCCATACTGTCCTATTTCTAATCCATGAATTTCTTTCAAATATCTACTGGCCCAAAGAGAGCAGGGGGAGTGGTGGGGCAGATGACCCAGTGCGGGCAGGTGGTCACAGATCTAGCTCCATGGGGCGTGGATGCCTCTCAGAGGAGGAAGAGGCCGGGTAGGAAAGGCACACACAAGCATTCAACCATTGTGACACAGTCAACTCTTGCTCTGATAGGAAAGCGGGGTGATGGGGACCTCCAGGAAGGGGAGGTGGACACAAAGCCCCCAAGACTTTTAACCTCAGGGTACACTAAGGTCTCAGCTCCCACTTGACTTTCTGCTCCCTTCTCCCCACAGCCTCCCCTTCCTATGGAACCAGAGGAGAAACAAAGTCATTTCCATGACGATTTTACTAGCTGCCACTCGACTAATAAACATTATGAAAGCATATAAGACTCTAGCTTACTAGGAATGATACTTACAGGAAAATGAACAGATATAATAATGTTTGAAAGACTACTTTTGGTGGGGGGGGGTCATAAAGGAAGCTAGGAAAAGGCTCATGTGGAAGGGTTTCATGAGGAAGTTTTACTATTTGTGGCCTCTCAAAGGTATGGGCTGAGTAAAATTAATTTTTTTTCAAAAATTTCTTCAATAAATATCAAGGGAAACTGATACATTAATGACTTTTTGGGGCGGGGGTGGGGGCATGCTCATGGCATGCAGAAGTTTGTGGGTCAGGAATGGAAACCAGGGTGCCATTGCAGTGACCAGAGCCACAGCAGTGACAAGGCTGGATCCTTAATCTGCTGAGCCACAGAGCAACTCCCATTAATGACCTTCTCAAGCCCACTGTTCTTGGGCTGTATTCTATCAGATCCCACCTCTCAATATTTTGAATTAAGCTGAGGCACATTTCCTCACCCAGACTTACCGATGTCATCATCTGTCCTGTCAATGGGATCCTTCTCCAGGCAGTCTCTCACGATGTCCCGGCTCATCAGAGGGTCAGAGGCCCTCTCGATGTCCTCCTCATCGTCGTCGTCCTCAGAGTCCACGGCTGTTTCCGGCAACCCACTCAGGTCCATATCGCCAGCCTCACTTTCTGTGGCCTGAAAACAGACCAAAAATAGATAGATATGTAAATAGACAGATGGACAAAGTATACGTATAAATACACTGTTTTAAGTAAATCTTTTGTACACAAAAGAAATATAAACAAGCATAATTCACAATAATAAATTTTTTATCATATTAATTTCCCATAACTAAACACATATATTCAGTATTAACAAATATTCATGCACTAGGCACTATGTAAAAGAATTACTTCAACAAAATACAGTCTTACCTCTTAATGAATTTTTGGTTAGGAGTAATGATTTTATCTCAATAATTCTGATGACTTATCTGAGCTTTGTCACATGACATTTGAAACATAGTACAATAAGAAAAAGACAGGCCGCTCTTGCTTTCTGAGATGGACCACATTCTGCCTACAGACTGTGTATCTCTCTAAGTAAACATGCTTTCACTTTGAAAACCAAAAGAAAGAAAAACATAGTATGTTTTCACACTATTTTTCAAAGAAATGACTTAAACCAAGAGCTGAAGATTGGCAATTCTGAACAATTCTTTTCCCCAAAGAATAGGGTAGATTTATTAATTCCAGGAAGACTGAACAATTTCTCTCTCATTAGCTGCTGGTCTTTATGAAAAAGTGAAGACCAAAGCAAAGGTAACTTGATAAATATGCAAATAAAACATTAATAATTAGTTCAATTACCCCAATGTCCACTCTTGAACCGTAAATTGCCGTAAATTGACAGACCTTACATGCTTTTATGCAAACGGTCTTTCCTCCCTTTGCTCAACACAGCTGACCGCATCATCAGTCAAATTTCAAGTAATTAAGATGTACTCTAGTGCTTGAAGATTTTCTCAGTCACCAGAGTCACAAATTTTTTTCTTTTTCAGGCTGCACCTGCAGCATATGGAAGTCCCTAGGCTTGAGGTCAAATCAGAGCCCCAGGTGCAGGCCTACACCACAGCCACAGCAACACAGGATCTGAGCTGCATCTGCCACCTGCAGCTTAACTACAGATCCTTAACCCTTAACTGAGCGAGCCAAGAATCGAACCCACAACCTCACAGACACTATAATGGGTTCTTAACCCACTGAGCCACAATAGGAACTCTGGAATCACAAATTTCAACATGGTCTCTTCTGTGGGGCTACCTCAAGCCTAGAACAGTTATCCTTTTTAGGTGACTCTACAGTCTTTTGTGATTTTCATCTCAACAACATGTGTATATGTACCATTTTGGCCTTATTTGACTTTATGTACCAGAATTCACTACCTGTTTATGCATAGTAAGAATGAGGACAATTAAATATCAACTACAGCAATCTTGAACATAATAAATGTGTTTTTCCAGATAAAATAGTAAATTCATAGAAACGCTTCATTATAAAACTATTAACTTTGTAGAAAACATAAAGTTTACCCACTTTAAACAACTCATAGCCCACATGATTTTCAAAGACAAAAAAAAAATCTTACTTTTAGAAACTGGCAAATACAGATTCAAATAGTAAGATGAAAATACAAAATGTTGAACCTGATAATAAGCCAAAACCAAACACAGTAAGTCAGGAACTACTCTAAGTACTTTACTTGTATTAACTCATTTAATTCTTAAAACTATCTTATGAAGTAATAAGCATCATTATTTTTTTCTTTTCTTTTTTTTTGGTCTTTTTCTAAGGCCGCACCTGCAGCATATGGAGATTCCCAGGCTAGGGGTCTAATCGGAGCTGTAGCTGTTGGCCTACACCACAGCCACAGCAATGCCAGATCTGAGCTGCGTCTGGGAACTACACCACAGCTCACCCACTGAGCAAGGCCAGGGATCAAACCCGCAACCTCATGGTTCCTAGTCGGATTCATTAACCACTGAGCCACGATGGGACGCTAATTTTTTTCTTTTCTTTTTAAGGCCACCCCTGTGGCATATGGCAGTTCCTGCACTAGGGGTTGAATCATCGGAACTACAGCTGTAGGCCCACACCACAGCTACAACAATGCCAGATCCTTAACCCAATGAGCAAGGCCAGAGATCCTCATGGATACTGTGTCAAGTTCTTAACCTGCTGAACCACAACAGGAACTCCTATATCATTATTAACCCTCATTATTCTCCAAACATTCAGGTAAAGATAAATTATTTTTCTAAGATTGTACTGCTAGTAATTATGGAATCAAGATTAGAACCTGGAATTCTGGCTCCAGGATCCTAACTACAATCTACTCTGTATCTTTATAACAGGTATTTAACACCTAAATGTGGCTTATATAGCATCCATACATGTTCTCTAATTTAAGTCAATGTTTAAAGAATAAATTGTATTCTTTTCTTATCAATGAAGTTTCACCTTTCTAAAGTCCTGGATTTTATTATAGAGCACACTATTCGGTTCTACATTCTGAAGCAATACAAGCATGTGTTAACATTTTTTAAAGCTTAACAAAAAGATTTTTAATCACATTTTAATTCTTTAGGTATAATGCCCTGAACTAAAATACATATATTATTTTATATGTAAAAGGGGGAAGTAATTGATGACAGAATACTTAATGAAGACAGAATCAGTGAAAATGGGAAGCCTAACCTCTAAAAGTCTCTTTAGATAGTGGCCTTAGTGAACACTACTGCCTGGGTAGGACCATGGTAAATAAAGATGCTCCCGGTGGGACACACATAAAGCCTGGTGCCGAGGCAGAGAATTAACTGCAGCACACCCAGAAAGGCATCTCTAATTTATGATTTTTCAAAAACTAGTATAGCTGGAGTTCCCGTCATGGCTCAGCAGAAACGATGCTGACTAGTATTCATGAGCACGAAGGTTCAATCCCTGGCCTCACTCAGTGGGTTAAGGATCCAGCATTGCTGAGAGCTGTGGTGTAGTAACAGAGGTGGCTCAGATCCCGCATGGCTATGGCTATGGTGTAGGCCAGCAGGTTCAGCTCCGATTTTACCCCTTTCCTGGGAACCTCCATATGCCACAGGTGTGGCCCTAAAAAAACAACAAAAACAAAGCAAATCCTGAAATACAGTTTATTTTCAATTTACAATGTTGTGTTAGTTTCAGGTGTACAGCGCAGTGATTCAGTTATACAGATATATACATATTCTTTTTCATTTTCTCTTCCATTATGGTTTATTACAGGATATTGAATATAGTTCCCTGTGCTGTCTAGGAGGGCCTTGTTGTTTATTTTACCCATAGTAGTGTGTATCTGCTCATATCTCTAATGTACAATGTCTCCAGATTCTAGAATGAAACGGCAGAACTGGATGTGGTATGGTATGCCAAGGCTGTGGGCAGAAAAACTAGGCCAGCACTATTGTTACCACCACCTTACTTCCAAAGACTAGAAGTGTGACAATTTGCTAATGCTTGCTGCGACTGCATTTTCACCCCAGTTTCATCTTAACATTGAAGATTATTATGCATCATTTTATATTTTCAACTATACAATGAGCCCTCTATACACATGTTCCTTAATATAGCCTAGAATGAAGAGATACTTCTAAAGATAGAAATGAAAACAAAAAAGCTCTTTTAAATAATATAGTTACATAACAAAGTTTTTCTTTCATTTTAAAAGATCTAACATACAGTAAAAGATAAAGGAGATATTTTATACCATCCCAAAGAAATCCTTACTATCATTTAAATGAATTATATTTCAGTCTTAAATAGAACAAAAAGATTTTCAAATGAGTTGGATTAATCTCTCCAAAACAGAACCCTCCACCCTATTTGTGTAAACAATCATTAGTTGTTTTCTATTTCTATTATGTGTATTCCCTTCCTAAGAACCAAACTATTCATAAAACAACATTCACTAAATCAGTAACTTGCATTACTTTTATTTAAACTAAATATCCATTTTATTTTAAAACACTCCAGAATTCCTTTTAATAATACATTTTAAATACAGCTTGATGAGCCAGTTTTTGGAATTTTCTAATTTCACAATTCCACTGTATCATGAACAAGGAGACAAGAGGCAAGAGAATGCCTATAGAGGAGAGGGCTCAGCTTGGGCTCCTGGGACCTGAGAGTCACAGGATTTTTATCTGCTGAGTGAAGAAATAACCAGAGCCCAAACCTCAGCTCTAGCATTCTTTGTGTGACTTTAACAAACAGGAAGGGGGCGGGGTGGGGGGTGGGATTTATACCCTCCCATTCAAAGGACTGTCTTGGGATCAAAGAAGTAAAAGAAAGCCCCCTCCAAGGTCACATCCAAAGTCCCTTCCTCAAGTGAGCACATTTCTACCTCATACCTTTTACCTCATCCACCCCAGCAGTGAGCCTTCCACACAATTTATATTGGCAGAATTTATAACAACACACAAACAAACAAAAAACCAAAACTTTATTAAATATCCCAACCCCCTGTGTATTATAAAAATTTCTCTCAGGCTAACTGTGCCCATTAAGTTCTGGCTAAATGACTTGTACTTTAATTATAAAAATAGTGATCCTATATGGAATGACTACCATGCATCTGGCACTACATTTGATGTTTTTAGTACATAACAATCTGCACATAGATTCAGCAAATTGGAATTATTACCAATATTTTTCAGATGAGAAAACACTAAGGGAAATTAAATAAATTGTTCTGTGTAAATGAAACAAAACCAAACCTAGTAATTGTGCCAGGACTCAAAATCATGACTAACACAAACTACTAAATGTTTTGCACTCTAATACTTCACCCAGTTTTCTAAATAGACTGTCTTCACAAAGAAAATAGTTAAAACACAATAAATGTGTTCTGCTTTGCTAAATGATTAAATTAAATAATTAAAAATATATTTTTTATAAATAATAAAACACTTGCTATTTTACAACTTCCTTCAAACTACAATATTACTAAGGGCAATGCTAGTCTTTAAATCCTTTCATTTTAAATAAGCATATGCACACATTTCATGTTTAAAAGATATGTGGATAATTTGGAATTAACATATATACACCTCCTATATATAAAACAGATAAGCTAGGACCTACTGTATAGCACAGGGAACTATACTCAATATCTTGTAATAGCCTATAATAGAAAAGAATCTGAAAAGGTATATACACACACACACACACATATACATTATATATATAATGGAATCATTTTTTACACTTGAAACTAACACAATATGGTAAATTAAATATAATTCAATAAAATAAATAAAAGGTATCTGATTATACTGATCTCAGGAGCAAGAATAAAATTACTTAAGCAAATAACTCCTATCTTAAATTAATTTACCTTCCACATGTATAACATAGATTTAGATGTGTGTTATAGTTAAACAACAATATTCTCAGACCAATGCTGAAAGCTCTATGACTTATTTAAACCAAAAGGGACTACATATATTTTATTATGAAAACAGTTTATTTTACATTTTAAAGATATCAAGTAAATGAAGAAACTGAGGAAATATTAAATGCCATAAAACTATAGTGAAGTGTTAACTAAAATAAAAAACATTAACTACTATACATGCATAAGCATATATACATTAAGTACTTAAAAATAATTTATGAAAAAACTTTTTCCTTATTAAATACACCATACCCACACACATCTCCATGTTTAGGAGGGCTGCTTAATAAGTATTCTTTATGGGGAGTTCCCATCATGGCTCAGTGGAAATGAATCTGACTAGCATCCATGGGAGCACAGGTTTGATCCCTGGCCTTTCTCAGTGGAATAAGGATCCAGCATTGCCGTGAGCTGTGGTGTAGGTCACAGATGCAGCTCGGATCCTGCATAGCTGTGGCTGTGGCATAGGCCAGTGGCATCAGCTCTGACTGGACCCTAGCCTGGGAACCTCCATATGCTGCAAAGTGCAGCCCTAAAAAAGACAAAAGAAAAGTATTCTTGATGGAAATTAATTTTGTTCAGAATTTCAAACATAAAACTCAAATAGCACCTAAGTCAAACCCTGATTATAAATATTGGCTAGCAAATTAGACTGGGTCTATCCATGTTGCTGTAAATGGCATTATTTCATTCTTTTTTATGGCTGAATAATATCCCATTGTTTATGTGTACCACATCTTCCTTATCCATTCCTCTGGTGATAGACATTTAGGCTGCTTCCATGTCTTGGCTATTGTAAATAAGGCTGCAATGAATACTGGGGTGCATGTAACATGGATGGACCTAGAGATTATCACACTGAGGTTAGGCAGTAAAAGACAAACATATGATATCACTTATATGTGGAATCTAAAAAAAGGATAAAAATGAACTTATTTGCTGAACAGAAACAGACTCACACTCTTTGAAGACAAACTTATGGTTACCAAAGAGGACAGGTCGGGGGAAGAATGGACTGGAGGTTTGGATTGGCATATGCACACTATGGTATGTGGAATGACCAGCCAATGGGGACCTCCTGTATAGCACAGGGAACTCTACCCAATATTTTGTGATAATCGATGTGGGAACAGAATCTGAAAGAGAATAGATGTGGGTACATGTATAACTGAACCACTTTGCTGTATGGCAGAAATTGTTACAACATTGTAAATCAACTACAATAAACTTTGAAAATGAAAAAAAGAAAAAAGAAAGACTGATGGATAATGCTGATGATAATTTAACTGAGGCAACAGAGTAGGAATAGTAGACAAAACCATTTTATGTAGAAAGTATGAAAATATATTTGGAAATAAGTATAATGTTTGCATTAAGTCTAGCTTGTGTATCATAGTTCATACTGTTTCTAATTTTACACTAAGAATTTTTTAATTTCTATATAGAGTATACCTAACAGTGAAGAACAATGTTTTAAAGCTTTCCATGTAAATTGCTAGGTTTTTTTTCCCCAAAAAACTAAATACCTAATAGGTATACATATGTCTACAAATATTTATTGTAAGTAAAAATGTCTGTGCTAATTTGATAGGAAAAATAGTTTCATATTTAAATCCTTGTATACTCAATTGCTTATGTCTTAAATATTTTAAAGTATAGACATCTGAATGTTCTCTTCTGCAAATTACCTACTGCTGTCCTTTGAGTATTGCTGTGTTTTGAACTGGATATTTTTCTTATTAATTTGCATAAGCGTGATCATCCATTATACCATGAAGAGTTTGCTAACTCTTTAGTTTATCTGGAATTTAATCTTAATTATAATACAAAGTAAGGTTATTAAAATGACTCTCCCACCCCCAAAGACCATTTACTGAATAATCTATCACTTCACTGATTTGTGAGGTTTCCTCTGTGACATACTACGCCCTTCCTTACACATGGAACTTTGGTTTGCTACAACTCTCTATTCCATTGATCTATTTTTATACAATGATTTCCAGTCCACCTAAGTCACTGCTCTGATAACCCTACCATTTAACCAGGATTTCATCTTGGCTGGATGTTGCACTGTCTCCCATCACCACCTTGAGCATTGTGCTGTATATCACCAATTAGCTCCTACTTTTCAGCTTGCTTCCATTGCCTTCCAAGGTAGCCCCTTTTCCAACACAAGCATGAGTCTCAGCCTTTGAGATGTTACTGCCTTCATGCCTCCTCACTATCACACTTCCAAGTAATATTCCCTGGTCCAAGACTACAATTCCATTCATTCAACACATCTCTCCTGGATGCCTACGATTTCCTGGCACTATTCCAAGTTCTAGAGGGAAGGCGGAAACAAGACAGAGAAGTTCCTGCCTTTTTTTGCGGGGTGGGGTGGGGGGCATACTGAGGCATATGGAGGTTCCCAAGCTAGGGGTCGAATGAATCGGAGCTGTAGTTGCCAGACTATACCACAGCCACAGCAACACCAGGCCTGTGACCTATACCACAGCTCATGGCAACGCAGGATGCTTAACCCATTGAGCGCGGCCAGGAATCAAACCTGCATCCTCATGGATACTAGTCAGATTCATTACCGCTGAGCCACAATGGGAACTCCTGCTCCTGCTTTCTTGAAGCTATCCATTCTGGGAGGCAGACACAACAACTTATAAAGTAATAATCATTTTGACATAAAAAGAATATCCAGGAAAGAAACCAAAATGTAGGACCCGCTTTTCACAGAGGGTAGTATGAGAAGAACTCTCAGAGAAGATGGTCTTTACAAAAGAAGGCAGAAAAGGATAGAGCTAGGAGTAAATGGAGGCCTGCAAAAACACAGCCCTACTACCCTTTGAAAGATCTGGCACATTGTTCAGTCTGTCTTTTACTGCACTCATTTAATAAAGAAAGTCTCAGTCCTGGCGGAAGCCAAATCTCTGCTTTCTTTGTGCTTATTACGGAGAAAATTACTTAACAGGGCAGAGGGAAATCACTGTATTTGATGGCACCCACTCAATTGATGCTCCAATGCTCTGGTCAACTGGCTCTCCTGCTCTCGGAAACTGATTTCCAAACTTCTCTCTCCTTAAAAGCCTCCACCTGCCCACCTTCTCACTCTGAGCCATGGAACTCAGACACATCAGACAGAAACTTCCCACACCAAATCCACTTGGCTATGCCCCTGTTAAAACAGAGGAGTGTCTCTTTTCTTAAAGCTAGTGATTCTACTTTGCTCTTGAATTCCTCCTCTCCCACCCTCTCAGAAAAATTCTACCTTTTTCTCTCCTGCTCACAGCATTCTATTTCAACCTCTCTGTTTCCATCTCAGGAGCATTTATACTCACTCCAACGAGACAGCTTTCTCCCACATCAAAACTGTACAAAGATTAAAGGGGTTACCATGGAGACAGTTGCCCATCACTGAACTGTTCAGGAATAGGATACTGGACTGACAGGAAAGGAGGATTCAAATACCAGGCTGGCACTCAAGCAAGGGCATCTTCTGATTTCTTCTCATCTTAAAAATTTCTGATTTAAAGACAATAGAAATGGTCTATTGGGGAGCTCTAGTCAATGTTAAGTCTTACATTGTCAGTAACTGAATCCTTAGATGCACCTACAGATTCTTCCTTATGAAGGATATAGACTTAACAGGTTACACACCTGTCATCAAGTTTGAAATGAACAGCCTTGGAACTCAACTAAAATGAATCAAAATACACAGGGTTCGTCTTTTTCAACTACACCCCAAGATAAAGTCGGATGGCTGGCTGCATACTCCAGGCCTCTCAGAGCAGTGTGGCATTATCAGCACAGCCTGGATCCTCAGACATCCTGATGGTGGCTGGGACAGCAGGAAGTACCATCAAGGAGTTCCTCAGGACCCTAGCCTGCCCTACCCAAAGGAGGTTGAAATTCCCCTAAGAATATGCCTCCATAAAATACATTAACAACTTACTTCATCCTCATTATGAATTGACCTTTCAGGAGTTCCCCTCAGGCTTGTATTATGCTTGGAGAAAGCAGTGGTAACTGCTATAACCTCAAGCTGTGCACCTACTACAGAGCTTTAAAATGTATGGTCATCTCAAAGTACAGAGGACAAAGGCTCCATCATGATGTTTCAATTAACGTAAGCTAAAGCACAACTTAAACAGTTCTTTGTCTTGTGATGAGGGATACTCTTGAATAAATGTTTAAAAAGTCAGCTTCTAAAAATAGGCATTATGGGGGTTGAGAGGGAGTCATTTTACTCCATCCACCACATTCTCTTCTAACATTTGAAAATTGAGTTACTTCCTAAAGATTTAATTACAGGTTAACACTTAATGCATCATTTGAAAAGTTACTTTAAAGAGCTAGATGAAAAACCATTCTTGATCAGCCAAGAATCTGTAAATTATCATATTTGTGGCTATCACTTAATAGTCAGTGAGCCCTCCACAACACTCTCAAATTATAGAAACGTGAAAACCTAATGGCTCCTTAAGGACTTAAACAGACATGCTTTGCTCTGACTGTATTCCAATTATCTAGTTATTCTAGCAATATTTTTAAAAAAGTAGTAACTTTTCACTGTCTGAATATATCGATGATCCTGAAACACTGTAATGTTTCTAAAGAGAGGCTCTTTTTTGGTCACTTCATATCACAATTCCTAAAGAGCCAAGAATTATACTTTGTCAAGTGAGTATTATGTTCTTTTTGCTTGAAAGGATCTGAAATTCCATATGAGCTATATGCATTGAAAGACTCCAAAAAAGGATACCTTAGAAACCTATACATAGAACTTCCATATGACCCCGCAATCCCACTCTTGGGCATATATCCGGACAAAAATCTACTTAAAAGAGACACATGCACCTGCATGTTCATTGCAGCACTATTCACAATATCCAGGACATGGAAACAACCAAAATGTCCATCAACAGGTGACTGGATTAGGAAGATGTGGTGTATATATATATATACATACACACACACATACATACATACATACACACAATGTAATACTACTCAGCCATAAAAAAGAATGACAATGCCATTTGCAGCAACATGGGTGGAACTAGAGACTCTCATACTGAGTGAAATGAGTCAGAAAGACAAAGACAAATACCATATGATATCACTTATAACTGGAATCTAATATACAGCACAAATGAACATCTTCACAAAAAAGAAAATCATGGACTTGGAGAATAGACTTGTGGCTGCCCAATGGGAGAGGGAGGGAGTGGGAGGGATTGGGAGCTTGGGTTATCAGATACAATTTAGAATAGATTTACGGGAGATCCTCTGAGTTGCATTGAGAACTATGTCTAGATACTCATATTGCAACAGAACAAAGGGTGGGGAAAAAAAATGTATGCATGTAAGAGTAACTTGATCCCCATGCTGTACAAAGGGAAAAAAATAAAATTAAATTAAAAAAAAAGAATACATATATAAAATTAACAGAACACTGTAAATCAACTACACTTCAATATTTTTTAGAAAGTAAATAAATTAACTTTGAATTGCAAAAAAAAAAGAAAGACTCCAAAAAGGACCTTTTTTTACATATTTTAGTCATTTTTCCTACATTTGCATTTTCTAAGCCAATGAAGTATTCCTTAACAATTACAATTATTTTGTTTTTAAAACATTTTTTGAAATTCCATGGTTCTGGTTTCCTTTCTATCCATCAGTATCAAGAACTTACATTAAACATATAACCAAATCTATTGATAATAAAATAATGCAAGAAAAATAATTCAAAGGTACAACCTTAACAGTCTCTTCCTTTTGTCATACCCAAAACTATAGTAAGAAAAAATTACTAAGAAAGCTTAATTCTGAAGTTTTCCCCTACACTTTTAGTCAAGAAAGAGTCATAAACCTAGTATGCCTAGTTTGCCTAGTCAAATTAACAAAATAGTTATAGTCAAGGAAACATTTCCACCATAGCCACTCTATTTAAAATTCTAATAATGTAATAGCAGAGGCAAATACAACTAGACCATAGTTCCATTTGTTTTCTTTTTACGACCACACCTTCGGCACATATAAGCTCCCAGGTTAGGGGTCAAATTGGAGCCACAGCTGCTGGCCTACACCACAGCCACAGCATTGTGGGATCTGAGCCACATCTGTGACCTACACCACAGCCTGTGGCAATGCCGGATCCTTCCTTAAGTCACTGAGTGAGGCCAGGGATCAAACCTGCATTATCACTCAGAGACAAGCCACTGAGCCAAAAGGGGAACTCCTAGAGAGTAGTTCTACTTGCTAAAACAAATATACAACATACTGTATATCTGTGTGCAGCATAAACATTAGCATCTTATGTCTATGTGAGCATATGTGATATATACCCGTGTATTTACTTTATAGAATCTGTCAATGAAGACTCACAGAACTCCCTAGAATACGTGAAAATGAAGTCAATGACAAGGAGATGCCCCCTACCTGGTAGATATCAGAGAGACTGCTGCTTCCAGAGTCACTGGTGATGCTACATCCTGAGTGGCTGGAAGAGACGTGAGTCACCTGGGGATGGAGACTGTCAGTGAGGTGCAGCTTGGTGAAATCCGCAGGAAGCTATGAGAGGAGCAAGAAGAGCCCAGATTACCATCTGAATCAAGAACTCCAAGAAAACACTTAAAAATCACATTATCCTCTACTCCACCCATTTAGCCAAAGCATGATCAGAAAAATTCCTTCATTTTTTTAAAGCCCGTAAGGACTAAGTAGTGTCCTATTTACCAAAGATCACAAAATAAATGTAAGTTTATGGACATTCAATGAACTTTAAATAATACTAAATTTGATGTTTAAATAGGTGGGTTTGGCAGTTAAGATGAACTTGGGTAAGCAGTGACTCCAAGAGCTGCAATTTTCAAATTCTACACCCATGAGCAAATTAGTCGATGACTATGTTAGTCATCACAAAAGCAACTTTGAGACAAGAGACGGCTTAAATAAGTAAAACAGATTTGCGGTTCATAAATGCCCAAATGGTGTTTAAAAGTTTAAAAAAAAAAAAAGAGCATCGTAAAATTGACAAAGTAACTATGCAGGCTCTATGGAGTAAACAGAGAATTCAGAATTGAGAATGTTATAAACAGCATTTACCTAAGTACACACAGACACATAAACATCAACGTTTTAACTGGTCCATGTTTAAACTCCAAATACAAATAGCATCTACCGAACAGATTCACTAAGTGGCTTCTAGGGCCTTCCTACCACCCCTCCCCCCACCCTGCCATCTAGCAGAGAACATGCATCCAAAAAGAAACATTCATAAGTTACTACCAATTCTTCTGAATTCAAAAAGGGCATCATTTATCTGTAATATGATACTTGTACTAGTGGCCAATAATAAACTGACGTTTCAAATTATATACTAAAGGACACCATACACACTAATGATATCTCTCTTTCCTGCCAGCACACTGATCCTACTTGGCTTTGAATAATAACAAAGACTAACTGTTAAAATGACACTTAAGTAGAGACTGAGCAATATTCCCTTCTCTCCTTCAACCCTCCTCCCCTCTACCCTTAAAAAACCAAGATACCATTTCACAGTTTAGAATAAGTCTCACGAGGGAGGTGATTCAGGCTTTGGATAAAGACCAATGGGTCTGATTTCTCCGGGTTCCAAAGAGGAACATTGTATTTCTACCCCTCAGCCATTCATACCTGACTCAGTAAAATAGATTATGATACTTAATAGTATTTATTACATGGATGACTTTGGAGGGCATTATGCTAAGTAAAATAAGACAGAAAAGGATAAATACTGTCTGTATGTTATTACTTATATGTGGGAATCTAAAAAGTACAACCAACTAGTGAATATAACAAAAAAGAAGCTGGCTTGCAGATACAGAGAAGAGAGTAGTAGTTACCAGTGGGGAGAGGGAGGGGAAGGGCATTGTATGGGGAGGGGAAGGGAGTTACAAACTGTTGGGTGTAAGATACGCTCAAGGATGTACTATGTCACATGGGGAATATAGCCAATATTTCATAAATGGAAAGTTACATTTAAAACTGCATTATAAATTTTAAAAAATTTAAAAACTAATACCCCTTTAGAAAAAATAATACTTAATACAGTCAGTGTAGAAATAATATTCTTAATATCATGAGGCAAAGTATACAAAGAAAAGATTTAAACATAAATTTATTAGGGGGCATATGATTAGATGCCAAATAGATACAAAAACATATGATGGAAAAGTTCAGAGAAGTGAGGTGTGTGTTCATAAGTGTGAAATCATTGCAGAAATCACATATATCCCACTATGAATTTTTTTTTAGCAGCACCCATGGCATGTGGATGTTCTCAGGCCAGGGATCAAACCTGAGCCACAGCAGTGACAATGCTAGATCTTTAACCCACTGAGTGACACAGGAACTCCCTATGAAAGTTTTTTAACTGATAATTGAAGATGTTATGAAACATAAAATTGGGAAAGTAATTTCCCCACAAGGAATAGATAGGTTAAAACCCTCTAAAATGAGAATTGATGTGTTTTATTCACAGTGTAGAAGAGTGAAATATTTACAAGATTTCATCAGGAACGATCTGAAGATAAAAGTCTGCCAAGCTGTATTAACAACTATGATTTTACACGACATATATTAGATATTAAAATAATGCATTCGGGCCAGGATAAACATCCTTCATCTCAGCTACATTTAATACAGCTACTCGCTACATGTAATTACAGAACAATAAACTGGTTTCTATTGATTCTCTTTTATAGATAAGACTCCGGTTAACAAAGGCCACATAGTATGATTTTTTAAAATTAGCTTTAATGTGTCAAATAAAGGTGTATTTAGCTAATAAATTTTTATTCACTGGGCAATTATTTATTCACATTTCATAGGACATGCTTCTCTCCATTATTCATCAGCTGTGGTCTTTCCTGACTTAATTCACTGTGCGGAAAGCACTAGGAACTTTGAGCTCCAAATCCCAAGAGAAGAAACATGGGTCCAGCAGTCACACTCCAGCCAGTCCATTCATCTACACTCACAGCCACAGAGAGCAGAATTGTGTGGCTTTTTTAGGCTAAGAAGCATAAGGATTGTTTCCTGAGAAAAGAAATATTTTTATTTTTTAAGAATTCAACTCTATGGATGGACCTAGAGATTATCATATTAAGTGAAGTTAGACAGTGAAAGACAAACATCATATGGTATCACTTATATGTAGAATCTAAAAAAAGGATAAAAATGAACTTCTCTGCAGAACAGAAACAGACTCACAGACTTTAAAAGTCTTACGGTTACCAAACTGGAGAGGTGTGGGGGGGGGGGAAGAGGGATGATCAGGGGTTGGGAGGGGAATTTGTACACTAAGCTATATAGAATGACTGGCCAATGGGGACCTGCTGTATAGCACTGGGAACTCTACCCAATATTCTGTGATAATCCATGTGGAAAAAGAATCTGAAAGAGAATGGAGGTATGTACATGTATAACTGAATCACTTTGTTGTACAGCAGAAATTATCACAACATTGTAAATCAACTATACTTTGATAAAACTCTAAAAAAAAAGAATTCAACTCTAGTGTACAAATACTTATTGAGTATCTATTATTTCACTCTGTTGGGGAGGGAAATGTCAAGGTGAATAAGACATCTCCAATCCCAAATGTAACTTCTACTACCCAAAAAGTCACTGCAATAGGTGTTGTGCAGAACAGAAAAATAAATCAAACACGGCTTTTTTTTTTTTTGGTCTTTTTTGCCTTTTCTAGGGCCACTTCCCGTGGCATATGGAGGTTCACAGACTAGAGGTCTAATTGGAGCTGCAGCTGCCGTCTATGCCAGAGCCACAGCAACGTAGGATCCGAGCCGCATCTGTGACCTACACCACAGCTCACAGCAATGCCAGATCCTTAACCTACTGAGCAAGGCCAGGGATCGAACCCACAACCTCATGGTTCCTAGCTGGATTCGTTAACCACTGCGCCACGACGGGAACTCCAGCTTTTTTTTTTTTTTTTTTTTTAACATGGCTTTTTTTCTCCCTACCACCACTTGCGTTCTTTGCAAACAATGAAATAATGCTATGGTAAACTTAGAGTTGATCATATAAAACTTGGTATTAACTAAATATTTATTTCTATTAGCAGGGATGCCATGTTTAAGAAAGCTTAAAATGCCCTCCCATAGACTGGCAGCATTCAGCAAGTTTTCTGTGCAAACAGTTCCACATATAGAGGGATTTTCAATGTATTTTTGTAAGAAGGTGAGCCTCACAACCTACTCTTTCACTTCCATCTTCTCTCCTTCCTTCCACAGATGGGATACCAGTCCCATGATAAACTGACACCCTGACTGACAGGGCAGGTTGGCCAAGGTTAGGGACTGGGAGAAGTTGTGGAGCTGGTTCTCATAAGAGAAGAGAGTCTGAAATGCACTGATGTGGTTCAGCCACACACTCTGTAGAATAGAGATCTAAGCCTAGACCAAGGGGAAATGGATCTTTCAGAGGGAAAAAAACCATGTGGAAAGTAGGCATCGGGGGGCAAACACTGGGGCAGGTGCCCATGTCCAAATCTCAGGGCAACAGCAATGCAAAGCCCTCATGGTGGTAACTTGTCTGGGTAAAATGTACCCACAGGGAGCTCGACAAACCAAAGACAGAAGATTCATTCATTCCAAGCTTTTCTAGGCTCAGCCCATCGTCTGTCTGTCTCTGTCTATTTATCTACCTACCTACCTAGCTGTTCTTTTTACAGCCAAACTGCATCATATGAAGTTCCCAGGCTAGGGGTTGAATCAGAGCTGCAGCTGCTGGCCCACACACAGCCACAGCAACACCAGATCTGAGCCACGTCTGTGACCTACACCATAGCTTGCGGCAATGCTGGATTCTTAACCCACTGAGTGAAGCCAGGGATCAAACCCGCATCTCCTGGAATACTATGTCAGGTTCTTAATCCACTAACCCACAATGGGAATCCCCAGTGTCCACTTAAATTACTATCAGTATGCTACAGAGTTAAATTTCAGATTAAAATTGGGCTGTAATCTTGTGACCCTAACCTCCATTGATAAATAACAGAAATTCTCTTCAAAAAATAAGAAATTTTGAAGGTGGGACTATATACAATAACTGTCTGAATAAAATTAAATAATAATTAAATAAATTAAAGGGGAAATGAATACAATTTATACATTTTGATCTTAATACCAATATGTTAAATAGTAATTCATTAAGGACACAATTCAAAGTAATCTTATTTACATTTTTAATCATTTGAATGCTTTTAATATTATACAAATTTATTGCTGTTCAAATTTTTCCTAGATCAAACAACATATATTCCTGAACATATTCCACTTGTGAATCATAATTATAATAAATTCCTGTCCAGCAAATTTCTGAATCATAGCTTAACCATAAACACTGCTCGTTACATAAGGAAAACAGGAGTGATATGTATTTGGATCAGATCTTAAATGCATAAAGCAAGCATGAACTTAATCACATTTTTGTAAAATCTGGGTATCAATTGTAGACTTTTGTTGTCTTTTGAGGGAGAAGCAGAGATGCTGAGACAATGAGCTTTAAGTAAGAAGTGTATAGAAGACTTAAAGCTTTTGTGTGAACAGACACTTGATAGTCTCCATTTATTAAGGAGTCCAATGATCGCAATTTATAGAACTGCTAGCTAATAAATGAATTGTGCTTTGAACATAAATGCAATGAGCCTGGATGTCTTGAAGTCTCTGACATCACTAAATAAACAATTGGCTGAAATGGTAAAATTCCTCTAAGTGGTGATAACCTAGCAGAGACTAGGGTGTTGTCTTTCTTCCCCTTCCTGTTCTCCCTGAGACAACTTCTCCACGTTTTCCAGCTCTACCACAACCAGCTGGTGTATCACCGGATGCACAGCGGAAACGTGATAGAGTCTTACGTTCCACTGTGCAGTCCCATCACCTGGGGGCTTCAAGAAATCCAGAAGCTCAAAGCAAAAGGATACAGCCACCTTCAGTGGAAATTTATCTAACTGAAAATTTCCACCACTAATCCTAGGATCACTTTATTTCAAGAAATAGTTACAACAGAACACCTGAGGCTTGGGGCAATGCTTGGAGTCTACCCAATCCTCCTGGCAGTTCATCCTGAGTAAAATCACTACTGGAGGTAAATTAAGCACCAAACCTGGAGACTAAATACCAACTTCATACTAAGATGTATCAGAAAGAATTGACCCAGAAGTTCCCGCCATGGCGCAGTGGGTTAAGAATCCAACTGCAGGGGCTCAGGTCACTGTGAAAGCATCAGTTTGATCCCCAGTTCAGCCCAGTGAGTTAAAGGATCTGGTGTGGCTACAACTCAGATTCAATCCCTGGCCCAGGACCTTCCATGTGGCATGGGTGCAGCCATCCAGAAAAGAGGTGGGAGGGGGCTGACTCAAAGGAGCCCTGTTCTCCCACACCATCCCTGGAATTCTGAGAGTGGTCTCCACACCACATTTTCAAGCTCGGCAGGGAGCAGCTGGTATGCTACTGGACACATTCCCCATTTTTTTTCTGAGATGATAGTGAAAATACCAGCTTCTCTCTTTTACATTTATGCATCATTTACTGAAAACCTGTGCTGTGAGTGACTGAGGAGAAAACACTCAGAGAAGGGCCCAGCATACAGAAGCCAGCAGAGGAGTGTGCTTAAACTGTAAATTACATGTGCCAGCCTCATGTAAGACACAGGGATTCCAGGCTCTAGATTCCTGCAGCAGGAATCCAAGTCAGACACTGGTAGGTCCCTGGGCTGCTCCCAGAAAGGGCTAGCATGGTCAGTCATCATCCAGCTACAGACACTGTCCCCTGATCCACGCGAGAACTCAAGTTGTGTTTTCAAAGCAGGCAAATTTTCTTTCTCTCTGCATGTATACACACACACATACACACACTTTTATTGAAACTGATCTTTTCTAATACTATAAGTTCTGACAGGCTCTGATACGTTTCTAGATACAGCTTGAATAGGCAGGAACATTACGGTAGCTCATTTTATTTTTTTCAATTTTTTAAATATTTTTGCTTTTTTAGGGCTGCTCCCACAGCATATGGAAATCCCCAGGCTAGGGGTTGAATCAGAGCTGCAGCCACTGGCCTATACCACAGTTCACAGAATTGCCAGATCTGAGTCATGTCTGCGACCCTACACCACAGCTCAAGGCGATGCCAGATCCCTAACCCACTAAACAAGGCCAGGGATCAAACCAAGTCCTTATGGATACTAGTTGAGTTCTTAACATGCTGAGCCACGATGGGAATTTCTGGTAGCTCATTTAAAAGACCACTTTATAATATGGTCAACTTTTATTTCTCTAAATCATAGTATTTCTTTAGGAACATCAGAAAATAAGTATTTGGACTCCTGAATATTATTCATCAGAAGTAATTTTACCTTTCTTATACTCCCAAGACATGTTCCAGACCCAGTACTCAACCTTGAATACTTCAGCCATCACTACTCCACACAGCAAAGAGAAATATTTTTCCACGGTACACAATTTCTTTGGTGCATAAACATACATAAAGGCAAGAAACAAAGTTTTCCCTAAAGGGTCATGAAATAATAATTTAATAAATGGATAGATCTAGCAACATTTCCACTAAAATACATGTAGACATTTTTAAATGTTAGTATGACTATGCTTTACAGGAACGGTTCTACAAAAATTTGTCTTATATCTACTGGAGAAACCTACCAAAAAATTAACAATTTTTAAGAACTTAATATTCTCCCAGCTTCTTGCTGGGCTCAAAAGACATAAGCCTCATTTTATATATTGAGTTATTTTCTGTTCAACTTTCTCCTAATTCAAACAACCTTGAGCAAGCTGATTAATTTGTGTTCCTCAGTTTCTTCTGTAAAATGAGTATAGTGTAGTCCAGTGACTAAATGAAATAACAACAGAATCCACCTTGCAGAGAACTCTCCCTTCCCATTACCTCTGCCATTTTTCCAGGTAAGGACTTCATCATCTTAGGTGAGAGAGTTTTCTAATTTAATGGGGGGAAAAAACCTAACTTATTTTTGATACTATCATACCTAACACCATCATTATAGTGATTTCCTTATTATATATTCCTCCAAAAGTCTGCATATTACATTTTAAATAAATCATATATTTATATGATAGAGCTCACTGCTTAGAATACTGTACTAAATTTTGCAAAGTAAATGACCTTACTGTCACAATATGCTTACAGTCCAATTATTCTCTTTTAAAAACATTCAAATTTTTGCAGCTGAGAAGTCTCTCAAGGTGATAACACCTTAGGCAGCGTGTGCATTTGGGTGAACAGCCTTATTATGTTTGACTATAAAAGCCTTCACAAGAGTCATGTACTTGGCCAAGACACTGCTGCCAAGGAGGTGTGGTTCAACCACAAAATGTTATTCTTGCTTCCCTGAGCCAACTGCCTCCAGAGGGCAATCTGAACAAACACCCTGTGTGGGGGGGATGGGGGGTCAGGGTGTACAAGGGGGGGTCGTGTTTTATTCCAAAAATTCCTTGCTACTTTCATACATTAAAATAATGTTTGGGAGGGATGTCTAACACAGAAATAGTTTATATACATTAAAATTTCACATGTCTTTCTGTCCAACTGTCCAAATACAAACCTTTATATGGTTTCTTGGGGGGGGGGGCATGCCTGAGGCATGCAGAAGTTCTTAAACCAGGTATCAAACTTGGGGCACGGCAATGACCCAAGCTATAGCAGTATCAACACAGAGTCCTTAACCACTAGGCCACCAGGGAACTCCAAAACGTTCTGTGTCAGAATCAGCTTCTGCAGTGTAGTGGTGACCCATCCCTCTCCCCAGGGTTTAAGGCCACTCTCATGTTTTTTAAGGTTGGTAACACATGAATGAATGATCAACTGCACTGGTTACCGTTGTGTGAATTACATCTTGCTAAAAGGTAATTTCTACATTTATGAAATAGGGATAATCAGAACACAAAAAGAACACCTAGGACCCTTGCTGAGGAAAATAAATGATCAAAACTACTAAATTAATTGTCAGTCACATTATTGGCAGAACAAAATCTTGCCTGATATATAATACTCCTAACATCTGACAATCAAAAAAAAAAGTCTGTGGGCACGCATGCACACACACACACGCACACACACACAGAGTTACTTATAAGCTAGTCAACTGATTTCATCACCTTAAAGAAAGACACCCGGCACATCAAGGCCAGTTCTTTAATAAATATTGGAACCACTGAACGTTTGTCATTTGACAGCTGTATTTTCTCAAAATAAAAATGTTTACCTGCGACCTAAAATAAAACAATGTAATTTT
Source organism: Phacochoerus africanus (assembly GCF_016906955.1). NCBI lineage: Eukaryota > Metazoa > Chordata > Mammalia > Artiodactyla > Suidae > Phacochoerus > Phacochoerus africanus. The sequence goes on along the minus strand of NC_062553.1, from coordinate 48,074,332 downwards.
CCACAGAAAGACTGACGTACTTGACTAATTATCATATATATATATCACCAAAGGAAATGTCCTGTTGTCTAAGAAACAGTTTTATGATTGTTTTTAAGCAATAGCTACTACCAGTCTCACCATACATACACACACCCCATATAATCCCTTTTTCTTTTAAATTTATTTGCAGCTATTAATAATCACTGATCTGAAAAGCACACCTTTCTCTGAGGGATTTCAAAAAAAGTTTTTTGTAGATCATTCAGTCCAGATATTTTCAATAAAATACATGGTGAGTGTTGGTACTGAGTCAGGCAACTAACAAGTCATTTTCTGAGCAGCCTTCCCCTTTGTGCACAGTCTCCTGTTAGTGAGAATTACTGCCGTTATTGGGGGGAGGGCATTGCTAGGCAATGAATATGTGCTATGCTGAATATGTGATGCCTGTTTGTTCTAACACTTAAAAAGAGCCCAGATACTGCACGTCATGCTGAAGAAAACAAAGCTTGCACAGCTCCAGTGGCTCCAAAATCTATATCCTTTTTACTTTGCATCCTGACTTAGAAATTTATTATTAGGAGCCATATTCTAGCCAATCAGGGCACCCATCTTCTCCCTTATTTAAATAGGAAACAGCCTAAAAAATTTACACGAATATAATGATTGCTTTATTTCCTAATAGGAAATTCATCTCAATAAGTATACCTTTTAGCAAAATTTGTAATTATCCATATAGTAACACTGATTACATTCACAGTTACTAAAACTTGAGGTCTTGTATTTTCCTGGGCCGAGCGGAATCAGTGCTCTGGAAGTATAATCCCAGGAGACAGAGGGGAGCTGCTGGTGACACCAGAGGACAGTTCCTAGGACCAATTAGACAACAACTTTGATGAGCTCCAGAGGGACTGTTGCCATTATCCCAGCTGTACAAATGCTCATGGGAGCATGGAATTAGGGAAATGAGGGTTTAAAGTCACGGAAAAGACTCCTATGGGATCCATGGATGCTCCTAGGCCAGCTTCTTTGTGAACAAACATAAATAGTTGGTTTGGGAGTTCCCTGGTGCCATGGGTTAAGGCCCCAGCATTGTCACTGCTGTGGCTCAGGTTTAATTCCTGGAACAGGAACTTCCACAAGCACAGGCATGGCTGAAATTTAAAAAAAGAAACAAAAGAAAGCTTCTCTCAGAATTATAGATATTCTCCCACAAGTAATTTTTAACTCTTAAAAAGTTATAACATGGAACTATATCAATCTCTTGTGATAAAACATGATAGAAGAGAATATGAGAAAAAGAATGCAAAAAGTAAAAATAAAAAGTTATTATAAAAGCCACCTGACATCCAAACACAAATGCATTTAGCCCTCTATACAATAAAATACCATAAAATGGGCCGAGATGGGAGAGCTATTCACCAATGTCCTCCTCTTCCAGGGAGGACAGCTGGACTGCATTTTCCAACTTCCCTTACACATGTGCCAACACAGTTGAGTTCAAGCCTGTGGAATATGAGCAGAGGTAGGGATGCTCATACACTTCTCGTCCACACCCTACTCATTCCCATCTTCTACAGACCAGCCATCATCTTCCCCTTGCATCAAAAGTACAGCTATCAGAAGACAAGAGAAGCTTTGCATGGAAGGTGAAACAACTGGGCCATAAAACAGAGGGTCCTGGATCCCTGAATCACTCCTTAGAGGGAAACGGCAAAGCAGTCAAGAGTACTTGCTTCAGATTTTGTACAAAAGAGAAATAAACTTCTATTGTGTTTGAACCATTATGGTTGGTTTGGTACAATGGCCAGTATTATCTTCACTCATACAAATACAAATACTATGATCATTTTTGTGACCTATTTACAAAAAAAAAAAAAAAACCTTGACAGTGAAATTCTAAATTCCTTCAGAAGAAGCATGGAGGGCTCTGATAACATCCAGACCTCATAGTACTGTGTGCAGTTTGGATAAAATAAACATTAGAGTTCCTTTACTTATTCAGTCAAACACATGTACTTATTCAGTCAAACCACACTGCTGTGGTGTGGGTCGCTGCTGCAGTAGGGGTTTGATCCCTGGCCTGGGAAATTCTACACGCCATGGGTAAGGCCAACAAAAAGGGGGGGGGGGGACCCACTTTATGCCAGTATGCCAGGCACTGCTCCTGGCTTTCTAATATGGTAATAGGTGGGATAAACTCCCTGCTTTCATGATCTTACAACTAGTGGGTAGAGACAAACAGTAAAAGAATATGGGTAGAGACAAACAGTAAAAAAATAATGAAGAATATAAAAGAATAGTAATTGTCAAATAGGGCTAAGTTTTGTATTTAGCAAAGATTAAAAGAGACTGATGTGACAGTGACTGGATAGCCAGGAAAGCTCTAATACCTGATAATGAGATGAGAAAACTCATTTTTAGACTCTCAGTTATTTCCTAAAGGGAAAAGTCTAATCATACCATTTTACTAGATACATATACCATTTTACCTAGTGTCTGTGTGTGTGTGTGTGTGTACACACATATCTATACATGCACATACATCTTGTATATAAGATACATATGTTATATACATACATGTACATATACACGTACTTTATGTAACACATATATTACATTTCATATATTTGTAAAGTGTATGTTATATTTGTATTTGTCTTTGTATAAAACTGAGAAAAATCCAGCATAACACTAAGCCAAAGGACTACAATTACTAAACATTTTAGGAAAAAATATTGGGTTTTTTTTTATGCCATCTCAAAATAAAATTAACTAAGTATCATAACCATGGTGCCTTATGAACCAAAGACAATATAAAATATACTCAGATTTGTGCAGTGCCGTATGAGTTGGGGACCACTAATATTTAGTCAAATTTCAAGATGCAAATATTACATGACAGGAATACAAGGCTTCCAAAATAATTATTTATCCTCCAGAAAGACCATTTAATAGGATTAATGGAAAATGGAGTCTAGAAGACACCTACTTTGTCAATTGATTTTGAGTATTTAAAAACACACTGAATAGACTGATGGCTTGGGGGAAAAACACTTCCACTGAAATGTATGCTATACTCTTTTGAAAATAGGAATTAATGTATTTCATTTCTCTACAAAGAAACTTGGATGTACCCCAAATACTTGATTCCACAGACTTCTTCATTTCCTAGCATTTGTGTGTGGGTAAAGAAATTTGGGGGTGGGGAAGGAAGACCATCCAACAAATAATATGTCAAAAAGAGGTAAGTCATGTGAAAATTAATAAAGTAGGATCTGAGATACAGAGGGTGGGAGGTTTCACTGCTAAGATGTCATGTGAGTAAAGACCTTAGTGGAGTGAATGCCTAATCCCTGCAGACACACAATAGGGAAACAGGTATTTCAAGTTCAAGGGTGCTGAGGGAAAGGCCAAGAGCAGGGTGGCCTCCCCATGTTTTAGGAATAGCTAGGAGGTCCATACGAGTGCTGAGAAGACCAGAGGACAGAAAGAGATCCTACGGCAAAATCACGTGGGAAAGATTTTGGATTTAATTCTGAGTGAGATGGAGAGCCCTGGGGAGTTTTCAGCACCCCCAGTGTCTGCATTATGGATTTAAAACATTTTTGTCAAATGTCTAATGCAGATATATCTTACTTTTTGGAAAAGCATTCAACAGTAATTCCAGGTAACTTAAACAGAAAAAAGAGGTTTATTACAATTAGTACCCCAAAGCCATCAACAAAGGCCTCAGAGCTTGGCCTAATGGGTAATCCCCTGAGTAGTGACTCAACTGTGAAGTTCCTTCTGTTCTAAGTTACAGTTCCTGGGGAACATTTGCTACATAACTTTATTTCCTGAAAAGTCCCACCCCATTCCTCTTAAACCTATGTCACAAACACACACATACACACACACACACACAAACCTACCTAGATTTCATGACATCTCGATTCCACTGCAAATGGTTCATCTCTAGATTTACTTGGACACGACCACAACTGCTACTCTTCTAGTGATGAGGATTACAACTTGGCTAGACAATCATCTTTGAGTCAAAAAACAATTCTACATTATCCCTCTTAAGTTACTCACAAAAACAGCAGATATTAGTTTTTATGTATCTGGTAGATCAATTTTTCCTTTTACTTTAATGAGAAAGATACTCATTTTAGCATTTATTTCCAGGGACTTCAATGATAAGATGTTCAACTGAACATTCATTTTCAAGGGCTTTATGTGTTAGCCCTGGCATATGGGATAATTTCATTGCTTGAGCTCTGTCTGCAGGGGCATTGTGAGGAAATTAACTGAACATCGAGGTGCATTACTCACTGCCCAGGGCCAGCAAAAATAGATCCCACATAAATGGCATGAAGTCTAACAGATCTTTCTTTTCCTTCACCTTTCCTTTTTTGTTGGTTTGTTTAGTCTGTAAACCTCAGATACCATATCCTGAGGAATAGTATGAATGACTAGGACACAAGGGGCTCCTTCCTAAACCCACTCCCTCCAGTCAACGCTCCAGCATTTCCTCCGACCTTCTCAGTCATCTGTGGAAATGTATTTACACAATCAATTGAGCAACTCTCATAGAAAGCTGATGCTTCCCACATAAACACCCACATCTAGTGTTCTGTTACTTTATTAAGCTTTTATCTTCCTCAAACTTCAACTACTTCTCCTGAACTTTTCTGTTAAGTGTGTACATGTGTGCATGTTAATTTATCATCCCAAGTTTAAAGCAGGGAAAGAGAACAGCATTAATCAAGACACACTTAGGGAATCTTATAATGGGCTTAATATAACCCATAGTGTCATCAGTGCATGCATACATGCACATGCATGTGAGCACACACATGCACATGTACTCACACACAGTACTAATAACCCGTATAAACAGTTTGACTTCCACAGCCTTGAAGTTACATAGACCTCAATTCACCTTCAGCAAAAGCAAGAACTTATAAAATGAACTGAATGTCCACTCTGTGTGAGATGTTCTGAGGGGGAACTTACAAATACCCCCCACTTTAATACTACTGCTCCACCTCTTTCCTGCCATGCTTCTTGCAACAATCTCCTTTCCCTTTCGATCTCTTCTCCATGTTGCCACCAGAGTAAACATCCGGAAGATGACAGAAAGATGTACACCTGAACCCACTACCCCTCTGCCAGGAGTTTCTGGGTGGATGCTTCACCCTCAGGAAAAAGTCTACACCCCTGACCACCACACCCACTCTCTTCTCCTTCTGATATTTCCACACACCTCTCCCCACTCTCTGCTCGAGGTTCAGGAAGCACTGTATGGTTATTGAACATTCCATGCTCTGTCTGTGTCTCCTGGGTCTCTGCTGTTCTTCTTCCTAGGCTAGCTAATTCCTAAGCTCTCCTGCCAGAGGTGAGAGTCTTATCAGACACTCCTGTGTCACCCAGGACTTCACCCCCCTGCACTGCAGCTGCGGATCCAACAGCGCAAAGCCTTCTCCAGTAGATCCAGAACACACCCGCCTTGTCCTTCACTCTTTCCCTCGCTTCAGAGTGCCTGAAATGCACACATCACTACACTATTGACCCTAGTTTTGGGTGCAGCAGTGCAGCATGTGGAAGTTCCTGAGCCAGGACTCAAATGCACATCACGGCAATGACAATGCCGAATCCTTAACCTGATGCACCACCAGGGAACTTGTCAACCCTAGTTTAGAGTTGAGGATACTGAGGCTGAAAGAGAATGAATAAGGACCGTCTCTCCCTTTTCAATTCGATGGTCACTTCTTTCGATCAGCAATTACAGGCAGGAGCCCCAGAAAACAGGAGAAAGATGATGAATAGAAGAAGGATGAAATTGTACTAACCCTAGGCTAACAGTGCCTATAGTTAAGCAATATGTTTAGTTTGGGTTTCCTACATGTCAGGACAAAAAAAAAGTTGAGGACAAAACTTCTGTAGTCAAAAATTTTTGAGTTCCCATCTATATAGACCCCAACACAGAAGTCCAGCAGATGATGAATGTTTGAAGTCTACTCAGAGCTGAAAGATTCACTCACCTATGTAATACTTTAACAAGTATTTACAGACTTATGGCAATGGGCCAGGCATTGTTTTAGGAGCTCGGTATGTGAAACAACTGGGATGGGCAAAGGCCCTGATCCCTGGAATTTTCACTTCTGGAGGCAGCGCTGAGTAGAAGGTGAAAAAAGGGATAAATGATGATAAACAAACAGAATAACTGTAGATACCAATCGGTACTGGAAAGATAACACTAAAGGAGGGGACTGATACAATGGATGGTGATGGTTGGGAGTAGAGAGACTGTTCTGGACGGGGACCTGGGAGGAAATCTAAGCAAGTGACATTTGAGATGATGTGAGTAACTACAAAGGATTCAGGCAAAGAGTGATGTGGAAGAGAGCTCCACAGATGGAAGGATCAGGAAGGCCACAGCCCCAGGGAGGAAGAGCCTGGGGGTGCAGGAAACAGGACCAAGTTCAAGGTCATGGAGGGCAGAGGGGTCCAGACAAGCTCAGAGCAGCTGGAGCTGCTTTTAAGGGCAATGGGAATCCACTAGGCTTTCACACAGGCAATGAAGAAGATCCAGGAACGTTTTCTAAACCCTTCTGTTAGGGGTAGTGGGAAGTCAGGATGGAGTAGGGTGGGCCTTCGGAACTATAGCCGACTAAACTGCAGCCTTTCAAAACCTAACCTGATGGTCCTTCGAGGGGCCTCGGAAACCACTGCTTTGCTTCCTCAAAAGATAAAATCCCATCTACCTAAAGTACCAACAGGGTGATCAGCTCTGTGAGGCCAGCTGCTGCAACACTTTGGTAATTAGTTCTGGCCTCCTGGATGTTATGTGGGTACCAGTCCAAATTTTCCAGGAACAAGGCAGATTATAAAAATACTCAAGTTATTACAGAGTGCTAATTTATTAAATATCCTAACAGAATGAATACTTATTTTGACCACGTTTCTAACTAGCGACTAGTGTTTTTAGGAGGTCATAAATTACAATATGAAATTGTAGAAAAAAATGCATGGTAGTCCCAAGTGGTTTGTGTGACTCAAGAAGTTATTTTAATTCTTTGTAGCTCAATTTCCTCACCAGTGTACACACAAGAAGGTCTGTTCTACCCACCTCAAAAGACTGTTCTGAGAATGGAGGACCAAAGGAAAAGAACTCTAGTAATATAAAATGTAAGCAACCGCAAGCCTCTGTATAAAAGGGCAATTATAGACCTGGAAGAATTTTTAGGGATTTATTTAGCACAACACTTCACATTGTGGGAATTGATGTCAAGAAAAGTGAACTAGGAGTTCCCGTCGTGGCGCAGTGGAAATGAATCCGACTAGGAACCATGAGACTGCAGGTTCGATCCCTGGCCTCGCTCAGTGGGTTAAGGATCCGGTGTTGCTGTGAGCTGTGGTGTAGATCACAGATGTGGCTTGGATCTGGCGTTGCTGTGGCTGTGGTATAGGCCAGCAGCTATAGCTCCGATTCGACCCCTAGCCTGAGAACCTCCATATGCCACAAAACAAAACAAACAAACAAACAAACAAACGAACAAAAACTTTCTAAATAGAACATCTGAATATCTAAAATTGCAAAGCATCCAAAATTTCTAAGCAGTTTATACCAGAAATGTTTTGCTGCTTAGGTGAATAATATTTCTATAGTAGATGTAAATGTTAAAGAATTACATAACTTATTATAACAAAAGTCAGATCATTCACAATGTTAATCTACCATTAGGATTGCTAATGTAAATACTCAGGGATTGGTGTTTGCTAGCTCCTTACTACCTTCAGTCTTTAGACCCTTAGTTTCATTTCATTCATTCATTTGTTCATTCATTTATTTATTTATTTTGTCATTTATTTAGCCATGGGGCCCGGGGGGAGCTTCTCAAAGTAAAACAATTGTTTACTAACTCTGATGTTTGCCTCTATCTGCTTTACTGTACTTTTATTAACTCATCTCTCACACATTCAATAAATATTTATCAAGTGGCTTTTTAGTGGTGAACCAATCCTAGATGCTCCAGATAAAGTGCTAAATCTAACAGATGAAGTCCCTACTCTCAAGAGGCTTACGTGTCAACAGATATAATAAATGAGCAGTAAAAATAGAAACAACAGCAAGAACAATGTAAACATAATAACAAATGCTTGGCAGATAATTTTTAAAATGTACTGTAACAGAAATGCCTGCGTGGCTACTCTGGACTGGCCTGCCAGGACATCCTTCTATACCTGGGACCTGAGAGTCTAGGAACCAGCCAGGTGAAGGCCACAGGAGACTGGATTTAGGCAAAACAACAATAACAACTAGTGCAAAGACTTCACAGCTTGGTCCATTAGATGAACAAAAGAAGGGCTAGGAGGAGTTCCCTAGTGGCTCAGTGGTGTTGTCACTGCTGTGGCATGGGTCAGTACCATGGTATGCGTTTGATCCCTGGCCTGGGAACTTCCACATGCTGTAGGCACTGCCTCCCCCCACATCCCCCCCAAAAAGAAGGTCAAGGAGCTGGGTGGAGTGGATAAGCAGACTGGTTCATGCACAGCTTTGCAGGGAGTGTAGATTTTATTCCAAAGTTACTGGAGAGTCTTTTAAAAGAAATGACCTGGTCTGATTTTTACTTTTTAAGATAAGTCAGGCAGCTCTGTGAAGAAGCATGGAGAAGGGTGAGATCAGATGTAGGAGAATAGTCCAAGCAAGAAGGTGATGGTAGCCTGGACTAGGGTGATAATGACAGAGGTGGATTCATGAGGAGGAGGGCAGAATAAGCAAGACTCGCTGAAAGTCACAGAGCTTGGGGCAACCTGGAAACACAGATAATTCATAGATTTGGGGGCTTGAATCTCTCAGTGAATGGTAATGCCAATGATGGCAACGTGAGGAAAGCTGAAGGACCTTAAGTGTTTGCTACCTGCTGGGTTCGGAGGGTTTATTTTCTGGTGGTGGTTGGGAGAACACTCAGAAGTTATACTTTGGCCATGTCAAATCCAAGGTAACAACATCCATGTCATGATACTTTGTGGGCGATGGAATATACAGGCTTGAATTTTATTATAATGGATGGATTCTGCTTTTGGGGAAAAAACTTTGTAGAAGTTTTCACCTGCTCATTAAGTGCTTCCAGGTTAATACACACAAAAATCATAATAAATGATGATCAGGATGGTTATGATAATGAGGAAGAGGATATTTTGATCCATACTGTGATGGGGTAATATGAGGTAAAAGAGGCTCTCAAGTTTTCTGTCCCTTTTGAGCTAAGCCATTAATGTAAAGGCACTGGATACATACTAGCAAAAAAAAAAAGCCCCACAGGAATGTAAAATATGAATTAAATTGTATTTTAAAGTAAAGTTAGCATAAACATCTAGGATTTTGCTCATAGAGTCTTCTAAAGAACATGAGATATATCTAGTGCTTCCTCCTAATGTATAAACCTAATAAAACTTCAGGTGAGATATGAACTTGACTAGATGTTTGCCATTTCACTTAATGGGCCTTTGCAAACAAAGGTTCCCTAATGCTTTCAATTTTATCAATAGAATTAACAAAACTCCTGAGAGAGAAAGCTAATTTCTTTCATATTTCAATTCAGAGAACTCAAAGATTAGAATCAAGAAAAACTAAATAGTAACCAAGATACCAATAACAAAACATATCAAACAAACTAGATGTAAACTCTAATTTCTTTTGTGTGTCCCCTTCCTTTGAAGGCCATGATCTTCTCTATAAACACAGAAAGCATATAAATGAGATATCTTCATATCAAAGCAGATATATGCATATCTTTACATATGACTGAACAAGACTTATCCTAATGTATTCTACCAACTATGGGAAACTGGGGAATAAGAAATGTATTCAAATCATGGAAAACTGGAGAATAAAATGAAATGTATTGGAGGTGAAAAAAAAAATCTGTAGTCAATGCAGACAGAGTAAATTAAGACATCTTCAACTCCAAAGTGAATAACTGACTTACAAGGTAAAAGGAGGGGAAAGGTGATACATACATAATTGTTAAGAATTCTATATGTCCCTTTTATTCTAGTTAATGGTTCAAATCTATAAGAGGTTTTGCAATGACTGGAACAATAACAAATAAGATTTAATCACCGTTAACTCAGGAGAGAGGGGCTGGGAAGTCAAAGTGAATGAACACCTGAGAAGGCAGGTGCAACATCCCACACAGAGCCTGCTTGATTAATCTCAGTGAAAATGAGTGTGTGTGTGTGTGTGTGTGTGTGTGTGTGTGTGTGTGTGTGTGTGTACGCGCAGGGGGTGGAGGGAACAATTAGCTCCATCCTTACAATTTCCAACCTGAATCCTCCTTAGGTGGTTAGAGTCACCAGGTGCCTTAGGAGAAATTCTTGAAGCATTCCATTTCACAATTCCTGAAGGTTTCTTGGGGTAAAGTGTGCAAGAATAAGCTTACATAAGTATCTCCAAGTCGGTGGTGAGACGAGAAAAAAACTTGGCCAACATGAGGGGAGTATGTGTAGTTGATGTGGTTAGTACACTGCTGGGTTGGAAGAAGGCAGGGGCCTTTCTCAGTTGATTTGGGGAAAACAGTTCTGAAAGAACAATGGCTATTCTGGGTAGAGATGCCATGAAAAGTAAGGAAAGGGGCCAATAATGCCAGCTTTAGGAGTTTTTATGCCACTTCCCAGTAAAGAAACTTTAGCCTGGTGTTGGTCACCTCTCTTAAACTGAAATATAGATGATTTCACTGAGAAACAGCCTAACATAAAATATGTTACACTTTACATAGAGGAATTTCAGTGCTCACACCTCTTTTGGCACCAACTCTCAATTTTTATTCCATGTAAATTTTGAGGGGAGGGAGAATGAACTCATGGCTAAAGAATCTGGCAATTTCACTGTAAAGAAGCATCATTAAGAAGCTGGGAATCTGAGTCACTTAATATCAGGCTTCAGCTAAATTCTTAAATGGTTACATAACACCACTAATTTTTAAGAACAAGAAAGGTTTTTTTGTTTTTTTGTTTTTTTTTAAATGTCAGGGCTTTAGGATTTCCTCTGTTTTTCATACTTCAAAAAAAATGTCCTGTCTGACCCCTTCCATCTATGTACATATTACTCACTGCTTTTTCGTGAAGAATGAAAGATCTCTGCATCTTCAGACGCCCAGCATTAAACTGACTCTCCAAGATTATATCTTTCTTTAGGTGAAGTAACTCACCTCTCTGTGATAATACTTCCCATTTACAGAACAAGGTAACAGATGAAGAATTCCATTTCGATTAACGAATATCTCACTAAAATACCACCTGGCTCACGTGTTACCAAATAACTGAAATTAAAAATTATAAACCATGCCTCAAATTCTTAATGCATCCTACCAAGCAAATAATACATTTAAATGAATAACAAAAGTTTTTACTCAAGCTTTGACATTTTTGCACATGAAGCAGATATACATTTGAAAGTTTGAAAAATGAATAAAGAACATTTTTGAGAATTTTAAAAAATATTTTGGACTTCTATACAAATAGTTTCCCAAAATTAACTGTAGTAAAATCATAAAAATAAATATATAAGCTCTACGATTATTAACCAAAAGCATTCTTTTGTGAAAATAAGTGTCACAAACAACTAACATTAACTTGCTTAAGCTGCAAGAGCTTCTTTTGCCAGAATTTTAAGAAATGAAAAAAAAGAAAACAGATAAAAGAAGATATTGTCATAACAATATATAACATGGGGTTTAGAGCAACAAGAAAGCAAATAACAGTGTTCCTCATATGCTCACCACTGATTTATCTTTCACAAAGCGAAAGGCATTTTTTTGAACCAATAAAACAGTATGTACAGTTATGAGGTACAGAACTCCCACATCCTGGCCTTTAAATTGTCCTTATAAAAAAAACAGCATTATGAGCCCCATAATGACTATTTTAAATCCCCTGCATCATATCGCAATAGAAAAACACTGTGTAGCACAATGTACAATGGCATATTTAAATATGACCCCAAATTCCAGGCTCCTATAATCTATATTAAGTTGTGGGCAAATAAAGGCATTCTACCTTGATCGTTTCTCTAAACAAAGGTTAACTAAAAAGGCCAGGCTTAGGAAGAGAGAGGATACGTACCATGATACAGTCTCTTTCGTTAGAAACGGCAAGAAGAACAGATTTAAATTAAGACTTGGTGTATAAAAGCTGAAAGCATAGAATTCGTATCCACATAATGAACTGATGTCTCCTCTGAAGACGTCAGATTGCCGTTCAGCTAAACTATCTAAAAATACCTCCTTGCAAACACACACACACACACACGAAATGACTACAAAGACAGGTCTTACTAAGCAGCTCTTACTTGCACAAAATCACTTAATAAATGGGGAAAATTTTTAAAGTGCTTGTGAAAAATTTAACAGGAATTTTTCTTAGCAACTATGATCTTTTATGAGATCTGAAAACCAGCACCAGTTTGTAAAAAGTAGGTATGGATGGACCCTAAAGTCAATCATAATTGATCTAAGATGTCCAACAGAGAATCATGTTCTATGAACTTAAAATAGGATAAAGGAAAATACACACCTGAATCACTGTCAACATTCTATTTAAAACCCAAAGAGGGAAATTTTCTGGCTGGAAAAGCGGGAAGCTAACTCACAGATGCCACTGTGTGCCAGACCCTGTGCCAGATATGGACACTCTGCAAGAACCTAAGAAGAAGGCATCCTTATCAGCACTTTACAGACTAGGAAAGATGGGTCAGCACGTTTACTCCCTCTGCTTAATGCCACAAAGCTACAAAGAAGAGGTAGGACCCCAACCCACACAGGACTGACCCTACAGTATTATAATCTCGTATTGATAACTGACAGTTACTTAGGCTTTATGGTTTGCAAAAAGATTCTAAAAAAATTAACTCTTCCTATATTTTCCTTACTTAAACCTCAAGTTTTTCATCCGTAATACTGGGAGAATCTCACTTTGCTCCTACTATTGTTTTGATGACGAAGGACAATAATATACGTAAAGCTCTCAGTAAAATAATATAACTACTACCATAATCATTCACAGTCTTCAAAACAATGTTGTGAGGGGGACTGGTATTGTAATCATTATCTCCATTTCAAACTGAAAAAACAGAAACTTCAAGAGGTTAAAAGACTTGCCTAAGAGCTGCACAGCTCGTCAACATCAGAACAAGGCTCAAAGCAAAGTCTTTGTGAGCAAAGTAATTTCATGTTCTACTATACTAAAAACCTAGCTGGAACAGTTCCTTCCTTCCTATTACAATGAGCAAAGGCTAATAGTTGAAATAAAGATTTTGCTTTAAATGTCCTCATCAGCATGCTTGACCATGACAGGTTCTGAGTTTTGCCACATATGACATCCAGTTGTGCATGCCTTTAGCTCTCAGGCTCAGGCTAACACTTCAAAGCTGCTTATTCACTCGATTATAGAGCAATTGAAAGCAGTATCTTTTTTCCATGATATCTGTGAATAGATAACACTTGCAGGAGGGAACAAAATAGAGAAAATAAATAATATATAGTACTGGAAACCCCCGTGGCTAACAAAGCCACTACCTGACATATACACCTCGAAGGATGCTCTCTAATCCTGCCTAGGTAGAGGCTCTGCCCATCATCCTCCTACAGAGAATGGATAGTAAACCTAGGGCAATTAGCATAGCCAAGACAAGACGTTCTCAATTCAAGGAGGGCTGTAGTCATTGGATTGCAACTCACTTCATTATGGCCAGGTTAAACGGTACAGCTTTCTTAAAGTTATAATTATATTCCACAGTCTCAAGAATATGTGTCATAGCGATGGAGGTTAAAGAAATGTCAGAATTGTAATAAAGATGGACCTAATTATTATTCACCTATCTGTATCTCTAATGGCTAAGACAATGTTGCTAAGTCTGGCTGAGAAAACTCTTTCATCTGGTCATATGCTAAAATTAGCTCCTTATAAATTACTTATCTAATGGGGAAACAAATTAAGAGAGCAATCATATCATGCAAACAGTATGTCAAAAACAGGACTCTTTTCTATATTCAAGTCTGAAAACTGAGGAATGTAAAAGACCTCTGGAGAAGCATACTGATGGGATTCTCAGATAAGCCTGGTGATCTTTCCATAAAAAGTTGAATTAAGAAGAGAAAACCTCCATGTAAAAGTTGAAGTAATTATTCGATACAAAACTGTATTCCTACAATTCTGGCCAAGCTTGAAGGCGAATAAAAAGGATTGCTTCATTTCCTTCAAGATCAAAGTACTTTCTATTTTATGGTAGGAATGTTAGTTACTACATCACACAAATGAAATCCCTTTGAAACTTTCACTAGATAAAACCAACTCTGAATGTAGGGTGAGTAATAACCTGATCTTAAACTTTCTAATGAGAATTATAATCCATGGTACACACAGAAGAAACAAGGAATTGGTCCATCCTTGCAAAAATGTCCTAGGAGCAAATTTAGGTACTTCTCGTAGCTTCCAAAAATAGATCTGCATGGGCATGTGAGAGAGAGAGAGAGTCTGCATGGACAAGACTGTCACTGGCTCCACCATGTACTCTAGCTGTACAGCTTTGGGAAAGTTACCTTTTCTCTCTAAGCTTTGATTTCTTCATGTATGAAAAGAGGACAACATACTTATATTGTTCTGAGGATTACATGGCAACATATGAGAAGTACTTGGAACACTGCCTAAAAGTATAGAAAGCCTTAAACTTTTAGCAAGTGACACCATTGCTTTTTTTTTTTTTAATTCTAATATTGAATTAGTAAAGAGGAGGTTACTTGCTGAGTATGGAACTTAGAGAAGTAAATCAACCTAAGGACCTGTCATCTAAGTGAAGGGAAAACCTAGCACAGTCTCTGACCCACCTGCATAACAGATTTAATTTTCCTTACCTCCTGGGTAAACAACTTTTTAAACATAAGAACTGTGCTTATTATGGGCCATGCATTATTCTAAGCTCTTTATAGATTTTATCTTTAATCGTCACACAATCCTGCTATCTCCATTTTACAGATACAGATTTCATGCACTAGATGAGCTAAGTAACAGACCCAAGATCACACGGTGAGGAAGCCGAGAAGCCAGAATGTGGATCCAGGGTCCTGGATCTGGAGCCTCCTCTGACCACAAGGTTACAGTTCTCACTAACCCTCCTCTTCATGTAACTTTCTTCACAAAGACTACAACCGGTCAGATAAGTTTTCACCACCACAGGTACAAACTATTTCCTAAATGGGTTATTTTTATAGACGGGTTACGACTCGCTAAACGAGGTTTCCCCTCTCCGTCCACTGTTAAGTTCTGGGAGCTCCAGCAGGGCGTTCATATCAACCATTTCAGTGTTCAGGTTCCTTTAACAAACATCCTGGTAAGGACAAGAGCATGGTTGGGAACCAATACAGAGCAGACATCTCCAAGCTTGTTTCACCTTGGGCTTCTAGCTCTTCCATCAGGGTGACTGAGATGCCACCTCAAACTTGCAAAGTCTGTCTGCCTGAAATGCCTTTAGGCCTTATGTCCACACTCACCCACCTGGTGGCTCCAGCCCCCGGCCTCTCCATCCACAAGACTCAGTGCACACGTCAGCAGGTCTCTCTCCCACTCCTGGACTGTGAGTAGCCAAGACTTCCAGTCACATAACCGAGACCGAACACAGCACCAATTTTCCTCTAACAAGTGACTGTGTATACCTACTTCCTCAGCTCTCTGCCCTCCACTGTTACTGCGCTGCACAAAAGTTGTTACACTAAGCACACAGTTACACTACTGTGGCCAATCCTTCATTCCACGATTCTAAGATACACAGTCTTTTATTTTAACATCTTTGAAATTGGGATCCACCTTACAGTCAAGGGAGAAAATACACCTGGACACATACACCTTGAAGGATGTTCTCCAGCCCTGCCGAGGTCGAGGCACTGCCCATCATCAGTGGGTCACAGAAAGTCAGGTGAATCAATCTGTGGTACCTCAGAGTCATCAACTCTGTGTAGATCAACAGAGACAGTCTGACCATAACCTAAAGCCCAGACTTCAGAAACCTAAGTCATGGACATGTAATCCCACAGCTATACTGTGGCCAGGTAACACAATTTCATGATAGTTAACTGTCAACAGCCTTCTAACTACTACATAAACTACAGCATTGGGGCAAAACTCACACCGGACATTCAAAGGCATCCCATCAACCTTCATCTATCTCTCTGCTGCGACCACTTGCTCACAGGCCCTTGGTGGTACATGAACACTCCTGGTTCCATGCTTGAGCTGATTCTGTTGGCCTGAGCTGATTCCGTCAGCAAAAAGGGTCCCCGTTTCCTTTTCTCTTTACATCTCGCTTGTCTTCCAGCCTTCTTTGTGGCATGTTCAAGTTTTATTTCCTTTTCTGGCAACAACTCAAGCCACAAAGGACATTTCTGCTGGGTGCTCCTGTGTATTTTTTGTACATACAGCTCACCTAGCACTTAAATATATGTTACTCTAACCAGATGCAAAATTTTCAAACCATATTTTAAAATCACTTTTATAGAAATCTGGATAAAACTCACAAGAAGACAATCAAAATATGTTGTTTCATTATAAATTTTCACTTTTCAAAAGTAGAATATATAATTTCAAAACAAAATTAAACTTAGATTTTAAAAAAATATTAAGTAATGTCACTGAGTTTTAGCAATTTTGAAATCCCCATTACAGTTCATTTCTTACAATGATTTGAGAGCTCTGCTGCACTACTCAATGGGTGTTCATATGTAAAAATGTATTTCTTTTAATCCACATAAGTTTTTTCATTTTTAAAAATTTTATTGAAGTATAGTTGATTTACAATGTTGTGTTATAATCCACATACTTTTAATATCAATATAGATTTAATTCTTACTAGATTCTATTGTAATAAGAATTCAATTTATTTTAACATTTTATTCCACTAACAGAACTTTTAGTAAATGTGAAATGCAATCTATATACTTCTCTTCTACTTAAAGATAGGCCTTAAGTAGTCTTGCTCTGAGAAGAAAACCTGAGAGGCACTTAGGTTATCCACAGCTCTTTTCCTAATATAATATCAAATAATATCACTACTATCCACTTCTGTGATGTTTTTTCTTCAAAGACATTCCTTAAACCTTGCTTATATCAGGTTGTTAATTTTTTTCAGGGGGACAAAATGAAAACAGGATAATGAAGGGTAAAGAAGCCTGGAAACATGCCCAGCTAAAAGGAACAAAAGGATTTCGGTGATCAGTGCAATGGGAAGAGGAAAGGAATGTTGTCACAGGTGTTATATTTTCTTTAGCTAAGCCATTTAAAAGTTTGCTTCTTTTTCTTTTAACGCTTTCATACAGACTTCTTGTACCTTAAACTTCTGCAAATCAACTTCAAGAAAAGCACAATGGTACAACTATAGTAAACTTTATCAAAATCACACTGGATTCTTTCTTTCCCTTACGGAATGGAATTCCAACACTAAAGAAACTCTTCAGTAAATAGCTTTTCCCTCATTTCTTAAAATATTGTATATGTCACATTACATAATGATACATATTACAGAGCAAACTTTATTTTTTACTTTTATTTTTGGCTGGACCCACAGCATGCAGAAGTTCCAGGCCAGGGATCAAACACAAGCCACACAGTGACAACACCATAAGCCAACACCTTAAGCCAAGTCCTTAACCACTGAGCCACCAGGGAACTCCTACATTGCAAATTTTAAAACTCTGAAGTAGACAAAGCAGTTTATGATAGAAACTTCACAATAGTTACAATGTATCTCTTAAATAAGTTGTACTTAACTATATTTTCCACATATTTTTAGGGGGTGGGGGAAATCTAGAATATAATCAACAGATTTTATGCTACAGTATAACATAAAGATTTCTTCAGGAAGAGGATATGTATTAAAACGTTACCAGTGGTTTTACCTGGGTAGCAAAACTATGATTCTTTTTCTGTTCTCGCCCTCATCTGTTTTCTACATTTTCTTTAATGAACGTATGTATAGCTTTTTTTTCTTTTTGGCTTTTTAGGGCTGTACCCACAGGCACCCAGGCCAGGGGTTGCCTACACCACAGCCTACACCACAGGGGTTGCCTACACCACAGGGGTTGCCTACACCACAGCCTACACCACAGCCACAGCAACACAGGATCCAAGCCACATCTTCGACCTATGCCACAGCTCATGGCAATGCTGGGTCCTTAACCCACTGAATGAGACCAGGGATTGAACCTGCGTCCGTATGGATACTAGTGGGATTGGTTTCCACTGAGCCATGACGGGAACTCCCCATTTTTAAAATTGTGTGCAAAATAACAGGCAAACCACAGAATAAACTGTTCCATAAATAGAGGACAAAACAACCACTGAAAATTAGTTGAGCTATTCAAAGAGTGTCTTTTGTAAATAAAATAGTTTTAAATTATGTTTATATTTCGATTACCCCTAAAGTAGTATCATTTTGACATTCAACTGTTTCCAGACATGGAATTAATTTTGATAAGAAATAGCAGGCCTTATATGCTAATATCATATAAAGATCTTACAAAATATTCATATTTTAATTGCCACTTAAAATGAAGAAAAATACTTTTAAGAAAACATATAAGCGTAAGTTTAATTAGTCATAAGGAAAAAGTTAATTTCATCCTTCACAGTCTCAATTACTGGAAACCTGACATGTAAATTGTATTTGTTGCTCGACATCCGCCAACCTTGCCCCCGCCTCCCCGCCAAGCCCACCACTCACTACAGACCCCATGATTGCAGAATCCTCTCAATTCAATCTTTACTGACAACTCTAAGCAATCTTTTTCTTTTTCTTAATATTAAAGGTACTCTGAATTTTTCAGTTCCATAATCCTCAGGAAAACTATATACCACAACACTCCCACTTAACTCCAAATTAACCAACTAAAAAAAAAAAAAGAGTGCTTTCACTTATGAAAAAATATTTAAAAGAATAAACAAATCAGGTTGAACCCATTCTTTTTTTCTAGAATAGAGACAGTCAAGATTACAATTCTATACCTTTTTCCAGCCATGTTTCATTGTCTTTTGTTATGAAAGGTTTGGAGTTGGGCACCCACACTTAAAATTGGTGAAATGTTGACCTATTGGAAACCACCCATAATAAGGTGCCTCCATTGTAATCTATATTTTTAAGATCTCTAAAATTGAGCAGAAAGAAAATGTCATAAGCCATTTTCAGATATTCCTAAAAATTAGCCTTAACTAATAAGTAACCTACAGAATTCTAGCTTTATCTATATAACTAAATTAGAAATGAGATTACAGATTAGCCATATTTACCCAAACACAAACATCTGTGTGAAATACATGCATATATGGGGGGGGGGGTGTTTCATTTTGTAATCAAACAAGGTCACTGTTATAAACCAGTAATATATTTCTCCAGAGTTCACTAAAGAAGAACTGATACCACAATAATTTCAAGGTGTTTTTCTTGTGTGCATAGCAGAAATTGGTATAACACTGTAAATCAACTACATTTAATATACATATTTATAAAAAGAAATAGCAAAGGTGTTTTTCAGATTGTCACTTTACTGATCAAAAATTGTCATTAGTCCATGGCTAAGATGTCTCCGAGAACGACTTTTATAATGAACACACAGTGTAAGTTATAAAGAAGATCTGGCATACTGATATGAACTGAGGATATCTGAAGCATGCGGGAAATACTTTATAATGACTTAAAGTGCAAAAGAAACAAATTGGGGGGTGACTGATAAATTATGTAGATACGACATATCGGAGACTGTGCAATTAAGGTCAATCATATACCATATACACCATGATATGTATATACATATATATAATATATATCATATATCTATATATAGATATAGATATCTGTCCAATTAAATAAGGTCAATCATTATATATCATATACACCATTATATATATATATATATATATGTATGTATGATAGATACACAGATATATATATATAGAGAGAGAGAAAACACAGCATTCTGACATAAAAAGCATATGCTAGCAGTTCAGTCAATAAGAACTGGCAGAGGTGACAAGTGACTAGTTCTATGTGGCAAGCGTGTTTCTAGACCAGAAGGAAAGGGAAAGGCAGGGACCAAGGACTTGAGAGATGCTGCGTGTGATACACTACATGGGGAGGGGGGGATATGCTGCTGTCTCCATTCATTTTATATGTGCTTTAGAGTGGATATGTGCATTTCTGGTCTCTTGTATGTTTCTGCACAAGCTTCTTATCTCTGTTCCTGAAAATAGACACTGTTTTATTTAACTCATTCTGTGTGAGACCTAAAATAGTACTGATAACACTGGCATTTTAATTCTGTAAATGGAAATAATCGCAAGCATGTGTCAGGTCTTCAAAAATAAAGACCATTTATTTATTTATTTATTTATTTTTGCTTTTTAGGGCCTCACTTTCAGCTATGGGGGTTCCCAGGCTAGGGGTCAAATCGGAGCTGTGACTGCTGGCCTATGCCACAGCCACAACAATACCAGATCCAAGCCACATCTGTGACCTACACCACAGCTCACGGCAACGCTGTATCCTTAACCCACCGAGTGAGGCCAGGGATAGAACCCGAATCATCATAGATCCTAGTCGGGTTCATTAACCGCTAAGCCACAAAGAGAACTCCTAAAGACCATTTCTTAATGATGAGGAAAAATAAGAAGGTCAGAGAAAGCAAAGATCTTAGGATGGGATATTAACAGAGACCCTAAGGACAAACTTGCGGTTATGGGGGCTAAATCTCTCTCTCTCTCTCTCTCTCTCTCTCTCTCTCTCTCTCTCTCTCTCTCACTCACACACACACACACACACACACACACACACACACACACACTTGCACTCTCTCCCACAAGTATATCTCTCTTACACCCAGATACTCCTTTTGTTTTTAAATTTGTTAAAGCTAATAACAATCATAATTCAAACAAAGTATATAGATAATGATAAAATGATCTAAATAGGAAAAGTTTTCAAAGGTTTGGAGAAGATTGCTATAGATATGACAGTAATAAGATATTTTTAAAACTAGGTACATAAAGTGAGCATTAAAAAGTACAGGATTTAAATTAAATGAAAATATTTTTTACATGATTATGAAGCACAGGAAAAAGAAGAAAACTGAACCATCACCCTTGGAAGGATTCTTAAATAGATGACTCGAATAAAATATTTTAAGAGGGTGGTCAAGCCTAAAATCAAGGAAATGGCCCAAAGAAATTTCAGGTTATCTCAGGATAGATAAACATACATGACAAATTTACAGAGTATTTTTTTCTGGTTTAAATTAAATGTTTCAAACATAAAATATATTTTAAATGAAAAATAAGTATAATTCTAATCTTACTATGGTTAAATAGTTAAAGGAGAATAACCGACATAATAATAAGATGCATTTCAAGTTATTTTTTTCAATTGATCACTCTTTTCCACTAATCTTGATTTGATTTTTAAGTAGTCTATATTTAAATGGATCATTACTAAACAATATTTAAAACAAGGATGAGAAGTAAACTTCCCCTTTCAACTAAGTCAGGATTTTTCTTTAATATGTCCTACAATGAGATAGACCGTTTTTTCAATCTTCTACAGATAAATAGTGTAGGCAATGCATTGGCAAGTTTCTAACATACATTTCTTAACTTCTAAAGGTGTCAAAAGATCTATTATTTGTTGCCAAGGTTTCTTGGCCTAAATCCAAGGCAAGATGACCTTGTTCTTGAATAAAACAATAAGATATTGCTTCCTCTCAGGCCTCTGTTAGCTAGCACAGTGGAAGAGAGATAAGTTTATTTCATCTCAGGAAATATATCTGTCATAATAGACAAAATAAAGATCAAATATAGAAAAGGTAGAGTCTTAACCCAAAAGAGGTATAACAGCTAAAATTAACCTTGGTGCTATTTTCTATGTTGCTAAGGAAAATGTATCAATCTAATTATATTAAAAAGACACTCTTCCCAGTGTTTACAGACCAGGTCAGATTGTCATGGTAGATTGCAAGCAATTTCCTTAAAATTGAGTGTTAGTAAGCCTCTTCCGGTTAAAGACAGAAGGGGGTTGGGGTGGGAAAGAGGACCTTACACTTTTTGCTGGATCTTAAATTACAGCCATTCATTTGTGAGGAATCCTAACACCATCCTGTGTGTCATCTGTATGGACCTACCCTCCCTAAGGTAATCCATTCCAACAAAGATGACTTCATTATTTTTCCCCTTAACCTTCTAATCCCCCTCTACTTCTCCCTGCCTTGGTCCCTCACCTGTTATTCTTCCATCTCAGAAAAGCCTTCTCTAGTCTGTCCTCCTAACAGCTGATAAACAGTTTCGAATTCCAACCACATCTTCACACCTGGTTTGAGGAAGGTGGAGAATCCCCTCAAGACACCATGTCCCATCTAATCATAAAGACCAAACCAATTGATGGCACCAACTTGAAGAATTAATAAAATGAAGGATTATGTGTTAGGTGTCACTAAATCATCATTCAGAAGAAACAGAGATGAATATAAGGAGATAGGGAGCAAATGAAAGTCAAGCCTGAGCACTGCAGGCTGAGAAATGGGAAAAGAAAATGAGCCCTTAATGTCTATGATCAGAGCATCTTGTTTTCATGGAAAAAAGCATAGCTGGAGAAGAAAAACTATGCTCCTAAATAAGAGATTGTATATTCCAGAGGGCCTCAATGACCAGTGGGAACTTGGACTCATAAAATAATGACGCTGATGCTTGGGGCTACAGCTAGTCACGGCCAGGGTGGACCTGACAGAGGTGGTCATGAACCGAAGTCGGGTTCCAGGAAAGATGCAATCTTCCCTGAACCAGAAACCGGGAGACAGGACAGCAAGGTGCAGGGCTTCAAGTGGCCCCTTAGGGCCCATCGGAAGTTGCAAAAGGCGCAGAAGATGAAGCATCAAGTTTGTGTTTAAAGAGGTAAATAAGCAACCATTAAAATGAGAAGGTAGGAGTTCCCTTCATGGCTCAGCAGTTAACAAACCTAACCAGGATCCATGAGGATGCAGGTTCCATCCCTGGCCTCACTCGGTGAGCTGTGGTATAGTTCGCAGACACAGCTCAGATCCCATGTTGCTGCAGCTATAGCTCCAATTCAACCCCTAGCCTGGGAACTTCCACTTGCTGCAGGTGCAGCCCTACAAAGGAAAAAAAAAAAAAAAAGAGAGAGAGAGAGAAAGGAGGTATACAACAGGGTCATGCAGAGAAGTGTAGAGGGAGGAAGGAATTGGGCTAAACTGCATCTATTTCTGATCATCCCAACTCAAGCCTCAATAAAATAAAGGAGAGAAGCATTACTGATCACATCTCTCAAATACTTTATGAAACTACTGTTGTGAAAGTTTTATAAAATAATTTTGAACATGATATTGGTGTGCTTTTGCATTAACTTGGAACATCACACACACACCAGGAAAAATAAGAGAAGCTGAGGAAAAGCAAGCATTTTTTTTTTCAAGCTGTGTATTCTGACAGTATCAGCTCTGGTAACCATACAATCCACACACCTAATTTAGGCTTAATTTGGCCACATCAGGAGAAGCAGATGGTGGTTAAAGCAGAGCTATGAAATCAGACACACTTGGGTTCCAATGATGGCTCCACCACTTTCTAGTCCTTGGAAAAAAGGTATTTAATCTTGCTTAGCCTCATTTTCATCATTTCTAAAAAGGTGATAATAAATCTGTCTTTAGGGGCTTGTAATAATTAAGTCAGATAATATGGAATATAGCGCCAGTTGTCATCCAATAAGTGCTCAATAAATGACAGCTATGGATATTTATTCCTGCATTTAGGTGGGCATTTTCTTACATACACCACTTTTAAACATTATCATTTAATCATAACTGAAGTCTTATTTATTATAAGTATAGCACATGACACATATCAATAATTTCTATAAAAATGTGCAGCTGGAACATAGGCGATCAGTTTGATAGCATCTGGCTAATTTATTAAGTGATCCATTAAAAAAAAATTTACAAAGTTTCTAAGTTATCCTATAGCACACAATTTCCAAAAGCACACTCAAGGAACACTACTCCCATTGGTTAATTTGATAGGTGAGGAGTGGGTAAAACATGGAAAGGTTGGTAAAAGGAGCAATGACACTTTTCCTGTTATCCCAGGTTCTACCAACTAAGCCTATGAAGCTTTTCTCATGGAACACCTATTAACAGTTTATACAACAAGTGCTCCATAGTAGGCTTTCTGAAATGCAGTTCTATCATACATTTTTAAAATGTTAATAATCTCCTTTTATTGTCAAAATCCACAAAAGCAGAAGGCTCCTCTGGTGACTAATGGAGTGCTAGATGGCAAGGAAAACGGAGCCCAGAGCTAGGGTCATTCTCGTCCTCACCTCAGTGTCAGCACCTGGCCACATGGACCAGAGGTTGGGACCAAAGGAGGTGAAATGTAAGATGTCCTAGCTGAAAGGGTTCAAGGGATGGGATGTCATCATCCCCAAATCACTTTAGATGAAAAATCCAAAGGTGTTTCTCACACACCTATTAAGTGCCAGCAGCTGAGATAATGCGTGTAAAACCTGAAAGCCCTAAAACCTGAAAGATTCTCCCTAGGTAGAAAAACTGGGTTGACTACTTGTGCCCAGGCATAGTTTTCTTTTTCAAAAATCCCCCAATTTAATGCTTTTGCTTTTTAGTATCTCACTCCCTTCTGTAGCCAAAGAAGCCAAATCACTTAAAAACTTCTTGAAGAAGCAAAAATGAAAGTATTTGTGAAATTACCAAATTTTACGCATTTAAAATTAGCTTTGACATTACCCTCATAAAACCTCATAGGTCAAAAGAGGGGCATCTCACTCATTATTGACAAGTATTTACTGAGTCATCTGTCCGGTGAGAGCCAGGGTCACTATTCTCCTATTCAATTCTTCACACATAATGAACATCTTAAAAGTCTGCTCCTTAAACAGCAAAACCTGGATCACCAGAGGACCCACCTAGATGTACCAGAGGTATGCAATATGCTGACAGCATCAACTGACAACTCTGCCTCACAGGATGGTCTGGGATGGCAAACTCCAGGACTTCAATTTGTAGCAAAAGTATCATGGAGAATACCACTGATGCGTCTTCTAGAAATGACTTGATTCAAAGTTATCTTATGGCTGGGGTTACTTCTATCATTGCATTACCCTCAAATTCAGCAAAGCATAAAATTGCCAGGAAACAAACATACTTATGGAATAGGCGCCTCTGGTATTAACAGACTCAAATGCTCATGTTTGTAAATCTAGCCATACTTTTCCCTCCCCTATCAGAAAACAGTCTTACCATTTTTCTTTTTGTTGTTGATTTTTTTTAAATCTTATTATATTTATAGTTGCACAACCATCATCACAACCTAATTCTAGAACATTAACAATTTTCCTGGGAGTTCCCATCTAGCGCAGTGGAAACGAATCTGACTAGGAACCATGAGGTTGCGGGTTCCATCCCTGGCCTTGCTCAGTGGGTTAAGGATCTGGTGTTGCCATGAGCTGTGGTATAGGTCGCAGATGCGGCTGGGATCCTGCATTGCTGTGGCGTAAGCCGGCAGCTACAGCTCCGATTAGACCCCTAGCCTGGGAACCTCCATATGCCATTGGTACAGCCGTAAAAAGACACACACACAAAAAAATTTTCCTGGTTCATTAAAATTATCCTATTAATTTAAATACCCCCTCCCCCATCTTGAGAAAGGATATATGAGAAAGAGGACTAAGGAGCCTGAGATTTGAACTTTGCTTCTAAGGCTTCTCAAGTGTTATTTAAGTAATAGGCTTCCTCACACCTGGAAAAATCATGAATACAGAGGAGCTTCACATCAAAGGCCCTGTTAATAAAACTGAACCATAAGGGAACTTCTCTATAACAACCTTTCTTATTAGTGAAATTAAGGATAAGGCTGGTCTTTTGGGGGATCTGATCCAAAGAGATTTAATTAGCAAGGTACCACCATTGCAAGGGGGTGGGGCTCTCAGCGCTGCCTCATATAACAGGCTTCTGACACAGCCAATGCCCTAGGATACATCCTGTGGTCTCTGGGAATGTGGAATGCTGCCTGAGAGTCACCTCATCTAAGAAAACCTCTCACATCCAGTTACTAATTTTGCTCATAAAGGTGAACAAAAGCAAATTATACCCATTAACCTAAGCATCTAAATATTCTAAGTCACGCCCTTCCGCCTATAAA
Source organism: Phacochoerus africanus (assembly GCF_016906955.1). Lineage (NCBI taxonomy): Eukaryota > Metazoa > Chordata > Mammalia > Artiodactyla > Suidae > Phacochoerus > Phacochoerus africanus. The sequence goes on along the minus strand of NC_062553.1, from coordinate 48,048,109 downwards.
TTTTCAAAGCCTTGGCAACATGTCTCCATTTTTTAAGTTTAACATCTCAACCTTTTTAGAATATATAAAAGATAATTCCTACCCTCTAATATGATACTTGTCAGATGTCAGGATATAAAAACAGACATTTAAGAAATACTTTGATTTACTCCTATATAAGCTGCCTACATGGATGCATTTTCGTTGGGGGGGTTATATACAGCACATATGAATTAGTGTGACGGCAGAAAACTTCCAACATGGTGACATGAAAGCAGCATGGGAACAGGAGGGTCAGACTTGGAAGTAGCCATAAAAAAGTGTTTCTCACAAACTGCGGTTGCCGCCTATGGGATTTCAGCATGACAAACGCAGAGCTGACTCATGGGACCAATTATAAAGAAGCAACACCGTGGCACTGAAAAAAAATTTTGTGTTTTCATTACCTATTAGTACATGTTAAGATGAGCGCCCTTGATCGTTTTATTACCAAATCAATAACCAAAGCCCTCCTTCCCTCCCTCCAACCTACATGTGAATTCCTTACTACAGACACCCATTCCAGATAACCTTTGCACGATCGCTCATTAAGTTCGACTATAAACATATTTTTAAGAAACCATCTTGAGTACTCAGTTAAAGCTGAATGGTCAAGCTCTGATTTCTGATTACAAAAATCAGCTGTCCAATACTTCCAGTGCTCGTGATCGGGCTTTAAATGAACTGCTGCTCTTGGTTAAATTTTTTTTTTAACATAGCCACAAAATTGGAAGAACAGGCCAGTTGTAACCTACCCTCCCTCCTCCAAGCATACTATTACCCCCTCTAAAGCACCTGCCTTCCCTGAAGAGCAGCAGCAATCATTCCCATTTTAAAGCAGTTCTCTCTGACGTGCCATGGAAACACAAGCAGTCTCTGCGATACTTACTGGATGTTTCTCCTGCTGGCCCATAACTCCATGGTTAGCTGGCACTGCTAGTGGTTTCATAACGAAGGAACATAGGCTGGACTGAATTGACACATCATGGACCAATGTCTCATGGACGGCAAGTCACCCTTGACAGCATTGGATTAAAAGAAAAAAGAAACAGAGGAGAAAAAAAAAAAAAAAAAAAAAGAGGAGAGCCAGCTGCAGCTTCAAGTGTCAGGACTGGTGACTGCAAACCCTCACACTTGTGGACCCGAAAAGGAATCTGAACAACCCTGCTCGTCTCCATTTTTATAGCACTGAAACCCTAACCATCTCAGGCTAGGGCGAGACAGAGGAAACCTTATACAGCTCCTGGTCTTCCCGGAGAACAAGATCATTTCTGAGACTGAAGAACAAGAGGCACAAGAAAAGGAGGAAAAAAAAAAAAAAAAAAAAAAGCTAAAATGGCTGACTGCACACAGACTCCCCTCCAAAGGCTTCCTACAGAACGGTATTAGGGCGGTGGAGGGGCCCGTCCCCAGCACTCAGCCGAGCATTGTTAATACTCTTGTCTCATTTGCAGTCACACATACGGACCCCTCCGACCAAGAGGAAAAAAAGGAGAAAGGAAGAGAGAGAGAAAGAATCAGGGCAGAGCGTGTGAATCGGGACCTCCTCCCTGGCTGCCAAGGATGCTGACGGAGCACGGCCAGTGATCCCTGTCCCGCTCCACTAACCAAGTTTGCACAATTAATCTCTGCGGCATGACACTGATGGACATTTAATCTAATGATGTCTGTCCCTCACACTCGGCACAAGCATGACTGCCAGCAAGAGTCACGAACAGAAACACAGCACATGTACACGCACGTACACATACACACATACACTCAGAAGCATGAGTCTGAATGCAACACACCAATATAATTACATTATTGTGCTTACTTTGGAGGACCATGGCTGCAGGCAGTTGGCATAGCAACGCACAAGGAAAGCCATTTCCTGGGTAGAGAGAAAGCTTCCTTTTCTAAATAAAAAATTCCTCTTAGGAAACAGACGGCATTGCTGCTTCCTGCAGAAAGCAAGACACTGTGGTCTGTCTCTTACCCTGCAAGGCTCACACTCAATGCAGTTCTAGTGATGTAAGTGGATTTCTCTCTCACCCTCCCTCTCCCTATATACACTGAAATATTCAGCTCAAATGGTACACACATTCCTTAAGGCTCGCCCCCTCCTCTACTTAACCATTTCACTCATTAAGGTAGCAATGGACGATTCAGAAAAAGGAATGAGCGCTTGCCTGTATTTTATCAGCAGCTGTAGGTTAAGCAAGTCTCAGAGGGATGGAATCCATTGATTGCTGACTCCAAATAATATCACTGAAGACAGGGTGGGAAAACAGAGCAGGACTTACTTGAATAGCTTTGGACTAAAAATACGATTTTTCACCAAGGTGAAGATACAGGGATGGATGTGACCTCTTCCAGACCCTCAAAAAGCACATGCTACAGGAAACAAGTGTCCACCCCAAATTCACAAAATGCACATTTAACAAGCTCTGTATAAATTTAGAAGATGTGACTTTCACAAACACCCATGCACACACAGCACCTTGCAAATAATATCAAACTAAACACACTCAGACTTAAAAAAAAAAAAAATCAAAGTTCTTTTAGAGGTAGAAAGTTGAAATTTAATACAGGCGTGGTATTCTATGACAAACGTAATTTCACCCAGGTCAGTAGGTCATTTGAAAAGATAGCATTAGAGCTGACATTGTAACTTTGAAGCACTGGTCTGTTTCTCGTGGTCTATTAATGGTATATAGAGTAGAAGGTAGATACGTAAAGTCCAGCAACTTGAATAACAGACTTTAGGACTGAGGGCCCTTGCTGCCTTGTGCTTCTCATCCACTTGCCTGACAAGGCACTCGCACTGATTATCCTCTTTCCTTTCCCCTCACATCTAAGAGCATCCATTCCCCCACATCATGATTTTGGATCCTTCTCCCCAGTGTCCCTCTCACTGACTGCCTATGTTATCTATTTTCCAGTCCCCCAACCCCGGCCCCCCATATATTCAACTTCTTCCCCACAACTAGAGGTTCTTTGCATAGGCTTTTACTTATGTTCAGGTCTCTCCCATCTCAAAACAAAACAAAAACCAGAAGGCTTCCCTGGATCATCGATTCTCCTGTGGCTACAGTCTAACCTCTTCCCTACTGCACAACCAAAGCTCTTAAGAATCACCTACTTTGGCTTCCATCATCCTCTATCCCACTGACTTCTCCAATGAAGGACCACCATGGTCCCATTATACAACTGACACTGACAAGTAACCCTTAATACCCTTCTCCATGTTCGATCCATCGCAGTATCCCGCGAGTTAAGTACTCTTCCTGTTCTAAAACTCAAATTTTTCTTCATCTCTGCTATCACGCATTCCAATCTTTTTTTTTGGGGGGGGGGGGGCTTCAAATCTCTAAAAGTCCCCTTAATGAACTGCCTGGATTCAGTTCCATCCTCATCCACTCAACCCAGTTTAACATACTGCTTCTGAGATCTTTCAGAAACTAAAATCTGGTCGTTTCACTCTCATCTATGGAGCCACCATTTCAAATCCAGATACATCAATGGCTTCCCATTGCTCTCAGGACAAAGTCTGCAGACTGCACATGTCATCAAGACTCACTCCACATTCAGGCCTCCTGCTTCCTTGAAGAGGCAAGAGGATCTTTCCACATGTTATTTCCTCTGCCTCCAACTCTCCTCTCTTCCTTTCCTGACTGACTCTCCTCCACCCCTCAACACACACTGGTGAAATGCTCTCAAAGTGACCATGATATTGTGCATCTCTGTCATGCTGCAATTTTACATTCAATCATGAGAGTACCTGAGCAGTGAGTGTCTGCTCCCCCTGCTACAAAATGCCCTCCATGAGGGCTGGTGCCATGTCAGTCTGCGTGCCAGTGGACTTGCAGCACCCTGTGTGCTACATGTGGCAGATACACACACTGTCTGAATGACCCACATCCCCAGTGACTGGGAGTGGACATTAGCAAAACCATATCTGATCTCGTAAACTAGTTCCTATCCAAATCTCAAATATGTTTCTATAACAGACAAACTAAGTATTTAAAAGTAAATGGTGACTGGGAATCTGGAGATGGCAGATGCAGGCTGTTGCCTTTGGAGTGGATAGGCAATGAGATCCTGCTGTATGGCACTGGGAATTATACCTAGTCACCTATGACGCAGCATGATGGAGGATAATGTGAGAAAAAGAATGTATGTTTGTATGTGTGACTGGGTCAATTTGCTGTACAGTGGAGAATTGACAGAACACTGTAAACCAGCTATAATGGAAAAAATAAAAAGCATTTAAAAAATAAAAAATCTAAAAAAGTGAAAGTGGATCTTTGACAAAGGAGAGAAGGCAATATAACAGAGCAAAAGACAGTCTCTTCAACACATGGTACTCAACAAATGGACATCCACATATAAGAGAATGAATCTAGGAGTGGACCATACGCCATTCACAAAAATTAACTCACAGTGGATCATAGATCTAAATGTAAAATGCAGTAACTATAAAACCTCTATAAGATAATATGAGAAAATGTAGATGACCTTGAGTATGGCAATGCCTTTTCAGATACAACACCAGAGACGTGATACATGAAAAGAAATAACAGATGAGCAGGACTTCACTAAAATTAAAAACTTCTGCTCTGTAAAAGGCAATATGAAGAGAACTAGAAGACAAGCCACAGGCTGGGAAAGAATATTTGAAAAAGATATCTGATAAAGGACTCTTATCCAAACTACAAAAACGTTAAAACTCAACAGTAAGGCAAAACTTAATTAAAAAATGGGCCAAAAATCTTAATAAAAACCTCATCAAAGAAGACTTATAGATGGCAAATAATCATATGAAAAGATGCCCTACAGCATATGCCATGAGGGAAATGCAAATCCAAACAACAAGGTACCACTACACACCTATCAGGATGGTCAAAATTCAAAACACTGACACCACCAAATGCTGGTGAGGATATGGAGCAAGAGGAACTCTCATTCACTGGTGGTGGGAATGCAAAATGGTTCAGCCGCTTTGGAGGACAGTGCAGTGGGTTCTTGCAAAACTGAATACACTTCTACCTGGTGATTCACACACATTTTGATATATACCCAAAGCAGCCAAAAACTTATGTTCACCAAAAGACCTGCAAGTGGATATTTACAGGTTTTACTCATAACAGGCATAACTTGGAAATCACCAAGATGTCCTTCAGTATGTTAATCTATAAATAAACCATGGTATGTCAAGACTATGAAATATAATTTAGCACTAAAAAGACAACAGCTATCAAGCCATGAAAAGACACAGAGAAATCTTAAACGCATATCACTAACTGAAAGAAGTCAATCTCCAAAGGTTACATGCTGTATGATTCCAACTATATGACATTCTGGAAAAGGCAAAACTACAGAGACAGTAAAAGATCAGTGGTGGCTAGGGGTATGTGTGAGGAGGTAGCATCTGTGGGGGCACAGATAGGATAAATCTCTGTACCTTTTTTCTCAATTTTGCTGTAAACCTAAAACTGCTCTAAAAAAATAAAGTCTTGGGGGTAAAAAAAGTAAAAGGTAAAAGGAACCCAAATGTCCATCTATGAATGAATGTATAAACAAAATGTGGTATATACATACAATGGGCTGTTATTTCGTCTTAAAAAGGAATAAAACTCTCTAACAAGCTACAACAAGGATAGACCCTAAAGACACTGTGCTAAATGAAATAGTTCAGTCACAAAAAGACAAACACTGTATAACTCTGCTTACACCAAGAACCTGGAATAGTCAGATTTATAGATAGAAAGGTGAATGGTGGTTGCCAAAGGCTGAGAGAAGAGATGGGAGGGGAGTTTCAGTTTGGGAAGATGAGAACACCTTAGAGATGGATGGTGGTGATGGGTGCACAGTGATGGGAGTGTGCTTAGTGCCCCTGAACTGTACACAGGAAAATGGCTCACGTGGCAGTTTTAAATGCTATATGTATTTTTATTACACACAGAAATAAAGCAAATGGCAATTCAAGGACCAAATAGTCAAGTTCTACAACTTTCACCCATGTAGCCCATGCCCCCCACGTCCCTGTGACCGAAGCCCTTCTCTTGGGTTAAGTCAAATCATCCCCAGGCTGATGGAGGCAGACCTTTTTATACTTTTCCAGAAAAACGAGTCATTTATCTGGAGGAGGAAACTAGCCTAATTGGAGAACCTGACAGATGAAGTCAAAGCCTTGTGTCCTCAGGCACTGATGCTTTTCGGTGCTAAGATTGCTGTGGTTTCTCTTCCAACCTGGCTCCACACCTGTCACTTACACGTTTTAAAACTTATGATGGCCACGGTGAACTGTTAGTACCCAAACTACCTTGTACGTGGAGATACAATTACACCAGGTATAATATGCTAAATATAAACTACAAACTGAAGATTTAAGAGAATCTCATAGGACAGATTTCACACAAACAAGACAAAAGCACACTCCTTCACCACCTAGATATAACCAGTGGCATTCAGTAGATCCAGCTACAAAAAGGATCCTGTGACAACTTTCTGCCTGTTTTAAGAATATCTAAATGACTTCTAAATTATCAGTAACAATGACCCAGAAGATAGCGATTCCATACACAGTTCAAGAAAGTATTTAATGTCAAGGCTTTCCATGTTAAATTTAAAACCATTGTATTCATTTATATTTTTCCACCTAAAGTATTTTTTTAGTTACTATGAAGCTGAGAAAAATGGTCTGTTCTCAGTAATTATTAACCACACTGAGGATTAATATGCATTTATTCATTTATGATACCTAGAGTGTTTATCCATAGATCTCCAAGTGCTTTCCAGACATTTAATTAAGCTTGGTCAAAACCCAAGGGAAGAAAGAAAATAATGTATTCATCTTTCATAGACAAATAAAGTGTATAAGACTAGAGAGTCAGTAGTTTGGAAGAACACAAACTAGAGCTTAAGGTTTCTCGTACCATCTACTTTGCTTATCCACTACCCGTACATCGATTTTTTTCCCCCTCTCTTTCCTCTACTCCAGAGGGAAAAAAACTATAGAGGTTGGAGAAAATCTGTGGAGAAGCAGGAAGAATTATTTCATTGCTATCTGGAAACAACAAATTTTACAAATCTGATTCCTGATGTTTCACTGTTCAACCAAACAAATGACATTTTAAAGTGCTATTTTCTATATGAATATACCAAACATGCTGAGCACTAAGCTAATGCAAAATAAAGTTACTATACTTGGTACATTTACAAGTTTTACTTCTCTTTCCCTAAACCCAATACATCCCTCCCATCAGTATTATATTATCTTCCTTTAAAAAAAGGTCAGTTATCTGACAAATCTATCACACTGTAACCCAACCCTACATTTCACATAATTTTTCACATAATCCTTGGGAAAACCTCAGACAGGTGCCTCCACCCCTCACCCCGACACACACACCATCTTCAAAGAGGAAATCTGGGCTAGAATTTTATTTTTTCTACCTTGACAAATAAAATGGTGCTGCTTCATGTTCATTGTTAAAAATACTGTAATTATGAAACAAAATGAGAGCTACCAACACCACACCAGATACACAATAATTGTTGAATAAACATCTGAATTTACTTTAAATACAGTTTTAGAAATACTAGGAACCATTACTTGAGTTAGCACTTTGTATCAGAAAGACCTAATTTAGAGTCCAAAAAAAGATCACCTAGATCTAAAGATATGGTCCAAAGAAATCTTTAATATTTCTTTCTTTAATAAAAAATGTTGACAAAGTGTTTGTATTACATCTGATTCATAATTGGAAAACTAATGTAACCTGGTCTATGGTAAATATGCTCCATACTTACATGGGCCATGTTAGAAAAGAAAAATGAAAAGATGGCATGAAATTAAGATGTGTGGAAAAACAAATAAAAATAAATAAGTCTGTAAATCAGTAAGCAACTCCAACACACAGAATGCGGCTTTTAAAAATGTCCTTATTTGAAAAATGGATTTTAACAAGCTAATTTAACAAAGCTTACCTCACTCCCTAGAACCTCTTCTAAGACAAGACCAGACTTCACCTTGAAATGCTCAGGTTCAGAGTCTGAGCCTGTGTATATTGGCTGCAAATCATTTTACTGCTTTTTTAGGAGCAAAGCCTCAAAGTGGGCTCCTGACCTTGATATTTCACACCATGACACTCCAAATATAAACAGCAATTATTTCCTTAAAATTAATGCCTTCACATGAGCACAATAAATTGTTAATTATCCTTCTCTTTTCATTTAACAAAATGAGGAATGCTGACCATAAAATGGAATCCAAGTTAGCTGAAGACAGGGACCATACAACACTTTATTATCTGATATGATCAATGATAAATTACATTTTACCTCTAGTACTTAACACTCAGTAATTGCTACGAGATTGAAAGTGTGATTCCACTTAAACGTTTTCAAAATAACCTGTGAAGCATTACCACATGGACTGTCAGATGAGGAAACAGAGGAGAGTTCTACAACCATAAAAGATGTCCAGTTTGCTTACTGATAAAATGAGGTGTTTTAAATAATGTGACAGGTGAAAAGAGGAGATGAAAACCAGCCAATCTAAATTTAACAGGGATTGGGAGTGCCCGTTGTGGCTCAGTGGTTAACAAATCCGACTAGGAATCATGAGGTTGCGGGTTCGATCCCTGGCCTTGCTCAGTGGGTTAAGGATCTGGCGTTGCTGTGGCTGTGGCATAGGCCAGTGGCTACAGCTCTGATTAGACCCCTAGCCTGGGAACCTCCATATGCTGCAGGTGCAGTCCTAGAAAAGACAAAAAGACAAAATTAATTAATTAATTAATTAATTAAACAGGGATAAATGTAAAAACCTACATGTGTATCAAAGTGTCATTCGTCCAGATAGAGGACAGGGAAGATCAGGCTGGAGAATGACTGGTAGTAAGGTAGGAAGCGGGTGTGAAGGGCTATCTGTAAAAGTGGGCTGGCCAAAAGCTCCATCTGACCCAGCACACAAGGACTTAAACCCTAGCACAGTCTCAGGTTACATTCCCAGACACCAAAGGTCCAGAGTGAGGACCTGCACCCTGAACTGTAAATATTGCAGAATCTCATGTCATTTACAGCAATCCATTCTAGACATCATGACATAGGAGAAAGAGTAACTGTCATGTTAGAACAGCAGAAAATCTAGAGGATAAGGGATTTAGAAAAGGAGTTAGGAATGTTTAACCTAGAGAAGAGGCTTAATGAAGCAGGGTCTCTTTAAATGTCCAAGCCACAGTTCCATGAAAATGGAATATGACCATTCATTTGTGCTACTTTAAAAGACATCTAGGGAATCTCCCACGGCTCAGTGGTAGCAAATATGACTAGTACCCATGAGGACAAGAGTTCGATCCCTGGCCCCACTCACTGGGTTAAGGATCCAGCGTTGCTGCAAGCTATGGTGTAGGTTGCAGATGCAGCTTGGATCTGGTTTGCATCTGGTTGGTTGTGGTGTAGGACAGCAAATGCAGCTCCGATTAGACCCCTAGCCCAGGAACTTCCATATGCTGCAGATGCAGCCTTAAAAAGAGAAAGAAAAAAAAAAGATATCTAGAACCATAAACTAAAATTATAGAGAGGCAGAGTTCAGCTAAACAGGGAAAACTATCTTAATACTTGGGCCTTTCCTAAGATGATTTACAAAATGATTTACAAAATGACTTACAAAACCCTTCCTTTGTACCAGTAGGGTACAGTAGGGTTCAGTTTTATTTTCATTTCTTTCTTTTCTTCCTTCCTTTCTTTCTTTGGGGGGAGGGGCTCACCCACAGTGTGCAGGAGTTCCCAGGCCAGGGATCGAACCTGCACCGCAGCAGCTACAACACCAGGTCCTTAACCTGCTGAGCCACCAGGGAACTCCCATGAGTACAGTTTTGACACACATTATGTGGACTATCTCACATATATGAGTGCTAACAGTAATTAAAAATCTTCCAACAGAGGATGAATGTCAGCAACTGAATAGGAAAAAAAATATATATGTATATATTAGGTGGTTTGACCAAAGAGTCCTAAAAGCCATTTAAGTTCTCAGGTTATCTTATCTCATGGGGCTGTTCCTAAACATTAGCTAGTAGCATGATGGCAATAGAGGGGTAATAAGTATGATACAGAATGACAGAAAAGGAGAGACCATCTGAATGGAAATGAATCTTGGGAAGACTTCCTGGTGCTAACTATTCTTTATTCTGAGATCTTTGTCTTCTTCCTTTGGTAGCCAGAGAGGGAATATTAAAATGCCCTTGCTTTTAAAAAATTGTAATGATCATCAGACAAGAGTTTATTAGAAGTTTTCTTTGTAATACCCCTTACTTTGCAAATTAAATGTTGTTAAACTTAGAAAAAGCTAAGTAAAATGTGATTTTCTTAATAGCAATAATTTGAATCATTAAAAGTTGTACATAACTATATAATCAGTTTTATAGAAGGTTTGTAACCCCTCTGAAATTAAATATATATTTTCAACATTCTTAAATATTACCAAAACACTTGCAGTATTTTCTGGTGCAAAGGTTAGTAGTTTTATGATGGTTTTTTTATTTTTTATTTATTTTTTTATTTTTTTGGCTACACCTCAGCATATGAGTTCCTGGGTCAGGACCAGATTCAAGCCAGTTGCTACCCACACTGTAGCTGTGGCAATGCCTGATCCTTCAACCCACTGTGCTGGGCCAGAGACTGAACCTGTGTCCTGGAGCTACAAAGATGCTGCCAATCTTTTTGTGCCACAGTGGGAACTCCTATGAGAGTTTTTTTTAAATCTCTGAAAAGGATGACTACTTTTGGACAACTGTAAGTTGTTTTGGTTCATTAAAAAGTCATACTTGAAAAAAATCTTTTAGAAGATTTGGCTTGTTATTTATGGTATCAGTGGACTTAACTTTTAAAATACATTAATTAAACAGTCATAATTTGTTATGAAATAGCACGAATTACCAGTGAAAAGCAATTTCTGTATTGGAATGAAGCTAGAAAGGTTCAAAAGGGGGAGTGGAATTTTGTGCTTTATTGATGAGGGATGCATGGTTGAAAAAGGGAAAACACCTAATTGCAACAGAAAAGACTGATGCCTCAGCTAAAGCCTATCACAGTGTACATTCTATATTCCAGCCCATTTATTTTAAAGGTACTTATATTGTAGGCATCTAAGGTGGTTGAATTATTTGATATTTACTTCTTTTAGATCACATTTAAAGTTTGAGTAACATAAAGACAATATATGTTAAATCCATTTTAAAAAATAAAGAATTTTACATATCAGGAACAGAGAAGATCTATATCTTTGACACAATCTTCACGACTATGAACATTGAACACATTACTTGACACCTCTGGCCTTAAGATGCTGATCACCTAACAGTGGAGACACCATCACTGAGCTTTCAGAACTGAAGTGAGGTTTGATTGATAAAATATACGAAAAAGCACCCAGGCAACTTGTATATGTTATAAGCATTCAATAAGGTCAACTTTATTCCTTCTAAGATATTCTAAAAACCTCAGTTGCACTCAAGGTTTGGGCAGCCTGTTAATGAAGGCTTTAGAGATGGCTGGGGTTAACACCTTTACACAGATACCTTTTGTGGAATTGTTAATGCAGGTGGGTCTGTGATGCTTCTCCGAGAAACATTAATAGTGCTCATTCTGGGAGTGTGATCCAAAGACATCCACATAGAACCAAGATACCACTGAGTACCTACTGTAACAACATGTACACTGTGCAGAAGGAATACAATGGAACACAAGATACTATCTGTTTCCAAGACTCTACTGACTCTTCAGGCATTAAATTTTTTAACAAATGCATTTCCACTTTTTAAAACTGTCTTCAAATAAATATCAATATGCATAAGTTTTTATAATGGTTCAATAATCTCCACTCTAAAAGAAAATGACAGTATTTATAAATGGCTGCATTCATCAATGGACTTTACTACCAGGAACAGAATTGAGACTGCTCCTCTGATAAAATTAAATACATCCCAGACAGGAAATGCTTCTAAGTAAATTTGCCTGGAAAATAATTAGATAAAGAAGATTGTCTCAATATAGAAAATATTTTAGAAGCCACAGCAATTTTAAATGTTCTCTTGGAAAAGAAGTCAGCCACCCAGTATGACCACATGAGCTTAAGATGATACAATCAATCTTCCTTCTCATAAGTGAATGAATAAACAGAGCATACACCACACATCCAGTGTCTCCCTCTCTCAAAAGCTCTAAAAAGGCAAACAGTATTTTACCTATTCATGTTTTAGGTGCGCTTTGAAATTTTCAATGACTGGTATGCTGATTTTTTTTTGTCTTTTGTCTTTTTTGTTGTTGTTGTTGTTGTTGTTGTTGCTATTTCTTGGGCTGCTCCCGCGGCATATGGAGGTTCCCAGGCTAGGGGTTGAATCGGAGCTGTAGCCACCGGCCTACGCCAGAGCCACAGCAACGCGGGATCCAAGCCGCGTCTGCAACCTACACCACAGCTCACGGCAACGCCGGATCATTAACCCACTGAGCAAGGGCAGGGACCGAACCCGCAACCTCATGGTTCCTAGTCCGATTCGTTAACCACTGCGCCACGACGGGAACTCCAATGCTGATATTTTTAAAAGGACAACACTAGAATATTTAATTATATGTATCAGACAATCACAATTGTCGGAATCGCTCACAACTGGCCAGATGAATCATATTCATGAAAGGTCACATCTCCTGATTGTGCCATAAAGTAGCAGTTCACAGTATTTACAAACAACCATACATCTATAATGAAATACTACACAGAGTAAGAAGCATTCACTTATTATTCTACACTGGACCCCCAAGACAAAGCGAGACAGGACAGGAAACAAGAAATTAGGCATGACCTTCATAAGATGTCTTGGTTAGTTCAACAGTGTGGTAGACATAAGCAAAATGTACTGTGCATCACATGAAATGCTAACTACAGACGGCCTTGCAGCAAATGTATAACATAACCTATTTTTCTTGATGGCTTGTGTTTTATAAGTAACACATGGTATTTGCAATAAAGGTAAAAATGAATCAGGGAAGGAAATGAGACAGCTATTTAAAGTGGAGAGTTTTCTAAGTGAGAAATAGGCAGGAAATCTATAGTGACCACTAACCCCATACAATATTCATGTGGACAGGTCAGCCTTTAACAGGGCAAACCCACCATCTCAGAGCTGGGAGCAGGACAGCAGTTCTGGTCCCTTTCCAAGCAGCTCCACCCTTTGAGAGATGCTGCTGCCATCACTGACTAATTAAAAACACTGAATATCAGAGCAGAATCATGAGAAGTAACCACACTGAGTGATGACAAAGGAAACTAAGCACTAGTGTCCTCTGTTTTTTTTTTTTGGCCATGCCTGCGTCATGTGGAAGTTCCCAGGCCAGGGATCAAACCCGAGCCACAGCAGTGACAATGCTGAGTTCTTAACACTAGGCCATTAGGGAATTCCTGCCACTAGTGCCTTAACATAAACAGAATAAATGGAAAAGACTGGCGGCAGCATATTTATTTAGACAAAAAGAAAGGAGATGCCAGTTTGAAAAAAAAAAAAAAAAAAAACCTCCAAGTTGAGGGTAGCAAAGATAGAATTCTGTCTTTGAAAAATGGTAAGAAGGGGAGCCTGCTGTGGCTCAATGGTAATTAACCTGATGAGTATCTGTGAGGATGTGGGTTTGATCCCTGACCCTGCTCAGTGGGTTAAGGATCCAGGTGTTGCCATGAGCCATGGTGTAGGTCGCAGATACGGCTCGGATCCCATGTTACTGTGGCTATGGTGCAGGCCAGCAGCTGTAGCTCCAATTCGACCCCTAGCCTGGGAACTTCCATATGCCAAAACATGTGGCCCTAAAAAAAAAGAAAAGAAGAAAAGAAAAATAGTAAGAAGGTTTGAGAAGTTTTAAATACATTGCTAGATATTACTTTGCTGTATTAAACTGAAAAAATTTGTAATAGATTAGACTATCCTGAACATTTAAGTACTAATTGCCCACAGGAGGCTGCAGAAACTACTCATGGTGATGGTCTTTCTCTGAGGGTGTGGGGATGGGTGGGGACACCAAAACCTAGTCTTTTTGGTATTAGTATAAAACCAAAACCTCATTTGTAAAGGTTATCTAATAGACACTTTACAGTTACGATTATATCATCCTTTCATAACAGGCAAATTTTTGCATTAAAAATTTTTAAATTTTCTAATTTCACACAATGGCTCATAATTATCTTAATAGGGAAGGAGAACTGAAGAACTTTCGGGGGGGGAGGTACTTCAAAAATAAAATTCCCCTGTGGCGTGGGTTTGATTCCCGGCCCAGGAACTTCTACAATGCCAAGGCTCGGCCAAAAAAATAAATAAATAAATTCCTAAAGAGAAAAATGCTGTAAATGAGAAATATTAAATATATTAAGTAAAAATATATATTTTTAAAGATTACTATAGGAGTTTCCTGGTGGACTAACAGTTAGGGATTTGGCATTATCATTCCTGTGGTGCAGATTCAGTCCCTGGCCTGGGAACTTCCACATGCTGAGGGGTGTGGCCAATAAATAAATAAATAAAGATTACTACAAAATGGATTGTTGGTAACCATCCCACATAATTAATATATTTAAAATACAACTATTTAATGCAAAGCAAATTTTTTAATTCTGATTCCATCCCAAGTTAGTTTGGGACCTTTCCATTTTCTCCTAGTATCTCTAAGGAATGAAGCAGCAAGAAGGAAAAGGAAGTCCAGGGAAGAATCGCACAGGTTGGGGCCAGCCTTGCAGGCTGCAAGCTCAGCCATCTCAAGGGCCCTGCGCTCAGAAGGGCCTAGCACTTGGTTTTACCATGGAACACTATTTTTCTGCGAAAGAATAAATAATTGACACACTGTGGTTCCTCAGACTTGGTTATTGGCAGATATTTTCTTGAAAATGAACACAGCAAGCTTGTCATTTCAAGGAAAACAGCTGATAGCACTTTGCCAAGGATGAAATTTTAGCTTTCCAGTAATAATTAGATTTGGAAAAAACTTATATCCAGCACCATAAGACTGACAGTGTCACAATAATTAAGGCCTTCTTTTCATGAGACTGGTAGTAATATTCACAAATGTGATTTTTTTTGATATTGCATAACGTGCCAAAATTTGGAAGACCTAAATTCAATGCCCAGTGCATGATGATATAAAATCAAGCATGAGTAGAAAGACCGACTTAGTGTGTAAGTAAGACCTGTAGGTTTTCATAAAAGAAAATTTTATTTTATTTATTTATTTATTTATTTTTTGTCTTTTTGCTATTTCTTGGGCTGCTCCCGAGGCATGTGGAGATTCCCAGGCTAGGGGTCGAGTCGGAGCTATAGCCACCGGCCTACACCAGAGCCACAGCAACTCAACTCGGGATCCAAGCCGCGTCTGCAACCTACACCACAGCTCACGGCAACGACGGATAGTTAATCCACTGAGCAAGGGCAGGGACCGAACCCGCAACCTCATGGTTCCTAGTCGGATTCGTTAACCACTGCACCATGACAGGAACTCCATAAAAGAAAATTTTAAAAAGTTCACTGTCAGCAGGTTATATTCCTCACTACAAGTGAATCTTTAAGGAACTACCACTTGTCAAATTGTGGTGTAATGTATGAATAAGATAATCTAAATAAGCTGTTGCAAGAGTTTCCCCATTTCCAGCTCTGTGTGAGGCCAAACTTTCTTCATATACTTTGCCTGCTTCAACCAGAAGAGCACATCACAATAGACTGAATTCGAAAGAGAGATGAGAAACCAGCTGCCTTATTAGGGCCAAACATTAAACATATTTGCAAAACTATAAAACACCACTACTCTTCTTACATTTTCTTTTTTTTTTTTTTCTTTTTCAGCCACCCCAAAACATATGGAGCTTCCGGGCCAAGGATAAGATCTGAGTCACAGATGCAACTTACACGCTGCAGCTGTGGCAACAATGGATCCTTAACCCACTGGCCTAGGGAATGAACATGTGTCCCAGAGCTGCACAAATACCACTGATCCCACTTTGCTACGGCAGGAACTCCAAAAACTGTTTTTGTTTTGTAAAATAGTTATTTTTCACATAACACAAAAAACTTATGTTAATGTACAATGGGTTTATTATTTTTAATTAACCAAGGAATACATATTTTTAAGTTTCTCGGTTTCAATTTCTAATAAGCCAAATAATGACATAGATAATTCACCTAAACAAAAGCTGCTGGAGCCCTCAAAAAGTTTTAGGAGTATAAAGCAGTCCTGAGATGGACAAAAAGTGGGACAGCTGCTGCTCTGAGAGGTGAACTAGAAAATAAGAAGCCTCTTAGCTCTTTTTAAAAATCCAGTCATCAGCTATCCTTGGATTCTTTTAAGACAAAACTCTGTAAGAGAGCACCTCAGCTGAATCTTTGAAAAACTCAGTTGGCTTGCAGGATGGCTAACTGCTGGTACCCTTCTGGTCCTACCACAGTTAGTACCGAGGTTAGCAAACTTTTCTACTGAGGAGAAAACAAGACCAAAGCTGTCAGAGTTCCCACTGTGGCACAATGGGATCTGCAGTGTCTTTGTAGCACCAGGATACAGGTTTGATCCTTAGCCTGGCACCGAGGGTTAAAGGGTCTGGCATTGCTGCAGTGGTGGCATAAGTGGCCACTAGGATCTGATCCCTGGCCCAGGAACTCCATATGTTTCAGGGTGGCCAAAAAAGGAAAAAAAAAAGAAAAAAAAGAAAAAGATGGGCACTGTCAAGCACTCATTAATAACACCATTGACAAGGGCAATAACATCAAGAATATTGCCGAGGCCCAAGTATTCTCTGCATCACAGCCAGTTGAGATGTGCTTTTTTCTTAAATTAACACACAGCAAAATGATCCTTTTTTCTAAAAATGTTTCCTGAGTATTTCAAAATTCCCAATGATTTAAACAGCTTTTTGAGGAGTTCCTGTTGTGTCTCATCGTGTTAAGTACCCAACATAGTGTCCGTGAGGCTGCGGGTTCGATCCCTGGCCTCTCTGTGGGTTAAGGATCTGGTGTTATGACAAGCTTTGGTGTAGGTTGCAGATTCGGCTTGGATCCAGTGTTGCCACGGCTGTGGGGTAGGTCTCAGGTGCAGCTCCAATTCAACCCCTAGCCCAGGAACTTTCATATGCTTCAGGAGCGGCTCTAAAAAGCAAAAGAAAAAAAATACAGTTTTTTGAAAGTTCAGTTGAAATTTGTAGAAAGAAATGGTTAGAAAGTAGAAATACGTTAATAATTAGTGGAAGGGAAATGCTACAACTTATTGCCACCACTTCTATCACTCTTAAAAGTCTACTGGATTGTACCAAAGCCACTGGTGACCAATTATCACTGCTATCCTGCTATCCTCACAGACATTGAATAGAAAGCAAGACACCTGAATACTTCCTTTTTCACCTTCAAATCCTTCCTTTTGGAATTATTCCACCGTTTATTCCAAGTAGCAGCTTGTGTTTCAGATCTGGCCCACTCTGTGGTCACATCATTTCTCCACTAGGCTAGCAATTCTAAATCCCATACCACATCCAATACCACCAGTATTCCACTCAAAAGAGAAGACGACCTAGGAAAAAATAAAAGGCTACTGACCCACACAGCCTATAAGAAATCTCTCTAATATAAACAATTGCTCAGGAAGCCTATTTTTTTCTAGTAAATTTTAATTATTTTTTTCCAAAATATCTTAAAGTTATTTCTCAGCCTATGTGTAATTTAAACAATCACAAAGGCTGCAAGGTACACCTGTGAACTGAGTACCTTCAAGTCAGTCACTATCTCTGATATTCTTTACATTACTGAACTATACACTTAACAATGGTTAAGATGATAAATTTACATGTTTTTTAATAAAAAAAAACACCAAATTATGCACTTTAAATAGGTGAACTGTATGTGAATTGTAACTCAATAGGCTGTTATTTTTTTAATGTGTAAATTCATTCCTAATTAATTTTTTTTAAAGAAGGGAGAAAATTTACTTGTGAGATATGGATAATGACTGATTTTATGAGAGACTATAAGGAGGAAAATTTATACACATAAATATGTACACAATATAGTAGTATAGCATTTTAAAATTAATATGAAACATTAAAATCTTCATTTCACAAGTGATGTAAACCTAACATTCATACATTGAATAACATGCTAGAGTTTCTTCCAGAGGCCAGTCAACAATATCTTTTAGCTGATAGAAAGGTGTTTTAACATAGGATGCAAAATCAAAGGAGAATACCCCAATCACCTAATATTTCAAATAGTACAAACAGACAACTTAGAACTGATAACTTAATTGTAAAAGGTTGATTCTGCACTTATAAGAAGTAGATCTGAATATCAAAGTAGATTTTTTCCAAAGAAAACAGACATTTTTCAAATCAGCATATTAGCACTGCGAAATCTCCTAAGAAAGAAAGAATCACATAAATGAAACAGCTGAAGATGAAAGGATCTTTGCTGTTGAGACTAAAAGTTAAATTTTAGCCAAGTGTATTTAAAACATGCGCAGGCACAGAGAGCCACCAGTGTTCACAATTAGAGGCAGGACAAAGTGGCAGTGATCTTTCTGACAAATAAACTACTTGAAATATTGCATGACTTGCTATACAACACCCTTATTACTTTCAATTTCCAAGTGCAACCAAAAGATGGGTCCAATTATGACATCAATACAAGCTTTCTTTCAGAATGGAATGAAAGAACAGTAAATCCCAGCGGCCACGGGAGTTCTGCAGCAGCGATGATGTAATATATAAAAATAGACATCCTCTAACAGAAGCTGAAACTTGTGTAAACAGCACACAGCATACTACTCTCAACTGCCTTGCACAAATCTGCAATGCATGCTCTTAATAGCAAGAAATAAATCATTTTTTACACTATCTCCTGATTTACATTTCAATTTCTAAACATACTCTCCATAGTGTAATTTTTCAATCTTTATACATTAAATCAACATAAATACCTGATTATAACTGCAAGAAAGAGAAACAGTCCCCCCAAAGCAAGGAGATAGAGACCACTGCAGCAGTTTTCACATGCTGCATTTTGCCAGAAATGGCAGCACGTGTGGCTCAGGGCTGTTCCGGCCACCTATTGTTCAAAGACCTTTCCAGGGAGCTTCCTGCAGGATTTTACAGTGCAACATGATCCAGGTGAAGAGGGGCCAGTAAACCTGCTGATAATAAGCATGACAAGCAAAGGATACTTCTGACACTTCTCTTTAAAAGACTCTGATGTAAATATAAAACAGCAGGCATGCATACCACAAAAACATACTGGTATTTATCAAAATGTGTGGAGTTTTTTGCATCTAAGGACCTTAAGAGTCTAACCATATCCCTGCTTTCCATTCTTTACTCCTCAATTCTATTTTCACGTTTCTACTGGGCTTTCCTCTATTAAAGAAGATTTTCCCCTGAGCCAGGAAACTAAGGCCATTTGAGGAGCCACACCCAATTCCTCAAGATGCTGTGTTTCTGAGCCTCCATACTACCTGGATTTTCCTCTGCTTTAGCTGCCCATTTATTTATCTGTTCTGTGTGAGACCATAAGGTCAATGAGGGCAGCTTCTGTCTGCTTGTAGACCTTTATAGCCAAGGAGTCTGGCACATACCTGACATAAGATAGGCAGTCAATAAATATTCACTAAATGAATAAAATATGTAAGTGAAAATACTAATTGAACTTTCCTATGAGATAAGAAATGGAATACACAAATTTTCTGAAATTCCATTCTATTATAATTCAGAGGCACTGATGACAATATTGAAGACAAAGGTTTTAAGATTCAATTAAGCAAACAAATGCTTGATGAAAGATAAAAATGAAGAATAAAAATATTCCAGTAATTAAATTCCCCATATTTGAATAATTTCTGTATATGCATATAAACAGATTTTAAATATCATATGAATAAATTAGTCAAGTGGGATATGATAGGAACTGATTGTTACAAGTTAAAATTCTAAGACCTTAATATTCATTGATACATTATACAAAACACATGTTCTTACTGTTAAGTAGCAAATATTGGGCCAAACTAGGAAGACCTCAGTAAAAAATTAAATAATCAGTGCCAAAGCAAAGCCATGATATGAGGGAAAATACTGCCTATTTCTAATGCAAGAACAATAGCCTAAGTCATTAAGTCTAATGTCAAATAAATATGTATAATCACACAAACACTGCAATTTTCTCATGTTTCAATACCTAAATTTTTTTTTTTGAAATTAACTAAAACCTACCAAGAAGTTCTTAACTGAAGACAAAACCAATTTAAATCCATCACCTTAAAAAAATCTATATCAGATATAAAACTTTGGAATGATTAGGTAACCATTAGAAGAAACAGACTGCTCTTAATTATAAAGAATAACGTTATGGAAAATGGGACTCGTTTTCATAAGCCTCATACATGAATCAATATTATGTTGGCACTACCCATTAAAGATTTTTTGTCTTTTTTTTTTTTTTTTTTTTAAGGGCCGCACCTGCAGCATATGGAGGAGCCCAGGCAAGGGATCAAATCAGAGCTATAGCTGCAAGCCTACACCACAGCCACAACAATGCCAAATCCTTTAACCTAATGAACAAGGCCAGGGATCGAACCCTCATCCTCATGGATACCAGTCAGGTTCTTAACTCACTACAGAAACTTCCAAAGATATGTTATCATTGACTACAATAAAAAATTAATCCCATAATGTTTGGTATTATTACATTGTATTCAACTTAGATTACATTAATTTTATGAGGTATTTTTATTACTTTTGTATACCTATACCAAGAACTTTAACCTACTGAAAAATTCAATACATAAAATTATTAAACAGTGTTGAACTGTACATTCCCAATGTAGAAAAGTAGGACTAACAGAATGTGTGGGAGTTATCTTTTTACATGGCTGATAGTTTTTCGTGATTTCAAAAATTTTGTACTGATTGAAACTTTGTAAATATGTTTTCTTTTATACTGTGTTGGAATCCTCCTAATTCAAGTTTGTATAAAGTAAAGCCATGTTTGGAGGGGCAAGCACAAGTGGGAGCGGAAGGTCAATCACAACCTCAGTGTGCAGAGCATTTTAGTTATGCAACTAGCCCAGGAAGGCTGCAAACTTAGGAGATCTTAGTTGCTACATACAAACTAGAGTTTAGATGGGACATGTTTTTCGTTTAGTCTTCAGTCTAACATCTCTGCATAATTGTTGCTCTTTCCAAATTAGGAAGACGGCAGAGTTGGGTTTTGAGGGGTTTTTAAAAATTTTTGATTAACAACCACAAAGGAATAAAAGATGACACAACAGGTATGTTCCAGCTTCCATCACTTCAGTCATGTGAAAATTAAGTCCTTCCTCCATTTAAGTCCTAATATCCCTCCTCTCATTTCTTATTATGGATTTCAGACTTCACTACCCACCCAAACTTTCAGGGTAAATTAACCATTAGTGCAAAGAGGGCCTATAATTAGAGGTAAAATAAACAGTGCCTCCCAACCTATTCTTGAACCTGTTGACAAGGTAAAACCTGTCCCAAGTCCCAAGTCAGACCAAGATTGACCCCACATCTTCCAGCCTTTGCCTGGAATTTTATCTCAGCCTATCTCTCTCCCACCTTTACCCACTGGAAGACTGAGGATTTGTGTTGCACCCTATTTGCTGGCAGTTTTAAATACAGCCTCAACCTCCACTCATCAAAATGTAAGAAAATGCTAATGAAAGTAATCTCTAATCCTGCCTTCTCACTGTATTTTAAAATGCTTATTCTCTGCAAACCTTGCACACTTGCCTTGAACAGTGACCTAAAAACCCTCTACATGTACTATGTGAGTATTTTGTGTGTATGGAGAAAATTATTAGAATCTGTTTTAAA
The DNA here is from genome assembly GCF_016906955.1 of Phacochoerus africanus. NCBI lineage: Eukaryota > Metazoa > Chordata > Mammalia > Artiodactyla > Suidae > Phacochoerus > Phacochoerus africanus. Next base: position 48,026,214 of record NC_062553.1, on the reverse strand, counting down.
CTGCTGCAACATGTCTGATTTTAAAAAGTGTACATAAGGTATACATCATAACTCAGTGCACACTTTGAATTCAATTCCTAGCTCTACATGGGAATTAGAGTAACTGAATTTCTCGTATTAAAAAAGAGGAGAATTAATAACACAATGATGTATCTTTTAAAACATTAAAGTCATATGTTTTTAAATATACATTTACCAAATAAAAGTGCAAAACATTGGTGCACTTTTTAAAAACTTGATATAATTTTGATAAACTACCGACATTTTTTACATCAAAAATTAGCAGTGCTTCTAAAATACAGTACAGCAATCATGCCACCTGTGGCATTTTGGTATGTGCTTTCTTATATAGACCATAAAGTAACGCCTTCATTTTAATTTGAAAAATCATACAAATATTTCGTGCTTTCAGGCAAGGTTACTTTAATAGCCAAAGATGATATACTGACGGTAGAATTCCTCTAATGTGAATTAAATTATTCATGATCTTTTTCTTGGGCAACAAGAAAATACAGCCATAAAATTTCGCTAGTTACTTAACCAATTAGTTTCCAGAGATGTCAGGTTTTTTTTTCCTTCCTTGACTCCAAATTCTCTGGTAATCCCCAATTTGACCCCAAATTTCAAACGAGTAATATGGAAAATTGCAAATTAGTCACATATCGGCATGACAGAAATGAGCAAAGATATCACCAATTATCAGCTAAAATATAGAATGAAATAAAAGCATGAAATCTGGCTAAAAAAGCACAGATATGAAAATACAAGGGGGTATTACATGCTTACTTCCTTTTTGACTCAGCCTTTATTCTATCTGACTAAAATTTTACCAGGGGTCTCCCAAAACACTCTCACATTGGGATTCCTGCAATTTAAAGCTTTCATCTATAGCCTTGACAATGTAAATTTCTAATGAATTGCCCCAAAACTTTCACACAAGTAGCAATTAAGCTTCCACCAGGTCGATCTGCCTGTCTTTCTCTCTTCCTTGCTTTGTTTGCAAAGCTGGTGAGTTAAGACCAGAGTTTCTCTCATTCTTAAAAATAAGTACACTGCACCTTCATTTCAGAGAAAGTGGGCCATTTACCCCTAGGTCTGCACAAATAAGGCAGCCTGTCCCAACACCTAAACCACTGAGAGGTTCAAAGTTGTAGGATACTTTACTCAATCAGTGCAAAATACAACAGAATAAGACCAAGCAAAACACATCAATATTATAAACTCATTAGTGACAATGCAAATTCACACATAAACTGAGGTTAGTATTGGGAGACCACACGCAAATTACAATACCTGAGATTTAGTGCATTCCTTTGAGCCAGAATGAAATGAGTGCCATAGAGGAGGAAAGGAAAAGATGAACATTATCAGACATGCTATAGTACATCTGCCAAAATGAAGATAATGTTAAAGTTAGGTTAAGAATGACCATATAGAACTGGCAATATGTATGATGTCCTCTACATACTTTAGCCATGCACCTGAAATGCACCTGCAACCATTTGATGTCACCGGTGACATATGATCATGCACCTTGTAAACAAACCCCCCCCCACCTTACTAGGGTTCTTGCAAAAGGAATGATTCTGCTCATAATAAGTAAATCTGATTTAGGGCTAATGAGGAATAATGATTTTTTTCACTTAATTCTTTTCATCCTGTGGTACCAGAAATACAAAGCAAAATGTTTTTGTTTTCCTATTAAAATCATGTATATTGCTAAAATAATAATTATATAGGTACAATTAAAATACAATTTGCACAAAAAGATGGGATCCAATACATTCAATTATGACTATGGTGTTGCCCATTTGAATTTATTTAGTAGCGTTAATACCAACATGTCACACATTAGTAAACTGGTACCTTGGTTTATCAGTAAGCATGTCACATGTTAGTAAACTGGTACCTTGATTATCAGAGATCCAATACATTCAATTATGACTATTGTGTTGCCCATCTGAACTTACTTAGTAGCATTAATAGCACGTCACATATTAGTAAACTGGTACCTTGATTTATCAGTAAGTTAAATTTTTCTCCCTAGTACTGAATTTTGCCTTATAAAAGTAAATATTAACCCAGTAAGAATTTTTTTAAACACTAAAAATAAAAGAAAAAAGAATTTTTTACATTTTTTAAAAACTACACATTTTTTTAAAAAATCAAATCAAAAGCAGGAGTCATGTAAGAGAAGTGAGTGAAATATTCCACAAAGGGAGAAAACATGGGGATAGGAGAGAGATAATCTACTAATGTTGTGAATACTCTTTCTGCTTTACAATCATTTTTCCAAAGCAGATTCTCTACAAAGTAAATAAGCAGCAAGTGTGGGAGCCCCCCAACTTAAGTGGGACCAATAGGACTATAAAGTCAGACCAATCAACTTTACCACTAAATTTTTAGTGACCCACACTTGCCACTTATTAGTAGAGAATCTGATTTGGAAAAATGATTGTAAAAGCAGAAAGAGTATTCACAACATTAGTACATTGTACTATGAATGTGTACAACTATTTTTAAGCCATAGTTCCTTCCATCATGCTACAGCAACACTAAAAATACTACCTTCTTTTATAGACAGTGGTAACAAAAAATCTTTCATAGGTTTAAAAAAAAAATACCAAGTCTCTCCAACAGGCAAACAAAACTGGCTTTATGATGAGGAAAAAAAAAACAAAAAACCTCTTTTCAAAGGAGCTCAATGAAATAATTCAGCTATAAAATTCATGCTAAGTAAAAATCGTGCATAGGCAGTAAAAGGAGTAGGCAGAGAGCTGGTGGTCAAAACAGCTTAAGTGTCCAAATACAAAGAGCTCTCAGAGACAAGACATGTAGAAATGCGGGGCTAAATATATCACTGAAAGTTACCAGAAAATCAAGTCCATGATTTTAAGTCTATTTACATTTTCCCATGCACTTTATATGTATACTTATTTGCAAAAAGGAAGAAGAGGATCAGTCAGAAAAACACATGAGAGTTGTAAAACAGTGGTCAATGACCTGTTGTTATTTTTTCCTATTTTAAAATTAAATTCACAAAGGAGTATTCGCTTAATGATATTGTGAGTTAAACCATCTTTGTTTGACCTTATGATGACATAGGTAAGGATTCCAGTGACCATCTTGTGGAAAACAGAAATCGTTGTATCTATTTGCCACTCTTCGGGATGGGCCAGGAGGAGAAATGTGCAGAGCAGCTGCACGGGGAGAAAGAAGTAAGAAAAACAAGACTCCCAAACTGACCCCACTGGGGTCTTGCGCACATCACTCAGCATCTGTGTCTGGTACTATATTAAAAGGTAGTTTACGAACCTAATGTTTATAAAATAAATAACAGTCAAGTGGGTGAGAACAGTGAAGAGGATCTCTGAACCCACTAGAAATGCTTCAGACCAAATTTACATTGGAATTTAAAGAAGTGTCATTTCAAATTCTGCTCTCACCTCATAGTATTATGAACAAATATTCTCAGATAATATTCTCACAATGGTATGATAATCTATGAACAGAATATGTAACTTTTATATATCTACCTTTTGAATTAAAAACCAGTATGATACCAGTCACTGGGAATGGGGGGAGGGCGGCAAAATTTTACGTTTAAGAACCTAAAAATATCCCCAGTCACAAGTATACTGATCATAAAGCGGATCTTTAGAGAGCATTTTAAGAAATAAAAAGGCTAAACAATGTCTTTTGATATTTCAATGCTCCTTAAAACTATGCGCATTATGTATGTTTCCAGAAAAATCTGCACTTTGGGTAAGAATAACATAGAAAAGAATCATTCATCAAAAATAGAAAAGTTAACTGTCTTCACAAAACTTCCAACAAAAAAACTAAAAATAGAACAAAATATTATCCTTCTACAACTTACCGTATGATAGCCTCTAGGCAGCGGTGGTTTGCCTACAGGGTAAGGATCCACAGTGTCAATAATTGTTTGTCTTTCACCTTTCTGGTTGATTTTTCTAAATCTCCTTCGAGACTGTCGATGAGAAGCTTGACGCTGAAAATATTCTTCATTTTCATCCATATAGTCTACCTAAAAAAAAAAAAAAAAAACAAATTTCATTTCCTCAAACACATCATCATTCCGAATCAAGATTAGCAGCAGAATAAAACTTACAGAGAGTTCAGATTCATTCATTTTGCAAAGGCATTTGTGCACAACCTAGCTTGACAGACTTTAAGAGTTTCTGAACTTCTCTGGAACTAACTGGTTTTGAGTTAACTTTTCTTTCATAAAGAGGCATTTTCAGTTCCACTTAGGACAATATGGGTAACTCTTGAATTTCCTGTCGTTTCAAAGGGAAGGATATTTTCAGTAGTCTTTGTACTGATTTATTAGTGAAAAGATCTCACAGGATACATCACCATGCATTATGAAAGCAACTGCCCCATTGTCTTAACTAAAGTACAGACACTCAGATGGAGTAAATTCGTTTTGTTTTGTTTTGTTTTTTTAAAAAAAAAAAAAAAAACCCAAATCCGAAATGACTCAAACATGAATACTAGCAGAATGATTTTGGTGGATTACCTAAGAGTTTCTCTTCCTACTTTCATTCTATGGATTCAGTTTCTTTATTTTATAAATAGTTTCAAAAAGTAATTTCCTCATTTGAAACATTTAGAAAGTGATGAATGGACTAACAATAAAAGTTACATTCGGTTAATCCTCACCATTCCTACGTAATGAAAATGAGACTGCTCAAAGAGGCATATTTAGATTCTAAGACTGCTTTCACACTGGCAAACATAGTATAATATGGGCCAGCATAAAATCCTCAAGGAATTTTTTTTTTGAATTTTTTGACTACGGATTCACTTTATTAGTTGTTTTTTTGTTTGTTTGTTTGTTTTTGTCTTTTTGCCATTTCTCGGGCCGCTCCCACGGCATATGGGAGGTTCCCAGGTTAGGGGTCTAATTGGAGCTGTAGCTGCCAGCCTACACCAGAGCCACAGCAATGCAGGATCTGAGCCACATCTGCAACCTACACCACAGCTCATGGCAACGCCAGATCCTTAACCCACTGAGCAAGGGCAGGGATGGAAACCGCAACCTCATGGTTCCCAGTCGGATTCCTTAACCAATGCGCCACGACGGGAACTCCCCTCAAGGAATTATGAAGCATTAAAAATGAGAAACACAAAATAGCAGTGACAAAAACCAAGACCTCAGGGAAATATCTAAAAGGCTCCTCAAGACTTGTGGCTGGAAAGTCCAATGTCTCTGCCTACATTTTTCCAATCCTAAATCTTTACTCACACCTCTCCACTTTCTCACTTGAGTCAATTTTGAGAAATTTTACCAAAAGTTTTCACTAGCTTTGATGAGGAAGTTCCCATTTCTCAAAAATTCTTCTCCAATCTGGGGAAAAAACCTACCACTCCTCTGAAAATAAGACATAGTCACTGACCCAATAATTTTGAATAAAAAGCTTCCACCATCATCTATTTTAGGCCATGGTTTATTCACCAAGTTTCCCTTCCCAGAGGCTGGGTGGGAAATAATATGCATATCAACTCAACTGACTGTCTCTACTGGGCACTCCCTCCAATCTTATCTCTGTGGATGACTTTTCTTTTTTACATCATATAATTTAAAAGCTTTATTTCCCCCCCCCCAAAAAAAAATTAGCGAATGGATTTCATACTAATTCAACTGGAAATTTTCTTCCTATAGTTGCCTGGTGTTGATTTTTTTAAAGGGATATATACTGCCCTATCTTAAAATCACTTTTATATAAGAATGTGACAGGATTTGTTTTAAAAGCATCAATAAAATAACTATGTTGCTAAAATCAATTTTAATGTTATATTTTTTGCATATGTTTTATTCCAATATATTTTCTAAATCACAAAATTCAGTTTAAAAGAGAGATAAAAATCTCCAGTGTTTAACCACTGTAAGAATCAACCAGATTTCTTTCAATCAGTTAAAGGAAGGGAAGTGATTTCCTTGTGTTAATTGCTGTCTGACTACATATCACTGTGACTCATTTAAAGCACCTCACTCATTCCAGTCAATTTGTGGAGAGCTGAAATCCTGCACTTCCAAGATTCCCCCCAAATTTCAATTAAATGGCATTATCATAGATTGGTTTATAAAATTCAAGCACTGAACGTTTAGGTACTTGCCCCTTTAAACATTTTTTCTTCATTCAACTGAATCCTGTGAAAAATTATAGTATTGTGACTATGAACTCAAACTCAAAAAGTTATGGAATAAATATTTCTAAAGTTATAAAATACATCAGACACTATTAGTAGTAGTTATTTCATATCTTTTCTAGGGGAAAAAAATGTCTTCTCAGAAGTATTCTTACCACAATCATTTCAGAAGGCTCTAAAACAATGCATTCACAGCCACGCCTAAAGCTTCCTGCAGAACGCTTGCCAAAACTAGAAAGAAAAAAAAAAGTATTAAGAAACATACATGGTGAATTTAGGCTAACCCTGCAGATGAATAAAAATAAAAAACAAAACAACTACAGAAAATGTACATTGAAGAAAGAGAAACTATCTCAAACTATTATTTACACAAAATGACAAGGAATCACTCAAATTCTTAAATGTCAGACTTTTTTTTCTGGAAAATTCCAATATCATGCTTTTGAATTCATAACAAGTAATGAAGAATTACAATGAATGTGTTCTGTGTTAGGTTGTTTAAAATCACTCCAAGTTGGGTGAAGATTTAGAATATTCTGAGATAGGAATTGAGCCAATGGCAAACTACGAAAATAACCAAAGAAAGGATAAAACACATATAATTTTCTTCTATAACCTAACTTGCTTATGTTAAACATGTCTTTCACCTAAAAATATATTTATTTTTCTAAATATTCAAATCAACTTACTCTAAATCGGTTTCGGGGAAAGATAGTCAATGCAGGACATTTAGCTAGAAAGTGATGTTAAGTGGATATGTATTCGCAAAGCCCCTTTCCTCTGAAAACCCACATGGTCAACTCTGTCGGGGCCCCTTTGTCCTACCTGTGGAAATTTCCTCCTAACAGGAGAGCAGACTTGGTCTCTCTGACATAGCTCCAGGCCAACTACATCTAAGTAGTCATGACTTGTTCTACTGACTTACCACCTACTCCAGCCATTCACTATGCCCCAAATCCTTCCTTCCTGCCAGGCAACATTTCAGTAGCCATTTTTAATAACCTCTCATGGAGAAAAAAATTAGGGGAAAAAAAAAAACTTTTCCAAAGAACCGTTTGATCAAGCATTTTTTCCCAAGTCAATCAGACATTCGAGTGATGCCTATGGAGATTGTTTTTCCTTTCATAAGTCTTTTTGAGTCACAGTAGGGCACAATGTCTCACACGTTAGAACCAACTTCAGGTATGTAAGATGAAAAAAACAGGAAAGTCAACATTCTCAACTATATATCAATATCTGACCTCCAGCAAACCAACCATCTGCACATTCTAAACCGTATGCATTGACAAGGGTAGCAGCTTAGACCAGGCCATCACTTAGATCATCTCCTGCTCCCAAATTCTTCTTCTATGAAAGTCAAAAAGAACCACACTTGGAGTATCTGAAAAATCCTGTACAAACTCATATATTCATTTATACATATATCTTCTCACAAGCATACATATTAAAGTGCTTTTTTCTTTCTGCTCTTTTTTTTCTTTTTTTGCTGCCCCACAGCATATGGAATCCCCAGGCCTTGGATCAGATCAGGACCACAGTTGCGACCTACACCACAGCTGCAGTAACACAGGATCCTTTAACTCATTGTGCCAGGCTGGGGATAGAGTCTGCACACTTCATGCTTCAGAGATACCACTGATCCCATTGCACCACAGCGAGAACTCTTTAAAGTGCTTTTTTCTTTTTGATGGAAAAACATTTGCCAAGAAAAATACAACAATCCTATTTGTCACATTATTTTCACATGCAATTAAAACGACCTAACTTTAAATATTATTTTTCTTTTTAGTTTACAATTAAGTACCACTAAAATTAGAGAAAATCTCCCACACACATATAAAGTGTGCTTTTGGTTTCTGAAACTACCTAACTGCGATTTTATTTTTTATAAAGCTTAAAATTTAATGATACACTATAAAGAAATAATCTCAGTGTATTAGGAAAACACATAGCAAGCAGGTTTCATGCCATCACTGCACATTTAATCCTGTTATAGGACTAGGTAAAAACATACACTGTATGTTTAAGGTTTACTACTAAATAAAGTAATATTAAAATCTAAAGAAAGTCATGTGACTCTAAGTTTTTTGTATATTTATTTAATTATAGAATGAGATAACTTTTACAAACATTATGATCAAGTGGTTTTCCTTTTCTAAAATTTCATGTAGAAAAAAAATGAAATGTTTTAATGCATACAATGTTCATATAACACTTTTTTTTTTGCTATTTCTTGGGCCGCTCCCACGGCATATGGAGGTTCCCAGGCTAGGGGTCGAATCGGAGCTAAAGCCACCGGCCTACGCCAGGGCCACAGCAACACAGGATCGGAGCCACATCTGCAACCTCCACCATAGCTCACGGCAACCCCGGATCGTTAACCCACTAAGCAAGGGCAGGGACCGAACCCGCAACCTCATGGTTCCTAGTCGGATTCGTTAACCACTGCGCCACGACGGGAACTCCCATATAACACTTAATAAAAAATTAAAACCTGCAAGAACTGAATTGCTTACAAATTTCAGCAACAAAAGGAGTAACGGCCATGTGAATAAACTATATGGCATTTATATATTTTACGCCTAATTCTTGCACCAACTACTCTCTACTTCAGAATTAAGGCTGTAAATTCTCTCACCAATTAGCCATTCGTTCAACGGAAATTTATGGCTAAGAAGGTTTTCACATATTTAATAGCACTAACATTATTACTTTAGGGATGAAAAGTCTGCACTCCCTAAGATGTGCTGCAAAAAAAAAATCTCAGTCTTCTATGAAATGAGCTGCACTAGAATTTCAAGAAACTCTCTTTGAAGCCACAAAAGACTCAAGTTCCACTGACCGTCACAAAGATGTGAACCACAAGAGAAATAACAGACGCTCATCAGATGAAATCTTTGACTACATTGAAGAGAAAAGGCAAAGAGGGGTGAGCCAAAGCAAAGGTCATGAATGCACCTGCTGGGGCTAATGACAAGGCCTCTTGGCTGGGCCACAGAGGAGACTTACTCTTAGGCTACAAACCAGAGGCCACGAGGTAGAAAGGGACAGGGAATAATGAAAAAATGTCAACCAGAAATTCATTAAGTCAGCAAAAACACATTTTCTTCCCTTTTTTTTTCTTTTTATGGCCACACCCACAGCATATGGAAGTTCCCAGGCCAGGGGTCAAATCAGAGCTGCAACTGCTGGCCTATGCCACAGCCACAGCAATGTCTGATCCGAGTGGCAAGCTTGATCCAAGAGGCATCTGCATCCTACACCATAGCTTGAGGCAATGCCAGATCCTTAATCCACTGAGTGAGGCCAGGGATTAAACCTGCATCCTCACAACACTATGTCAGATTCTTAACCCACTGAGCCACAACAGGAACCCCCTACATTTGCTTCTGACTATCTAATTCTTTGAAACAATAAATACATAAATAAAAGTAAACATCATTATTTACTAAGTTTTCAAAAACCTTTGACCAAATTCTATATAAATAAACAATTTTAAAAGTGTAGTCCTGGAAAACTTAAGTATAGACATAAAAAAGGAAACAGGATAGAGACGTATAGGAGATAAGATCCCCCACAGGCAATATTAAGATCAATTTTTTAAAAAATATTTCAGATGATTTAGTAGAAAGAGAGAAAAATCTTCAAGTTTGCAGTGACACAGAGATGTTTAGGCAATAAAGCCCAAAACGAAGCCAATAAGAATAAAGTATAAGACATTTTATAAAGTGTGTAAAAAAAGCCTTGAGGATTCAATCTGCACAAAGAAATATTCTATGTGAAAAGTGATCAAGTGCACAGAGTATGTGATATGATTTTATATTCAACAACAAAGGGTTCCCATGTTTTTAAAAGTGAAATGAAAACCAAGTCTTTAAAGGCCTTATCACAGTAAATTGCTAACATAATAAACAACAAATAATAAACAAAAGATACACCTCAAAAGGATGGACACACTAGAAAGACATGAAAGATGAAAACAACTATATATAACCTCATAGAAAACCACATAAATCTATCATAGAGCACTGGAAAACTCTCTAAGGGGAAAAACACAGAGCTAAAAAGTTTCCAACCAAAAAACTGAGGGAATCCAAAGGGCTTTCTGTAAAACCAGAGGCAAAAATTAAAAGAACCCTCCATTCAGCCTTATTAATAGCAGCTGAAAGTTGGTATCACTTAACTTTCTAAAAATCATGATTTAAGAAAATTTAGAAATGATACAGATTAAAGAAGAACTTGGTTAACTTTAAAGCATACAGTAATCTGTAGATTCAGAGCACTCCCTATCAAAAACCCCTCCAAAATGTCTTTTGCAGAAATGGAAAAACCGATCTTCCCATTCGTATAGAATTTAGCCAAAACGATCTCAGGGGGTGGGGGTGGGGAAGTCAGAGGACTCATGCTTTTAATTTCAAAACCTTGCTACAAAGCTATATTAATCAAACCAGTATGGTGTCAGCATATGGACAGACATATACAGACCAGTGAAATAAAACTGAGAACCCAGAAATAAACCCACATTTATTGCTAACTGAATTTTGACAAAGGTGTCAAGTTCACCCAATGAGAGAACAATCTCTAGCAAATGTGCTGAGACAACTAATTCCACACGAAAAAGAATGAAGTTGGACCCCCCTACCTCTCGCTATCTACAAAAATTAACAAAATATATTGCTGACTAAATAAATAAGCCAAAACCATAAAACTCTTAGGAAAAAAAACAAAAAACAAAGAAACAAAAAACCCAGGGATAATTCTTCATTATCTTGGATTTGATGATGGACCCAGATATGACACCAAAAGCACAAGCAACAAAAGGAAAAATAAACTGAACTTAAATTTAAAACTTAAAATAAATTTAAAACTTTGGTGCATCAAAGGATACTATCAACAAACTGAAATGACAGTCTACAGAACAGGAGAAAATAGTTGGAAATCAAATGTCTCAGAGGGGTTTGACATCCAGGATACATAAGGAACTAAAAACTCAACAACAAAAAGACAACCCCCCCAGGGAATTCCCACTGTGGCTAAACAGAAACAAATCAGACTAGCATCCATGAGGATGTGGGTTTGATCCCTGGCCTTGCTCAGTGGATTGGGGATCTGTCATTGTCATGAGCTGTGGTATAGGTCGCAGATGCAGCTCAGATCCCAAGTTGCTATGGCTGTGGTGTAGGCTGGCAGCTACAGCTCTGATTTGACCCCTATCCTGGGAACCTCCATATGGGGAAGGTGTGGGCCTAAAAAGCCAAAAAAAAATGAAGTGTTAAAAAGGATCGAGAGAACTTGGAACCCTTATATTTTGCTGAAGGGAACTTAAAATGGTGCTGTCATTATGGGAAACAGATTGGCACTTCCTCAAAAAGTTAAACATAGAAGTAATATAGGACCCAGTGATTCCACTCCTGGATCCATACCCAGAAGTATTGAAAACCTGGACCCAAATATACTTGTATACCAGTGTTCACTGCAGTATTATTTGCAATAGCCAAAAGGTGCAAACACAAGTGTCCATCAAGAGATGAATGGATAAACAAAATGTGATATGTTCAATGGAATATTATTCAGCTATAGAAAGGACTGACATTCTGATATGTGCTATAACATGGATGAGCCCTGAAAGCATTATGCTATGTGCAATAGCCAATCACAAAATGACAAATACTGTAAGATCCCACTTATATGAAATACCTAGAACAGGCAAATTCACAAAGACAGAAAGCAGATCTGGGGTTTCCAGGGGTTAGTGTAATGACTAATGGTCACAAGGTCTCTATCTGGAGCTATGGGACATAAGTGTTGGAAGCAGGTAGTGGTAATGGTTGCACAACAGTGTCATTGTTATTAATACCATTGAATCATACACTTTAAATGGTTTAAACTGTATACTTTCTGTTACATAAACACACATATGCATATCCAAAACTTTTAAAAAGTATTATTACAGAACCTTGTCAAGAGGATTTTTGTTTGTTTTAATGGCTTTGAGTTTTTTGACCAAATTATGGACTTGAATAATAAAAAGTAATAACTCCACTTCAATCAAACCACAGCCAACCTTAGGAACGAAGGAAGAGTTAAGTTTGATGACTGAACTCTACCACTGGCTAACTTGGAACCAATCTCTTTTCTACACTTAATTTAGCAATGAAGTGATAGAGGTCATCAGTGAAAAGAACTGGAAAGTTATGAAAAGATGTTAAAAAATGTTAATGAAATATTTTAAATCTGTTTTGAAGAGTCAATTATACCTACATTTTCCTTTCATTCAGCATTATCCCATTTTTATTCCTAGCCATAAATTAGAGGCTCCCCCTCGCTGATCCCGCCAGCCTCACCTCCACCTCCACATATATATGGAGAGAGAGATGCACACACGTACAATCTGCTTCCTATTCCTCTTCCAAATCTCACTGGACAGACACTACAGAATCCATATAAACTGTGTAATCAATATAGAGTTTATAGGAAACTCACTAAATATAGCCCCTGACCTTAAATAGTTTGCATTCTATGGAAGATGAGGATACAGGAAGTTGTGATAACAGGCAAAATAGTAAGCACCAGGAGTTTAATAAAAAGAATATCATATTTGCTTCCCACAAGGCATCTCAAAAACAAAATGACTTTATTGAATGTCAGAGCTGGGAAAAAACTTAGAAAATCATATAGTGCAGGTCTCTTGGCATTTTTTTCTTCAGCTTCACACCTGAAAGCATGCCATAGTTCGATGTGCTATGTCAAAGGTCCTCAAACATTTCTATTTAGTGATTATATGTATGACTACCATCCTACTCTTCCCCTGAGAACGGTCCCTTCAGTTCAATTTTCATTTCGTAACTGGAGGGCAGGTTCAATGAGATGTCAGGAGCCATCATCAGACTCCGCAACACGGGCTTCTGAGATCCTACAGTGGCCTCACTGTGTCTCTTTCTTTCCTCTATAGCCCTTTTCCACAATCAGTAACATAAAACTCCAGCCACTGGTCAGCTTGACATGTATGAGGAGCAATTCCCAGTGCTCTGCAGGAACGCTGCTCTCGTGCACAATTACCCACAAAGCACAAACCCAATGACGGAGGAGAGCAGGGCTTTGCTGAGAGCTGGATTCGCAGAGGCTGGCTAGGCTCACTCACTAGCTGGTTCAGTGAAAGAGACAGATCAGCTTTTGTAATTGAAAAGGCAGTTCAAATTCAGCAAAATTACAAATGACCAGCAAGAGCTTGAGGATGACCTAGAAGAGTCAAAGATTTGAACATCAAATCTATAAAAACCAAACCTCTTCAGGAAGCTGCTACCAGAACTTCCACTACTGGCACATCTGCGCCTTTGAAATGGCACTCGTAACACTACATACCAAGATAAACAGAGATATTTTTAACATTTAAGTGCCTTAATTTTTAAAGTGACATAGCTTATTTTTTAACATTGAATTTACATTTTGTTTCAGTTATCCCCGTCTTGTGGTAATTTCAGTCTATGTACACACACATCTGTGTATAAGACACAAATATTAATACATACATATAACAACTATCCTTCCCAAAAAAGATGTAGGTAACAGTTATCAACAAGGCTTGGTCTGAATATTTAAAATCCTGTTAGCCTTTCTATACTTGACACCACCTTCTCAAAAAAGGCCATAAAGTTAGAAAGAGGGAGAAATAGAATGCTGATAGGCTTCTGATTCTATACAGTATGAACATTTAATTACTATTGTCTATTTAAGTCTTCCTAAATTGTTCTATAAAAATACATTGCATCACTTGGATTTCAACTAGAAACCTCAATGTAACTTCAGAATGTCCTTACAACCTTACACTAAATAACCAAAGATGACAACTAAAAGTGATGCAGGCTTACTCTGGATCAACAACAACAACAAAGGAGACAAACAATTAATGAAAAGACCACCTATAGCATAACAAGCAGATTATTCCTAAATGCTATTTCCTCAATAAAACTAATTTAGGAATGGCTGCTCCACGAAGAGTTTAACAATCCAGATTTTCATTCCCATTAAGTTTTTGTGCAGAACAAATTAAAAATTGCAAATTGTTCCTAAAGTTGAAATAAGCTAAATTCTGTATTTTTACAGGTGTAAAATGGAACGACCTGACAGTACCAAAAATATGCAAAGAAATGGCTAAAAGTAATTATTTTCTATATAATGTAAAAGAGAGGAAGACTTTAATAGCCTGATAAACTTTCTTTCAAGTTCAAGGCTCACAGCAGGAAAGCACAGATATCTGCAGATATGAAATCTTACCTAGTTCTCATAAATGCCCACAGGCTGTGATTCAGCGGACCGGGAGTTGAAGGCTCTTTCTGAGATTAGGCCATTCTGTCCTGTATTTCTGGGACCACATTTTCCCCATCCAAGCTGAGTTGAGGGTACTTTCTACCAGCATGAGTTTCCAGGAAAGGCAGTCGCTGAGCACAGAAGCCTCTTCTGTCAGTGTCCCTAAACTTGCCCTTGGGATGGGCCTCCACATTCCTGTTGTAGGTCAGAACTGCCCAGTGGAATGCAACTCCTCAATATTGGAATGTAAACTTTTCCATGTCAGGCTCTAACCAGTGAAGGGAATATACAGCTATCCAACTGAAATTATACTGGTGGAAAATCCTAATTTACCAAATGATGAAAAATGTAATATTCCGAGATACTAATTTTTCACATCTTCATTTCTTGAAAATGGAAACATTTACTAAAATGTACTTTCCTCCTTAAAAAATCTAAGCAGATGACTGGACTGATGCCTCTAAACAAAAGCCAATTTATTAATTTAGGACTTATGAAAATATTCACATAACATTGTCTTTAGAGAGCAGAATAGCAATTAACATCAAGAAAAAAAAATCTAACAAGTAACTGCTGATGCCATCAATTCCATTCTCAAAAATCAGTAGACTACACAGGAATAAATTTTAAGAAAAGTTTGAAAGACATCATAAAAAAATAAAGAATAAATAAAAATTAAAAAAGACATCATAAAAATGCATTTACTCTTTTAAAAAATAGTCTGTCCTCACTCATTAACAGACAAGCAAAAAAAAAAAAAGTAACAGCTATTCAAAACAAGAAGGCATATAAATTGTGTGTGTGTGTGTGAATTGTAAATATGAATATAAATTGTGTGTGTGACTCATATAAACTGTTCCTAAAGTGTGGCCTTGAAGAGGCTCCTATTTCCGAAGTAACTGTTCGTGAAAACTAAACATACAGCTTCTTTTCAGGCTCATTTAGGAATATTCTAACCATCATCACCCCGCACAGATGCACAGGGGTTCGTCCCTCTGCTCAGGGAATCTGCACATTTAACCTCTGCTTATAAATATAGAGCTCAAGAGGAAGATGACAAGCAAAGGCCTCCAGGCTGCGTTCTCCCCACTCTGCTCAACCCTCAGTAGCCTGTGGTCTAACTACAGAGGTACTGAGCATCTGGTATTTATGCTATTAGCATTTTAACCCCTTAGGAAAAATCTAACCCGCACTGTCTTCAATACCTCTGAAGCAGCAACAGCAAGGGCGCTGCCTCCTGCGGGAGCTGGGCCTCTGCAGCCAGGAGCACGCCCCATCCATCCCCAGTGCTTTCTCTCCAGCTTCGCAGGGAGCCCACATTCCTCCTGGCCCATTTCCTGCTCCGGAGACCCACCCGCCCCTCCTGGCTGCGGCTGAGTTTCGCCTGTCCTACGGGCACTGTTTCTGCATACCAGCCTCCTGACCTCAGCAGCTGCTTGACAGACACTCTTTATCAATTTCTATTAGTTCATTATCCACTCTCCCAAGTCAAGGGCAAGTAGGGAAATCTGCAGTGTCTGCTTGCCTCTGAGTCTTCAAGGTCAAATGCTGAGATGTGCTCAGCAATGCAATTTTGTTATGAAAATTCACCCCAGCAAGGCTCTCCACCCAAGGGATGCTGAACTGTATACCTGGCTTGAAGGGTTATCATGGAAAAGACCAGCATAAATTTAAATCAAAACAACATGGGCAAAGTGGAAAAAGGCTGCTTTTGCTGTTCTTTTTCCCTTCAAGAGAAAAAAAGGTGGCTCTTACCTCAGCTGGATGGGTGAAGAGAGCAAGCGGTTTTCCCCTCTTGCCACAATCTAACCAGCAAAGGATAGGAGTGTAATGATGGTGGTGTCTATGTCCTCGTGACCAAGGGCTGGAGGACAGCTCAGCTAAACTGATCTGCTACCAGTCTACTCAGTGGCACGGACAGGTCTCTGCTGATCACAGGGCTCTGTATGCAGATGGCAGCGGATCAGTCTGTATAAAAGTTATGGTCCATAACAGCTTCCCCCTCAACATCTAAACACACGTCTCATCCAAAATGCCTATCAAACACTCCCCACTTCATTGTGCAATGCTTGCCGTGTGAGAGATGAATGAGACCCCAAGGTGTCATTTTAAAATGACCCAATTTTATAAAACTCAATAGAGGAAAAATAATCGCAGTAAGAAATACCTGAACAGTTCTATTGTAACGTGTTAATGAGGAAAATGGAAGATGAATTTAAATGAATGGTTCAGATTGGCCCTTAACCGGCAAGAACCTGAACTGATCTTAAGAATCAAAAATCTCAAATTTGGTATTCAACTAAACATTTGATATTCTTTAGAGGCTTCTATGAATGGCACTAAAACCCAATGACCAGCTTCCCCCAAATCCAGCATATGCCATAAAAGAAATTAAAACAGCATATATGTCTTTGTAAGATAGGACCAAAATGATAATTCATGTCACTTGAGTAATACTGCATTCATAAATTCTTACAAATTAAAAGAACACATTTCTAAAAAAAGGAAAAGCATAAACCCACACACATGTAATTTCTTACAAAGATATCAAGTAATAAAATGTCTATTTAATTCATCTACATGAAATGTAGACATTTCTCACAAGCCATATTGTTTTATTTTGTAAGTAACTGTTTTACTTTAAATAATTTTATTTTGTAAATAATTGTTCCTTCTAATTGTACCAATAAGCAACCTTAGCAATATTGTTTAACCAGTTTCAGATCTGCCCTTATAGACTTAGATAGTTAAAAACTTACCAATTATCATCAAAAATAAAATACTATGAATATATTTAGTGAAGTATGTGCATGACCTGGACATTAAAAACTACAAAAGGGTCCTTAACCCTACAAAAGGAAATAACAGAAGACCTAAATAAACTATGAGATATACCATGTTCATGGTTTAGAAGATTCCATATTGTTAAGATAGTAAACCTTCCCAAACTGATCAATCAATTCAGTGCAATCCTAATTAAATCCTAACAAGCATTTGACACTGACAAGCTGATTTTAGAATTATATATGGAAAGGCAAAGATACAGAAGAGGCAAAGAGCTAAAATAATTTTGATAAAGAACAATGTTAGGGATTCATACTACATGATTTCAAAAATTACTATAACACTACACAAATGACAGTGTAAAAGAATTGATATATAGATCAATATAACAAAAGAAAGAGTCCAGAAACAGACCTGAAAAAATATGGTCCATTAATTTCTAACAAATGTGCCAGTAATGGATTAAAAAAACATATCCTTTTCAATAAATGATTCTGAAACAACTGAATATCTGTATGGAAAAACATAAACCAAACCTCAGTCCTTACACCATACACAAAAATTAAATCAAAATGTATTTCAGACCTAAAAGGAAGAGCTAAGACTATTAAATTTCCAAAAGAAGAACTTGAGAAAATCTTTATGACATCAAGTTAAGAGAAGATTTCTTAAACAGGACACCAAAAGTACAAACTATAAAACACTAACATAATGGACTTATTAAGGTGGAAAGTTTTTGCTTTTAAAAGGCAGAGTTAAGAAAAAGGCAAGCTAAAGATTGGAAGAAAATTTTACAAAATATATCCAAAGGAATGGTACCCAGAATACATAAAGACCACAACTCAAAAATGAGAGTCAATTCAATTTTTTTTTAATAGGTAAAATCCAATTTAAAAAAAAAAAAATTTCCAATGGGTTAACTAACACTTCATCAAAGAAAGTACATGAATGGTCAATAAACACATTAAAAAGTTCTCAACAGGAGTTTCCATTGTGGTGCATGGGAAAGGAATCCAACTAGGAATCATCAGGTTGTGGGTTTGATGCTTGGCCTCTCTCAGTGGGTTGGGGATCTGGCGTTGCCATGAGCTGTGGTGTAGTGAGCTCTGGTGCAGGTCCCAGACACAGCTCAGATCTGGTGTTGCTATGGCTCTGTTGTAGACAGGCAGCTGTAACTCGGGTTAGACCCCTAGCCTGGGAACCTCCATATGCTGTGGGTGTGGCCATAAAAATAAAAATAAAAATAAATAAATAATTTAAAAAAAATTCTCAACACCAGCCTTCAGAGAAATACATAATAAAACTAGAGTGAAAGGTTAACAAACCCAACTAGGATCCATGAGTATATGCAAGTTCAATCCCTGGACTCACTCAGTGGGTCAAGGATCTGGCGTTGCAGTAAGCTGTGGTATAAGTCGCAGACATGGCTCAGATCCTGCATTGGTGTTGCTGTGGTCTAGGGCAGCAGGTGCAGCTCCAATTTGACCCCTAGCCTGGGAACCTCCATATGCCACTGGTGTGGCCCTAAAAAGACCCTCCCCCCCAAAAAAGAAAAGAATAAAACTAGAGTGAGGTTACTAACACACATCTGCTAGAGTAGCTAAAATGAAAAAGATCGACAATATCAAATGTTGAAGAAGATGTGGAGCAACCAGGATGCTCAAAAACTGCTAGTGAGAATGCAAAAAGTTACAGCCACTATGGAAAACTGTGTGATAGTTCCTTATAACGATGAACATACATTTAGCACATAACCCAGCAATTCCACTCCTAGGTCTTCATTCAAGAATTAATGAAAACATATGTCCCATAAACAAGATGGTCATGAATGTTGACAGAAGCTGAAAATTGGAAGCAACCCAAACCACCATTTTCAAATTGTTTATAAAAGACAAATACTAACTACCTCACAAAATGCAATAGGATTTATGAAATCGGGCATCTCTTTTACATAAGAACTGAATTTACTGCATGTCTTGCTTAAAATAAGACAAAAGGTAATTCTACACTGGAATGGGCAATAAAACTTTAGTTGTCAAAGTCTGTGCCTATAGCCTTCTGATCTTTTAAGCATTTCTTTTTTGCCTCTACTGTAGTCTCCCTATTTACCTGCCATTCCACCCTCCCCCACCCAACCAGATCCCCAAAGCTCTTCAGGTGACTCAATATTCAGATTATATCTTCTCTTACTTCCTGTAGTTCCCCTGTCTGTCAAAGCATGAACGCCATCACATGCCCTAAAATCAAAATAGCCATTTCCCCTCTGACATCCACCCCTGGCAATTCCTCTAGGTTTGGTGAGAGCTGTCAAAAGCATTCCCCTGCCAGATAGGCAAATTCAAAGCATCTTTCAATCCATTTTCTCCCTTCTCTATAACTTCAGTCACTCAATTCCATCAACCAGTCTCCTAAATTACTCTCGCAGTGCCCCATCAACTTTCATTTCCGTGAAAACACTCGTCAGGCCCTGGGCCTCGGCACACCAAGGCCACAGAGACAGGGTTCCAGTGTCTGGAACCACCAGAGTCCCCCCTTCTATTGACCTTAAACTTTCAATGGCTACAGCCTCGTTTCACAGTCATTGGCCCAGCTGCACAGTTCAAATCTGACTAACCACTTGCTTGTAAGCCCTGCAAAGTGGGGTGTTAAGGTCCAGTCCAGATTGCAGCGACAGACCATCTCCAGGGTCTGGGCCTCGGTAGGGCACCCATCCTGAGCAGGCAATTCCAATAATAAGCCCCATTTGGAAACCTCCACCTTGGTCAATTACCTTTCATGTTATCCTCTAACCATCTTTATTGCAGATACAAAGACTCTAATCCAAAGTCTTTTCTACTTTTTGTCCCACAAGTACATTCTTGAAAAAGTTAACACATATTTCATGGGCTTAAGTCGTTATGGGCAGCTCTTCTCCATGTACTGGAAGGACTATAATTACTTTATACTCTGACATAGATAATCAAAAAACCTTTACTTTAGCCACAATGATGCTTCCATGAACAAAACTAACTATGTATGCAAAACTAAATATAAACACATGAACTACATATAATTAACTATATAAATTAACTATACATAAAATTAACATATAAAAGTTTACTTAATATATGTCAGTAATACCTCAATTTTTTTAAGTTCACTTGAATAGGATAAAGATTATAAAACCTGGAAGACTCTCTTCACAGATAACTTCAGGCTGTGTTCCCAAAATTATATAAGTTAAAATACAAAATCAAATGACAAAGTGGTAAACTGAAATGTTCTCAAGATTCTGAGTAACAATTAATTATAATTTTAGACTAAATAAACTACAATGGCAGCAGAAAATCTCTGACATATATATTATATATACATACATGCACATCCTGGATGTCATTTAGACTGATAAAATAAAAACAGTCTTGCTATTCATAAAACTGAATTAAGTATGAATACTTAATAGTGGTTTTCTAAATGCACCCTAATTAACCAAAAAAATAATAATAAAATATAGGAAAGTGTTGAACAGATTTGGACCACTGCCCTTTTTTTTTTTTTTTTTTTGATTTTTTAGGGCCGCACCTGCAGCATATGGAATTTCCCAGGCTAGGGGTCTAACCAGAGCAACAGCTGCTGGCCTATGCCACAGGCACAGCAACACCAGATAAGAGCCTTGTCTGTGACCCAGCCCACAGCTCACAGCAACATTAGATCTTTAACCCACTGAGCAAGGCCAGGGATCGAACCCACAACCTCATGGTTCCTGGTTGGATTCATTTCCACTGTGCCAAGGGAACTCCCACCATTGCCCTTATTTTTAAAATTATCTGAAAATGTTTTAAGTAAAAACAGTTATCTTAATGAAACTGACACACTAAGCTCTTTATAGTTATAAAATGTAAATTAAGACATCAAAAAAGACAAAGTAAAACATATCCTTAAATATCTGACTCAAAAAAAAAAAATTGTAGGAGTTCCCGTCATGGCGCAGTGGTTATCGAATCCAACTAGGAACCATGAGGTTGCGGGTTCGGTCCCTGCCCTTGCTCAGTGGGTTAAGGATCCGGTGTTGCCGTGAGCTGTGGTGTAGGTTGCAGACGCGGCTCGGATCCTGCGTTGCTGTGGTTCTGGCGTAGGCCAGTGGCTACAGCTCCGATTCGACCCCTAGCCTGGGAACCTCCATATGCCGCGGGAGCGGCCCAAGAAATAGCAAAAAGACAAAAAAAAAATTGTAGATAAAAGAACTAAGAACTTCTAGTTATTTAATGTTTATGTAGCTCTACTACACATGAAAATTCAATACCAGAAGTTATATTTTATATTTAATTGCAAAAATATTTAACATTAGTAAATCCATAAATGTGTACCAAAAGATCTAAAGAAGTATTTTTTAATATTTTGAACTTACAGTTCAATATTCTAATCAGTAATAAAATTAAGCAGAAAGCTTTTAAACCCACATTTATTTAAATTCTAACTTTAAAAAGGCAGTGATAACATGTCTAAGCTATTATTTTACTACTTTATTTCAACTATTTCTTTTTTTCTTTTTTTTTTTTTGCTTTTTAGGGCTGCACCTACAGCATAGTCTATTTCAACTATTTCTTAATTCTTGAACTACTTTTAAATAATTTCAGTATATCTAGAAAATAAAGTGGGGGTACACAGCACAGAATAACATTCAAATATGATTTTATTTAATATATACTTACATATTATAGATGCAATTTTATAATCATAACATGTATTTTACTGAGTTAAATTATATATTTATAATTAATGTATAAACTATATATAATTTATATGATATAAATTTTATATATTTGTTATGTATAATTTATATATAATATATATATTTATATACTAATATAATTTATATATAATGTAACTCATAGTAAAATAAAAGAGGGTCCCAGAAGTATAATTAATTGGAAATTTTATTTTAATAAAGACATTCCAATTTCACCAAGTATAATTTGCTTCATTTAGCAATCTCTCTCTTAGTAATAGCCTTACTCTTACCATTTTCTGTTAGTGTTCCCAATACTGAAAGTATACTTCTTAAACAAAAACAAATTTAGTTGCTATGTATTTTAAGACACTTTGAATTCATACAGGTGAAAGAGTAATCCACACATCCCTCCAAACCAAGCCTTTCCCAAAATAACTGCACAAACAAGGGTTCAGAGTTTCTTTACACTCATCAATCCCAACATTGCACAGAGAAAAACTATACTGTATTTCATTTACACACATTGGACCCATAAAACCTTTATGAAATGTAATATTCACTTCTGCAAGAAAAATCAGACCATCTCTGCAAATATGGACTTTGAAGGTGAACTCACACACTCATTTACACAAGGGTCATAGTTAGCAAATTCCCTGACTGAAGACATCAAGCATCAGAGACCTGTGCTTACCACATCAACTCTACACACCAACATACCAGAGACCTTCCTCGAAGGCTACTTACCTTGTGAGGACACTACCAACGCCAGTGTTCCAAGGACGACAAAAGACGAAAGTCTGACTTACAGGTACAGCTCACCTGCAAAGCTGTAGTTATAGCAACCAAATTCCCAACTCGACTCAGCCACTGAGCTCCCTCTCTAGAGAACAGTACTGCTCTGTGCATCAGGCATCACGTGGGAACATGGCTTAAAGGGGGGGGGGAGGGGGGCAGGTCCAAAAGATGCTAAAATCCCTTTAGCTTTCTAAGATGAAGATGACTTCCATGGAAGCAGAAAGCACAGCTAATACCCAAATGGAGAGTGCTGTAGTCTATCCTGTTCTATCTTTTAACATATTTTACTCTGTTCCTTTAATTTAGACATCTACTCTATTTCAAAGTTAACACAGGATATACTTATATCAGGTGCAACCATAACTCTCCCTTCAATATCATCAACTCTGGTCAAACCAAACTCCTATTTGTTTCAAAATTTGCCTTCTTTGGAACTCCTTCCTTAACATCGTTACTGTATGTGTTTACCTTACATGTGTGTGTGTCATGGGACTACCTGGATTTGTGTCACCTTCAGGTAGGACATGAAGGGGTTACAG
The DNA here is from genome assembly GCF_016906955.1 of Phacochoerus africanus. Classification (NCBI taxonomy): domain Eukaryota; kingdom Metazoa; phylum Chordata; class Mammalia; order Artiodactyla; family Suidae; genus Phacochoerus; species Phacochoerus africanus. The sequence goes on along the minus strand of NC_062553.1, from coordinate 48,002,901 downwards.
ATGACTTAGGGGCAAAGGAACATGGCACAGGTCTAGGAAAAGGAGGGTCTGGTAATGGAAGATGACACACACTAAGAGTGTGAGAGAAACCTCAGAGCATGCATAACAGAGGCTGCTGGCCACCTGCTCAATGTACACTTTCCTCTTTCTCCTTAGAAGGATTTTTTTTATATTATTCTGAGAATGCCTCTCAGAATAAAAGACAACAGGTCTCAGGCTCCTGGATGGCAGGAAGTGGCCATATGACCTCACCTGGACAATGTGCTATGAAAAGAAAATCTGTTTCAAGGATGGAAATAAAGTTTTTGCTCCTCTGTCTTCCCCCTACTTCTAGCTCCCAATGCAGAGGTGATGGCTGGAGGCTGGCAGCCATCCTGTGCCCTGAGGTGACATTGATGGATGCTCTGAGCAGAGAAGGATGGGAGCCTGAAGTTGTCCTGGACTGGACCTTCAGGGTTCTCCTAGAGGAGAGAAAACATAGCTCCTACTCTGTTTATGCAGTTGTAGTATGCAATCAAAATTAATAATTTCACCATAATTAATACAGACAGCAAACAATACCCAGTAAGATGCTATCTGCCCTTTCCCCTCTCCTGCACCCCACAGATGGAGCAGGGCCCCAGCCCAGGCTCCCTGCATGCCTTCCTCTATCATGCTGCAGCCCCATTCTCTCTTGACTCTCCTCCTCCTCTATGCTAACCTGACTTTCAGTAAATTATAGCTTATTACAAGTAATTTCTAAAAGGGAGTATGTTAGCATAATATTGTTAAACTTTTTTAAAGGTGATTTTTAGAGGGACATATTAAAAATATAATCCTGAACCGATATGATTCAACAAATATTTATTAAATACCTGCTCTGTTCTAGGCACTAGAGAAGCAAAAATAAGTAATAAAGCCCTTGCCTTTAAAGAATCTTATGGTTTAGAAAACATGTGGTTTTCATCGGTGGGTTAGGAGGACTGAGGGGGCAGGAAGGGAGATGCCAACAACAGGGTGGCTGTCCCAGGCACAGAAGCAGCTGGGCAAGGTGAGCTTACAGATGTTCTTTCTGAGCTGCCCCCACGTCTCACTAAGGAAGCTGGACTTTACCTGTTTGGCTGCTGAATGTCATCTAAGCTCATCATGCAAGGGATCAACAAGAGAAAGTCTGTGCTTTTACACGATGATATGGGTTCACTATGGAAAAAACCCTGAAAACAGGTGGCTAAGGGGAGGGGAGGCACTCTAACAGAGCAGGTGACAATTTAACAAAGGCACAGACAGTGGTAATGGAGGCAGGTGACTTGACAGACGTGGTCATTTCTAACTCTGAAGTGCTTTTGTTTAAAAAAAAAAAATTGTCAGGGGAGAAAAGTGGGGTCAGAGCTGAGACTCAAAGAAATTTCTAGAGTAGATGGCAAGCTGTTTATTAAAAGATGAGAGACAGAAAAGCATTCTGGTACACCTTCAAGCCCTGCTCCTTTCTCCCCTTTACTGAGTGCTCTGACAATGCACACACTGCCGCCTGCCCCCAAACAGCTTGAAGTTGCTGGGGGGTGGGAGGTGATGCCACAGATGACCAGATAACCACATGTCCATGACTATATCCAGGGGGCAGTCAACACTCCTGTTTTACAACTACTCTCTCACCAAAACTCCACATCCACAAAACCTACCCAAACCTACCCATTAACCTGTAGCTCTGACCGTAAGCCTAGAGGAAGGGTGGCACCCTCTCCCTCTTTCCCAAGCCAACACCCCCTGGCTTGTGGGCTTCACCCACTTCTGCTCCATTCTCCTTCCTTCCTGGACACAGCCCCCTCTAGAGTGTCAATTCCATAAACACATGAACACGCACCAGCATCTGCTCCTTTTTTTTTTTTTTTTTTGCTTTTTTAGGGCCACACACATGGCATATGGAGGTTCCCAGGCTAGGGGTCGAATAGGAGCTAAAGCTTCCAGCTTACACCATAGCTCACAGCAACAGTGGATCCTTAACCCACTAAGCGAGGCCAGGGATCAAACCTGCAACCTCATGGTTTCCAGTCAGATCCATTTCCGCTGCGCCACAACAGGAAATCTTCTTCTCCTTTTAGAGGCAAAGCCCTCTTGATCTCCCAACCCTGTTCCCCTGCTCCTCTTCACTGTGAAATTTCTGGAAAAGATTACATTTCCCTTTCACCAGGGCTCATCTTCATGGCGTCTCCACCTCAAGCTCCACTTCACCAAGACTCGTTTGTTCCGGTCAAGGGACCTCCACTGTGCTGTCCCTAGTCTCACCTTATGGATGCTCCAGGAAGCAGTGGACAAACAGGCCCCTTCTCAAAACAATTATCACCTGGCTTTGACGACAGGGTGGGACCTTTCTGTGTCAGCCCCGTGTCTAGGCAGGCACGGGAGGCCCTGAAGGACACTTGACAGAAGCCTGAGTGAGACAGAGGGATGCGCACAGAAGGAAGCACAGGAGGGTGACTTAGTGCAGAGGACAGAGGAGAAAGCCCCAGGCCCCGACTCCCTTAGCAACACAGCAAGGATAACGTGATCCCCGAAGTCAGTCCCAGTCATTTTCCTCGTCACTTCAATCACCTTTTTGGTAAACAATTCTCCTGCGATAGGAAAGTTATCCAGACATGTTCCTCCTAGTAACTAGGTTCAACCAATAAATACTTTAAAAGAACAATGCATTCACCCTTTTCTCTTGATAGCTATCTGTTTGACTTAATAATCACATTACCTATGAAGTAGACACTTTGGTGATCTGATACAGCTATGTCAGTTTTCTAACTGCTGCTGGGCTGCACGTGGGGGAAAACTGCAGAAGACTGAGGGGAGACAGTCAAGTTCCAGAGGACTGGCCCTTGCACACACACCTTTATGCCTATAGGTATACATTTTAATCTGATTACATTTTCAGTTATACATATAACTGGGAGTACAAATCAAATTGAACTACATTTCTATGACCACCCCCCCCCGCCCCCCCCAGCCTAAACAACTACTTTCATTAACTGGCCAGCTACAGGCCCCAGTCATCTGCTTCTGCAAAATAAGGTGATAATGGATTGTACAGAATAATGTATAATAAAGTGGTTCTTATAACTTGGCAGCCCTTACTAATTCTGTCACCCACTGACTTTAGGTCATTCTGGATGACAATTAAACAAAGTTTTATGGAAGGGAGAGAGGGTAGGCGGGAGACTTTCTTCTTTCAAAGAAATATTAGTGCTGCCTGTAAGAAAATCATGAAAAGCTGATGCATCACCTTAGTCAACCCTGTGATGTCACTGATATCTACCCATGTGACAAGGTAAGACCAATACCTTATTTTTAACCTTTGGTGAGGCAGTTTTATGATGATTATAGCTGTCCTTTTATTTTTCTATGTTCCCCATTCCTTCTTCAATAACCACGCTTCCCCCTCCATGCCAAGTCTGTGCTGCCGTTGCTGTGATCCTGCTGGTTTCTGGAGGTAAATCTCACCTGGGTGCACAATTTGTGCAGGATTCTGATCCTCACTTCTCTTCACACCTTTTGCATACACTGGATGTCCACAAGGTATCCTTTTAACAGAATTCACCAGCAAGTTATTTTTTAAACGCCATCCTCCATCTCTAACCAGGCACTACATCACACGCCATAACAGAGGTGTACTTTCCAGAACATGAGTTTCTAATCCTATACAGTTCTTTCCATGGAATAAGGAATATTTAATTGTTTTTAGTCCCTACCACATAGACCACTGAAGCATTCTTCCATTGTTCCACCCTCTTTCATTACTGAAAAAAAACTAGCAAGTTTTCAGAGAGATCAATTAACTTATTACAAAGCATTGGCAAGCAGAAAGGAGGCCTGTGATTTTTTAGACTCGAGTAGCTCATTGTCACGTGAATCGTAATGAGAACAGTATTTCAGCCTCTCAGAACTGATTAGTTAAATGTCTTATTTCCCCACTTCTCCTCATTAGAGCTGCCAGCTCTAATTTAAAATGTGATTTTTGAGAGTACCATAGCATAATTTTAATTTCTAAATTGTGGGTTTATTTGGTATCAATGGAAGAGAGGCGTTACTTGTACATGGACACAGCTACCAGGGCACAAGTACGCGGTGCCCACCCTTCTTCCAGACACCTGCCAGCATCACCTGAGACCTCGCTGCCCTCAGTCCTGGCCTTCCACGAGGGATGCAGGTTTGTAAACTGGCCACTCTATAACACACCATCACCAACACTTTCAAAACTGTGCCACACCCCCAAGTGCACTTCTCTCACAAACGGCCCTTTTCTCGCACTCCTACTCAAGCTATTGTCTATAAACATGTTTAGGTAGTCATCCTCCACTCATGCTCTTTACAATGTTCTGATTTCCTTCTCAATCACTGCCCAACAATATAAATCAAAAACCCAACTCAGAATTTACTTCCTTAAGTGCCACCCTTGGTGACCATTCACATGCATTCAAATACCCCTGGTCTTTGAAGGGGTTTTGCATTCGGGGCAGTCTTTGCTATCCTAATTTATGCTGCACCACTTACTGCCACCTTGGCAATTTTCTGATGTCGCACATATGCCTGCCTCATCTCCCCAAGTGATATTAAATCACATGCCAGCAGGGAGTGGACCGCCTTGCATCTACTGCAGATGCCAGAACTCTGAGGCCAAACAGCAGGGCTCCGTGCAAATTTCAACCAATGTTGGAAAAACACAGAAATATGCCTCCACATTGGACCTCTACCAAACCTATTCCAGAATGAGACGGAATAACCTGTAAATAGGAAAAGGGCCCAGGAACCAAGCCTCGATTGTGACAGCATTTCAGCATTCGGCTGTTCCCACAGACAGTCCCTCTGCCAGTTACAGACATGCCCTCTTATGACACACGTGCCCTAGAGATGGCTTTGCCTACTAAGTCTGCCGCCTGAGGAAACCTGAACCTAGGAACTAAGGCCATCCACTGGAAGCCTTCACCCCTCTGGCTCCCAGCTTTAAGTACAAACTTTCTCTGGGCATCTTCCAAGCTCCTAGGTTTGCCACTAGCCTGGGTGTATGTTTTCCTTTAAACTTACAGCCCCTATTCATTGATATGAAGGAGGAGACTGTTTACCACCTGCTCTGTATAGGATAAATACAGAAAGCTTTTTACCATCAGAGCAATAAAAATATGATTTGTTTATGATTAAATAAGGTGTGCATGATCATTACTATCAAAAGGCCCTTCCTTGGAGGTCTCTAGGATAAAATTAATTTTATGGAGAAAATCAGCTTCTGTGTTTTAGCAGGAGTGGGGATTTTGGGGATTGTGACCAACATAAATTCAAAAAGAGTCTGTATAATAACAATTCTTCATGTCTTACACATATCATGTATTACTTTTTCTTCCTTGCAAATAGCTGTAAAAGTGATAGAATGGTAGAAAAAGACTCTGGTTCCATGAGTTAAAATAAGCCTGGGTAAATTATCTCCTCCTCTAATAAAAAATCCAAACAGCAAGTTGAAAATTTAGAAACACAGCCTAAGCCTTTATCCTTATCACCTAAATTAGAATTATCAGCCTTTCAGGGAAATCGGCAGCCCCAAAATAACATTAATCCAAGTTATTATTCTGTGACTTTACTATAACTAGGCTTTAGCATTAGTAGAGTGGGGCAATTTTAGAACTGAGAAAATTTAGGTATACATCAATTTCTTTTACAGTTACTTAAATACACTGATTTAAAGCACATTAGGATGATAAACGTTGTTGCTATTTTCCTGCCCACTGTGTAAAGAAAACCAAATGTTCCTTAAAAACCATTTCTAAACCTGCAACTTCAGCTAAGATAATTTGCATCTACTGCTTTCCAGCCTCACTGCTGCTGCAAAAGATGCCTTTGAAAAAATGAGGGGGGAAAACACCTTTCTCCAGATACCACACCATCCTCATCTGTCACTGTTTTTCTTTGTTGTTGTTGTTTTTTAATTTTACAGCCACACCTGCAACATATGGAAGTTCCTGGGCTAGAGGTCGAATCAGAGCTGCAGCTGCCCACCTACACCACAGCCACAGCAGCACCAGATCCAAGCAAACCCGCATCCTCACAGAGACCATGTCAGGTTCCTAACTCGCTGAGCTACAAGGGGAACTCCTTTGTCACTGTCTTAATATAACAACCTACCAGGACTCTGGATGTAAATAGCATGTTACAGAGATGAGTGGGGCACAACTTAGTGGACAAGTCGATAACCACAACTGCTTTGCTTAGAGGCTTGGACAAACACACACCATTTATACCATTTCTATATTCGTCTATGGCAAGTGTCCCCTCTGGCATGTCCCTAAATGAGAAAAACATAACCTCTGCTGTATTCCGAGGTCACCTCGGCTCATCATCCTGCTGATCATACAAAGACACTGAGTTTATTTTAAATAAGACGTTAGGAAAAACCTAACTATAAATTGTATGTTGCTTCAAGAACACAAACTGCACTCCAGATAAGAGTTCTACTTTATCCTAGGGCAGCATTATATGTAACACCATTGCTATATGTAACATGTAAGTGACATGACGGCCACTTGCGTAAAGATCTATGTTTCAAAACTTGGTAAATTTCTAATAAGTTTACAGTCAAATTCATAAAACAACGTTCTAATCACTGAAGGGCCTCGAAGTGGGGCAGAGAGAGTAGGCTGACTCTGAGACAGGCACAAAGGACTTCCTAAGTGCCATCAGTGTTAAAAATCTTACTGAAGAACAATAGTTGGGCTTGAACAACCAGAGTAAAATACATAGCCAAAACAACCTTCACCTGTCTAAAAGGACGACAAAAATGAAATAAATAAATATAATGCTGGCCTAAATGTCAACGAAGGAATTCAGTAAAGCTAATGAAATGTGGAAGCCCAAGAACAGATTTTCTGGGCTGAACATCACCCTTCGTGCTTGATGGTTTCGGGGGTCAAAGCAATTGCAGGAAAATCAGTTAAAGGAAAATGGGAGTTCCCATTGTGGCTCGGTGGTTAACAAATCCAACTAGAAACCACAAGGTTGCGGGTTCAATCCCTGGCCTTCCTCAGCGGGTTAAGGATCCAGCGTTGCCATGAGGTACGGTGTGGGTCACAGACGCGGCTTGGATCTGGCATTGCTGTGGCTGTGGCGTAGGCCGGCAGCTGCAGCTCCAATTTGACCCCTAACCTGGGAACCACCATGTGCCACGGATGCAACCCTAGAAGAGACAAAAAAAAAAAAAGGAAAATGCTGTCCAAACTGCTTTGATCCAAACTAGCTATTCAGGCTACATTACCTGTCAAAATGAGTTAAAACATTCAGGAGAAAGATCAGATTATTTATTACATATACTGATAACCAACTTCCAGGCTAACATGAGAAAAGCATGGTCAATGCAGGAAGTCGCCTGTGAACTGGCTGTTTTATAAAACCTGACTGCTCCTTGCACTGAATCTACATTACACTTTAATCCAGCCTCAATGTTTCCTGGAGAAAGAAATACTCACTGACGCCTACCTTGAACACAGGACCAGCACAGGCTCCTACTCACTACAACAATCTCAGGACTATTCCTCAGGCAACAGCTCCAAAGGAAACAAACAACTTGGATCCAGCAAAGGTCACCAGGTGCCACATGAAGAAATAACCTATAAATAGCCCTGGCTTGTCATTCAGTCTGAAACATCATCCTTTCCCCTCATGCCAGTAAAGTCCTGACCTGTAAGCTTTTGACAGTCTGCCAGAGAAAGAGTAACTGAAGTCATCTTTGAAAATAATTAGCTACAGACTCCAATGTGTTCATGAAATAGGTCTGGACTGCAAGTCTTCTTTCTCCTACAACAGCAGGTATCTGAACACTGGGTTCCTGTCCCAGAAGTTGGGAAAAGCTGTCACTTGTCCCACTTGACTAGCTGATGATGGCTGGTGGTCAAGAAAGGCAGTCACATGCTCCTTTGCTGTTCTAGGAACTCGGTCTACAGATTTAATTTGTACAACAGAACTTGTATCAAGATGATGATGGTGTTATCAACCTTGGTTTTCTCTAAGATGTATAAACTTCAAATCACATTCTTTTCTTCTTTTTTCTTTTTCTTTTTACGGATATATCTGCAGCATATGAAGTCCCAGGCAAGGGGTGGAATCAGAGCTGCAGCTGCCGGCCTGTTCCACAGCCACAGCAACATGAGATCCAAGCCACATCTTCAACCTACACTGCAGCTTGTGGCAACACGAGATCCTTAACCAAATGAGTAGGCCAGGATCAAACCCACATCCGCATGATACTAGTTGGGTTTTTAACCTGCTGAGCTACAACAGAAAACCCAAATCACATTCTTTATAGCATTATTTATTTATTTATTTATTTTTGTCTTTTTGCCTTTTCTAGGGCTGCTCCCACGGTATATGGAGGTTCCCAGGCTAGGTCTAATCGGAGCTGTAGTCGCCAGCCTACACCAGAGCCACAGCAACTTGGGATCCGAGCCACGTCTGTGACCTACACCACAGCTCACAGCAACACCAGATCCTTAACCCACTAAGCAAGGCCAGGGATCGAACCACAACTTCACGGTTCCTAGTCGGATTCGTTAACCACTGAGCCACGATGGGAACTCCTATAGCATCATTTATAATGAAAAGCATGGAAAATTTAGCCCTTAACAATTATTAATCAAATTGTGGTTAAGTTCAAATAACTGAACATGAGGCAGATGTGAAAAGGCATAAAGAGTGAGCCTTTATAAAGAGTTTTTGATGTAATGAGGTAAGCATATATACATTCTTGAAATCAGCAAGATATTAAATTGTTTATAAAGTATGCTCTTAAGTATGCAGCCCACATACATGTAAGACTAGACGGAAAAAGACTAGAATATTAAAGAATGACTACCTTGCATGAGAGACTTTAGGTGATGGTTTTCCTTCTCTTTATCTGTGATAATTTGTATAGTAATTACCACTACTTTTTAAATAAAAATTAAATGTAAGTTTTAGAATAAGCCAGTGCCTAAACATTTATTTGCCTCTGCGCACTTTCAAGTTCAGAAACCGTCAGAGCCTTCAGAAGGGAGCCAGCACCTACTTCTATCTGCTGCTCTGTGCTCCGTTCCTCAGGAGACAGAATCCGTGATGATGGGAGGGCATTCTCCGGGTCACACCAGGGGTCATGCTGAGGGTCATGCCAGGAGTCACGCCAGGCCACCCAGGCAGATCGGAGGGTGGATGGCCACCAGCCCACCTACACTGCCAGAGTCTCCTTGGTTATAAATACAGGGAATGACATGCCTTCCTCAAAGGACAGTTGTGAAATTAAATGATTCCACACACATAATTAAATAATTCCACATAAGGCTTTTCCAACGATGCCAGACAAACAGCACTAGCCGCCACAGCCTTTAGCCTCTTTCCATCATCATTTTTGTGCCACTACAACTGCCACCATCAAGGGCACTACCACCCTCTAACGTTTGCTACTGAAAGAATAGCAAACAAATAGGCGAGGGAGCTTCCTGCCCTGTGGGGCCATTTTCCAGGGAGAATAAGGCCTGCCGATAAGGGAGGAGCAGCAGGGCAGGAGCAGGAGGCCTGGGGGCTGCACTGGAGGTTGCTCCCAACAGCTGCAGTGCCTTGGCATCTGGCTCTGCTGCTCAGGGCCCTCCCAACACCTTCTGTGCCTCCCCCAGGCCGCTATGAATCACCTGGCCCTGCCTCGCTCACAGGCATTATGAAACCTGCTCACATCTTTAAGACACATTCTTACCATAATCCCTTCAGAGTGATGTATCAAGAATTCATCTTCAGGTTTTTATGAGTGAGTTCAGTGACAGGAAGTGGGGAATGGAAGAGCTACACTTCAATAAACTGAGTCAATTTTAATCAAATATTGTTTAGTCATTTTATTTTACTATTATTTTTTTGGCCACGCTGACAACACACAGAAGTTCCAGGACCAGGGATCAAACCTATTCACAGCAGTGACCAGTGCCATAGCAGTGACAATGCCAGATCCTTAACCCACTGAGCCACCCGGGAATGCCTATCAGCTAAAATTTAAAAATCTTCAGTCGAAATAAAAATACTTAATTGTTAAAAACACACAATTGGGAGTGGAAATAACTCCTGAAATTCAGAAGTGTTGGGGACCCTCAGGAAGCCACACACAGGCAGCCATACTCACAGCAGGTGAGCCCTGACCCCCTTTGGCCACATCTGACGGGAACCAGGTACTGGCTGCCCCCAGACCACCACCCAGACTGCAGCCTGAAGGTCCAGAGGAAAGACCCAAGCATGACCTGGTCTTTGGTAAAAACATCAGGGACTAAAGCCATGAATCAGGAGTTAGTACAAGAGGCCAGAGCAGGGGGGTTCTGCAGATGGTGCTGGGGTGAGACCACAGGGCCCCAGACACAGCAGCCCCTGTCTTCACCTTCCGGCTCCACTGAGCCCTCTTGGGCTCTAGTGTACAAGACGTCCCGTTACAGAGGCAGCTTCAGTCCCTATGAGCAAACAGGTCCTCAACTAGCCTGTATGTTCACGTAACCCGTAACCAGCATGTGCCTTGTTCTTGTCCTCTGTAGAGAGACTAGAACAGGGTTTACAGGGTAGAAGAGTCTTGTCTTAGAGATTCAAGTTATCAACACCCAAGTGCCTTCTTGCTTTGTGTCAGCAGAGGAGGCAGTCGGAAGAGAGAAGAATTCTGCAAAAGAACTCATTCTGCCAAAGGATTTCAGGCTTCACAGAAAATCTGTTGCAGAACCTCTGTACCATACCTGCTCCGTGGAAGAAACATGGATTCCTTAATGAACACGGACCCAGAGAGAAGGATGTACCAGCAGGTCCCAATGTCATCAGGACTGAAAAGAAAAGAAAAGAAGATGATTATCTCTAAACAGACCAAGAAAATCAAAACATACATAGCACACAGCACCCTAGAATCCTGAAGAACAACGAAACAGCATAAATCATGTACATGGACCACTGTTATTCAACTCCTGGAATCACTTTTTAATCACTTAACACCCAAATAAGCTAAACATATTTATCAGTATATTTAAATGTTTTAAATGTTCCTTAGACCTACAGCACCTACCATTCTGAGAAATATTGCTTAATTTTTTTGGAACTGCAAATGCCTTCCTTTGTTTCATAAAACAAAAAATACTAAGAGGCAAACAGTAAAACCTAGTTTTCTCACTCCTCCATCTACCAAGCCCTCCCCCACTTCTCTACCACACTTGCTGAAATCCTTCCAGAATGTCCCAAGGCACATACGCACAGAGATGGACCCTTATTCTTATTCCCACCACCATCTCTTTCTCTTTTTACAAAAAAAAATCGCCCTGTGTTCTTCCTTTGTGCAAACTCAGAGATCTTCTCATCAGAAGACAACATTCTTGTTAGAGGTAGCAACCCCCTATTGCCAGTCATTTCAGTGGTTTTTAATGTATGCAATTATTTTAGAAGAAAATAAAGACTACAATGAATAAGCTTATATCCACAGTAGTAACTGTAATTAGTAACTTGATATGCAGCTGCTGCATCCAAAGGCATGGACACTGTAATGCTGATAAATACTGTCATGGTGTCCTCCCTGCCCAGGTGGGCAGCATCTTATGTGCCGACCTATGGCCTCCCCTATTTTATGATCAGGGCTATTCCACGTGCTGAGAATACTTCAGGAAGTAACAACAACCAAGATCCATGCCCTCATGGAGCTTCTATTCTGGTGGGACAGTACATACAATAAACAATAAAAATAATAATTTGTAAATTATAAACCTGTGCTCCAAGGAATAGGTTGGTGTAGGGTAAGGAAAATAGGAGTGGTTGCTACAAATTTTCTTTTCTTTTTTTTTTTTTTTTGCTTTGTAGTTAGCATATGGAAGTTCCCAGGCTAGGGATCGAATAAGAGCTACAGATGCCGGCCTATACCACAGCCACAGCAACTCTGGATCCTTAACCCACTGAGCGAGGCCAGATATATTGAACCCGCAACCTCGTGGTTCCTAGTCGGATTCGTTTCCACTGTGCCATGATAGGAACTCCGTATGTTACAATTTTGAATGGGTCAGGACAGGTCTCACAGAGAAGAGAGCACATCTGAGCAAAGAAGGCAAGCAGCCGATGGCTCCAGCAGGATGAGGATAATCGGCCAATGACAGGGCAGTGAGTGCAGAGGCCACCAGCCATGTGGCCACAGCCAGCGTTGAGGGGCAGTCTGTCACTGAAGCTGTTTATCCAACTTTTGGGGTTTTGCCAATCTGTTTGATGAAAATTTAATGATGGACCTGCTGTGTAGCACAGGGAATATTATTCAATATTCTGTGATAATCTGTGTGTACATGTATAACTGAACCACTTTGTTGTACAGCAGAAATTATCACAAACTTGTAAATCAACTCTACTTCAATAAAACTTGAAAAAAATGAAGAAAAAAAGAAAAACATGAGGTGATAGTGATTGTTGTTTTAAATAACTTGGTTATTCAAAATTGTACATAGAACTTGGTATCCTTTAAAAATGCTTGGAATCCATTTTGGGAAAGGAAAAAAAAAAGAGAGAGAGCTTGGCAGCAGTTGCCAAAGACCCCCCCCCCCTTGCAGCTGGGATGTGAGGGCAAGAGAGAGGCGACCTCCACCTTGTCCCCTTGAAGAGATGGGCCGCCCTGTCCTTCATCTATTACCTGGAATGTGGATGTGGCTGGGAGGTTCAGCTGCCTCTGAGCCTCTGAGGCAGAGGTTGCAGGCTGAGGGTGACTGGCCCACTCAATGGAAAGAGCCTGGGTTCATATCAGCGGCAAGCTGCCACACCATCCTAGCTCCCAGCACCCAGGCCGCTACCACATGTAAGAAAAGTGAACGGCCCCTGTGATCCAGCCACTGCTGCAGTCAGCATTTTGTTCTCTTTTAGTAGCAGCTAAGCCTATATCCTGACTAATAAATTTGATAAACTTGATTCTGTAAAAGAAATTAATACATGACAAAAAGCACAATAAAGTCAGAATAGAAGCAGCAAACTGGGGAACAGGTCATCACAGCTCATGTTTTCAAAATGCTAATTTTTCTGGAGTTCTCGCTGTGGCTCAGCAGGTTAGGAACCAACATAGTATCCTTAAGGATGCAGGTTCAATCCCTGGCCTCACTCAGTGGGTTAAGGATCCAGCCAGCATTGCTACAAGCTGACAAGCTGCAGTGTAGGTCACAGATGTGGCTCAGATCTGGTGTTGCTGTGCCTGAGGTGTAGGCTGGCAGCTGCAACTTGGATTCAACCCCCAGCCCAGGAACTTCCATATGCCACAGGTGCAGCCCTAAAAAGAAAAAAAAAAAGCTAATTTTAATAAACCTCTTCTAGGTAAAAAAATATCCCACGACTCACTAAAAAATTGGCTGAAACTTATGAACCGATTTCATAGAAAAAGAAATAGGGTGGGCTCACGAACTTAAGAGAAAAGATGCTTTTATGATAATAAGAAAAATAAAATTACATTAAGCTACAGTTTTCTTTTTTCTTCTTAAATTTTTTATTCATGCCCTTTTTTACATGAATGTGATTTTTTTCATATTTTAGTTTTACTGAAGTAGTTGATTTACAAGGCTGTGGTAATTTCCGCTGCACAACAAAGTGACTCAGTTATACATTTACACACATTCAATTCTTTCAGATTCATTTCCCACATAGGTTATCACAGAATATTGGATAGAGTTCCCTGTGCTATACAGCAGGTCCCCGTTGGCCAGTCATTCCAAATATCTCAGTGTGCATATGCCAATCCCAAACCCCCAGTCCACACCTCCCCCCACCTGTCCCCTTTAATACCCGAGTTTGTTGTCCAAGTCTGTGAGTCTGTTTCTATTCATTGCTATTTGCTTCCAAAGCAAATCAGCAGCAAATCACTGCTTCCCCTCAAGCATCCTTTACCACTTTCCCAACTACTGAATGCTTGACAGCAAAGCCTCAAGAAAACAGGAAGGAAAATATTGTCAAACAAGTTTTAGTACCAGTGGAACCATGAAAGTAAATTTATTTCTCAAATGAAAATGCCTATTACTTCCAAACAGAATTTATACCCTTTTCTCTCCAATTTTTAGTCATTAGCTTTGCAATCAACAATCATTTACCTAGTTTAGGGGAGGAAATGTACTACTTGTCTTACCTTTTTTTTTTTTTCTTTTTTCTTTTTAGGGCCACACCCAGGGCATATGGAAGTTTCCAGGCTAGGGGTCAAATTGGAGGTGCAGCTGCTGGCCTACACCACAGCCACAGCAATGCTGGATCCAAGCCATATCTGCAGCCTATGCTGCAGCTTGCAGAAACACCAAATCCTTAACCCAATGAGTGAGGCCAGGGATCAAATCTACATCCTTACGATTACTAGTTGGGTTCCTAACCCGCTGAGCCACAAGGGGAACTGTACCTGTCTTTCTTAACATTGGGTGACAGCATTATTACTAATTCTGATTTACGTCAAGTAAAAATGCATTCTGTCAGATGCAAGAATGGTGTAAGTTTTTTATTAACAAGTAATAAAACACTGAAATACCAAGAAGAAAAAATGAATTACCTTGTAAACTTATTTGAATCTGCTCTTGCACTTATGATGTTCCCTTTATCACCAAAAGGTTGGTCAAGGAAAATGAATTCTAGAAAAGCAGGAAATCAGGGTTGATCACCACTTACTAACTAAGCCTATGGTCAGAGCTGTGCAAAGATGCTCGGCCACACAAACAACGATCATTCTGTAGTCGTTACCCTGGTGCAAAGTACAACAAAGGTTGTCACGGTCCGGATTAACTGAGATGCAGAGAGTAGAACAAATATTCCCTGGCTTGTCACTGATTCTGTATCTGTTCATTTTGAAGGCAAATGACTATGGACAAAATTAACACAGGGTTTGTAAACTCAGCTTTCCTGGCTCTGATCTTCAAATACACATGAAGTGAAAGGCACCCAGAGTCCAAGGTAGATAAGATCCTGTGACAGTAAATGTGCTGGCCCCTGAGCGCCCCCAGACTTGGGGTTGACCCTTCACATCAGGAAGACCTCGGCAAAGAGCTGAGGAAGTCAGGCTGAGAAACTGGCCCTCTCAACCACTCCCACTTACTGGGTGATTCCAGCTGCCTGCTGGACAAGCTGTTTCTCACCCTTTACTGAAAAGTTCAAACGGTAACTCACCAGAGCTGTTTTGGCTTGAGCAGATATTTGCAGAGAATGATCAAACACTTACTGGATTTGGTGAGTGTTGACAACATGCCATGCCAAACAGGAGTCATGATGGCTTTATTACTGAGTTGTCTCTTTTAAAGATGTATGCCCAGAGAAAGACAAATATCATTTGATACCACTTATACATGGAATCTAAAATGAACTTATTTGTAAAATAGAAATAGACTCACAGACATAGAAGACAAACTTATGGACACCAAAGGGAAAAAGAGGGGAGGAATAAATTAGAAGTTTGGGATGAAAAGATACACACTACTATAGATAAAACAGATAACCAACAAGGATATAGCCCAGGAAACTCTATAATCTTATAACCTATAAGGAAAAGAATCTGAAAAAGAATAGATATACATGTATAACTGAATCATTTGCTGTACACCTGGAACTAATGCACATTGTAAATCAACTATACTTCAATAAAAATTAAAATATTCATGCTTTACAAAAATAAACTAATTAGAACTAAGAATACAAAAACACTGAGTCTCATTTTAAAGATGTTTTGGAAAGAGCCACAAGCCAGGAAATCCTCCCCTCCACCTCTCCTCATTCCTGCACCCCAAGGTTGGTTTCTGGTCTGAAAATTCCCTGTTGTGAGATGCCACCATAAAATCTGTTTTACTTAATCAGCCAGAAAATTCTCCTGACTTCATGAGAAACGGCCAGGCTCCCCGCTCAGTCTCATTCGCAGAGAGGCATCAGGCAGGCAGTGTTTCAACAGGAGGCACACCTTGCCTCCCCTCCAGCTCTGCAAACACTCCCCTCAGTGCAGCTGCCACCTGGTGGCTCCATGCAGGCCTAGCGATGGCTGTGTGTTTTCTAAGAAAAGGTGAAGGAGGAGGACCTAGCAGCAACAGCACTGAACTTTTCCACACTTAGAGGGAAGCAGAATGAATCTGAGATCTCACTTGCAGACATACGGGCAATGAGGCAGGCTAACAGAAGCTGACTAGTATAATAACAGTTATTATTAATCCTATTACCTAGGACTCACCCTGGGAGTTGATTCCGTCTAGTGGTTCTCAAGCTCTGATGAGCATGTGACTCACCTAGAATGCCAGTCAAAACTGTGTGGTCCCAGGCTCCCCGGGACCGGTCCTCTGGCAGCAGATTCATCACTTCACCTTCTAAACAACAACCTGGGTCACTCTTATGTACTGGGCTTGTCAAGTTAAAATCAAACCCCAACAGGAACAAATGGCAGAAAAAACTACAATCCTGTCCTTACTGATGTGACTAGTTGCATCTGCTTTATTCACTCATGTCATTTTAATTTTTCTCAAAATAGTTGTCTTATGTTTTAAAATTATGAGCTAAGGCATCCCACCAAGGGTTGATGACATGGCAATCTTGGATAAACTCTAACTTGCCATTTCCAAATACCATAGTCTTACATCACCAGGAACAGGGAGAAAAGGGAAGCCCAAAGATTAAAGAGGTGCATCCAGCAAGGCAGGTCTCACGGACTCGGAGAAAGGACCTACAAACATTAGATGGAGCTCTATGAAGGGGTACTGATTTGACTCCAACCTCCCCACCCCTCACCCCAATGCTTCAACCAACAGGTGAAAGCCACAAAAGCCCAGGTGTGCAACAAGACACTCTGAGGGCCTCTGAATGTGATGTCACCAACAGGTAGGAGGAAATGAATCAAGCAAAAAAAAAAAAAAAAAACAAGCAAACAAAACATAAACAGGCCACTGTAATGCAAGCACTTTGCCGCTCAGTGTGATCAGACAGAAGGACCCAGAAGCAATGAGGACTGAGAGTCCCTGCAGCCCACTCCCCCCAGGCTGACCCAGAAGGGCAGGTCCAGCTGGCAGGACAGAAGAGCCCGTGACCTGGCCCCTCTCTCCGCCCTGCCCCTCAGCACTACTCACAGCTGCTCCCAGCGCGCCTTCCACATCACACACACCTACACCCCATCTTTAATGTGATCTTCTCACTCACTGCTTCCCAAACCTCAAAATACTCATCCCATCTAATTTCTGCTAGTTTCTCTATAGCTCTCATTCCTAAGCCACTTGGGTATCTTCCTCCACCTACAGACAGGCCTGGGTGCTGCATGCAGGAACGCCTGGGTCTCAGTCAGCAGGCACTTCCCAGGGCAGCTCTCGGTTCCTTAGCAGGAGAGCCCAGCCCTTGGCGGCACAGCAGCTGAAGGCAGCTCCACACTGCCCTGCAAAAGCACAGGTTTAGGAACGGACACTTTCACACCAGCCATGCAGTCCTGCTGAGGTTCTGGTTCCTCACAAGTGACCCAACCCTTTCCATCCTGCTCCCAGCCCCGCACATCCTGGGCTCCAGGCGGTACCTGCTGAGCCACCACACACCTGGTCCCACCTACGCCTCAGGCCCCAGAAAAACCTGCTGGACAAACTTGCTGCGCCAGCTCGTAAAGGGGACCTTCCACCCAGAAAACTTGCTATGCATCCTTTAAATTCCAGCTTAACCACCACTTCCCCTGAGAAATGTTTCAGTATCTTCCAAGTAAGTGAGTCATCCTCCTGGGTTCCCAGGGTGCTTCATACTTATTCATATGAAACAGCTGCCAGTGTCAGCAGTGTTTATTTTAGGGGCTTCCCCATTAGCCTTTTTTTTTTTTGGCTTTTTAGGGCTGCACCCAGGGCAAATGGAAGTTCCTGGGCCAGGGGTCAAATCAGAGCTGCAGCTGCCAGCCTGTGTCACCATCACAGCAACAGAGGATCCAAGCCACATCTATGAACGACACCACAGTTCACAGCAATGCCAGATCCTTAATCAACTCAGCAAGGCAAGGGATCCTCAAGGATACTAGTTGGGTTCGTTACTGCTGAGCCACAACAGGAACTCCTTCCCCATTAGCTTTTAAGCTCCTCTAACTCATCAGTACGCCCAATCTGCACACTATATAACACTCCATGGGCGCTCATATACTTCCTTAATAGCGAATTAGTAGTGTATATTCAGACACCAACTCAGGTATGGTATTAAAGTGTCTGAAAGTCAAAGATGAGAGTTTCAATTTACCAGGAGCTGGAAAAAAAGAATCCAGGCTTAAAGAACCACTTTAGCAATATCGCAACTGTCCACCAGGTGGCAGTGTCTCCATGTGGAAGGGCTGTCAGTGCTGTTCCAGGTTCCCTGTTCACAGAGCAGGCCTCTAAACGGGTCAATTCCAAGTTGACGGAGGAGGAGGGAAATAAGTGAATAAACCACAAGAAAAGGGACTGAATCAGCACAAAGGATCATCAGAGGGCAAAAAAGTAACTTGGGAAAAAGCTACTTTATTCAGCTTTAATACTATGTGAAAACAAGTAGAACCCAACCAGCAAATATAGCTGCAAAAGGGGCAGAGAAGGCAGGGGGGATTGGGGTCGGGGGGAGTGCCCTAACAGAGCGGGACAAGTTGTGGGCTAGGGGTGACCACCGCATGAACACTAAGCTTGACATCCATATCCCGCCGGCCACAAATAGCAGCTAATCCACCCACGTCCGTGTGTGTATTTGGGGAGGGAGGTGTCAAGCAACGGACACTGAAGGAACAGTCCGCTTGTGAAAAAGCAACAACCGGGACCAGAAGTTGGTGCATAAGGAGAGCATCGGGAATACGGGAGGCTTTCTCCTGTGTGAGCAGAGCAGATGCAGCTGTGTGGGTGCTCCCCAGAAGGCCGAGGGGGAGGAGCTCCCTTCCGCTGCTCCATGTGGGCGGCAGTGGGTGACGGGCGGACATCCAGAGAACTGTGGTGAGGAAGCCACGGGGCGGGCGGGGGGGACACGGCAGCCACAGGGTGGTCAGGGACAAGCAAAACCACAAACATCAGGACTATCTGCAAAAAGAGGCTGCATTACACCCCAAGAGTGTTTCACCACATTCAAATGACGGAACCACAGGTGACTAGGGGGAATGGAGACAGAATTCTCACCACCCAGGACCAGGGACTGCACTCCTCCAGCTAAGAGACCAGAATGGAAGTAACATGAAGACCATGCAAAGTTCCAATAAAGAAGTAGACAGAGACCACTAGCAGGGGCCCCAGAGGGCCAGTGACCCAGAAGCAAACTCGGAAAACACCTGTTGCTTTTCCTCTGCTGCCCCAGCCCCACCATCCAACTGAAGTTTAAACCAGAGAGCAGGATGACTTCTGAGTGTCTCCCTCTGCCTCACCCACCTGGCCCTCCATGGGCTCCCCTCCAAAGCCTCTTCGTGGAAGCCCCCTGCCCAAGTTCAGGGCTCATTCTCACCCCCTGTTCCTGTACTCTTATTATTGACATACACCTGTGTTCTCAAATGCACAATTATACCAACAACCAGAGCAGGAATAACTCGACCTATTTACAGGAAGGAGCTTCTGCCCCTTGTAGGCATCCAGCTGCTGGTTTGGGCCAGAGTTTCTCAATCTGGACTTGAAGGGCCCCATGGGACAGCCCCATTAAGCCCTCTTTCCCCCATCACAGTGAGGTGGGATATTCTTCAGAGAAGTGTCCAGACCTTGAACTAGAAGTTCTCACAATGGCCCCAAGACCCAGAAGGCCTTTCAGATACACAATATATGGCTTCACTTCTGCTATGGGATTTATCAAAACATTTAATTTTTTTTTTTTTTTTTGCTTCTGTGATGGGGCTCTAAGCTTAACCTCAAAGATAAAGCATGTAGTATGTATTTTTGTAAGGCCACAAAGTAAGTTTACCAGAAGAGTTAATGCTGTACAGCACAGTGTGCAACCCAAGCACCAGGTCAAGGTCAAAAGATGGGCAAAGTGCACTCCTGCATGAAGTATAGAACTATTTTAGAAAGGGGTCTACCAGGAGCTTAAATATATAATGTCTAACCTACAAAGCAGCAGGACTGTATTATAAAAGTATACACTTCATAATATTTAATTATATGTAAGTATATAATCATCCCCACACTTACAAAAAGAACCCTTTTCAAAAGTAAAGAGTGACTTTCTGTTCCATTTCCTGAAAGTTCTGAATTGTAAGGAAGTTACTTCACTTTTTATCACTAAAACTCTGAAGGGCAAAAAGCATTATTTTAACATCAAGTTTCCCAGAAAATCCTTAGTCTCCTTTCAATAAATTATAAGGGCTTACAACCAACAAATAAGATAAATCAGTAACATCAATAAAAATTCTGAAAACTGATGAACTATTGCAGGTAGTTCAGCTTTATTTTGAAAATACTTTATTTTGGATATATTAAAGTATTCTGAAAATACATGTATTTTGAAAATATGAGGGATAAGTGGACATAATTTTTTCTTAACCAGGCTGGTTCAATTAATGAGCAGAGGGAAACATTTAAACTACTGAAGAACTGGTAAAGCCAAAAACTCTGTAGGCTGACAGTGTAGTCATTCTTAAATTTACAAAATCCATTTTTATAGTGAAATGAAGGCATGCTATCTTGGGGATTATGAAGTTACTCAATAAACTTTTTGAATTAAAGGAAAATAAGTCCATGCAGGTTACGTATTTAGTACAATCCATCAATCAATAATTTGGCTACACTGAGGTTGGAGGATACCTCCAAGGGCTTGAGGGACAATTTGCCAAATTTAAAAGAGAAGCCAGGAGTTTCCAATGTGGTGCAGCAGAAACAAACCCAACTAGGAAACATGAGGTTGTGGGTTCCATCCCTGGCCTTGCTCAGTGCATTAAGGATCCAGCATTGCTGAGAGCTGTGGTATAGGTCAAAGATGAGGCTCAGATCCTGTGTTGCTGTGGTTGTTGGTAGGCTGACAGCTGGGGCTCTGATTTGACCCCTAGTCTAGGAACTTCCATATGCCGTGGGTGTGGCCCTAAGATAGATAGATAGATGAGAGACAGACAGACAGACAGAGAGAGAGAGAGAGAGACAGAGACAGAGAGAAAGAAAGAAAAAGAAAGAAAAAAGAAAGAAAAAAAGAAAGAAAAAAAGAAAGAAAGAAGAAAGAAAGCCAAAAAAAAGAAGAGAGAGAGAGAGAGAGATAGGAGATAGTAATAACGAACAAATCACGACATAAATCCTCCTAAATAACGAACGACCTTCATTAATGAGGAAGGAATGCATAAGTCAGGAGGAAAGGAATTAAGTACTTCAAGCATCCCATAAAAGAGTTCTCATCGTGGTTCAGTGGTTAATGAATCCAACTAGGAACTATGAGGTTGCAGGTTCAATCCCTGCCCTCGCTCAGTGGGTTAAGGATCCTGCATTGCCGGGAGCTGTGGAGTAGGTTGCAGACGCGGCTCGGATCCCGCGTTGCTGTGGCTCTGGCGTAGGCTGGCAGCTATAGCTCCGATTCGACCCCTAGCCTGGGTCCCTCCATATGCTGCGGGAGCAGCTCAAGAAATGGCAAAAGACAAAATAAATAAATAAACAAAAAAAAAAATAAATAAATATAAATAAAAGAGGAGCCAAAATTAACTCTTCTGAAAACTTCCAAGAGGTCATGAAAAATTGCACAAATCTGTGCCTTTCAGAGTTTCATGCTGCCATTTCATTTTCACAGATTCCTGCTCCTCATCTAGAGAAAATGGGCACCAGACATGCTAAAGAGAACTTGCAGATGTCCAGACACTGACTGAATTCAAAGTCAGCCCTGCCCAGCCCACCGCCGAGGGTCCCAGGAGGACAAAGCGGTCACAGCCAGTGCACAGCATCACAACCCCCGCTGACCAGAAAGTGCAGAATGGAAGCCCCGTTTGCTGTCAAGGCACAAGTCTAAAGAGCTATGTTTAACAGGAGCTCAGAGGTCTTTATTCACTTGCTAGTTTCACAGAAAAATCTATACAAGGAACCCAACACCAACATGCTATCTCCAATATTGTGAACATTTGTAATTTTCCATAGTAGAATGTAATTAAGGATGAAAAAGACTCATTTCCAGTTTCTTCAAGAATTGAGAATGATTTTGTTTTTGGGCTGCACTCGCGGCATGTGGAAGTTCTCAGGCCAGGGATTGAACCTGTAGCCACAGCAATGACGACAAAGGATCTTTAACCTGATGAGCCACCAGGGAACTTCAAAAATGGTTTTTTTTTTTAAAATAAGTTATTCACAAGCGAGTATGACCGTGGCCTGCCTCTTCTCCCGACCCTCACACACCACAAGCCACTCGCACTAAATTGCCACACTGTTCAAAACGCAAGGCCAGGCCCCTTCACCTCTCAGAGTCCCTGTACACACAGTTTCTCCTGCCAAGAAAGCCTCCTGAGACCACCAGACACACTAGGAGACTGAGAGCAAAGAGCCGCTCCTCTGAGACCCTCCCCTACACCCCTTCTGTGAATACCTAGAGTCTCAGTTATCTTGGCTGGATAGTTTGGTCTGTTCCTGTTGTTGCTGTTTTCCATTTTTGTTTGTTTGTTTCCTATTTTACTTCCCTCAAAAGATAATAGTCTCCTTGAGGGCAGAGGCTGTATCTTACTTATTTCAATAAATATTCCCTACAATATGCATGGAAAGTAGTAATTGTTCAGTAGGTTCTTTGAAAAAGAAAGGAGAGTCAACAGAACAACAGCCACTCATAGCAAACATCATGAACAAAATAACATGCCTAGTAAATCAGAGTGGGTGTAACCTTAATACACCAAATATTTATCTCCTGAATGTTAATCACCTTCTTTACAAAATTAGCTGTACTTTTTTTCAAGAATTGTGTTACACATCTTAAAAGGAACATCAATATGACTTAAGAAAGAAACTAAGCCCAAAGAGATGCGGGCAGCTCCTTTTCCTGTTTTTGAAAGTATGAAGTATGATGTTTATGCTCTCATCTGGTGTGGCTGTGGGGATCCCTATTTCTTCCCCGTGGGAAGACTATCCACTATCCTCATGCCATAATAGGACCAGTCAAAATACTCCACAATGGGAAAGAGCATCTCTGGACCACCTGTGAGAGACGCAAAGCTACGGATGCGAATTTATCATCGAAGGACTGTCGACTTTGACTTTAGGACATGAAATAGTTGCCAGATCCCCATTTCTAAATCATGAAATAATGCCAAAGCAAAGCTAAGATAGCACTATCATGGCAAGCTGTTCCTAGCGTTCTTTGCCTAGGAAGCCACTAAGCGCTGCTGCATCACTGCTGTGCCGGGCGGGACAAGGGAGACTACTAGTACAGAACTTCATTGGCTTCGTGTCTTCGTATCTCACAGTCTCACACATCAACCTGGAAAACAAAACACAAAGACCTGAGTTCACAACACCGCCATGAAAAACATGCCAAGAGTTCAAATGAGACATCAGCAAAGAAGATGGAAGATTGCCTTGTGAACTGTTGCAATCACTCATTAGCCTCAAGACAAATATTTTCGGTGTGCCGAGGTTATAAAATGAAATCAAAGGAAACCTGGTAAACAGATGCTAAAGAAGAAACATTCTGTCAGACACCAGGATGCTGTGTTTATTTATAGGGAACAACACTGTTCATGTTTTATACTTCATACATGATGCTCGGACAAGTTAATGTTCTCCGAGGTAAACAGAAAATGAGAAGGAACCCAAAAATTAGGAAAGGAAACCTATTAATTTAAAAAGCAGTAATGTCATTCACACTGTAACATTCACGATACTGAACAGTATAGAATTTCAGACAGAAGTAGGCTTTTACTGAAGTCAGTATTTTTATGACTAATGACTAATGAGTGCTTACAACTTAAAAGATTTGTTATTTCAGCTGATTCACCCCTGACAGGGAAAAAAATATGAAAATTATGGAAAATATGAATAAATGTTATAAATATTGAAAATTACTCAAGAACAGCATCTTCAAAAGGTATCCTGTTATATTAAGCCCAACTCAAATTTCCCAGAAGTACAGAAAGCAGCAGAAGAGAAAGTGACATCCTTTTTTTTTCAGGGCCGCACCCACTGCATATGAAAGTTCCCAGGCCAGGGGTGGAATTGGAGCTGCAAATGCTGGCCTACACCACAACCCACAGCAACGCCAAATCCGAGTTGCATTTGCAACCTACACCACAGCTTTTGGCACAACCAGATCCTTAACCCACTGAGCAAGGCCAGGGACTGAACCCACATCCTCACAGACACTATGCCAGGTTCTTAATCTGCTGAGCCACAGTGAGAACTCCCAATGCCTCCCTTCTTATGAAAGAATCAGGCAGTAGAAGAGGCTGGAGAGTAAAGTGGTTATTTTAAGAGCACCCTATTTTGGTCAGTGAGGCTCCCAGCCCCAATCTGTGAAACACTGGGACCAAGACACGCACATCTTTCTTCTGTCTGCAAATCCAATGAACACACATCCTCTTGATTTTTCACTTAGAAACAGGTCTCTTGGGTTCTCCTTCCCTGCCCTTCCCACGACCACAGCTCTACTCACAGACCCTACATTACATAGCAGGCTCCATCCTGACCTCACTGGCTCTCAGTCCTTTTGCGGCAGGCCCTGCGCCCCTGCAAGCTCGCCTGCCACACTACCACCTAGTCCTCCTCGCTCCTGAACTGCTTCCTTTAATAAGTAAACCCACGTGAGAATCCATCACCCACTGTGTGGGGGAAGGGACACCCTGCCCACACCCCCTCCAGCTGCTCTCCACATTCTGGTTTCCCCTGACAGAAGTTCTCCTTTCAGAGTTGTCTATACAAGGACAAGGCCTCCATTCTCTCACCCTCCATCCACTCCTCCATTATTTGGTCCCAGAAACAACTCCCCCTCAAAAAAAACTTATCTGCATCCTCTGTGTTATTTCAATCTTTTCTGACCTTATGTCAATGCTGCCTCTTAGTAGCACTGGACAACTCCCTTTTCCTTACAGCATTATCTTCTCCACATCTTCTAGTCTCCTCATAATTATTAGTCCTTTTTCTGTCTCCTTAGGCCACTCCTCACCTGCATCCTCTCCGGGGGCTATCAGCCCTTCTGCTCTACACCACAAGACCTCATCAGTCTGTTTTACATTTTTGGTGGTGGCATGCATTCGGTCCCAGGCCACGGATGGGACTCACACCAGCAGTGACCCAAGCCACTACAGTGACAATGCTGGATCCTTAACCCCTGCACCACCAGGGAACCCCTGTGTTTTAAATTTAATCCATGAGCAGATGCTTTCCAAAGCCACGTCCCATACCTACCCCTCACATGACCCATGCACCTAAACGTCTACTCAGTGAAGCCACCAGCCAGCTGTGTAACAGCGTCTCATGTCCAAAGTGTCCAAAACAAATCTCACACTTCTTCCCCTAAAAGCTGCTTTCCCACAAATTGGAAAATTCCTGATGGTTTAGGCCAAAAAATCATGGTGTCATGCTCCTTGACTTCTCTCTTTTTTCATATCACATCTTTCTGCCAGGTCCTGTTTCCAAAATACATCCTCCCATGCTGACTGTGTTCACCATCTCCCTGTGAAAACCTAGCCTGGGCCGTCCTCTCCAACGCTCCTCTCACCAGGGCCACAAGTGCAGATCCTGCTCCTTCTGCCCACCCGCTGTCTGTCCTCACCTAGAGGCCAGAGAGCTAGCACCAAAGAGTAAGTCAAATTGGCATCACAGCCCTGCTCTCCATATCTACTGCCTTTAGAAGAAAAGCCCACCTCCTTATCCTTGAACACACAGTGCTACACCCCAGACCGTGCACAGGATCCCATACTCACTCACCCTCCCAAGACAGAGAGCCTGGGACATGTGGCCACCACCAAGATCTCTGTGCAGCTGCACTGACCACAAAGTCAACAAGCCCAGTGCATACTCCGACCACGCCGACACGCTAACGTGAACAAGCACTGATCCACACACCAACGCTTCTGCCCCACTAGGAACATGAGCTCTGCGACAGCAGGGTCTGCTTCCCAGCTGAATCGCCATGGCCCACCTGGGTGTCTAACACATAGTAGACATATAATCAATGGCTGTTGCTGCACAAATAAACGTAACCAGTGTCATGGAAAATCACGATAAAATCATCTATACGACAATGTTCCAAATACATTGAAAAAGTACTGAAATGCTTTTTTCGTCTTTCAACATTGTAAAGGAATGCTTTATCAAAAGCATGTTGAGGAGTTCCTATTGTAGCTCAGCAGGTTAAGGACCTGACTTATTCTTTGTGAAGATGCAGGTTCCATCCCAGGCCTCACTCAGTGGGAAGGATCTGGCATTACCACAAGCTGCAGGGTGGGTTTCAGATGCAGCTCTGATCCAGTGTGGCTGTGGCTGTGGCTGTGGCTGTGGCGTAGGCCAGCAGCTGCAGCTCCAATTCGACCCCTAGCCTGGGAACATCCATGTGCTGAGGTACAGGCATAAAAGAAGAAAAAAAAAAAAAAGCCCGTTGATCTTCCCGAATTTCCTAAGGAATATACTAGCCATATTTTAGTTGTTTCTGAATGATCTGAAATTGCCTGTATAATCATGAGCTCATCCAGAATGCTGGAGAATCTACATATAGTTCAGGCTCTTGTTTCTGACACTGCATGCCCCAATTACTCTGCTTTATACAGGTTTTTTTGCTTTAAACATCCTCCTCCCCTTTGGCAAATATGCTGCTTCTAGTCCATATGGATCGAGGGAGTAAACACTAGAAAAAAATGTGTGGGAAAAACATTCAGTTTTTAAGTGAAGATCTAAAAACCTTCCCACTGAATACAGAGTGTGATCTTACTGCAACACAGCCAATTAACTGCGTGTCAGAAAGTGCTTAGGATCCAGGCACTGCCTGTGTGTGGGGATGGGTCCCTCGGTGCCCAAGGAGGGTTCCCTCTCCTCCCAGAAGATGAACGTCCTGCTGCCCAAACCTGAATAAACAGGTGCTTTGCCATCTTGATCAAGAGCTGCCTTTTTTTTTTTTAATTCTAAACTGGAAACTGTATTATGGGTCAAGCCTTAACTGTTGTCTACGAATCCCAAGGGTAAAACTTTTATTTATAAAATTCAAAGAAAAACAGTTATCTAAATAAGATGCCTTTCCCTCAGAATGGTAGTTAGTACAAGGCAGTTCATCCAAGTCACTGAGTGTTATCTGTACCTCTTTTCTTGCTACTATTCATTTTGATATCCTGATCTTGTTCTAAAAAAGGACTTAAGTTAGTGTCAGCTGATGATTTCCATAAAGGTGAGAAAGAAATGACTTTTCAACACAAGTAGAATAACATAAAACATCTTAAAGATGTCTCTCTGTAAGTTCACGCCAACAAACAAGGCTGATGGTCTCCAAGATAGAGACCTTTTTAGGTATTAATACACTAAACTAAACTGTTGAAGTGATCAGTTAATTTTCTAACCAAAATTTTACCCTTGAAACAGCAGAAAATCGATGGTTCTGAACCTGGCTGGTGGGTATATGGGACTTTATTGTATTATCTCTACTTTTATAATCTTGAAATTTTTCATAAGAGGTATTAAGAAAGTTCCTTTTTCTACATGTGCAGAATTACTGTTACCTAAATAATTTTATATCCACATATACTACAGATATATCACTATATCAAAAGAATAGTTTTCTAAGCACATTGGCAATGTGACACTTACATCTGCATATTAATTCATTTGCATTTGCAGGTTAATTGCATTCAATTAAACAATACGTTTTTTTCTTAGGATAGCTGTTATCAAAATGAAAGTTACCCACTTTAGAAATTATCCTTGCTTCAAACTCGAGCCATCTTCTAAATTCCCAATGCGTTTTGCCCTTTCTAATAAAACATGACTGAATTTTTAAACACTTAACCTACAATCTACTTAATTTAAATGATTTGCATTAAAAATTTAATTTTAGAAGTATTCAATCCTCTTGATACTTTTTTCAATTAACAACTAAATATGAAACTGACATGCTCACAAATTAATTAGTGTTTAAAGAATAAAGGGAAAATACATAGAAAAGCATTCCTTTCATAATTAAAAACTGCTGGTATCAAAAGTAGCTGGAATTAGAGGAAACAAAAACCTTCCCCAAATCTCCTAGCTGATGTTTACATGGAAGGCATCTTCTTAGGGTCCTTTATTTTCTGTAATAGTTAAGGTAAAATCACTGGGTTGTATATATGTTTCTGATCTCTCCATAAAGCTCAGATAACTGTAAATAAGGTTGCTGGATTGCTGTATAAGAGAAGTGATAAGACTTTCACGTGAGTGGGCCATATAAAAACAACTATGGTATAAACTGTGTTTCCCAGAAAAGGACAGTCAACTTAATGCAATAAATACATTACATACAAAGACCTAAAACTAAATTAGTGAACTGAACCATTCTTTGAATAGTTATAAACATTCTGGTTTCTGATGTATCTGGGTGCTAAGAAGTAGATTTTTATTTGGCCAGGACGGCAAATAATGCTCCTTCTGGTACATTCACCAAGCGGTGATTATCACCTTAGGTGGAGAGGGCGGAGAGAGGGACAGGAAGGGGAGGGGTGATCACTGGGGCAGAAATACCACAAATGTTTAGATGAGAGTAAAGCTTACAAGGCAGAGAGCCTAGATGAGGGAGAGCTTTCCTACGTAAGTTATCACTAATCCTATTTTGAAACACTAACAAACGATCACAGGAAATCCCAGTGCCCTATTGTTACTTCTTTTAAAATGACTTACCGAAGCTGATGTTCCCTCAGATTCGATAAGGCTTCCATCCCATGCAGGTAGGAATACACTATTTCCAGATCCTGTTTGAAAAAAAGGACAGAAATTATCAGACTTGTCAGGAAAAGAAGCTTCTAAAATAAGTCATTGTATTTACAGACCAAATTAAACATGGCTTTTTTTAAAGTTTTAGACATTAAAAATCACATTATTATTTTTTCCCCCATCATGGTCTATCTCAGGAGACTGGATATGGTTCCCCTATGCTATCAGTAGGAAACATTATTCAGGAAATGCTGAACTGCACGTCATCCATTATGACTGCCTCTGGGACATACACAAAAGCTATTAAAATATAAACTAAGTTGGCTCGAAATTATGAAAATAAATTCCTCTTAAGTTATCCCCTAGTTCCCATCTTTTACATCAAAATATCAAATATAAAGTATTAATTTTAAAGTAAAAATATTTGCCAATGCCATCATAATTCTTAGCCAATACAAAATTAATGCATGTTACTTCATGACTACATTTAAAAGTGAGCATGAATTCAAATTTTTTTCAGTTCTTACCAAATGACATTTCTTATATGTAGAAATATTTAATGTAAATAATCTTTTAAAAAAGAACGAGAAAGAAGAAAGAAGAAAGAAAGAAGAAAGAAAGAAAGAAAGAAAGAAGAAAGAAAGAAAGAAGCCTTATTTTTCCAGGTCCTATTATAATATACAGAAAAAGATTCATGGTTATTCACGAAAGTTCAGAGCAAGTAAAAATTCAAAATCCTGCTTACATTCATTTATATGAAAAGCCAGCAAGAAATAAATTATTTTATTGAGGTATAGTTTGATATACATTATATAATTTTGAGTGTACCGTAGTATTTTAAGTCACCAGTGAGTATCTAGCAGATTTTGATGTCGAGAATACGAGTGGATATTTACTCCTCCCCCAAATCTTAGCTGAAATCTAAAACAAATATATTTTTTAAAATTTGTAGAATTACCCTCTTCTTTTTAAAGTAATAGCTCTAGTACTCAGCCATAAAAAAAGAATGAAAGAATGCCATATGCAGGAACATGGATGGACCTAGAGATTATCACACTGAGTGTAGTCAGTCAGACAAAAACAAATAGCATACAATATCACTTATGCATGGGGTCTAATAAAAATGATACAAAAGAACATATTTATAAAATAGAAATGAACTCACAGATTTCAAAACCAATCTTATGGTCACCATAGGTAAAACACTGGGAGGAGGGAAGAATTGGGAGGGTGGGAATAACACATACACACTTCTGTATAATACAGATGATTCACAAAAACCTACTGCAAAGCACACGAAAATCTACTCA
This sequence comes from Phacochoerus africanus, assembly GCF_016906955.1. Taxonomy (NCBI): domain Eukaryota; kingdom Metazoa; phylum Chordata; class Mammalia; order Artiodactyla; family Suidae; genus Phacochoerus; species Phacochoerus africanus. Next base: position 47,972,864 of record NC_062553.1, on the reverse strand, counting down.
ATAGTGTGTAATAACCTATATGGGAAAATAGAATGAATATATTTATATGCATGACTGATTGACCTGGCTGCACACCTGAAACTGACAACACTGTAAGTGAACTATACTCCAATAATATTAAATTTAAAATAAAATAAAGTAATAGCTCCACCAAAATACATAAGTCACACATCTTTTTTTTCTTTTTTTTTTTTTTTTTTGGTGGGAGACCACCAAGGCACTGGGCCACTGCACACAGCCCAACCCAGTGGGCAGGCCCCCGTCACGCATTGGCCCCATCCAGGCTGCGTCCTCCCCTCTAGAGATGCGTCCAGAACTCAAGATTAATCATGAGTGAATAATTTGGTGGTCCATCCTTGGATTCAATGGTTCACCATCATAATTCCTGAACATTTTAATCACAGAAGAAGCAACCCTATACCCATTAGCACTGGTTCCCCTAATTTACTTTGTGTCTCTGGAACAGCCTGTCCTGGACATTTCATATAAATGGAATCTCACAACGGAATACACAACCTTTTGAGACTGACTTCTTTCACTTGGCCTAATACCTTCAAGGTTCTTCTACAGTGTAACAGGTACCAAACCCTTCCTCCGTATTGCCAAATGATACTTCATTGTAGAGAAATCCCACATTTTGGCCAGTGGATGGACATTTGGGGTTTTCCTACTTACTATTCATACCAGCTGGTATGACTAAAGGTGTTATGAACTCTCGTGCATGTGTTTTGTGTACACATCTGTTTTCAGGTCTCATGGGTATATATCTGGGAGTGGAACTGCTGGTTCACATGGTGAACTCTGTGCTCACCCTTTCACAGAACTGCCAAATTGTTTACCTAAGTAGTTATATCATCTATAGCCCTCTCAGCAATGTCGGAGGACTCACGACTTCTCCTTATCAACACTAAAGTCTGGGGCTTTTTTTTAATAGATTGAATTCTAAAACTAGACCTAAAAACTGAATATCAATGAGAAAGTTCTCCCACCATCCAGGTAACAGTGTGCATTCCTAAATCCAATAAATCCCTTCTTTAGAAGCAATCATACCCCAGTCATAACATACTATTTGCAGGTAGGGAAAGCCAATAAAAAAAAGTCCTAATTAATGAGAAGCTTTCTTTAATACTTATGATGTAAAGTTCTTCTGAATAATCCTGAAGTTCAGATTCCATTTTGGATATTATAAATATGTTGCTACCTGCAGTCATTAAAAAGTAGAGGACGTTCCCGTCGTGGCGCAGTGGTTAAGGAACCATGAGGTTGAGGGTTCGATCCCTGCCCTTGCTCAGTGGGTTAACAATCCAGCATTGCCGTGAGCTGTGGTGTAGGTTGCAGACGTGGCTCGGATCCCGAGTTGCTGTGGCGTAGGCCAGAGGCTACAGATCCGATTAGACCCCTAGCCTGGGAACCTCCATATGCCGCGAGAGAGGCCCAAGAAATAGCAAAAAGACAAAAAAAAAAAAGTACAGAAAGCCCACCCTCCCATTTGTGAAGAGCTTATAATCTGAATCAAATACAAAAGTCTTGGATTTATTTTCACTGAATTACCTCTCAGCCCATTATAACCTGCCCAAGGCCTACAGCACTTCTGCCTAAGCAAACAGACAAGACTGTTTACCTTCATTAACACTCATCAGCCACAATGACAGTGACCAAAACAAATCTTTTTGGGAAAGTAGTAGAAAGAAATAGGAGTTTTCAAAATCTGGAGAAGGGAGAAGCCTAAAAGAAACACCATCAAAAAAGAATCTGGGAGATTAGGAACAGAATGGAGAAGAGAACAGCCTCAACCCTTCAAAGACAGCCTTGGAGTTTCCATTGTGGCTCAGTGGAGACAAACCCCACTAGTATTTATAAGGATGTGAGTTGATCCCTGGTCTTGCTCAGTGGGTTAAGGATCAAGTACTGCTGCAGTGTAGGTTGCAGACAAGACACAGACCCGGCATTGCTATGGCTGGGTGTAGGCCAGCAGCTGCAACTCACATTTGATCTCTAGCCCAGGAACTTCCATATGCCACAGGTGTGGGCCTAAAAAGCAAAAGATAGACTATGACCTTGACATAACTGTGCTGCTTCTCCACCACACCACCACCAATGCAAAGGCAAAGTGTAAAAGCACGTTCCCTGGTGAAACTGCACTTTACTATTTAATCTCTTATCTTTTGCTCTTTAACATGATGGGGCTTCCTAGTTGGACAGGGGTCACCATCCTGAATAAATTACATCACGCCTATCACTTAACAACTCAGAGTGTGAATGTATGACCTGCATGATTACAGAGGATACATCCAGGAACAGTAACCACAACCATTACATCTCTTTATCTTAAGACAATATGTAAAATTACAACATGCAAATTAAATACCATGTATTATTAATAAAAATGTGGAGGACCACTGCCTATTCTCACTGCTAAGCCCCTGACATGAGTGAAGGAAGAGTCCAGAAGCCCTGGCTGAGCCTGGACACAAACCGAGTGTGTGCATGGACCCTCACTGCACCATCAGACTCAAGAAGCAGGTTTCTCTCCTGAATGTGTGCAGCCACATAAATAAAACACCTTCATCTCATATAATCAGAATGTTCTGGGAGAGGGTCAGCTGAAAGGCATGTCACTCAAGCAACAGGAACCAAGGAATGTATGACCTGCATGATCATGACCTTCATGAACCAAGGAACGTATGCACGTGCAGCCGTTTTGTGTATTTCAGAGATTTAGCTAGACTTCGGGCTTCTAAAGTGAAGTTCACAATCACATCCACAGTTTCTTCTGTTACTCTTAGTTGGCTCAAAAGAAACTTGTTTTCCCAGCCTGTGCCGCAAGGAGCCTGCAAGCCCTTGGAGCAGACAGGGTCACTGTACACAGAGCTGTTGCGTAGAAGGCAGTTTCATTTACCTGGAATAGATGGCTTTACAGATGGATGCACCTCACCCTGAGGTCTCTTCTTAGGAATGAATGGAAAGAATGTTTAGAAATTTATATCTAGAAGGCAGGGGGCAATCTCTGCCCTCAGCCCATCCCGGATGAAGGAAGACGGAGCAGAGGCCCCAGGACAGGCCAGCTCTGTGACTCTGTGGCTGGGCTTCCCCTCAGTAAGGAGCCCAGTGACCACATGCTGGGTTTACCTAAGCTTAAGAGGTGGCCAGTAAGGCAAGAAGGAAGACACGCTCTCCTCCTCACTCCCAAGGGCAAGGTGGACCAAGCCATATTTTAAAAGAGGCAAATGGGGCTTTTGAATCTTCCTATCAATTTTTTCTACCCTCTCCCCAGGCATCCAGTGACCCTGCTTCACTCCCACCCCAGGCACCCTGTCCTGGGCTAAAAGCTAAAGGAAGACAATCTGAACACACAGGGGAGTGGGGCCTGGAACATTCCCCAGGGAGCTGGGCATGTGCGTTTCCTGGGTGCAGACAAACCTCTGGGCAGTCGGAGATTCCTGCCCACCCCTGGCGCTTGTCCACTTCCCAACCCTCCTCTCCCCTCCTGGTTGGCCTTTATTAAAATAACCTCTGAGCAGGCATGGAATTGCCTTCACCCAGCAAGGAAAGGCAAAGGCAGAGGAGGTGCTGAAGAGTCCTGCTCTCCAAACAGACCAGAAATCTGGCCCTGCTGCCCAAGCAGCGTCCCCAAGCAAGCTTCCCCTTTAGCCAAGGAGTTACATTCTTAGATAGATTTTTCTCTCTTTCTCTCTTCTCCTCCCTCTTTCCCTCCCTCCCCACCTCCTTCCCTTCCCCCCTTCCCCTCCTTCCCTCTCCCCACTCAAACAAGAGACACTCACAGTGCCGTTTCAACAAACTAGAGTATAGGGGAAAAACAAAACAAAACAAAACCCTGAATCATTCTGACTACAGACTTTGATCTGCAAACAACCTTCTAACCTTTCCACTGTACCTCCTAACACAAAGCCCACAAGACCATTGCTACTTTAAAGCCTCCTGAAAAAGGTAGGCTATTTTCCTCCCAAATTCTCTAGGGTTGGATACAAACAGGAACATATTGCTTTAACCAGAAGGGGCATCTTTCAGAACAATAGGCCTTTTCTAGGAAGGACATCCTTTTTCAAAAATAGATGTGATGTGAAGGCAGAGAAAAGTCATAAAACCACTGTGGCCCAGTAGTTGACCAACTAGAATGCAGTTTTCATGAAAAAGACTTTTTTTTTTTTGCCCCAATGTAAACTATGTATTGAAACTCAAAACCATCCTCTGAGAGTTCCTACTGTGGCTCAGCAGTAACGAACCTAACTAGTAGCCATGAGAATGCAGGTTCAATCCCTGGCCTCGCTCAGTGGGTTACGGATCCAGTGTTGCCATGGGCTGTGTGTAGATCACAGATTCGGCTCAGATCTGGTATTCCTGTGGCTGTGGCATAGGCCAGGGGCTGCAACTCTGATTTGACCCTCCATATGCCATGGGTGTGGCCATTAAAAAAAAAAAAAAAAGAAAGAAAGAAAAAGGCAGGCTCTAAGTTCTTTAGGAGAACTGCCTCTTCACAGCCTACCAGAGATCTCCGCTCAGGCTGGGGCTATGAGTAAGTACAGGCCAGGTCTAGCAGGAAAGAAGTTGGGAGAGCCCTCCACCTAGGTACCTTTTCTAATACCTCCTCAGAGACTCACTCAGTGCATAGTCGGCACCAGAGCAAACCAAGAATTCACTGGAAACTGGGGTTTCATTTCCCTTCTTTACCTGTCTGGGGACTAGCTAACAACTTTCTGTGTATTTTAACATGGTCTTTGAAAAGCTGAGAGAGGAAAACCATCCCTCACTGTGCCCACATAACAGACTCTCTGTAAATGGGGGGGCGGGGCATATTTTGCACTGTAGCATGAGGGAAAAAAAGATCTTTTTCCTTTTTATAATTTTTTTTTGATCCTTTTCCTTTAAAGTGAGTTCTGTCTTACATATAAAGCTATGTACTTAAACCGTAATCAGACACAGTAAGGTGGTCAGAGGTACAACCTTCCAGTTATACAATTTTTTTTAAAACAAGAATTAAGGTTGTGGGGAGTTCCCTGGTGGCCTAGCAGTTAGGTCTTGGTACTTGTACCCCTGCAGCCTGGGTTCAATCCCTGGTCTGGGAACTGAGATCCTACACTAGGCTGTGGCATACCATAGCGAAAAAAAAAAGAAGAAGAAGAAGAAGAGGCAGAAGTAAGGTTGATTCCTTTAAAAAGACTGTATTTCAACCATCAAAGAAACAAAGGCCAAGACCACTACAGTCCACGGCCTCTGGAGCCCACACAGTGAGCATCAGGCAGCTATGGGCTGGTACTAGGGGAGGTGCAGGGGTGTCCTGAAGCCCCAGCTGACCCAGACTGGGTAATGACAGCCAGCAACTGTCCCAATTACTGTACTGACCCAATTACTCTCCCTCCAAAGACAAGAAGGTAATGGATCCTTCCAGGCCAAAGAGCACCAGGAATGAGTTCTGTCTGAACACTAACAAAGATGCTAAAAACCAGACTAAGGCTCAAGCTCAGGGCCACAGCCGCACGGGGGAGGGGCAGGAGGGGGAGAAGGCTGCATGCTTTGCCCTGTCTGCTTACCCAGCTTCAAAGTTTTACCTGGGAGAACCCACATGTCTCTACACTAAAACATATTCAAAAACCATCCTAAAAAGGATGATGGAAAGAACATCGGCTCTAGCATCAAATGTAAGACCCTGGAGGTGTCATAGAGACTATGTTTGCAAACTAAGGTAACGTCTACTTGGCAAGGCAGTGTGACTAAAATGACATAGTTTTGTGACAACACATGGCACACCTAGACCCTTGAAAAATGGTGGCTGATTTTATTACCCATGAGATCTGAAGACAGGTACATAGTAATGCCATAAGTTGCAAATTTTAAAATTTTAAACATTCCTGAAACTTACATACATCAGAGGTTTTTTTTTTTGGTGGCACTCAGCACGCAAAAATTCCAGGGCCAGGGATGGAACCTGTGCCACAGCAGTGACAATGTTGGATACTTAATCCACTGAGCCACCAGGGAACTCCAACATCAGAATTTTTACACCTCAATGCAGCCTTTTCATGTATCTCCACCCAAAAAGAAAAAAGCTCAAATGGATTACTTATAAAACATGGAAAGTGCCTGGATTGTCTGTTGTATACATCCAGCTTTTTATACCAGGTGTGGCGGGAATAGGATGCACCCCAGCAAAGACCCTCTTGTGCCTCTAGAGCCTGTCACACTCAAGCCACCGGCTTCCAAAGCTCCCCAGGCTGGCTTCACAACAAAGCCCCACAGCAGCAATCCTTGCACCCCCTTCACACGAATGACCAGCAGCCTGGGGTCCAGCCTAACACAAAATCCCTCAAAATACACTGGCTCTCCCTTCCACTAGGGGGAAAAGCACTCTATAGCCCCCATCTGCAGCGGAGGGACTTCCTTCCTGAGCCGTGACAGCTGTCACGGCCTCCACCACCCACACTGGGTCCTCATGTGTTACCTTCCAGGCTTGCCTTTGTCTCCTCAATCAAAGAACAAACACTTCGAAGTCAGTTTTCTTTTACACCTCTTTCTAACTTCTGCATCTGGCAACAGGCTGTGGATGCACTGGGTGCAAAGAAAGAAAAGGGCCACATTCATGCAGTGCTGGTGGTGTGCAGACGCTGCACTGAAAACTGGACCCCAGAGAGTAGCCCCACCAGAAGGGAAGGGGGGAAAAGGAAATTCCAGCGTGGGTACCAGAGAGGCTGAGGCAATTCTGCCAATGGCCACCAGGTGGCAGAGCGGACCGACCGGCCTTCCAGGACCTGCCCTCACAACCAAAGGCCCACTGTTCACACGATTAATCTCTCTCAGACTGCCTTCCTTAGGACATCTCAGAGTCCCTTCTTCTCCTCCCCTAATGCAAGTGGAAATGCGCTCATCAGTACTCTTATTAAAATCATTAAGTCATTTCATGTCCATCATCATCCCAAGCAGAGAAAAATCTTTTTTTTTTTTTTTTTTTTTGCTTTTTAGGGCTGCACCAGCAGCATGTGTAAGTTCACAGGCTACGGGTTGAATTGAATCAGAGCTGCAGCTGACAGCCTACACTACACCACAGCCACAGCAATGCCAGATCCAAGCTACGTCTGTGACCTACACCACAGCTCATGGTAACACTGGATCCCCAAACTAGTGAGACTAGGGATTGAACCTGCATTCTCATGGATACTAGTCTGGCTTGTTACCACTGTGCCACAACAGGAACTTCCAAAAAAATCTTATTTTAAGCCAGTTCCCCCTGCAACACACATACACACACACTACCCTAAAAGCACCAGAGCTTTTTAAGACAAAAAGCTATACTCTACACTACACAAACTTCCTGTGCCCACCAGTGCCTGACATCCCAGAGTTATATCATCACAGACTTCAGGGAAATACAAGAAAAATCCACCATGGAGTGTGTCATTTTCAGTAAAATTCTGAAAGATGTTTTTAAACAGCAATTTCAACCTTAAATCACATGAAGGCTGTTTTTTGAGCTTATCAATTTATACTCAAATGGAAGACAATCCCCCAGGGCTGTGATTTCATTCAAATTCACATGTTAAGACCCAGGAAAACCTGGTGACTCTATTACTGATCATCTTCAACATGTCCCGGATACATTCCTTTAGCCCCTGGCTCTCAAGCAGTGCATTTTTTTTTTTCTTCTTTCTTTTTAAGCCCGCAACCTCAGCATATGGAAGTTCCCAGGCGAGGAGTCAAATCCAACCTGCAACTGCTGCCCTAAACCACTTCCACAGCCACATGGGATCTGAGCCATGTCTGCAACCCACACTACAGCTCATGGCAACGCCAGATCCTTAACCCATTGAGTAAGGCCAGGAATCGAACCTGTGTCCTCACAGATGCTACTCAAGTTCATTACGACTGAGCCACAAGGGGAAATCTCCAGCGCATCTTTTTTTTTTTTTTTTTAAGGCTGCACCTGCGGCACATGGAAGTTCCCAGGGTAGGGGTCAAATGGGACCTGCAGTTGCCGGCCTATACCACAGCTGCAACAATACTGGATCCTTAACCCACTGAGTGAGGCCAGGGATTGATTCCACATCCTCACAGAGACAACATAAGGTCCTTAACCCATTAAGCCTCAATGGGAACTCCTAGAGCAGTGCATCTTTAAAAAGCATGTGGCTAAGGAATTTCAAAGATAAAAGATAAAGACTCAAGAGGTAAAAGATATAAGCTCAAGCTAAACTGTTTGTCTAAAACTTCCTTGGGTATTTATATCTTTAAAAAGAGAGAAAAAAATAAAGATGATTCAAAGAAATAGAAAGATACTCCATGCTCCTGGACTGGAAAACATTAATATTGTAAAAATGACCATATTGCGCAAAGTAATCTACAGATCCCTATCAAATTACCCATGACATTTTTCACAGAACTAGAACAAACAATCCAAACATTTAGATGGAACCACAAAAGAACCAGAATTGCCGAAGCAATCCTGAGGAACAAAAACCAAACAGGAGGCATAACTTTCTCAGACTCAGGCAATATTACAAAGCCACAGTAATCAAGACAGTGTGGTATTGGTACCAAAACAGACATACTGATCAATAGAACAGACTAGAGAACCCAGAAATAAACCCAGACACCTAGAGTCAATTAATCTTCAACAAAGGAGGCAAGAATATAAAATGGGAAAAAGACAATCTTTTCAGCAAGTGGTGCTGGGAAAACTGGACAGCTGCATGCAAATCAGTGAAACTGGAACACAGCCTCACACCATGCACAAAAGTAAACTCAAAATGGCTTAAAGACTTATACATAAGACAAGACACCATAAAACTCCAGAACATAGGTAAAACATTCTCTGACATTAACCTTTCAAATGTTTTCTCAGGTCAGTCTCCTAAAGCAACAGAAATAAAAGCAAAAATAAACCAATGGGACCTAATCAAACTGACAAGCTTTTGCACAGCAAAGGAAACCACAAAAAAAAAAAAAAGTCAACTTACAGAATGGGAGAAAATAGTTTTAAACAATGCAACTGACAAGGGCTTAATCTCTAAAATATACAAACAACTTATACAATGCAACAACAAAAAAGCCAACAACCCAATTGAAAAATGAGCAAAAGACCTGAATAGACATTTCTCCAAAGAAGATACGCAGATGGCCAACAAGCACATGAAAAAATGCTCAACATCACTGATTATTAGAGAAATGCAAATCAAAACTACCATGAGGTACCACCTCACACTGGTCAGAATGGCCATCATTAATAAGTCCACAAGTAACAAATGCTGGAGGGGGTGTGGAGAAAAGGGAACCCTCCTACATCCCTGGTGGGAATGTAAATTGGTAAAACCACTATGGAAAACAGTATGAAGGTACCTCAGAAAACTAAATATAGAACTACCATATGACCCAGCAATCCCACTCTTGGGCATATATTCAGACAAAATTATTCTTGAAAAAGACACATACACCCATATGTTCACTGCAGCATTATTCACAATAGCCAAGACATAGAACAACCTAAATGTCTATCAACAGATGAATGGATTAAGAAGATGTAGTATATATACACAATGGAACACTACCCAGCCATAAAAAAGAACAAAATAATGCCATTTGCAGCAACATGGATGGAATTAGAGACTCTCATACTAAGTTAAAGTAAGTCAGAAAGAGAAAGACAAATACCATATGGCATTTACATCTGGAATCTAATATACAGCACAAATGAACCTTTCCACAGAAAAGAAAATCATGGACATGGAGAATAGACTTGTGGTTGCCAAGGGAGAGTGGGAGGGAGTGGGATGGACTGGGAATTTGGGGTTAATACATGCAAACTATTGCCTTTGAAGTGGATAAGCAATGAGATCTGCTGTATAGCACTGGGAACTAAATCTAGTCACTTATGATGGAGCATGATAATGTGAGAAAAAAGAACGTATATATGTATGTGTGACTGAGTCATCTTGCAGTACAGTAGAAAACTGACAGAACACTGTAAACCAGCTATACTGGAGAAAATAAAAATCATTTTAAAATACATAAATAAAAGAGAATTTTTGAACAGTTCCTAAAGTTGGGACAAAAGTAACAATCAAGTAGGGGGAGAGGAGCTGAAGAAGGTAGGAAAGTACTTCATAAATTCTGAGGGACAGAGGAAGTGCCAAATAATCCTTGTTCTCAAAGTTTATTTCTCACTGAAGAAAATATAAGAGTTCAATGATCCAGCACCAATGGACATCCAGAGGCAGTTTCCCCCCGCCCCGACTTTTCTAGGGCCGCTCCCATGGCATATGGAGGTTCCCAGGCTAGGGGTTGAATCAGAGCTGCAGCCGCCGGTCTATGCCAGAGCCACAGCAACTGTGGGATCCGATCCACATCTGTGACCTACAGCACAGCTCACGGCAATGCTGGATCCTTAACCCACTGAGGAAGGCCAGGGATTGAACCTGCAACCTCATGGTTCCTAGTCAGATTCGTTAACCATTGCACCACGACAGGAACTCCCAGGGGTAGTTTTTAGGCTCCTCAATGAGCAGCGTTATGCTTAGCAATTGACACACGTTACACCTTGGGTTCACTGTCATATCCTAAAAGAAAATAATCACAGAAGCAAGTAAGTTTCATTTGTGAAGATTAGAACGTCTCATTGGAAATATGAATGATTCAGTTGTAACCAACAACTCATCTTGTGGATAAATAAGACAAACAGCAAGTGTCTAAATTAGTCCTGGTTCCTGTTTTCAAGTCAGTTTGAGTGTTTCCCTTTCAAAACAATGCCCAAGACTGAGCAGCTGGCCCCGAGGGATTCACAGCTCTTAGGCATTAAGAACAGACTGATTCGAACAGACCTTCATCTTGAAGTAACTACCTTCTTTCAACCTCTCAGACCACAGGATGTGCAGTCAAATTTTAATTGCAAGTATACAGATTAACACACTAAAAGATGATTTGCTGGAATGTCAGCATGGCTTTCATTCTCCAGGAATAACTGAGCAGGCCATAAATGAGTACATTTTAAGTTACCATTTAAACATTTGATTAAGTCCCATCAAAAAGGGTAAACTGGGGCGTTCCCACTATGGCTCAGTGGTAATGGACCCGACTAGTATCCACGAGGACTTGGGTTCAATCCCTGGCCTCACTCAGATGGGTTAAGGATACAGCAATGCCATGAGCTGAGGCATAGGCCAGCAGCTGCAGCTCTGATTCAACCTCAAGCCTGGGAACTTCCATATGCCTTGGGTGCTGCCCTAAAAAGAAAAAAAGAGAAAAAAAGGTAAATCAGATACACATATACCCCTCTGCTTGGCTAAAATGATTCCCGGACTATCTTCCATTTCAATTTTTTAAAAGTGAACATCCTTTGAACCATTCACACAGCACAGGCCAGTGTCCATACAGGGTGGCATTCTGGCAACCCCTGCATCAAAAGCAGAGCAGGACGGGTCACCGAGGACAGAGGCTCTTAACTGCCTCTTAGCAAAGAGGAAGCGCTTCCGAAGGAAAGCGGGTTTTAAAAATAGAAAACCTCGCTGCTGCCATTTTTCTAGGACAAAAGACAAAAATAATTTGACATCTGTTTTTCCCATCTTGAATGTTTTACCAAGGAGTCAACCATGGGCAGTATTGCTTATTCTCAAACTTTACTATTTCTCAAGGGGACAGGAGATTATTCTTCGTACGTAATTGAAGCCTTCCAACTCCGTTTGTGAGATGGGAACTAAATGCTAGGGACATTTTAGGTACTGTTCAAAATGGATCTTTTTGAGATCCGTCCATAAAAGCTGAGATGCAAAGGGTGGGAGTTTAACATCAAAGCAAGGGGTATTTATAGTAAAAGAAGTGCATTGTTAGATTGCAGAGAAGAAACAGGGCCTATTAAAATATGTATACAGACAGAATTCAGATAATGAAGTGCTCCCCTGGAAAGAAGAACAGATTCTGGTTTCTGAAACAGCCTACCCCTCAATCATGCTTCACACTCTCCTTGGAAGCTTTTACCGTGCAGCAGCTTCACTTACTTAGCTATAGCTGTTTTATTGCCCCAAGTGTGCCAGATGCTCCGAGCACACCTGGCGGCTGAAATGTATGAGTGTGTGCACCTTTGATCTGCATGACGGGCTTCAGCATATTCACAGATAAATACCGTAGGTACAAAGACCTTTCTTTGGCCATCACAACAGTAATGCTCTGACACCATACACACACACACACACACACACACACACACACAGCCCTCCAAGCATCATTACCAAGATTCTCCAGAAACCAGAAGGATGCAAAGGCACCTCGGTGTGGTGACCGTGACCGTCCTGTGACGTCAATTACCACAGAGGAGGTATCACAGCCGGGAGGAGCCTCAGGAGGAAGGCGGGAAGGCGGTCCCCAATCCGCATTCCCTAAGCTAGTTCACAACTCAGATGCCTCATCCTCCAGGGCCCGAGCTATAGGGGGAAACAGGTTTGCTCATTGACTGCTAAGCCCCAGAACCACAGGATCCACATAGGAAGAAGGAAAGGAAGTTGTGGCATTTCCTTTTCCTGGTAAAGGACAAATTTCAAAGAAGAAATGAAGGGGTTCCCAAAGCAGGTCCAATTTTCACTGGCATGCAGCCCAGGGAAGTAACCAGAGCACTGTGGTGAGGTCCCTGGAGAATTAATGTGTTCAGTTCAAAGAGCTCGCCTTTATTGGGGATCATAACCATTTTTATTTCTTTGCAGCTATAGGGTCATTCTTTGAAATTGTACTGATGCTAGATAAGATTACATCATTGTTTTGTGTAATATCATCAGTAGCAGACATGTTTCAATTGCCCACGTTAAGTTGGCATCTCAATTACTGAATGGGGGTCAGGGAGGTCAAGGGTATCCCTCAATGAAATCTGAAGACCCAGGACACCCACTTAGTTGATTCTGCTAACTCGTGGACAAGGGTGACTACAGATCCCCCAAATCATCCACCCCAATTTCTCATATTCCACTTATTTTGACCCTCCCCAGGAAGATTTTTTCAACAAATTTTAGGCCATTGCTTTTGTTTTTAGGGCTGCACCTGGAAGTTCCCAGGCTAGGGGTAGAATTGGAGTTGCAGCTACCGGCCTACACCACAGCCACAGCAACTTGGGATCTGAACCTCCTCTACAACCTCACTGAAACACCTGATCCCCAACCCACTGATCGAGGCCAGGGATCGAACGTGCATCCTCATGGATATTAGTTGCATTTGTTTCTGCTGCACCACAATGGGAACTCCTCAATAAATTTTTATTTAAAAAACCTCTGACCTTAGAATTTTCTGGCGGAATGCTGGACCTTGGAATGGAATGGAAGCTCGGCAGAAATGTGGCAGGTGTTCTGGGCAGGGTGAGCAATGGGTGTGAGCCCTGCTGGCCCCTATTCACCCTGGGCTCTCCACTCACCAGGCCCACTGCCCGAGTCCCTGGCCTGGCCCCGTGTCCCCAAGCAGCCACCCTGCCTCTGCAGCCAGCTGCTCACCAATGAACTGCAGGTGATCACAGTTCCTAATTGAAGCACTTTTTTGAGCACCAGCTACCATTATAACTTCTTGATCTTTAAGGACAGTTATGGAAACCCAAGGCAGAAAGGGCCAAGGGGTGGAGTTGGCCAAGCTACAGAGACCTTGGGGCGACCAGCATTGTAGTTTCTCTTTTTTTGTTTTTTAGGTGATTTCTGGTTTTAAAGTATAAACCCATCACTGAAAGCACTAACGGCAGCCAACTTAAGCAGCGAACAGCTGTATTTGAAATGTGACAAAGTATCTTCAACACAACTATTTTTCCTAATACCAATGACAACTTCTATTTAGTCCCAAGTCCCAGCATTGATGGGGGCAGAGCAGAAATCTCTGGGATACAGAACTCTCCCAAGATGTTATCCCTTCCCCAGGTTCACAAGTAAAGCCCAGGCACCAAGGGCCCTGAGCTGGGCTTCATCTTTGGGACCCAGAGACAGTGCAGCATGGTCCTGGTCCTCAGAGCCAGCCAACCACTTCAACAGATCAGACACCCTCTCAGATGACGACAACAGTGCCAGAGAAAAATTCAGGCATGCGTCCTGGCATCAGAAAACAAGCGTTCTACCTCCCAAATTCAACAAGCAATGCCCAGTACTGATCAAGTCATTTATCTAAATTCTCTTGAGAGCCCACAGTCCTCTCACCATGTGTGAGCTAATGACAACGGGAATCACAAATACCTATAGCCTCACCCTTCCCAGCATGCCGTTAAGAACCCACCATATATAAGAAAACATGATTAGACCCTGTATTTAGCTTCAAGCCCCTTCACCATTAGAAAAACTGGTGTCATTGCCCAAGAGTATTTTTCTTGTTATTTAAAGTTATTATAGCTTGAAGAGTTACCATCGTGGCTCAGTGGTTAATGAACCCGACTAGCATCCATGAGGACAGGGGTTCAATCACTGGCCTCGCTCAGTGGGTTAAGAATCTGGTGTTGTTGCAAGCTGCAGTGTAGGTCACAGATGTGGCTCAGATCCAGAGTTGCTGTGGCTGTGGTGCAGGCCTGCAGCTGCAGGTCCAACTCAGTTCCTAGCCTGGAAACTTCCATAGGCCACAGGTGCAATTGTTAAAAAATTTAAGTCAAATAAATTTGCATGCCCCTGGGGATGAAACCCAGCTTAGCAGAACCACTGGCTATGCTGAATTTGGTGGGGCCTGGCATCCTGTCTGCTGTCAAAGCCAAGTGCAAACCTACAATGAACAGGGGAGATTTGGACAGAGGAGAAGTGAAGGTGGGGAACATCTCTGCTCTCTCATTGTTACACAGAAGAAAGTCCTAGCAGTTGTCCCTATATATAAACTATATGTGCTTAATAACTGTACTGGTATAACCACCATTGAGAGCAGTATGGCGGTCCCTCAGAAAACTAAAATAGAACTATCATATTATCCAGCAATCCCACTCCTGGGCATATATCTGGACAAAAATGTAATTTGAAAAAGTACATGCACCTCTATGTTCACTGCAGCACCATTTACAATAGCCAAAACATGAAAACAACCTAAATCTCCATCAACAGATGAATGGATAAATAAGATCTACTATATACCTACAATGGAATACTACTCAACCATAAAAAAGAATAAAACAATGCCATTTGCAGCAACCTGGATCCAACCAGAGATTATCACACTTGGTTAAGTCAGAAAGAGAAAGACAAATACCATGTGATATCACTTATATCTGGAATCTAAAATATGGCACATATGAACCTATCTACAAAACAGTAACAGACTCACAGAATGGAGAACAGACTTGTAGTTGCCAAGGGGGAGGGGCAGAGAATGGGATGGACTGGGAGTTTGGGATTAGTAGATGCAAACTATTACATTTTGAATGGATAAGCAATGAGGTGCTACTATACAGCACAGGGAATTATATTCAGTCTCCTGGTATAGACCATGATGGAAAAGAATATAACAAAGAATGCAGATATATGCATGACGGGGTCACCTTGCTGTAGAGTAGAAATATGTGCAACATTGTAAATCAACTGTACCTTTAACAAAAAATAAAATTAAAAATATATCTGTAAATATATTCACCTTCACTAGCGGTAATTCTGGGAGATTTGGCTTTTGAGAACATTCACCCAGAACTAAGCCTAGTGAACAAGTTGGCCATTTAAGCTCCAGTGGGATCAAAAGTGAAATACAATTATATGATGCAAAGACTCCTGTGAGGGTTCACAGGAACTCTGATAATAACACCAAGACACGGTCTAAAATGTTCTTTTGAGCAACAACACGGGTTTTTAAAAGAAAGGTATTACTCGGTAATGTGATAAATGTTAAGGATAATATTTAGATATATTAACCCCAGCCTTATTTTAAATTTCACTTGATTATAGCTGATCCTCATTTTTAGTAGAAGATGTTACTAAATAAACATCAGATAATTATGGAACTACTAAGTCAACTGTATTAGACTACTTGTACCTATGTGTCATTCAAAGCTCCTTAACCCCTCCCCCCACACACACAAAATATATGGCAGATAAATGCTGTTACTTTTCTTATCCTCCTGGACCCAAGGCATTGCTCTATTTATGAAAGTCAATATCAGATGTCATTGAAAGGATCCACATGTAGCCTTCAAAATCCCCTGCTTCACCACGACAGTGGGGATTCTACCAACATGTGCACGGGGATCGGCGGAGGAGGCCAGTTCCCCATGGGCAGAATGTCAGGCCACCATCTGAAACACATACCAGGCTTGTATGCCAGTCAACACCCCCTCACCCCACCCCACACTCACCTCATGCTGAGCCTGCAGCAGCAGTACCCTGAGTGAAAATTAAAAACGTTTACCAGTTTAAAAAGAACAGAAAAAACTAGAAGGAGCACTTTTTCTTCCCTAACACATTTTGCATGTCCTCTCTGAACTGAGCGAGCCATTCAACACACTGAATTGCACGCAACCACCACACCTCCAGATTCTTAACCTCTCAACACTGTGCCCTCCCCATCACCTCCAACTCTCTCCTCAGAAAGGCACACATTCCCCCCTTGACCCTCCCTCCCCTGACCTGTCCTAAGTCCTCTCTCTGCCAAGATTCTGGAGGGAGGGAGACACTCTTGTTCCCTTTTCTCAACCATCCAGGTCTTGTACAACTGTTTGGAATCTGATCTTTGCCCATAAGTTTACTGAAATTCCTTTTATTGTGGATCTCAAACAAGTCAGCACTACCTGTTCCTCCCCAGCCAGGCACTGTTCCAGATGCTAAGGAGACACTAGTGGACAAAACAGACAAAAACCCCTGTCCTGTGGACTTGCCAGTCCAGTGGGATGGAGGAGACAGAGTAGGCAAAGTACAGCGTTGGAGGGTGCTAAGCAGTAAGAAGGAAAGACAGAAAAGGAAGGAGAGTCCAAAATGTCAGGAAAGGGGCCATGCTGCCCACCCCTCCCCCTGGGACTTCCCCAGGCCCCTCAAGGGGCTCTGCAAGCTTCACAGGTCTTCCCAAGGTCTGTATTGGGCTGCTCCTTGAACCTTGCTCTTCTGAACAAGGATCCTTTTGCTTAGAAACCGCACCTGCTCTCAGCTCATCTTTACAAGCAACTCCTAGCCCCTAACTGTTCCTACAAACCACTGCAATCACCCCTGATCAGTTACCTTTTGAAGGTGCTGGAGCATCACTTCAAATGGTAGCTGAACTTCATACTGAATCTCCCCCAGAAGACTGGCTCCAACATTCTAGTTCTCTTCCTCGGGCCCACATTTAAGTGGCCCAGTGAAAACCTGAGAAGTCATCCGAGAAGCTATCTTCCATTGTGTGTGTACTTGCTACTTTGTGGCAGCTCTATTCTCTTTTCACAGATTTGATTGTTTTCTTTCAGTCCTATTAAGTGTCTTATTGTTTTTTCATTCCGTTTCCAATGGCATGGCAGTTTCAGAGCTTTCTCCCCTTTTCCCATGCATAACATGAACAAAATTAGGGACCCTGGCCAGCTTTATAGACTGTCCCTTCCACCAGGGGACACTTCCTTCCATCACCAATTTGAATCTCGTCACACAAGCATCCTGTGCTCTTAACACCCCACAGCTGAGATTCCCATCCCAGCCTCCTGCCCTGCCCATCTTCCCAGATACCTGTACTTACATCCCCCAAGAAGCCTCTTCGGAACCCCCTGCCATGCTCTCCCTTCCCTTCATCTCCCAAGCACTTACCGACACATCACTCACAAGGAACTGACTGTATGTTCGTTTGTATTGTTGGTATTTTTCAACAAACAAATGAAACATCTATGGGGACAATTCAATATGGGCAATACTGGTAAAACCATGTGCTCCCAGAGAGGGACCCACTCTTACACCTTTTTTCCTCCCCATAAACCTTAGGAAATGTCTAGAATTGCAGAATTCCAGAACCTGAGCAGCAGAGGGCTCCATGGCCAATGGCTACACTAACTTCTGTACTTGGCTGGTGCTGAGGCTCAGACCACTGATGCACTGACAGGAACTCCAAAACGCACTGACTTTATAATATCCATCACACAGAGTTCCTATCGTGAATCAGCAGAAAGGAATCTGAGTAGGATCCATGAGGATGCAGGTTCAATCCCCAGCCTCGCTCAGTGGGTTAAGGATCCAGCATTGCTGTGAGCTGCGGTATAGGTCACAGATGAGGTTTAGATCTGGCATGGCTGTGGCTGTGGTGTAGGCCAGCACCTGCAGCTCTGATTCGACACCTAGCCTGGGAACCTCCATATGCCACAGGTGCAGCCCTTAAAAAAAAAGAAAAAAAAAAATCCATCACATCCGAAAGAATTAAAACTTTGTGCCAGGTGGCCCATTTACATGTTCTATTTGAGGCAACAGTACACAAGACCATTTAATTAATATCCAAATACCTTGAGAGCCAATAATAGGTCAACAAAACAGCTGGAAATCAAATATCAGATATAATTACTCACAGCTGGCTTTATTCAACTGCTGTCATATTAAATAAACATCTCACAGACCTTCTCCCCTCCCCCCCAAGGGAAAAAAAATTCCTTCCAGAAATACAGAAGGTTCTTTGTGTTAGATTTTCTTTTTGTAAGTTTGCAAAATATATTCCAGTGTTAAAAATTCTCAGCAGGAGTAGGTAATATTAAAGATTTTCAGCAGGGCGTAGTATTGTTTCCTTGTACCATTAGTTACAATATTTCAGAACCTTGGAGTTTTGTTTTTCTTAAGACTAGTACAAAAATAGTAAGGCAGATTTTTGTACTAGTCACAAAACACAATGGACATCTGTATTTTTATGATCTGGCATTCAGTTTACTGCTTTGATACTGGGCTCTGTTATTTTTGTCGAGGTGCCATGTCTCCACAGCTTAGTAATAAAAATTATTAAGAATATTGGTTTCAAAACTATTGTTTCAAAACCTTATTTAAACCACTTTACTATACTGTACCACCCATGTTATATGAAGGGTAACTTACTTATCAACACTAATAACTACCTATTATATGCCAGGCATTGTAATGGATGGTTCTACATCTATTATCTGTAATTTCTATAATAATCCCACATGTCCATGCTTTATATCTAACAATAACCAAAGGGAAAGAAATCAAAGACAGTTTGGGGTTTTTTTTTGTCTTTTTTTAGGGCCGCACCCATGGCACATGGAGGTTCCCAGGCTAGGGGTCTAATCGGAGCTGTAGCTGCTGGCCTACACCATAGCTTGCCAGGATCCTTAACCACTGAGCGAGGCCAGGCATCGAATCTGCAACCTCATGGTTCCTAGTCAGATTTGTTTCTGCTGTTCCATGTCAGGAACACCTCAAAGACAGTTTTTAAACTGCTCCTCCACCCCACATATAAACACACAAAACCAGATTCCATAAATAAGCAAGATTATTAGGTATCTGCTACAGTAAAATTTTCAAATCCCAGATATTTTCATATTCACTCCTCTCATTCAAATTCATTATCATATTTTTGGATTCATTTCCTCCCTCCCCAGGAAGGAAGGAAGGAAGGAGGGAAGGAATGAGGGAGGGAAAGAGAGAGATGGAGAAAGAGAGAAAGAGAGAAGGGAAGAAGGAAGGAAGGAAGGAAAGAAAGAAAGAGGAAGGGAACGACCGGGAATGACATGTTACGGTTACCTAACCAGGAAACTTAAAGCTAAAGTTAAACATACTTTATGAAACCTTAGAGTCCTGGTGTCATTCCAACTAGGATAGAACCTTTCAACAGTCACCTCTCCAGAAAGCTAAAATTAAGTGCTGGCTCATAGCATTTTGTATTTAGACATACAAGTCCATTCATAACACATCACTTTTAAAAGAAGTTTGTTATTTATAAACTACCATACATCTTCACACAAACCAAAGTGGCATTAATTATGCTAAAAGTAACTGGCAACCTCCAGAGCGTAGGACTCAGGTTTGGCCACCTCATGTGTCCTACAGCTGCTTCTCACTCAACAGGTCCTCCATGACCTGCAGTACACCAATCTCTACATCTCTTAAGTCTGTAGCATGCACCATATACTAGGCGCTCAATTACAATGTGTTGAGTCAATGAATAAAATATTTCTTCCAGTGCACTGAAAAAGGTCATTCTCATTTTCATGACCACCAAAATTATTGAACTAAATTAATATTACATCAAATTTTCTTGGATTCCCTTAGGTAATTCCACTGGATTAATTTAACTCATGGATTTTAGGAAAGCTGAACATCATCTGTTAATCAGCTCTTGTATATTTGTATGTAAGACCACACTATTTTCTGTTATCATATAATATAAAAAGTATAGACTTTACATGGCATTATTCACAATAGCTGAGGTATGGAAACAAATCTAAGTGTCTTCAAGATGAATGAATGGATCAAGAAAATGTGAGGCAGATATATATATAAACATATATGTGTGTCATGGAATATGAATAAATGTGTAATGGAATATTATTTGGCCTTTTAAAATAAAGAAATCCTGTTATTTGCAATAACATGGATGACACTGGAGGACATAATGTTAAATGAAATAAGCCAAAGAAAGACAAATACTACAAGGTATAGTATCATTTACATGTAGAAATGATGTAGAAAAGTGGTTGCCAGGGGTTAGGAAGTGTGGGAAACAGGGAGAGCCTGGTAAAGGTACTAACTGTCATAAGATACACAAGGTCTGAGGATCCAATGTACAATGTGACTATAGCTGATGTCACTGTATAATTGCACTCAATATCCTTGGAGGGGGAATGTCTCCCACAGAGACAGAGGGCCAAATGTATTGTATAATTGAAATTTGTTAAGGGTAGAGCTTAAATATTCTAAACAACAAAAAAGATAAACATGTGAGATGGTTTTGTTAATAACTTCATGGGGGGGAGGGAGGAACCCTTTCACAGTGTTGTGTGTATATTAAATCACAGTGTACACTAAACATCTTACAATTTCATATGTCAAGTATAGTTCAACAAAGCTGAAAAAAAATTTCAAAGATAAAAAATTGGGGAAGTTCCCATATGGTGCAGCAGGGTAAAGATCTGCTATTGCCACAGGTATGGTACAGGTCCCAACACTGGCACAGGTTTGATCCCTGGCCCAGGAACTTCCACATGCCCCAAGTGCAACACCCCCCCCCCAAAAAAAAAAGAAAAAAAATTGAAAAAAAGGATATATTTTAAATGCTCTCTTGCCTTTTTATTGAGCATCTAGTCTTTATTTACATTATTCTACGAATATAAGCAATCAATATTACCCCCCAAAATAAAGTAAGCATCACCAAGCGACCACAGCTAATTCACCATCAAGATAAAGTGTTTATTCAATATTCAATGTCTACACTTCCCCATAAAATAATGTCCTCATGATTAACTGTCATATGAAGGACTGTTTTAAGGGTGTTATTGGGGTTCTGGGCAGAGAAGAAATTCCGCAGTAGTTTTATAATCTGTGAAATAGGTACAATGATAACACACCAAGTTATTTGAGTAGAAATAAGTTTTGTTATAAATAAAAAAATTACTGAACCATTTACTTCAAGAACTCCCATCTTCTAGGAGGCATAAACATCTGGTAATTAATCCTCTTTGAGGGAATAATATGGTACAATTTTTTTAATTAAAAAAAATTAACTACTTTACATGGTTCAGCAAGTGGTACACATATCACCAGAAGTGCTTCCTATTTGAGTAGGTCCTGGGGAGTAAGAGGGTGGGCAGGTAAAAAAAGATTATAGTCCACTGCCTATGCTCTGACAGTTCACCAATTTCTTCTCTCCCTGAGTCATCCAAGGAGACAAAAATGTTTTAAGGGCGGACAGAACTCTCTACGGAAACGTTTATTTGAATGTACCTTGCAGGCTGCCAAGAGACCGCCATGGTGCCAAGTGGGGTTAAATCCACAGCTCACCTCTTGCACGCTTCTAACTGTGGACAGGTTACTTAACCTCAGTTCTATTTGAAAAAAAAAAAAAAAAAAAGGTGATAAAACTAATACTCAACCTATAGGGGTTTTGTGAGCACTAAATGAGGTGATGGCGGCAAAGTCCTTGGGCACTATGTTAACAGTTGGGAGCTGCCAGGTGCAGATGGGGGTGGTAACATAGGCTCTGGTCCAGGTTCATTCACGTATGCAACCAACCGCAATTTTAAGGGTAAAGACTTAAGATACTCTTCCCTGGAGGTTGAAAAATATTTTCTAATAACAATTTTGATAGTTATCACAGAGGAATTTTTCCAGTATACATCAAGAAGCCTAGATTTTTCATAACCACTTTAAAATTTGTTAAAAGATGGCATAAAAATGAGCTGAACAAAAAGGTTACTGTTGTTTAGGTTTACATGCTGCTTTCTGAGGGTTTTTCTCTGCAGAATTTTATAACGCATGCTTTAAAAGATTATGAAGGTTCAGACATATCTAGGAGATAATCTAAATTACTATAGCTCTCAAAAAACAAGTCTTAACTGCCTCTATTAAGCAACCATTAGATTCCTGAAAGGGACCACCATTCCTGATTTATGCATCAAACCTAACCACACACCAGGGATCAAATTTAATATGTGTGAAGATAAGCTGTTACGTGGGGCTATGATTAACAAACTGCCATCATAATCTAAATCATTCCTTTCCTTCTGAGAGTGCTTTCACAGAAAGAAAAACTACAAGGGAACTACAAATTACGTATGGTGCAAACTTCTGAAAACATAATTAAACTGTTTTAAAAAGAAAACTACCTCTAAGTACAGTTAAGATCTCTTCTAATCACTTGCTTTCTGAACCCAAGATTGCAGATGAAATTCATCACAATACCTCAGTTTTACTAATAGACTTTTTAATTCATGTTAAGTGTGTCAATTCCTGAAAACCATTTTAAATAATCTAGCTCAAAGTGTTTAAAGTGCTACACACAATCCATTTCTTTCGCCTTTTTTTTTTTTTTTTTTTTTTAGGCACGCATCCGCAGCATATGAAGGTTCCCAGGCTAGGGACTGAATCAGAGCTGTAGCTTCCAGTCTACACCACAGCCACAACAACACCAGATCTGGGCTGCGTCTGTAACCTACACCATAGCTCACGGCAACGCCGGATCCTCAACCCACTGAGCAAGGCCAGGAATCGAACCTGTGTCCTCATGGATGCTAGTCAGATTCATATCCACCAAGCCATGACAGGAACTCCCACAATCCATTTCTTTAAAGATTTTTTAAAAGCCATACACATGAAAGAATGTCTTCATGCAAGTGCCTAACCTTTTTTCCTCTTTCGTTTCCTTTTTGCCCCATACAATCTGCACATTATCTTTGAAAAAAACAGCATTATGTATTCAAAACCTATAGATTTAAAGAACTCTAATTTCTAACTAGTTCCAAATATGTGATTATAAGGAATTAGCAGAAAACTAAAAACATAGAATTATAGAACAAATTGTTGCAGTATTTTTACCTTTTAAACCTGAATATAGATAAGTAAAAGCTACTTGAATATGAATTCCTGGCTTGTACTCAAAAAGTTTCATTGAGAAGGAGAAAAAGATGATTTACAGGATTATATAGACAGCATGCATTCCAAGTTCACTTAAACCAAGCCCACTTCCTTTTGGAGTCATTGCTTTAAAGCACAAAATAGCAGATGTTCATCCACACAGAGAATCAGTTACATACGTATTAAGGACGTGCACCTCAGTCTGGTCTAAGATCTGAGGGCAGCGCTCCAACTGAAGGAAACTTTTTTTTTACC
This sequence comes from Phacochoerus africanus, assembly GCF_016906955.1. Lineage (NCBI taxonomy): Eukaryota > Metazoa > Chordata > Mammalia > Artiodactyla > Suidae > Phacochoerus > Phacochoerus africanus. The sequence continues at coordinate 47,949,171 of NC_062553.1, read as the reverse complement.
ACATGTGCACAATTGAGATAATTGCCATGAGCACCTGAGCCATTGTCCCAGTGCTACCAGGATATTCCTGTATGAGGACCCAGGCTTTAAAGTCAGAAAGGGGTAGGTTTGAGGTTTAGTTCTACCGTTTACTAGCTGCACGACCTTGGGCAAGTTCCTCAACTATCCACATCTGCAAAGTAACACTAAACGGTATGTTCTTCACTGGGTTTGAAAGAAGATGAACACTGCCTAAATATCAGCTACAGCTGACATGTCATATAGATGCATGACTATCAGCAATTGATGGGAAATAACAAGGAAGGATCCTTAATCCACTGAGCAGGGCCAAGGATCAAACCTGCAACTTCATGGATGCTAGTCGGGTTCTTAACCTGCTGAGCCACAAGAGGAACTCCTAAATAACACTTTTAAAGGAGAACAGACAGATGTGTCATCTATGGCTTATCTAATACAACAAAAGATTTTTCAAAGTTAGAATACTAACATGGTGCTGACAGTTTCTTCATGGAAAAAAAAAAAAAAAACACCAAACCCTTTTAAACTAAAGAACAAAGTAGTACACAATTCTGAGTCCAATGCCACATTTTGTACTTAGGTATTGGAGTTAAAAGGGACTCACCTTCCTTACAGATGAATGAAAGTTTGGATTAGAGGGAGATCAATACGACCTCTGTTGTAACTCTGGCCTTTTCTCCTAGGAGCATTCACCTGGGGATCTGAGAACAATGGCCTTCATTCCTCCTAAATTAAAAGGACACAGCTGCTTCCAACACGGATGCTGCTACACAAGCTGACAACACCACTGTTCACACCATCAATTAAAATTACTCCCATATTCTAATGACGAGTTCAACTTCTACAATTTTTATACTCTGCTAATTTTTTTAAAAAAGGAGCAAAATAGTTTAAGCAATGCGAAAGTACCCAATGAAAGAACAAAATAAACCACAGAAGGCACTGAATGGGTTGATAAGTAAATGGGTTGTTTCACCATGGCCAAGCCAATGTACCTATCCTTTTAAAATAGCAGATAGTTAAAAATTCTAAGACTGGAAAATATAATGCCTCAAATTTAAGTTGCCATAATGCATACATGAAGAATCCTGAAGTGGTCAAACTTGATTCTCATATATCATTTTTTAAAAGACCCCTGGGCAACAAGAACAACACTGTGTGTCTTCTTGGAAATCTGCAGAGATGGACCCCATCAACCAGTCCTAAACTCAAAAAAGAATTTCCCCTACACAGATTCAGGCAACACATTTTCCCTAAGAGAATATTAATGATGCCCTGCCACTTGGCCATACAGTGGAATCTGAATTTATGAATTCTTGTTTGTAAGATGGAAGAAGGATGGTGCAGAATGTAAACAGGTGCATGATTCAAAAAAGGTTGAAGGAGACACTGAAAACCAGCACTGCAAAAAACAGGGGCAGCAGAGGGTAACAATTAAGAGGAAGGATCTTGGCATGGGAACAGAGCTGCAATCTTAACTTTGCTATTTATGGCTGTGAGAGGCTGGGAGAGTTACTTAATGATTTTAAGCTTAAATTTCACCATATGTAAATTGAAAATAAAACCCACTTTATAGTGCTGCTGTGATGAATAAATAAGTTATCTAAAACACTTACACACTGCTTATCATATAGCTACTGCCACCGTTTCAAATTTAAGGGATTAGCCAGGTTCCATAATGCCAAATATGACTAAAACCTTCCAGCAAGGCGGCCAATGACAATTTCCTAGTTCCTTTACATCCAGTTGAACAAATACTGCTAGTAAAATTTCACCCTTCTCAACAAAATTAAAATTGGACAAAATAAGCAAAATTAAGAGACTTAATTTTATGTGATTTTCAAGATATTTTGAATGTTCACCTGAATGATCAGCCATCTCTGCATTTTCTTTTTTTGCAACCACCAAGGGTTGCCATTAGTAGATACTTACTTTTCTCTATCCACAAAGAAGAGAACATTTGCACAAAATGTCCAATAAGGAACTCTGTAAATGACAGGTGTCCTGTACTTAAAATAACAGAGACTTAAGGTAGGAAACTGGTGGTACCTCTGATAATCTTTTAAATGCTTTCCATAAAGATGGTTTAGTACCACCCTCATGGAAGAGTGGAGATTAACTAGATCATCTGCAAGCCTTCCAGAGTCAGGGCACAGGAAAGAAAACCAAAGCACAGTTACATGCTTTCCTTTGCTTTTTGTCTAAACAGAGTCTGTATCTGTGTCTATATTTACACCTCAGGAATAACGTTTTTCCAGATAAGGAGAACGATGAGAGATGAAAGAGCCCAGAATTCCAGCTCCTAGAAGGTATTGTTGAGTGGAGAGTGAAGGCAGCAGGGAATAAACAGGAACTTTCTCTCCGCCCACTTTTGGTAAAAGTGCAACAGATACTCCTCAGAATAAAAAGCTATGAAGACTTTCTAGTTTACATGTACCTCTTTTAAGAAAAAAATAATTATCAACTTTCAGTATAACCCAGAAATGCAAATTGGGAGACCACTTGGGAGAATCAACGCTTTAACTGCAACGACCACACATACCATTTGCTATTTCTACTATAGAATTTCATTATGCTCTGTGGCCATTGCCCCTGCTGCATTCCATAACCCACCTCCCCCAAACCCGAGGTTTCCCACCCCACCCTTCTCACCACTGCCTCACAAGAGAAGAGGAAAAGGGCAGCTTCAATTGCCTAAGGGATTGTCACAAGAAAAGTGAGTCCTTTCTTAGAGAATGAAACCCTAGCAGTAGGTACATGTTTGGAGTTGTGGCGGGTGGTCTTTTTAAAATATCAGATGGAAAAGTTGACATTTTAATGGACAAGGAAAGGCACAGCAATACAAAAATTAAAGTTATATCTTAAGTTTTCCCTCCATCTTAAAAAAAAAAAAAAACAGACAGTGAAGAATTCCTTTTCACAAATAGATTAGAAATACTAAAAACTGGTAGTCTTGTAAAACCTGTTTTTCCAAAAAGCTGTTCATTCATCTTAGCTAACAGGTACAGTCAAGTTAAATCAAAGGCATGACTTTGAAACCCTAGAAAACACTTTAAAAGGTCATGCATGGGCTTACGATTCCCAAACTGGAAAGTAAAGAATACAATAAACACATAATTCATCAATAAAAGCTATACCAGTAATCAGGGATGAAAACATGGATGCCCTCCCTCCAGGTACTCAGCGATACCCTTGTTGACTTGCATTTAATTGCCACTGAACAGGTACCCTCTCCAGACCAGCATTCTCATTAATGTTCCATCCCAGTTTCAGGCAGGCTTACTCAATAATAACAACCATCAGAGGTCCTAACAACAAAGGGAAGGCTGCAGTCCTAACCTCCTGGTTAATGTGGTCTGCAGAGCTCACTGACAGTTACAGATCAAGTTTCTTGTTAAGACTTGTGGTTGCCAAGGGTGGAGGTGGGGGAGCAGGATGGACTGGGCGTTTGGGGTTAGTAGATGCTAACTATTGTATGTGGAGTGGATAAGCAATGAGATCCTGCTGTACAGCACAGGGAACTATATCTAGTCATTGTGATGGAACATATAGAGGATAATAAAAGAAAAAGAATGCATATAAATATGTGTGTGTGTGTGTGTGTGTGTGTGTAACTGCATTACTTTGCTGTACAGCAAAAATTGACAGAACATTGTAAATCAACTATAATAAAAAAATTTTTTTAAAGACTTCTTGTCCTCATCTTGAATGGACAATACAAGAATCCTGACCAGCCAAAGTGTACAGCCAATGAAAAAAGCTACAAGCTAAATGGTGAAATGACTTCTAAATTAACTGATGTCAAAGTCACAGTGAGCTTCTTCAATAATATAGTCCTGAACTCTTCCCAGTTGTACTAAACCATTAATCTGTTCCACCTCCACCATCAAGGAATTCTTATAATCCAGATGAGTTTGGGAAAAACAGAAATAAGGGAACAGCTGAAGGAATTGCTGGCTTCCTAATATCTGCAGTTGGGTTCTTTGTCAAAGGCACCTAATGGCCATTGTATTTGAAAACCTTAAGGTGTTAGATGGGATTGTGAGGGGACAATTTTAATTTTCCAGATAGGGTATGAAAATTATGAATTTGTTTATAGTTAGTTTTACAGTTACAATATAGCAACATAAATAACCAAAGATGCCATAAGCCAGTTAAACAGAAAAAGTTAGCATAAGACATCTTAATGGTGACAGATAGCTCCTACCTAAATTTTTGTAATTAATGTATTTAAGTACTTGTCAGTAGAGCACAGTAACAGCCACCTGCCTGACTGGGGAATTTGAAAGCCTAGATTTCAATCTTGGCTACCCTACAGTGAAGCAAATTACCAAAATTTTACCCCATTTATAAACAGGGGTAACAATGATTTAATGGTTTTAACATTATGTTTAAGTAAGAAATGCATATACCACTAATAAAATAACTAACACATTTGAGCACTTAAATTGTACTTACTACACAATCTTCTAAGGTATTCTAAATTTTCTTTTAATCACTCAAAAATTTATATTGCTAACTTGATTTCTTTATACTTTCTCCTTGGCTCTTCCCAACTCTTCTCAAGATAAAACCCACCCGAGGTTCCCCACAATATATAAGGCAACTGCTAACAACCTTAAAAGGAGAAATCAAAAATAACACAAAAATAGTGGGGGACTTTAACACCCCACTTACAGCAATGGACAGATCAACCAGACAGAAAATCAATCAGGAAACACAGGCCCTGAATGAAGCATTAAACCAGATGGACTTAATAGATATTTATAGGACATTCCATCCAAAAGCAACAGAATACACATTCTTCTCAAGTGCACATGAAACATTCTCTAAGATTGATCACAGCCTGGGCTACAAATCCAACCTTGGTAACTTTAAGAAAATTGAAATCTTATCAAGCATCTTTTCCAACCACAATGCTATATGACTGGAAATCAATAGCAAGAAAAAAACTGCAGAAAACACAAACACGTGGAGACTCAACAACATGCTACTAAACAACCAATGGATCACTGAAGGAATCAAAGACGAAATTAAAAAAATACCTAGAAGCAAATGACAACAAAGATACGATATTCCAAAATCTATGGGATGCAGCAAAAGCTGTTCTAAGAGGAAAGTTTATAGCAATACAAGCCCACCCCAGGAAACAAGAACAAGCTCAAATAAACAAGCTAACTTTACATCTAAAGCAGCTCGAGAGAGAAGAACAGACAAGACCTAAAGGTAGTAGAAGGAAAGAAATCATAAAGATCAGAGCAGAACTCAAGGAAATAGAAAGGAAGAAAACCATAGAAAAGATCAATGAAACGAAAAGCTGGTTCTTTGAAAAGATCAACAAAATTGATAAACCCTTAGCCAGACTTATCAAGGAAATGAGAGAGGACTCAAATCAATCAAGATAGAAATGAAAAAGGAGAAGTAACAACAGACATCACAGAAATACAAAGGATCATAAGAGACTACTACATGCAACTATATGCCAATAAAATGGAAAACCGAGAAGAAATGGACAAATTCTTAGAAAAGGACAATCTTCCAAGACTAAACCAAGATGAAACAGAAAAGATGAATGGACCAATCGCAAGAACTGACATTGAAACTGTGATTAAAAAACTTCCAACAGGGAGTTCCCGTTGTGGCGCAGTGGTTAATGAATCCGACTAGGAACCATGAGGTTTCGGGTTCGGTCCCTGGCCTTGCTCAGTGTGTTAACGATCCGGCGTTGCCGTGAGCTGTGGTGTAAGTTGCAGACGCGGCTCGGATCCCGCATTGCTGTGGCTCTGGCGTAGGCCGGTGGCTACATCTCCGATTCAACCCCTAGCCTGGGAACCTCCATATGCCGCGGGAGAGGCCCAAGAAATAGCAAAAAGACAAAAAAAAAACCTTCCAACAAACAAAAGTCCAGGACCAGATGGCTTCACAGGCGAATTCTATCAAACATTTAGAGAAGAGCTAACACCTGTCCTTCTGAAACTATTTCAAAAATTGCAGAGGAAGGGATACTCCCAAACTCATTCGATGAGGCCACCATCACCCTATACCAAAACCAGACAAAGATTCCACAAAAAAAAAAAAAAAAAAAAAAAAAAAGAAAGAAAGAAAGAAAGAAAGAAAGAAAAACTACAGGCCTATTTCACTGATGAAAATCGATGCAAAAATTCTCAGCAAAATACTAGCAAACTCAATCCAACAACACATTAAAAGGATTGTACTCCATTATCAAGTGGGATTTACCCCAGGGATGCAAGGGTTCTTCAATATCCGTAAATCCATCAGTGTGATACACCACAGTAACAAACTGAAGAATAAAAACCATATGATCCTCTCAATAGACACAGAAAAAGTCTTTGACAAAATCCAACCCCAATTTCTGATAAAAACACTTCAAAAAGTAAGCAAAGAGGGGATCTACCTCAACATAATAAAGGCCATATATGACAAACCCACAGTGAACATCATTCTCAATGGTGAAGAGCTGAAAGAATTCCTGCTGAGATCAGGAACAAGACAAGGATGCCCGCTCCGGCCACTACTATTCAACATAGTTCTGGAAGTCCTAGCCACAGCAATCCGAGAAGTAAAAGAAATAAAAGGAATCCAAATTGGAAAGGAAGAAGTAAAACTATCACTGGTTGCAGATGACTTGATACTATACCTAGAGAATCCTAAAGACTCTACCAGAAAACTGTTAGAGCTCATCCATGAAGTTGGCAAAGTCACAGGATACAAAATCAATACACAAATTGACAGCATTTCTATACACTAACAATGAAAGAGCAGATAGAGAAATTAGGGAAGCAATCCCACTGACCATTGCATCCAAAAGAATAAAATACCTAGGAGTAAACCTACCTAAAGAGACAAAAGACCTGTACTCTGAAAACTATAAGACACTGATGGAAGAAATCAAAGATGACACCAATAGATGGAAAGATATACCATGCTTGTGGATTAGAAGAGTTAATACTCTCAAAATGACTATACTACCTAAGGCAATCTACAGAGTCAATGCAATCCCTATCAAACTACCAAGGACATTTTTCACACAACTCAAACAAAATATTTTAAAGTTTGTTTGGAAGCACAAAAAACCCAGGATAGCCAAAGACATCCTGAAAAAGAAAAATGGAGCTGAAGGAAATAAGCTCCCAGACTTCAGACTATACTACAAAGCTACAGTCATCAAAACTATATGGTGCCGGCACAAAGGCAGAACTATAGATCAGTGGAACAGGATAGAAAGCCCAGAATTCAACCCACGCACCTACAGCCAACTCACCTATGACAAAGGAGGCAAGGATATACAGTGGAGAAAGGACAGCTTGTTCAATAAGCGGTGCTGGGAAATCTAGACAGCCACATGGAAAAGAATGAAATGAGAACACTCCCTAACACCATACACAAAAATCAACTCCAAATGGATTAAAGACCTAGATATAAGACCAGACACTATAAAACTCTTAGAGGAAAACATAGGCCAAACACTCTCTGACATAAACCTCAGCAACATCTTCTCAGATCCACCTCTTAGAGTATGGACAAGAAAAACAAAAAGAAACAAATGGGACCTAATCAAACTTCAAAGTTTCTGCACAGCAAAGGAAACCCTAACCAAAACGAAAAGACAACCCACAGAATGGGAGAAAATCTTTGCAAGTAAATCAACTGACAAGGGATTCACCTCCAAAATTTCTAAACACCTTCTGTAGCTCCATACCCAAAAAACAAACAACCCCATCAAAAAATGGGTAGAAGATCTAAACAGGCAGTTCTCCAAAAAAGACATAACAGATGGCCAAAAAACACATGAAAAGATGCTCAACATCACTCATGATTAGAGAAATGTAAATCAAAACCACTCTGAGGTACCACTTTACACCAGCCAGAATGGCCAGCATCAAAAAGTCTGCAAACAATGGAGTTCCTGTCGTGGCGCAGTGGTTAACGAATCTGACTAGGAACCATGAGGTTGCGCGTTCAGTGTCTGGCCTTGCTCAGTAGGTTAGGGACCCGGCGTTGCCATGAGCCATGGTGTAGGTTGCAGACGCGGCTCAGATCCTGCGTCGCTGTGGCTCTGGTGTAGTCTGGTGGCTACAGCTCTGATTAGACCCCTAGCCTGGGAACCTCCATATGCCTTCGGAAGTGGCCCTAGAAAAGGCAAAAAGAAAGAAGAAAATAGTCTAGAAACAATAAGTGCTGGAGAGGGTGTGGAGAAAAAGGAACCCTAGTACACTGTTGGTGGGACTGTAAATTGGTGCAACCACTCTGGAAAGCAGGATGGAGATGCCTCAGAAAACTAAACAGAGAACTACCATTTGATCCAGCAATCTCACTCCTGGGCATCTATCCAGAGAAAACCATGACTTGAAAAGACATATGTACTCCAATGTTCATTGCAGCACTATTTACAATAGCCAAGACATAGAAACAACCTAAATGTCCATCGACAGAGGTGTGGATTAAGAAGAGGTGGTACATATATACAATGGAATATTACTCAGCCATTAAAAGCAATGAAATAACAGCATTTTTAGCACCATGGATGGACCTGGAAATTATCATGCTAAGTGAAGTCAGTCAGACAGTGAGACACCAACATCAAATGCTATCACTTACATGTGGAATCTGAAGAAAGGACACAATGAACTTCTTTGCAGAGCAGATACTGACTCAACAGACTTTGAAAAATGTACGGTTTCCAAAGGAGAGTTTGGGGGGTGGGGGCATACGCTGAGGGTGTGGGATTTAAATACTATAAAACTGGATTGTGATGATCATTGTGCAATTATAAATGTAATATATTCATTGAGTAATAAAAAAAAAGAAATGGATAAAAAATTAAAAATTAAAAAAATAAAAAATAATATGAATCAACCTTGAAGTATGAAGGATGCATTTACTAACTGAATGACACAGGTCTGTAAAGACACAAAAGAATGTTCTTTTATTCCTTGAAATGGAATCAAAAGACACATTTGAATTGTCATGTCTTCGGCAATACTGCTCAAACTAATTCCAATAGTTCCCCCATTCTAATGAGCAAGTCAACTCAGGTAAGGAAAAATAAAATTATGCCCAGTAATAGCCCTACTAGAGAAACAGATAACATCACCCATGTTCTACTACCTAGAAACTTTTCACAAAGAGGCCCATTATCTTTTTTCCATTAAATATATTTTTCCTCAAGATAGAATTATATTATTGAACATTCCCACCTTTGTTTAAGGCCAAAGGGAAGAAGAAATGCCTAAACATTCAATTTTCTAATCCTCTTAAATCTTGTCAAAACAAGGAAGAGGAAATAGAAAATGTGTGAGAGGTTCATTGTCAATCAAAATGGAAAATTAAAACAGCTCAGTTGGCCTTCCACAGTGACTTTAAGTGCCAAGTTTCTCGACTTTTTCCCACCCATCTACACTTTTGGAAAACTTAGAAAATCTCATGGTTTCTTATAGTTTAACACTGTCCCCTATATTCCAGTTTGGGAATCACTGTAGCCACACTAGCTAAATGTTCTCCCACGTTAATATTTGTGGTTTATGTTATAGAAGTTATAGGATTACCTGAATTCCAAGTAACCATGTTTTTTTTAATAATACTGAGTTTAACCCCTAAAAATTATTGCCTTAAATAAATATGCTACTGAAAAGCAGTGTATGCTATGTATTTATAATAGGTTATACAAATGATGGTACATGGATTACTCTCATATATTACCATCAAAACAAGAACATCTGTCTCCACCTACTTGGTCTAATGTAGCATTCTTGTGAAGCAGGGTAATGACATGGAAAGGAATCTGAGATCTGAAATCAAATCTGAGATCATGAACAGTCACTGATTCCCCTCTGTATCTTTGATCCCAAATGCGATTTTTTAAAAAAATGATTAAATCAAGGGTCTCTAATTCTAAAATCTCCTTAATCACTAACTCCACTATCTACCTCCAGAAAATTTACTGTACAACCTATCAAGTACATTAACTTAGCCAAGCGTCAATCACTAACTCCTTGATCTGTGCTGTCACCACTTTCTGAGGTAATCTGAATTAGAAACAAAGAAAAATAAAAAAACAAAGGTAACATGAGTGGAATGAGAGATTACCTAAAACAGTGATTGTAATCTGAGTTCAGAGATACTAGGAGTATGCATCCTCCAGAGCACAAAGACAACTCTAGGAGCAAAAGGCTTTCAAAAGATGGAAACACAGATAAGACAGTACCAGTTGGGCAGTAATATAATGTGCCTCCTTTACCCAGGAGGTGTGTCAGAAGAGAAAGGACCTCTATTGTTGTTCTTTCCAATCCCATATGTCTTCTAAACTTTCCTGCCATGGCACCAGTGTACTGAACCCAACTGGCTTCTTTTGTTTCTAACTCTAGATGGACGACCCCCCATCAGCCCATGAATACAAACTCTCTGGACTTCTGGGAGATAAATGATCACTTACAACTATACCACCATGTACTTATGGTTGTACAATCATACAATAATACAATCCAACTCCTCATTTTATAAGGAAACTTACTGATCGGATTCCTTATCTATCTGGCTGGTCAAGGCAAAAATCCCTAGTGGCTATAGTATTTACAGACTTAGAGGCAGAAACACATTAAAAACCCACAGTCTTTCATTTATTGACTCATGTCTACTGTGTACCATGCCAAGCACTGAAATTTGTAAGGATGGCTAATTTGTAGTTTCATTTAAATCATCCATTACAAATTTGTACAGCACTCTTCCTTGAAAAGCCTACAAGAATTATATAAATAATTTACAATGAATGGACGTTTTCTTCAAAGAGAAAGCAAAGATCCAGATTTCACTAAGTTTAAAAAAAAAAAAATGCAGGGGCAGAGAAGGAAACGCTACATGTGCTGGAGAAAATCCAGCCATTCCTGTGCTCCATGCAAAGTTCTCACCTTAGAAAACCATCAAGAGTTCACCTGAAAGAAGAAAAGGGACTCCCTATTTTTAGTTACACTTCTGAATTATTAAAGCCACCAACATGGACATCTAGGAGTCATGCTAAATGCACCAATTTCATTCATGGTCTTGGACCCTCAAAGAAGAAACTGACTAGGTCTGGATATTATTTGATCTTGTGCACAGAATGAGGAACTGTAATGATTGTTCTCAAACTTGACTGCACATGAGAATCACCTGGGGAAACTTTTAAAAGTCCCGTGCCAAGGCCACACCCCAAATCAATTAAATTAGAATTTCTGGGGTGGGATATTGTTTCCAATTACAGTCAAAAGACCCAATCACTAGGGTCAGTCTAGTTCCAAAATTCTACATCCAAGTCAGCTCGTATCCACTGAGGCAAGTAATTTTAATACTAATAAAGGCTAGTTACTATAATTTAAATCACTCATTAAAGATAGATAAAATATTATTGAAAAGCTATAGTAATTCACCAACATAAAAGTGTGAACAGTCAGAGTGAATGGCATATAACAAGCATTCAAATATTCACTGACCAACTAGAGAGCAAAATCTGAAATTAGAAAGTGACTATAAAAGACAATTTGAGCCAAGAACACATTTAAGTTTTGTAACATTTATAAAAACTGACTATAAGTACAGGAGTTGAATGGTAATTTCTTAGTTCCCCTTTCTCTTAAATGACACACCAAAGAATCTTCCTTTCAATTATCTCCTACCATAGTTGATGTTGAAAATAAAAGTCTTAACGATGAAATTCTGTACCGTTTTACCAACATGAAAGGACTCAACTTTTCTCATCTTCTTTACAGGCTTTCATTGTTAATTCATGTTACTCTGTAATTTGTCCCCCATACTTCACCCCCCAAAAATATACTTTTAATAAAGCAACAAAGAGGAGTTCCCTTCATGGCTCCTTGGTGGCTCAGTGGTTAATGAATGGTTCCAACTAGGAACCATGAGGTTGCAGGTTTGATCCCTGGCCTTGCTCAGTGGGTTAAAGATCCGGCGTTGCCACGAGCTGTGGTGTAGGTAGCAGACGTGGCTGGGATCCCTCGTTGCTGCGGCTCTGATGTAGGCTGGTGGCTGTAGCTCCGATTCGACCCCTAGCCTGGGAACCTCCATATGCCACGGGTGCAGCCCTAGCAAAGACAAAAATAAAAAATAAATTTAAAAAATTTTAAAAAGCAACAAAGAAATTAAAACTATGAATTATGGTTCATGTTTTATTCTGGCTGATCTTAAGCAATATATCAGAAAAATATAGAATGTGTTCTAACATAATGCTTACTAATCATAAGCATTAATGTCTGCTTTCACAAAATGAGACACCTTATGTTCAGTAACTGAGTCATTTTAAAATGACAATGCTCACAAACCTTGAGCCACTAGGCACAGAAACGCCTATTTCTTCCCAACTGGTGGGTCTCAGAAAATGCAAATGTATTTTAGTATGTTAAGTAATTCTCACAAAGTCAGTGAGATAAATATACTGCAGAATGTATACATATGGATAGAGTGTTTAGGGACATTACAGCAAATAAAGCACTACGTAAACCCCAGATCACTTAATAAACATAAACGATAGATTAACTCACCTTGAGATTATCTGGGACTATCAATCCACTCCATTCCATAGATAAAGTTTAACTGTCTATATAAATTAATATTAAGTAAAATACTTTCAATCTCGGCTTCCTGACCTGCCTCTACACAATATTCTGATAAATCCTTGGGAATAGAGTCCACAGAAGATTTTATAGCATGGTGCCTAGCTCATGTCAAAGAGTCCCTAAAATGCGTTTCAATAAACGGTCAAGCTTTTAATTCAACAGTAAATGAGAGGAGGGCTATCAAAGTTGATGAAATGTAAAATAAGTCAGATGCCTGCTCTCTAAGAGCAGGGGTAAAGGACTGGAATAAAAGTTGGGGTAGGAGTTCCCATTGTGGCTCAGTGGGCTAAGAACACAACTAGGAGAATGCAGGTTTGAACCCTGGCCTCGCTCAGGATCCAGTGTTACTGTGAACTGTGGTGTAGGTCGCAGATGAGGCTCAGATCTGGCATTGCTGTGGCCGTGGTGTAGGCCAGCAGCTGCAGCACTGATTCGACACCTAGCCTGGGTACCTATACCACAGGTGTGGCCCTAAAAAAACAAAAAACAAAAACAGGCTGGGGTATCTGGATGGCTTGTGGTCCTGATCCTACTACTATTTTGGGGAACACAGACTCAACTTACATTGACCTAAATTTTCTTACCTGAAAAAATAAAAGGAGCAAGAATAATACAACTTCCTAGCTCCTTTTTAATATATAAAATTTAAGCAACATATAAAGTATGTTAGAAAGTCTGAGCAATCTTACTTAAATGATGACCATGAGAAGAGGCTGAGAGCAATCAACATAAAATAAATCAGCACCTGACACGTTTCCACTCCTCTAATGCACCCGACCTGTGCTATTTCACAGCACAACTCTGAAAATATATCTACCAAATCCACAGGTACCAGGGATGGCATTTAACTGCTTGGTTGGTCATTGGTTTATGAATGATAACTAAGATGAGAGAAACAGAAAAACAGCAATAATCTTTAGATTATTTCCCCATTTTTATTATAAATATGGATACACTAACAGTAACTTCCAATTTATTTAAAGGAAAAAAAATCTACAAGATTTTTAACAGCAGTTCACACTGAGCTTATTTGTGGCTTCACCTCATTTGTCACAAGACAATCAAAGTAATTCTAATAACATTGTATATATCTTCCAGAACTAGTTTTTTGAAAGCTTATATCAAATACTATTACACTGTTAGGTAACTGCCTTATTTTAGAAATTAAAGTTCTCTACCTTTATTTAGAAAAAACATTAACAGGGTATCTTACACTCCAGAAGTGATAACTATTCAGTTTAAATAATGTTTCTTCTGACAAATTATGAGTGCAAAGGCCAATGTGGAAATCCATGCATGTGAATTGTTTTCATAATAAACCTAAGAGCGAAGGAAAATGACCCCAGCTTGTAACTTATTAAACCCCATGATGACAGACAGTTCTGCATCTATGGAAAAAAATAACTCTAAGGTAACAAAAAAGGTGGGCCTAAATTTTCATACAAAGAGTTAACGGTAATCAGCATATAATAACTTTATAGCAAAAAAAGAAAGAGATGACTTTGGGGAAGACACCTGTCTAATAGTCTTGTCCAGACACTCACACCTGTGCCCACAAAGGCAAAAATTTGCCTGAGGAATATAATTTTAATTTCAAAATGTTAAGCTTCACACATCACATTGAAATCCCTTGATTTTAACACAAAACTATACCTATGTCCATCAGTATACATATATATGTATTTATATCTTAGCTCTGTCCATCACGAGGCCCTGGAAGAGGAAAGACCCCAGTGGCAAGGAGCACATCCAGCACCCAGACTTCAGTCTCTCCAAGAAAAGGAAGCAGGGTCCTTAAAGAGATGGCTGGTTCTAAGATAGGTGGAGAAAACACAAGATGAACCTGGAGCACTTAAGAAAGTAAGAAACTGCTCAAGGAAGGAAAAAAAGAAGATGGGGACATGCATGTCAAATGAACACAAGAGCTTCAATGAGGAGCAGCAACACGGCACACTATTAAATGATAACCCAAAACATAAAATAAACAGCCCTGAATCCATACTGATGTAAGTAACTGACTGAAATGTAAATAAGGGAGAAGATGTGATCTTCTTTAGAGAAAAATTTCAAATTATTTACATTGATGCTTCCTCCACGGGGCAGGGCTTAAATCTCTGGCCTTCATCCCACCCCTTGAGTGTGAGCTGGGTTCAATGACCTGCTTCCAGAGAATGGAGTATGGAAAGATGGAGGAAGAAGGGGGTTCTGCGTAAACGTCACAGTAGAGAATGCTGAGAGGCACCACCCTAGCCAGGTGACCAAAGTGACAACAACCGTGACTGGTCATGGGGAGAGGATATACCGTTGATGTCAGGTGATGAAATGGTGTTTTACCTTCATGGTCTTCCTCCCAGAAACTCACAGCCACAGTCTAGTCATCAGGCAAACCCAAATGAAGGACTTCCTATAAAATAACTGACCATTATCCCTAAAGTTGTGAGGAACAAGGAAAGTGAGAAACACAGGTGAGAGGAGGCTGAGGACTGAGCGCAGTTTGATGTCCTGGCTGGTCCTGGAATGGAAAGATGCCTTCATGGGAAACTAGCAGAACAAAGTTCTAAAATTGAGAGTTGAATGAATGCACCTGTGTGGGTGCCTTAGTTTGCACAAAGAATCCTGGTAACATAAGATGTGACAACAGAAGAAAGCCAGGGAAGCACACCCCGTTACTATCTTGGCAATGCCTCTGTAATCTAAAATCATTCCAGAATAAAAGTTTTATTGCCGAAAAACCTGTACCCACATAGCTAGATCACTCCCAAAATTATTTTGCATCACAGCTAAAAACATATAACAACACAAAAGAACTTCGTAGGGTGAGGCCATGGACATTCCAGCCTCTGAATCTTTGGTTTTGGATTCTAGTTTGGGGATGATTTACATTCATCACTGCAAAGACTTAAAAGCTGAACCCACTTGATGTCCTTGCGTCTTAACCATATGCAGTGCTCAGGACGTGGTGGTTCTTCACCCTCAACATCTCCTCTCCCATTGAGTCTACTTTATTATTTACATCAATGCTTCCTTCAGCAGGTAGGGCTTAAATCTCTCACCTTCATCCCACCCCTTGAGTGTGGGTTGGATTCAATCACCTGCTTCCAGAGAATGGAGTATGGAAAGATGGAGGAAGGAGGGGGTTCTGTGTAGACATGACAGCAGAGAAGGCTGAGAGGCACCACCCTAGCCAGGTGGTGGTCATGGGGAGAGGATAGACCCTTGATGTCAGGCGATGAAACGGTCTCTCTAGAGGCAGAAATGGGTTTCCCTACTCTATTTCCTCACCCTATCAATGTCATGTTACATCTCTGAAACACGAAACTGAAAACTTTTGAAAACACCCTACTTTGGATACACGCAATTACTAGAGGTGATGACACCAAGTAATAATGCAGCTCAGCCTTTTCTTACCTCTCACTCTGCCCTCCCCAGAAACCTTACTCTCTAGCCAAAATAATTTGTCTCCAAAAGTCCACAATACTTTGGGGTTTGTTTTCTTTATTTCTTCAAAACTTTTCATCCTGTATCAGGTGGGGAGCCCTAAAATCCACGAAATAGCAGGACTTATTTAGTTAGATTCATTCTTCACCATCCAGCTCTGAACTTTATGCATTACGGGTGCCTACAATGTCCTTTTATTTTCTGAAAAACTGTATGTTTCCACAGTAAATCAATTTGAAAATCTCAACCACAAAAAAAAAAAAAACAATACTTCTCAGTAATCTGTTAGCATGTGCTCTATTCAAAACCAGTCATTTGACTGCATTTAAATCATCTTTTCAATTTCATGCCAAATCAGATGACCAGCACCCAAACTGAACTAGACACTGTAGATAAGCCAGTATCTTTGACTGCAGCTGTGAGCAGCTACAAGACCACAGGGGAAAAAAAGAAGCCCAATAGTCATATAGTAAAAGAAGATGTTTCACAGCTGCTATGGTGTGACCAACCTTCAGAAGAGCATGTATGGCCTCCACATAAAGGACACCAGTACCCAGAGAACAGAAAGCACAGTATGCATCTCTGATTTATCCTCCAAGTGCTGGCAAATTCAGGAGCAAAGCCAAGGCTAGTTCTAGATGCTACACAGATTTTATTACTTCATCACACCCTATTTTTCTTGCTTACTAGAGCGGCAGCAACCAGTGCACATTTCACAATGAGGCTGGACTGGGGACACCAGCACCAGAGGAGGAAAGAAAGGGACAGGCAGACAGCTGGACAGCAGGCTGATGAACCTGCTCTTGAGCTCCCAGGCCAACCTCAGATTCCAAAACAATCCAGGAACCCTTGACCCTCAAAGGGAGGGAGGTCATATTTATAAATTCTGCCTACTTGCTCAACTTAATCTGTAGCCCCAAGTTCGATACTCAAGGCATTTTCACAGTCATTCAGGGCCACGTGCAGGGCATGGAAAATCTGAGTCATGCCCCGTCCTTGGGCCCAGCTGAGGGACGAAAGTAATGCTCGGTTTTCTTCTTCCAGCTCCTGTGCTGCAAACAAGAGTCCTTGTTTTCTGTGTCATGGATTTCACATTTGTGTGCTTTCTGTTGGTGATCTCACTGTTTACAAGCCCCTGAGCCTCCTGCAGCAATGCAGTCTAGTGACCCTAGGCACACAAGGGCCATAGGGGAAAAACACATGTGTTAGCTAAGTCTTTGCCCAGGTATGGGTTAGAGTGCTCTGGCCCAGAGTTCAATGTTCACAAATCAAATTCATATTGAGTAAGGTCTCTTTAAATAAAAACACACACAAAACAAGGTTATACATTAATCAGTTGACAAAATTGTGGCCAGAGGCTTGCAAGAACCTGGCCATGTACTGCCCCCGAGCAATGGTTCAGTACTGGCTAAGTCAGTGTTCTCTGTAGCCCTACAGAATAGAACTCCCCTGAACACAAGACAAATTAATACTACTAGTAACAATAACAATATAACTAGTAACAAAACACATGACAACAAAAATTAATTCTACTTGATGAACCTGCTCCTAGGATTTGCAAAATCTGGGACAAAAACAAATAAAATATTCCAAGTAAAAGAACTAGGATTACAGGGGCAATTCTCTAGAACCAATGAACACCTGCCCCAACTGCTTTTAGAATAACATTAATGCCATGACATTTCATAAAGTTTTAAAATTATGCCCTAAATCATATCTCTCTGTGATAACAATCTCTCCTACGAACTTTTGATCATTATTGCTCTAAAACAAATAAGGGGCAGACCTGCCCAATCCTAAACAATTCTGTTCTACTGTACGCACAAAGCTGGAGAGAATAACACTTGATATTTACACTAATTTCTGAGTACTCATATTATCAATACACACAGAAATGACCTGTTTAGGGGAAGAAATACTCAGAGTAGTTCTCTAGTTTTTACATCACTTACATAAAACAGTCTCTTATTGGAGCTCCCTGATGGTTCAGTGGGTTAAGGATCCAATGTTGTTATTACTGTGACTTGGGTCACTGCTGTGATGTAGGTTTAATCCCTGGCCCGGGAATTTCCACATGCCTCGGGCATCAATAAACAAATAAAAACTAAATAAAAATAAATAAAATAGTCTCATTTTAAAAGAGAGAGAAAAAGGAGGGACAGCTTGGGGGGTGCAAGGAGGAAAAAAAAACACTAACCTGAAATTTTAACTACATTTGCTATTGTTTTAAATGTTCACAATACAGTTTTAAGAGCCAATTTTACTTCTTATTCAATGGGTAGGTATTCCAGGTCTTTTTTCCTTCTGCTGCTCTCTATATTTGTATTGAAAACAGTGTTTCCCAGAGTGTATTACACGATGCTTTTGCAAAGGGGAGGCTAGTCATATGAGTTTAGGGAATGCGCACTCCCCTCTCCCCACAAAGTCAAGAGGCTTGATGCAGCCTTGAAAGCCAAGGGCTCCAAAAATTCATTTGTTTAAGCCACATTTAATTTGGATCCAAAAAATAGTTTGATTACTACACCTCTTTTTAAGAAGCATAGTAGCAAATGTAAAATGTCAACATTTGATGAAAATAGACTATTAGGAAAAAATACATAAAATAAAACAGTATGCTCTTATGAATTAGGTTTATTTTTGTTTCTTCTGGATCTGTTCTTGACAGCCTCAACAGAATACAACCAATGAACAGGAAGGTGCTCACCCACTACTGAAAAAACCTAATATGCAATCCAGATTCACTCCTATACCCACCGCCTAAGCACAATCAAATCCAAGAGCACATTACAAGAGAGCCATGAAAAAATACAGTGAAACTCTGTTTTAAATGGAAAGAGGAGGTATTCAATAGGTAGTTATTAAACATGAACCACCATATGTGTAAGAAGTGCTTCAAAGTATTCAGAGGCAAAATAGAAATTGGGAAAAATAATTGAAAGCAGTATTTGTTGTATGCAGCCTCTAAAACTAGTAAATCATCTGAATTTGACTTTCTCTTTAT